>NW_024424452.1:71570752-72224193 GCF_017311325.1 Ursus maritimus
CACACACACACACACACACACACACACACACACACACAGCATTGTTGACGTGAGCTCCCAGACTGGCCCTGTGGGAAATCCACTCTGACTCAGGCTGGGCCGGGTGATGGTCTGTGCAGGAGGAGACCCCAGGCCCCAGGGGGAGCTGGCCAGCCTACAGTAGTCCCACCATAGCCCCACCATAGCCCCGCCGTAGCCCCGCCTGCTGCTGTGGGCAGCAAGGCTGCAGGCAGATAAAAACTTGGGAATATTCTGGTAACCCTGGCAGATCCCGTTTCCTCAGACCTCTGCCTTTTTTGTCAGGAGTTCTAGGCTACGGAGAGTGAAACACTGCTTACCAGTGAATGGAAAGGGAAGAGGAAAGTCGGAGCTGACTGACCCCAAATCACATCTCTGACATGTGAGGAGGGAGCCTCCCCGGTCCTTACTCTGGGGTCAGAGGGAAGGTGGCTTCTCTTGCAGAAGAAGGGCCTGTGGGGCCCCGTTCCTACCCCCACACCGGAGCTCGAGGCCAGAGACCCCAGACTGTGCTGCACGGTGGCCGGGTCGAGTCCAGATGGCCTGTCCTGTCTGCTGCTCAGTGGAGCGAGGCCGCCCCGGGTGTGGCCTTCTTGCAGGAGGGTGAGGCCCGAACCCAGTCCCTGTGGCTGGGACGAGAGTAAATGTGGGTGTGAGAGGCAACAGGTGCAGGACCCCGAGCTGTGTGCCCTTTCCACCCCGTCTCAGTGGGACGGCCATGCCAACGGTGTCCCATTCCATGGTGTGAGAATCGCAGCCAGGCACATCGAGCCATGTGCAACCAACTAACCAGCTGGCCATTAACTTGGTTAACTTGGCGCTGGAGCAGGTAGGGTTCACTCTGCCAGCCCACTTCTCAACAGTGCCCAGCAACCAACCCGCAAAACGAGGACGGTCAGGATATGCAAAATGCTAAGTGCCACTGAATAGGGTCTGGACAATGGGAAGGAGGCTCCAGGAAAGGTATTAAGATGCCCACCTCTCCTCTGAGGGGCTGCGTAGGTCCCGGCACCTGCCACGACCACGCTCCGTGGACTCAACAGGCCCACGGCTCGTGGGGCTACACCCTCATGAGGAAGGGCAGACAAGTCCCATCCCGAGACAGGGCCTGATATGCAGACGGTCCCCAGAACAGCCCCTGACATCCACTCCCCGACCCACACACCGAGCCCTCTGCATCCCCCTCTTCTGGCCCCACTGAGACCCCCTTTCCCTGCGGCCCTGACGGAGAAGCTGGCAGCTGACACAGGCAGGCGGCTGAGTGAGGTCACAGACCGGGCTGGATGGACAGAGCCCAGGCTTCCTGAAGGCCTCGTAAACACCCCTCCTGCTCCCTCTCTGCCCCTCGAAATTCTGCAGAACTTCAGGGAGGGAGACAGTGGTGTGCGGGGGTGGTGGGGACCGCCTGCTGGGCACACGGCCCTGCGTGCCCCGTCTCCACGGGAGAGCAGCTGCAGACATTACCTCATCTCACAGACACTGGCCTCCAGGTCTCCAGTTTGGGGGGAACGTGACTCCCTCCTTCCCTCCCTCCTCCCCGCATCCCATCCCTGTGTGGACCCGGGAGGCCACCAGTACTCGAAAGAGCAGAGGGGGCACCCGAATGCTCATGAGGGGAAGAGAGTCTCCCCGGACCCCTTCCCTGCAGCCCCACAGAGGGTCCCCTTGAGCCGGAGCTGGTTCCTGATGCTTGGGGTGTGGGGTGTGGGGTGGCCCCTGGGGCTGTCCAGCACCACCTCGGGCCTAGAGATTTGTGGGTTTGGCTCCTCTTCCTCCCTGTGCCCTGGCCTTTGTGTCCACCTTAGCTCTGTATCGACGTGGTCCTCCCCGCCACATGTCTGCTCTCCTCCGCACCATGTGTCCATTGTCCTCCTGAGGACAAGGACTTACATTCACTTTAGTCTCAGAGACCCTTCTGTGGGGCTGGCTTTTGTGTAATAGTTGCTCAGCAAGTGAGAAGTTAAATAAAATGAATTAGTTTCATGATGTGTGGATAATGCGGAAGGACCTCGACCTCCCCTGGAACCCAGAAGGTGGATGCCAGGCAGCAGGCCTCCTCTGCGCCAGCCACTCGTCCGTCACTGTGGCCAGCAGCCCCCACGCGAGGCCCATGTGCCGACAGGACCCTCATCTCCCACCACCCCCAGGCCGGGCTGTGCACTTGGCGTGAGGCCGCGCCCTTGCCCGTGGGACCAGCGCAGCAGGATGGAAGGGAGGACTTTCTGGGACAGCGTCTATCCCAGGCTTGCCCGCTCTGGATTTCCTTCCTTTCTTGGGGGCCGTTATGGGATTTTCCCACTCATCTTCAAGACTCTAAAGCAATCTCGGAAAACCAAAGGCGGGAGGAGGGATGGGGAGGAATTCCGCCAGCTGCTTCTGATGGCCGCCCAGCTCCAAACAGGAAGGCTGCACTTTCCCGTGTGGACGTGGCCTCTGGTAAGAGGAAATCAGGACCCAAGTAACAATAACAGCCCCACGCACCCACATGCATCGGCTCCCTCAGGTCCATGGCTGCCCGTGCAGGGTAGAGCTTGGCTCTGGGAGGCTGTGAGTGGCTGCAGCGAGGGAAGGCTTGGCCAGGGGAGGGATTGCTCAGGGACGCCTGTGGGCCCAAGGCACGCCGCAGGCCTGGGGCAGGGGAGAGGCAAGGGGGAGCTCTCAGCCACAGTTCAGCCTCAGCCCCTGCCAGCTGGCTGGCCTTGGGCTCAGCATCCGTAATACCAAAAGGGAGATTGTACCACGCTCATGCATGCACGTGGCACACTTTGCCATGCCCCCGAACATTTGTGTCCTCTTGAAGAAACATGTGGGCTAGAGGCTCAAGCTTGACTTACTCTTGGGAAGACTGTGGTCGCACTCCTGAGGGATAAAGGGATGGAGAAGATCTCACACCTCGCCCTGGGGTGGCCTGCTGCAGTGCTCGTCCTCCAGCGGCCCTGAGGCCCCACGCCAGGCAGTGAGCCGGGCCGGGTCTGCACCTGCCAGAGGAACCAGGAGAAGAGAGTGTGCATGGTTCTGGAATCCAGCACACTGGGGGACGGCCTCCCCGCTCTTGTGTAGGACAGAGGGGCCTGTCGCTGGGGCATCAGCGTCCAGACTACGAGAGGGAGTTCTCATTGTCAGGAGGCGATTCCAGAGCCTGAAGGTCAGCACGTGGGTTTTGTGGGTGTGATTGCTTTGTTTCAATCTTTGAGGATATTTCAACTCCAACCGTGTGTCTGTGTTGGACTAACAAGGAGGGAAACTGAGGCACATGGCAGGAAGTATGGGCCGCAAGCCCACACGGTGATTTTCAAAATCCCAGAGCGAATGTGGGAGCTGGTCAAGGCCTAGCGGATTCGAGTCAGTGTTTCCCGTCCGCTCGCAGTGAGCAAATTGGTTCTGCAGGCCTGTCTTGTTTTTTAATCTAATGCTTGTTTTTATCTAACGGTGCCTGATACCTTCATGAGAGATGATGAACGCATCACCAATAGCCTTCACTCGACCCGACAAATTGTGAGCAGAGAATATATGCATGTAAGGGCTCATCGCTGAGCTATAAATTTTTAACACGCTGCTGATGAACTAAGAGCCTCTTACTGAGGACGGTGGGTGAATGAACTGTTGTGTTCAGAACAGAGACACCAACCCAGGCACGTGTCTCTCGCTGCCCGCTGTATGGACACGCAGCACCCACGCCCCGGCCCGTGGGACAGACGTGTCACTGGGCCCTGCACAGCCCACAGCCACATTGTCATTTGCTCCTGCCCAAGACCACAGAAAGCAAACTGTCTCTTGCTAAAGAAAGAAGTGACCGCCCACAGGGGTGTGGGGCTCTTGCCGCTCCCAGGGCCCTGGGCCGTGGTCACCTGCGGTCACTCGGGCCCCTCCACCCGCCCACCCTCACACCCCCTCCCGCACCCAACAGTCCATTCAGCAGCCCTGGGGCCCCTCCAAAGCCAGGAAGTTTGCTCTCCGTCCATTCTATTTTGGGAGCTTGGACTTGGCCCTGGAATTTTACAAGCCTGGGAGGAATTGGCCAAGTCTTGGCGCTTTCCTCTGCCCCCACAAGTCCCCTGTCTTCTGTATCCCCGGACTTGGCGGGGCCACCTCCCCAGGCTGGCAGTGGGACAAGGCTGGGACGCTTTCCCAAGGACTCCCAGGACAGGGAAGCTAAAAATCTGTGATTTTTGTAGCAAAAGTGTATGGTCTAGGGGGCTCCTGGGTAGCGCAGTCGTTAAGCGTCTGCCTTCGGCTCAGGGCGTGATCCCGGCGTTCCGGGATCGAGTCCCACATCGGGCTCCTCGGCTGGGAGCCTGCTTCTTCCTCTCCCACTCCCCCTGCTTGTGTTCCCTCTCTCGCTGGCTGTCTCTCTGTCACATAAATAAATAAAAAATCTAAAAAAAAAAAAAAGTGTATGGTCTATGATCCCTCAACTAGACCATCTGAAAGGATTCTCTTCACTGACATTGGGGCAAAATACACTGAGTTCCATTGCGAGGGCTCCTGATTGTGAAGATAAACTGCCTGTAACGATATGTTTATGTTCTCAAGACGGCAGCATAATTGTCTGAGCCCCTGTCCCCATGGCCAGCGCGTGGGACAGAGCCTGGCCTGTAGCAGGTGCTCGGTAAAGGTGAAGGGCCAGAGGGAGGGAGGCGTAGGCGTCTGTGTCACAGCTGTGTGGTCTCAGACCCAGGGGACACGGGGAGGAATGTTTGGGGGGGGTGCTCTGAGCAAACCATCCCTCCCACCAACACTTGGGGACAAAAGTCTAAATTCCACGGTGGAAAACCAGCACACCGTCTTCACGTTCCTGCTTCAGTTCTCAGTCCTTTCGAGGGAAGGACGCAGCAGGGAACTCGGGCTCGGTCCCGAAACACAGCCGCTGTGGTGACATGCTGGTGTCGGGTCCCAGGAGCTACTTGAGGGATGGCCAATGGCAGAACCCTTTAGCGCGCCAAACGCACAGAAATCACATGTCTCAAGCAACCCCAGATTCGTGCAGGCTAATCTCTGCGGGGCAGGAACCAGGCGTTCTCGACCTCAGCACAAGTGACCGCGGGCCGGACCGTCCCGTGTGGGGCTGCCCCGTGCGTGCAGGATGTCAGTGGCCAGTGTGACAACCAAAACTGTCTCCAGACCTTGCCAATGTCCCCTCGGGGGACGAAAGTGCCCCAGGTCAACAACTGTTGAGCCAGAGGGACTTCAAAGAAGAACCTGTATTTTACTGCTGGAAAGGCCAGGGCTCGTGGAGGCCGGGGAAGCCGGGGCTCACAGGGGCCGGGGAGGCCGGGGCTCACAGGGGCTGAGGGGGCTGCCTCTTTCCTTGAGGTGAAGGGGTCTGGACAGGGGAGAAGCCCACAGTTGCCCCTGGCTGACCTAACGTAGCTCCTCAGGGAAGTGGGTGAAGCCTCCTGTACTGGGAGGCCGTGGGGCGACAAGGAGAGCAGAGGAGCCGCGTTCCCCGAGGGCTCCCCTGCTTGCAGTGACAGGCGAGGCTGGGAGCACGTGGCACAGCAGCTCCGGGCCCACGTGCCCTCCTGCTCAGGCCCAAAGACCTAGCTTCAGCTGGGCCACGCCAGGCAGCCCCACCCCAGAAGGGGGATTCTTCGAAGGGACCTTCCCCAGCCTCCCTCCTAGGCACCTTCCTCCCGTTCTCTGCCCTACGCAGGTGTTTCCGTGGGGCCCACCTGGCGCCTTGGCAAGGCCACGTGCGTGTTCTCAGCACGGCAGTAACAGGTCTTCCTTGTCTGTCTCCACCCACAGGCTGAATGCAGAGCACACGGGGGACTTGCAGGATGGAGGCCTGGGTCCCTGAATGTTCTCGGGGAGGGGACTTCCAGACCAGGAACATCCTCACCAGGCCGCGGAATGAACGAGAAATCATGGCTGTTAAAGACTGGGCGTTCAGGCGCGTCTGTCCCGCAGATAGCATTCCTAGGAGAGCACACGTCACGGGTGACTGAGGTCTCCAGTGGTCTCGACGGGGACAGAAGCCATCGCGGCACCTGGTGAGGCGGCCGTGGGCCTGGCAAAGAGTTACAGCAGCTCCGCTGGCCGGCAAGGCTCCCGCGGGGGTGCCGGGTCCCTTCCTGGGCATGTGATACTGAGCCGGGGGCTTGCAGACAAGCCACCTAACGCATGGCCCATTTTCAGGAAACAAAGCCCAGGCTTGACAATCTTACCTCCAATACACATCCTCTTGTAGAGACTGGAAGCCTCTGATTTTTTCACCATAAAATCTTCCCATGGAGACATATAGCCTTGAGTCATGAAACAAACAACGATCCAGGCCTCAGGGCTCATCCTGTTCATTTCACCGTTTGCCCCCAGAACAAAGAGCGGGTGCCCCAGAGTCACTTGCTCCCAGAGCAGGGAATGAACCAACCAGCCCCGAGGTGCAGCCTCAGAGCCACACAGAGAACATTTTAACTACTTCCAGAATAACCCTTTGCCTCTGCTTCCAAGGGCTCAGAAATACTGAGGCTCGATCTCAGAGCACCCAGCTGCTTGATAAAGGACATATTCTAACGATCAGCAAAGACACATCCATCTTTGGAACGGTCATTTGCAGGAAGACAGGAAGCTCCGGTCTCAGCTGGGGCGGCTGGTCAGACACTTGATGAACGGGGCCCGGGCACTGTGGGCTGGCCGGCCAGGAAGTCCGAGGTCCACCCAGCCTGGAGATATCGCCTTGGGGCAGACAGGCCAATAGCCCACGGGAACGTAGGGTCCTCTGCACGTGGGGTCCCCCTTATGGAGACCATGCCCCTGTGCGCTGCGTGTTGCCCAGCCCTCGCCGCAAGCCTGCAGGTCCGATGTTTGTCACTCGGTGACAGCCCACCTTAGCTGCACTGCTTTCTTTCAAGCCAGTGACCACCAGCATTATCCGGGCTCGGGACAAGCCGTCTTCTGTACCTTAGGCCCCAGCTCCTCCTAAGTTTACCATCTTTTGGGGACCACGCATATGGCCACTTAACAGCCCGGCCAGCCCACATGTCTGGTTCCAAAACATCTATCCAGGACTAATTTTTCATGACCTCTCGAGACCTCTTCTATCAGCCACCTCACAAGTTTTTGGGCTAAGGAAGCCAGGCTCCACAGCCTTCACCCGCAGTGTCCACTTTCTCAACATGGTCCTCCCTAAGCATGCCCAGAACACACAGCCATTCCCTCAGCTGTTGGGACCTGGATCAGCCTTTTGGGACATATTCATTGATTCAACAAACGTTTACTGAGCACCCACTATGTGCTAAGTGCTAGAGATGAAGAATAAATAAATCAAATGGCCCTACCTTCTTGGGGGGACCTGCCAAACATCACCCATGATCCAAGCTTTTTCCCTCTTTCCCTGGGTCTCAGCCTGATCCTGGTAACTCTGCTTCCAAGCTTAAAGACCACCTTGTAATTCTCACTCAGCTCCCCAAGCAGCCCAGCCCCAGGGAGAGAACTCAGCAGACCCCTGAGGTTAAGGGCTTAATCCTGGTCTATACATCAGCCTCTATGAGTTTGGTGAATATGAGTCTGCCCCAAGAAACAGAGCCACTCTTGCTGTGCTGACAGCATGTCTCTGGGCTTGTGAGACTGGCAGCCAGACGGTGAAGCTGTCACATTCACTGAGAGGAGACCCCTGTGAGCCTTTCCTAAGCTCGTCCCTCCTTGTTACTCTATGTCCATAAACTGGTCGCAGTCGTGTCATGACTGTGAGGAACAGAGAGCACGCACGGGTCCCTGTGGGTGATACTCATTGATGTGCGCAGACAGAGCCGAGCAGTCACCCCTGATGGACTGGACCTGCTCATATACCGTCGGCCTCTGCCCTGCGGGGACTCGGGAGGTGTCTGCTCATGAGCAGAGCACCGATAAATCCTGGCTTAGAGCTTCGACAAAGCCCAGAAGGTTAATTAAAAGGAGAATGTGCTTTCCATGACTAGAAAACAGTGAGTACAAGACGATCGAGTTAATCAGTCTCACTGTGTCTCAGGGAAAGTGTTTTAATTCAATTACTTCCGATTCTGTCTGTTAACTCAACAGAAAGAGGATTCTACAATAATTAACTGGTTCTAAGAAAAAACTTTTAGCCAAAAGCCTGGGCTGGAAGCAGGTAAATCTGGGGAGCTGTACACAGAGTTTCTGTGTCGGCCGCTTGGCACTGGCTCCCGTGAGCGTCTGTTAGTTCGAGCAAGTCTGCTCATTTACCTGCGAATGTGGGTTTTAGCCAGACGCTAGGGATAAATGATCCTTTAAGAAGTCATCGTTATGGCGATCCCATTTCCTATGCAAAGTCTGCGCGGCTCCTTCCGGTGTTAGGTGTTGTCCCCAGAGCCCTGTCTTCCACCCGAGCCCCGTCTCCTGCCGGCCCTCCGTGGTTCAGGTCACAGGTCCCTGCACACTGTCCCCCAGCAGGAGGTGAATGATGCAGAAGAGGGGGCAGGGCTGTGTTCTACTGCGTCTTCCCGATGAGGGTGAGGCTGATGGTCTCCTCCATCCCAGCCTCTCCCCGTCTCAGAGGCCTCCAAGAAGGTGACGTGGAAACCTAGCAGGGCCGTCGGGCCGCGTGAGAGTGCGTGACCCAGGACTGGGCTGTTCCCACCCCGGACAGCAGGTGCCGCTGCTCCTACTGGAACGGAGGCCCAGGCGGGGCAGAGGTGACCTTTGGTCGAGACTCAGGGTCTGGGGGTGAGGGGTGCAGGACCCGAGAACCGACTTTGGCTCAAGTTCCAGTGTTGAGAGTGGTAGCCTCAGGGTGAAGCCAGAGTCAGGGTGAAGGTCTACACCGTGCAAGCCAGCTGTGTAGATGCACTGCGCTGGGAGCAGGGGCATGAGTCAGAAGCGCAGGTGCTCATGGGGCACTTGGTGGAATGATGCGAAGGATGGACCCTGTCCCCATCCCACTACCTCCCTATCCAGGTCACAGGTAGCCTCGGGCCTGGGCTTGTGAGGACGTAAGCCGGGGCCTCGGTCCCCACCTTTGGCCCCAAGCAACCACCTGTTCCAAGGATGGAACAGCATCTGCCTCCCTTCTCGTCTTCTGAAGGCCAGTGTGCACACCTTTCCCCGACAGACCGTGAGCCTCCGAGGAGCACAGAACACGTCCGGTCGGTTCAAACAGCAAACATCTGCTGGGCGGTAATAATTCCATCAGTCGTAGAGATGAACAACTTCCCAGATGCCTGGCCAGGTGCTACCCCGCAGGTCACACAGACTTCTCAGAATGTTCGGATGCAGGAATCCACGTCTCCACTTCGAAGGTGAGAAAACTGAGGGTCAAGGAGGTTGAAGTGAGTCGCCCGAGTCCTCCTGATTTAAGTGGAGACTCAGGCTCCAAGCCAAACACCTTCGACACTGAAAACGCCACTATGGAGGCTGGTGTCCAAGTCTGGGCCAAAGGGCGAGAGCGGGCTGTCTGGGGGGCGGAGGGGCAGTTACGGGGGCTGTGGTGCTGAGATGCCCCTGACAAGATGGCCGCTGGCCCTTTTGGGCTGAAGTGGGGAAGGTGTGGACTCAGTGTTGGATCCAGAACGGTCCCATGTAGCTGTCCGACCCACACCCCACCCCCTGCGCACAGGGTCCGGAGGTGTCGCCTGCTCTCCTTATGTGTCCCGAGCCCACACAACTGTCCGCGTTCGGGAGCACCCGTCCTGATGACGCTTGTCCCCACCTATTCATCCTGAGCAGGGGCTCCTCTGGAGTCTCAGCAACTGAGTCAGAGCCCAGGCCTGTTTGCAGAGCTCCAGGACGATGGGGGGCAGGCTTCCGAGGACCCCGCCAAGCGGGCCATGTTGCCTCTCTGGAGACTCCTGATGAGGGCAGGCCCACTGGCTGCTTTCCAATCAAGGGCGCTGCTGCCTGGTGTCTTTGCGGCTGTAGGCAGCCCACAAAACTGGTATTGCTGGGAAACGCCAGCCACTCCTTCAGCCCATCATGTATTCATCCAGGAAACTCTAATGGGGTGCACCCTCCGCGGCAGGCCCCGTACTCAGTGCTGAGGTCTCTAAGGTGAATGGAACACAGGCTTGTGCCCCTGAGTCGGATGCACAGCTAGGCCAACACCACGGGAGTGGCCTCCCCGAGCAGACTGGCTGACCGTCCTGGGGTCTGCTGCCCATCCCCCAGGACAGCCGCTGCTTCCTCCCTCTCTCCGTGCTCCAACAAGGCCCAGGAACTACCGGGCCCGGGCATCATCCCGACTCCTCGTCTGCTCATTCAACACTTACTGCATGTGCACCTGCCACGTGCCCTGTTCGGGACACAGTGTCGCAGACCCTGACCTGAGGAACTTTACAGCGATCACCATGACAGACACATTTCTGTGATGAGTAGACTCAGGCAAGGGGGCGCACGGGTGGTTTGAGGGGCCCACTCCAATAGGTGACGGCTGTGGAGCTGGAGTGAGAGCACCCGGGGTCACCCTGCTGCAGGGGCCGTTGCCTCCCAGTGTTGGACGTGGAGCCACAGGTACTCCAGGTGGGGTGTGGGTGGGGCAGGTGGGGGCGGCGGAGCCGGGGCAGCATCGCTACGAGGGGACGGCTGGTCCGGCGAGGGACGGCTATGGTAAAGGGTCTCACACTGCCCTCTGTGCGTCATGGGAAACTGTCACAGGGTCTTGAGTATGATCCCCACACCGGCTGACGGGGGGAAGGACAGCACAGGTCGGGGAGGCACAGGCAGCCCGGGGCGGGGGGGCTGGGAAGGGAGGGGAGGCTGGCACGTGGGTCCTGGCGGGCTCGTGACCGGTGAGCAGATCGGAGGCTTAGAAGATAGAGCCGACCGCTGACAAGCCCCATCCCGCTCTCCGTTTAGTCCAGGAAGGGACAGAGACGTGCCAACAGGGCCAGTGTCTCTCAGGTCAGCCACCACCATCATCACGATCGGGGCCACTGGCGATGCTTTGGAAAGACACCAACCATGTGAGGTTTGATTTTCCCTGAATGTCATACTCGAACGGTTTAAGCCCCTCAGAGCCGGAAGCACACACTCTCCTTCAGCACGAATGCACTGACTCCGCGTTCAGCCCTCCTGTGTATCCACAGACCCCGGCCATGGACTGAGGTCTGCATCCTACAGACTGGGTCGGAGCAGCAGAGTGGTGCCTGTGTTCTTCCTAGGGCTGCTGGGAGAAACATGCACATTTCAGCTCCAAAGTTCAGCTCATAAGACCACACACAAGCCCAGCTTTGCCCCACATGTGGTCTTGGGACAGCCTGGCCTGGGGGGCCAGGCAGCAGGCAGACATGTCAGCTCTGATTCTAGTTCTGCTTCCCTTTACTGCTGAGCCCAGTGTCCCCATTTCCAAGGTAGTGACGCTGTCTTCCCTTCCTTCCATGCAAGAGGCAAAGGCCAGTGCTGGGAAGACACGGCTGCAGTGTCTGTAGGACCCGCAAGGCGAGGCACACCCTGTCTCAGAGCAGGAGAGACGGGTGGTGAGTGGCTGTTACCTTGCACCCAAGAAGTGCCCTCATGGGCAAAGCCCCTGTCGCTGTTGTTGAGAGACAAGGACACGCTCTCACCATGTCTCTAACATCGTCCTTGAAGACAAAGAAAGTGTAGAGACTGTATGGAGCAGAGAAGCTGTCCCTGTGAGCAGATGGCGGGATTGCGTGTGCACCAAGTCCGAAAGAATCTACAAGCGATCAGGATTAATACGGTCATTGGACAGAAGGCCAAAGTTCAAAAATGAAGTGTATTTCTATATACGAGCAAAAAATGAGAACCGGAAAACTTCTCAGTGTCATTTACAAAAACATCAGAAAGAATCAGATATCCAGGAAGGAGCCCAACAAAACGTGTGCAAGACTCTACACGAGGTCTCTCCCAAGGATGGCAGGAAGGGACTGCAAACGTCTAAGTAAATGGAGACACATCACGTTCACGAACTGGAAGTCTCAGGATTTTTAAGATGTCGATGCTCCCTAAATAGATCTATCGTCACAGTCAAAATCCCAGGAGTGTTTTTTTGTGTTTTTTTTTGAGAACATTGAGAAGCCTGGCGGTCGCTCTGGTGGATGGGCCCTCGGTAGGGCCCCGAGTAGGACAGAAGGAGCCGCCCTGGGCGGGCTAGCTGCTGCTGGCCGGGGTGACCCCGAGCGCCTTGCTGCCGATGGGCACATCAGTCCTGGAAGGAGGGGCCAGTGCCATCCTTGCATGGCGGTCACAGGACATCTGTGCGTGCTGCAGGAAGGACGAGGTGGCCCACATGTACACAACAGGACAACGGGGTCGGGGGAACTGCAGCAGGTGCAGGAGAACCCGGGGCATCACCTCGGGGCTTCGCGCGGCACTTGTATTCAGGTGTCTGACCCACCTCGCCGAGAACCCTGTTGGCTGGGCCATGGGCTCTAAACACAGCCCTCGAAATCCACTTGGAAAATGCTGTTTTTCCCTCAAGTGCCCCTGTGCGCACACAGCCACACAGGGTCTGGAGCTGACACCGGCGTCCCTGCACCATCGCTGGGGGCAGGTCAGTGCACGGGGCCTCGTGGGGTCTCCAACCCTGCCCAACCTCCAGAGAGCCCAGGATACCCCCCCACGTGAGCTCCTCCAGCGTCCAGAGTCCAGCCCATGGGGTCCACCCTCCATGGGACAAAACTGCCCCTTCCCTGGGGATGCTGTCTCCCTGCTACCCTCTCCCATGTCCTCCTGTCCCAGGACCATCGTTCCTCCAGGTAGCATTTGTGCTCTGTGTGGAATGGGACCGGATGTGGGATCGAGTGGCTGGGACACCAAGGCTTGCTGCCACGTCGTCTCTAACATTTATGTAAAGGAGGGACGGGTTGAAGCCCCCGATGGCCAGAGAGGATCGGGAGCTGGGAGAGAGCAGAACTTCTGTGAGACTCCGAAGATTGGAGATTCACACAGCTGCAGACAGAGACATCATAGCAAGGACGGCGTGGTGGCGCCTTGGGCCCGCTGGCACATGCGCAGGTCCTGTCAGACCCCACAGACATGGCAGGAAGATGGGGATGGGGAGAACCACAGCAGGTGTGGGTCAAGTCAGAGGGTGCTGCGAAAGGGTGGTGAGGAGTGCCCCCGCTGTGGGGCTGCCTGTGGGACGCTGGCTCCTGGAGCCTGCGCTGCAAAAGCCCGTTGAGACTCTTCCATGATTTTCCAGTCTCTTCTGCATTTGGGCAAAAACTGTGGACTGTGTCGTGAAGGGGTCACCCGCCTCAAACCTCGAACCAGTCCTGCTTCCAGAAGACCTCCTCCACCACTGTCCTCCGTTTTGGCCACATTTCCCCAGTGGATGGGTAGAAACATCTGTGGAGACCCAGCTGTTTGCTCCCCCAGAGCATATTCACACCTGCGGAAGCTTCCAGAACACAGAATTTACTCTGCTCTATGGAAGCACGCAACCAAACCAGAAGAAAAGGAATTTTGCCGAAGTCCAGGAAAGACCCTGGACTGGATGGGCCTGGAAGTGCTGGCAGGAATGGACAAGACTCGGCGCACGAGGACACGGATGCGCGTAGTTCCAGGACTTCACGGGGAGGCGGCATCCCCTGCGGGCGTTCAGAACGAGAGCCAACAATGATGAGACGTTCTCCACAGAAACCACACGTGGGGGATGCTGCCTCGGTGGCTCAGTCAGTTACGCATCTGCCTTCGGCTCAGGTCATGATCCCAGGGTCCTGGGAGTCAAGCCCCACGTCGGGCTCCCTGCTCAGCACAGAGCCTGCTTCTCTCTCTCCCTCTCCTCCCTGCTCGTGCTCTCCCTCTCTCTCTGACAAATAAACAAATAAAATCTTAAAAAAAAAAAAAAAAGAAGCTACAGACTTCCCTCCTGACTGGACGCAGCATCTTCAAATGATTTTGCCCCCAGAATTGAATACCTGCCAGCAGACCGTTCTTGTGCAAAATGGAAGCATCATTAGGCAAACACTCAGAAAGTTTTACAGTGGGAAGGTAACGTTTCTGGAAGATATTATGAGAGAATGTCTGTCAAAATACTGACGAGTGGACACCAAGCAGAGCAATGAGATCCAGGAGTGGCCTGCGGTGAAGACGTGGTGGCTCGGGCACAGCTTATGGGGACAAGGGAGTAGGACATGTAACACGACTGGTGACGGAGACTCCAGGTACAAGGAGAAGCATAAAGTAAAAACAAAAGGGTGAAAACAAAGAGGGAAATACGTAAATAACTGACACATGAGAAGAGCCTCTGGAACGGGGACTTGTCCGCTGAGCGGAACACGCTTGAGGACAGGGAGGCATGCGGAAGTCTCACAGGGACCTGCTCCGTTAAGTGTGGATCTGGAGGACCAACAATCAAATAGCATATGTTTTTCGATTCAGCACCGAATTTCCTAATACAGCCCCAAACAGTATGGTTTGCTTATTAGATTTCAAGGATTAATCCAAGCGAGGCCTGCAGCTGCACATTCTGGAAACACTGAATTTTTTTTTTTTAAGGATTTATTTATTCGACAGAGATAGAGACAGCCAGCGAGAGAGGGAACACAAGCAGGGGAGTGGGAGAAGAAGAAGCAGGCTCATAGCGGAAGAGCCTGATGTGGGGCTCGATCCCATAACGCCGGGATCATGCCCTGAGCCGAAGGCAGACGCTTAACCGCTGTGCCACCCAGGCACCCCTAGAAACACTGAATTTTAAGGAAAACCGAATAAGCTGTGTTCTTGCCGTGGTGGCAGGGACACAGACCCACCTGCGGGGGGCCCAGAGGCAGAGGCTCCGCCGGAGACTCACACTGCTGTCCTCCTCCTGGGGCGCCTTCAGAGCGCACAGGGGCACGGCGCACACACCTGCGGCCTCGCCACGATTCCCCGGGCACCTCCTCCTCTCTGTGAAAATGCCCAAGCTGCGGGTGAGTGGTCACCCTGCAAAGACAGCCGCTGACCACTGGCTGCTGCCCCTGCCCCCGGAGGGTTAGCCGGAGGCCCGAAGCACTCTCCTCTGCAGGCGGAGCAGACACCGGCTGGCTTCAGCGGGGGTGACATTTCAACACGTCACGGAGCTCTACTCGAGATTCATGCACTTGACGTGCGTGAACGTCTCCAAAAAGAGGTCAGAAAATGAAGGAAAAGGACTAGGAGATTCTGTCACAGGAAGCGAAGAAATGGGTTCGTGGCTGGAGGCAGATGTAGGGTCAAGGCCAGATGTTTATGGCGTGTCTTCTGCGACGGGGGGGGGGGCCTTGGCAGGGAGGGGGTGTTGATGCGCAGGAGCAGGGCGGGCTCAGCTGCTGAGTGGGGGGACCAGAGAGGGTCTGGCCTGGAGGGAGCAGGACATTCCAGGCACCCGGGGGGCACCCAATACTGGGGCCTCAACCTGACCCTACCCTCCACACCTCTGCGCTGTCCCTAAAGCTCTGGGGGTCCGTGCCAGCCCCCCTCCCCCCCGGGCCCTCAGAGGAGGCCGGCAATGATGATGAGCCCCGTCAGCCGCTGGAGAAGCAGTCTCCATCACCTGACCCCTCAGGTGTTTGGCATCAAGACATCAGAACACCGGCATTAGAACCTTGCTTGGAGTTCGGCCCTGGGTGCTCACTGCCCTCCCCGTGGCCCCTCCGCATGGCAAGGGGCATGGCCCCAGCAATGCCCAGTTCCTGCGTTCCATGTTGGCGAGCGGAGCACAAGGATGCTAGGGTTCGGTCAGGCTCCCAGCCGGGGCATCTCTGTGGGGTGTGCCACTCAGGGCAGGCCACCAACGCCCCTCAGAGCCCTCCTGGGCCTCCGGCTCTCAGCCCACACACGCCACGTGTAATAACTAGTTGGTAAATTAAGAGCAGGGAACAAACTATGGACAGAGCGAGATGCTGGCTGATGGGTCAGCTGACGTGTCGGGGCCTAAGCTGTGGGAGAGGGAGGCTGGTGGCACTTGGGAACAGGGGGGCCAGGGTGCCTGGGCTGCCAGGCAGGGAGGAAGGGTGGGGAGAAACTGCATGGGGGCTTTCTTGGGCGTTGGGCTGTTTTTGTTTGGGATGTCGTCATAACTTAACCCCACATGGAGGTGTTCCCAAAGACAGAACCGAGGGAAAATACTTCAATTTTCAGAGATGGAATCAACGTTCTCAAGGTTCCCAGGCCCCATGAGCTCTCCTCACCAGGCTACCCAGATGCTCAGACCCAGAGCCGCCAAGCCCTGCACAGGATGGGCGGCAGGAGTGCAGAGGGACGCTGCCTGATGGGCCAGGACAAGCTCCGGGCCTGCAGCCCCTCCCAGACTTTCAGCCCCCAACCAGGCTTGCTCGGGGTTGGTGACACAGTCTCCAGCCGGCTGCTGCGTCTGCCCCCATGGAAACCCTCTGTAGGGACGTCAGCCACTGCTTACATGACAGCCACATTCTCCTTGTACCAGATGAGGCCCAGAGACCCCATAACAGCCCTGACACCCACGTTTCAGGGGGCCCTTTGGACGCAGGCCTTCCCAGGGGGCAGGGTCCACATGATCAGCCTGCACCCTGCCTTATAGGATCTGGAGCGTGCTCAGCAGACCCTGGACCCCAGACTCCCTCCTCGATGGCCCTGAGCTGCTTGCGGGACTTGCATGGGAACCCTCCCCAGGACAGTCTCTCCCAGCAGACGGCCACCACGCAGCTCTCTGCAGGAAGTGGGCCAGAGAGAAGGCCTGTGGGCTGCGGGTCCACATGGTGTACGCAAGGCCTGGGCAAGCCCACTGGCAGGGGAGGGGACCGCAGCCAGCTCTCCCTGCATCTCCACCTTCTGCAGCACAGAATTCAAAATTCCAAATTCAACCTGGCCTTCCAGGTGCTGTGAGGGTGCATTTGTCAAGGCTGGAGAGTAGAACACGTCATACTTATGGCTTATTTATGGCTTCTTGCAACAAATACTTAGACGTGGGCTCTTGCCCCGGGTCCCACATGTGTCAGGGCAAGTCTGCCCAGAACTGGGGAAGGAGGCTACTCCTGGAGCCCCCGCCCCAGCGCTGGGTGCCGCTCGAGCTCATTTAAGGTGTTGGATTCGAGGAAGTACGTGGTTCTTGCATTGGTTTGTGCCGGCCACGTGTGCTGTGGTGCCCTCAGCCTTCCAGTGCCCTCACGCCCCGATGAAATGCTCTGGTGTGACCCTCGGACCCTCCATGGCCCCCACTGTCCTCTTCCTTCTTCCTTCCACATCCACCTGTGGGTCCCCTTCTCCCTCTTCATAGCCCAGCTGCTGTCTTTGCTGACCTGGCTGAAATGCCACCTCCTCCAGTAAGCCTCCCTGGGTGGGCGCCCACTCGGGCTCCCGCTGCACCTGTCACCCGGCCCCCGTGGTTCTTGGTGTCTCTCTCACCCCAGATCGTGGTGCCTCTGGAGGTCCCTTGTCTGCTCCTGAGTGGAGCCGGCATGGACGGACAAGCGGGCAGACCCCGGTGTCTGGGGTGCCATCACGGAGGCTGGGAGTCGGGAGCTCAGTTCTAGACCCAAGTTAGCAGAGGGGGCGGTGTCTACGCCTCTCTCCCCGGGGCGGTGTCTACGCCTTCCACAGCTACGTGGAAGTGGCTGCCGCTCTCCCCTCCCCACCCCCCGGCAACGAGCCTGAGGCCCCTCCTTCACCCTAGAATGCAGCACGAGGGCCAGTGTGGGGACAACACTGCAAAAACCAGACGTCAGACCAACCTGCCAAAACGCCCCATAGGATGGTCCCCGGGGACCATGCGCTTCTTCCCACAGCGTCCGACCTCGAGGGGTTTCCAGGGAACAAATGCACAGAAAGGGGCCAAATTGAGAGGCAGGGGTTCTGGAATGTTCTTGGTCTCCCTCTGAAGAAACTGAGAATTGTAAACACCAGAATGACCTGCACTGGTTGGCGTCAGTGGCCATCCATCCTAACCACCCGAGACTCCACGTGACTCTGTCTAGCCCTAACTACCTCTGCATTGACTCTCCAAACGGGGCCATGTTTGGAGGACTGGCGGTAGGACTTCAACACCGTTACCCCTGCCACCAAGACTCCCTGTGGACCCTCCCACCCCCATTACCGTGCTCCATTCTGACACATATGGAAGCTCACACCTTCCTTTACGTTTCTGAGAAATGTTAAGGCATCGAGTGCCAACCCCAGAGCAAGACTGACATGCCCAGGGTCGGCCCCTGGCTCGAAACCACCTCTCGATTCAGGATGAGCCGGACAGCAGTGAGGGAACCGGCCCGACCTGACCCAGGGCTTCTGAGGGTCGACCTCACCGTCCCATGCAGCCAGCGGCAGGACCACAGCCACACCGATGCCCCTACAGACCAAAGACGGGACGTATGGAGCCACCAGGCGGGACCGAGTGGCTGCAGGGCATTCGGGCTCTTTGGGTCGCTAAAAGGAAAACCTGTATTTTTAAGCTGGGGGTTTTGTTCCTGTTGTGCATTTGTGTAAAGACAGGAGGCTGGGAGGACAGATGTCAGAGGAGGAAATCAAGCCAGTGCACAAGCTCAGCCAGTCCTTGCTCCAGCCCCACATTCGGGGTGGGAACTGGCACCAGAGGGACGCTTACAACCCATTCACTGTGCCCCCGACACCCTCGCCGGTGGCTGGGGTGCTGCTCCCGCTGCGGAGCCGCGAGCGCAAGCCAGAACAGATACTGTCCTGCGTTCTGTCCGCTGGGGCCGCCGGGTGAGTCCTTCCTGTGAGGACATGGACGCCCTTCAGAGCCGGATGGAGGGCTCCTCATGCTCCCTCAGATGCCGGCAGCAGCAAGGCCTCTGGGCTGGAAGCCAGGAGCATGAGGAGGACCAACCCTCAGGGCTCTGTGTCCCCCACCCCTTCATCAGTAAAGGCCTCTCCGGAAAACCACTAAGGAAATAAAACATCTCCCGTTTTTCTGTGTGGCGCTTTTCCTATCCGGATTTTAGTGGCATTTGGACCTTCCCGAGGTAAGAACTCAGCAAGTGTCCTTGCTCCCTCTGTCCTACGTCCCATGTCCAAGCCCTGCAGGTCCTGTGGGATCGGCTCCACCGGCCAGGTCAGGGTCACCCGTCGCTGTGGCATCCGTCTCCCGCCAACAGCTCTAGGAAGCTGTGAACCTGAGTCAGACCAGGTCGCTGTCCTGCCGTGGACCCTCTAGTAGCTCCCGAGACCCTCAGCGCCAAACCCAACTTTGCTCACACCCTGCGATCCACCCTGGCTGCTTCCCTCCCTGCCCCCCACCCCCATAGCGCCGCCTGGCCTTGTGTTCACCACTGTGTCCATGTGCCCAGAAGGTGAGTCCCAGACAGCGGACACCTGCCCTTGCCCGCTGCCCACTGTGTGCTCTCAAGAGCAGCGGCGGCTCCAGTGAGCGAGCTCTTTCCAGAAGGGGTATGGCACAGATGAGCCACCATGGCCTCTTGCTGCTGGGACGGGACTGGCGTCTACGCTGAACCTGGATGGCCTCTGAGCAGAGCTCACTGGCTGAGGCCAAGGCTGATTGGGGCATGTGGCTTGATCACCTGTCATCAAGGCTGGTGTTACTGCCGAGCAGCCACTCAGAGTGGAGGAAGTCATGTGCTGGTTCTGGAAGCTTCTGCCTGAGGCGGAACCTGTCACCCATATTCGTTGGCTCAAGCAAGTCCCTCAGCTGTACCTGAGCCTCACGGGGCCAAAACGAGCGCTCCTCCTCCTGTTATTCCCTATTTCCCTACATGGGCAAGCAGGCCTCAGAGAGCCCGGGAGCTGTAGGCTGGGCCTTTGCATTGTCACTGTGGCAGGTGCCTGCCCCACATACCCTCATGCAGGAGTGAAAGGAAGAGAGGGCCTCGAGCCCCGTTTCCCCCGACACCCATGCATTGGTCGGCACCAGGCCTGGGGACAGCCGACGCTTGTGTCTTCCAGCCCAGAGGCCTTGGGGAAGGAATTCTGCAGACCTCAGGGCAAACCCTCTCTGCAGGCATCCTTGCGGGGTCCTGGCCCTACTCTGCTGCGGGTCAGGCTGGCCGGCTGTTTGGGAAGGCCAGACGCCCAGTGGTATTGGGAGTGAGGCTCCAGGCACCTGGTCTGTTTGCCCCAGGACCGCATGTGGGCTTTGTGGTGGTGCCAGGGGAGGCCACGTATCTCCCTGCTGACCTGGTGAGCACCGCCTCTCTCCCTAACACCCCGCCGGCTGGCTTGAGGCCCACAGGCCCCGCAGAGACTCTGGTGCTGCTCGGTCCATGGGGACTGCAGTCCCTTTCTTGCAGCTCCCGCCAACCAGACAGAGTGCACTGGGTGTGGGGCTCGGTCCAGGGAAGCGAGCCCATGGCTTCTGGCCGGGGGTCCCATGGGGCAGTGTCACCCTATGCCCACTCTGCGCACGTCCACGACACTTGCTTCAAGACCCATCCACCCTGACCTTCCTCCGGTCCCTTAGCCCATGGAGCCTGCTCTGCGCTGAGGGCGCTAACATTTCTGTGAATCGTGCTGTGAAATCCATGCAGAATTCGGTTCTCCAGGGGTTGCTGGCCATGCCTGAGTCGTAAAGGGCAGGTGTCGCAGTCTGCCCTCCGACCTGCTGGAGGCTCCACCCTGACTGTGGTTCAGATGAAGGGCAGAGAGCGTGAGGAGTCAGCGAGCGTCATGTCCAGGCCTGCAGCCCTCTGCTCTGTGGCACATCAGAATTGCCCATGGATATTAGAAGACGCAGGTGCCCGGGCCACATCCTGACCAGCAAAATCAGAACCTGTGCGGGAGGGACCCAGGCGTGAGTGCGTCTTCATGCTCTCCGCAGGCACGTGGGGACCCTGAGCCACACGCCACGTGCACGCGCATCACGCGGCGTCCTGCACAAGGGTGAGTGCTCCTCCCGTGGGGATTCTGGATTTCAAAAAGGCATGAAGTCGCACTGCCACCCACCCACATACCTCACCTTGAATTACAAGGCGCTCGACATTTGGAACTTTCTGGAACTGCCCCGCACACAGGTTTCATGACTGCTGGCTACCTCCTCATGATACCCGAGTCCCCCGTGATGCACAGGGCCCTGTTCAAGTGCGCACGTGTGAATAAGTGGAGAGAACAGTGTGCATTTCAAAGCGCCGGAGTGTCCGTCCTTCAGATGTGCCCCTGGCTCGGACCCCAGTGCCGTCACTTACTGAAAACCACTGTCGTATCCACGGGGACAGCCCGAAGCCCACCTCCCAGGACGCCTGCCCCGGAGCCACGTGAGCTCAGAGCTCGCATCCTGCACCAGTGTATTGGGGGCAGCCCAGGTTGGGGAGCAGGGGGAAGGGCAGGGCTGGGGCCGCCGGGGGCAGGGGCTGCCGGGGGCAGGGAGAGAGAAAAGCTTCTGTGGCAGCAAGTTCCAATGGCCTCCCCTCTTGCTAATCCGAAATCTTAACAGTCTGAAACCAAAGCAAGTGGACCACCTCAGCTCCAGCTGTTTTTCAGGTCAGCCCCGTCCCAGCCCCCACTCCATCCCTGGTGGAGGAGGGGAGGGTCACCCCAGGCTACCATGGCCTCCCCTTGCCCCCCTAGCCTTCTCCTGTCCCAGGGACTCCCTGTTCTGCCTCCCTGCTCTTGGGAGTCTCATGGGGCCTCCAGACTGACAGAGGGACAGGAGTAGCTGCCTCCCTGGGAACTGGGGGCTGGGCTGCTCAGCTGCTGGGGCCACATGACAGAGGCAGCGGGGGATGCAGCCGCCATGGTTCTCTGCCAGCCTCGCAGGGGGCCTGCCCTGGGGTTCCGTGGGGCACCCCATTTCCCACTGTGTTTGCACTGTGTAGGCCAGGCTTTGGGAGAAGCCAGGGACGCCTGGCCTCCACGCCCGGACGGTGGCCTCTCTCTACGAGGTCCTGGGGCCGGGAACACGACTTTGGTTCTGACCTGAGGGGCGTCCAGGTCCTGTGGGGTCCACAGGCTGCCCTGTCCCTCAGGAGCCCGCTGTCCGTGGCCTGAGGACAGACATCGAAAGCAATCACACTTGGCCCTGGAACGGCCCACTGTCCAGGTCGCAGGAAAGGCGGCTGCATCATTTGAACCCAAACACAGCCGGGGTGGTAAGACCCACCTGAGAATGCGGGGAAGCCCATACCTTCTTGGGGTGAGTGAGCGTGGTGGACAGAAGCCAGCAGCCTTTGCTGGTCCGGGCAGGGGCGGTGCTGGGGCTAGGGTGGCTCTTTCTCGGGGAAGCAGGGTCGGGGGACCTGGCACAGGGACCAAGTGCTGCTGCCCCCTGGATCCTGTCCAGGATCTGCTTCCTGGGTGCTGGGGGTTCAAAGGACTCCACACTCCTGGCTTCACCTGCATGCCCTTGGCAAATGTACAAGACGACTAGCCCCGGGTCTCACTGGTGCGAGGCTGACGTTGGAGTGGAAGCCCCTCGGCCCCCAGGTCCCTGGCTTCTCTTCGTGCTACCCCTGCAAACCTGGCCTGGAAGGGACTGGGGGACACTTCCGGCCTTCCTGCTGTGGGCCCAGAGAAGAGGCAGAGCAGGGTCCTTGTGCCACCAGTCAGGGTGTCCCTTCTTTCCAGTCGGAAAGAAACAGCTCATTCAGGAACCTCCCGTGCCCCGGCAGCCTCCTGATTATTCCTTCCAACCTGCCCCAGCCCCAGAGAAGGAAGAGCAGTCCATTCTCTCCGCTTCCTGCTTGACTCTGGATAACCATTTCCCAGAGTGGGGTGGATGCCAAGGGCCTGTGCCCATGAGAAAGCGGGGAGGGGGTCCTCAATGCCAATGGGCACCATGGTGGCGAGAAGGGGCCCAGGCCTACCTGAGGCAGGTGATCCCTGCCCATGTGCCTCTAAGAACGCACAGAGAGCACCTCACCCTTACATCTGATGGGAACCTCGACAGGAAGCTGACCGAGCCACCGGCCACCCAGTCAGCGGACAAGAGGCAGGGCTGGCCGGGTGGAAGAGGCAGCAGGGGTGGACCGCGACCCCAGTGGGCGCAACGTCCCCAACAAACGGTCATTACAGAAAAACCACTGTGGGTCTTGGGTATTGTTTTTCAATTCCTGAGCATTATGAGACCCTCAGAATGAATATGAAACACACATGCGACAGTATTCACATATGCAAGTAGCAAATACAAAACTGGAAAATGTGTATCTACTTTGATTAAGAACTAAACAAAGATTAACAGGCTAGTAAGTAATGGTGTCATGAGAGGTCATACAGCCCACTAAAATCAACACAATATCAAGGAATCGTTAACCATTTTTTAAAAATGACTTCATTATGGTGGGTTTATCTCATGGAAAAAACCCTGTACTCCGAGCTTGGCACTTTGTCAACTGAATGACCAAGTCCCTCAGCCTGGGTTTCACCATCATCTGTGAAGAGGGGAAAATATCTGCCCAGATTACATCAACCATTCATTGTCTTTTTGTCCACTTACTCACTCAACACTTGGCAGACGTCCTACAGTGCAGGTTGATTCAATTTAAATGACGAGCACGTACAGGTGACTCCAGGAACACCCCAAGAATATAGTGGATGAGACAGTGATGCGACTTCTGGAACACAAGACAATGCCACTTAATTAAAGCACAGCGATATCCCAGGGAGCTGGACGGACTAGAGAGGGATGAAGTCTTGATTATTTTGTAGTATTTGCACAAACACCCATACTGGAGACCCCGCACGTGCACACCCACGTTCTCTACACCACACCCACCCATTGCCACAGTGGCAGACGCACAGACGGCATCAGTGTGACGCGGAGCTGGCGAACAACCTCTGTGTGCTCTCGTGAGGACAGAGGAGCCCCAGATGGGGCTGTGCTCTCGGCACAGGAGCATCTCATGTGTCTTATCCGCCGAGTCCTTGCTGCCCTGTGAGGACGGTATCACCAACTTCAGTGTATAGGTGCAGAAGCTGAGGGCCTGCTCTTCAGCCCGGGTCTTCCAAATCCTTCCATCTTTTGTTCACACCAGGAGATTCTAAAATGCTCACGACATCGAACCCTCGTCCCAACACCTTCATATCTCCCACTTGAACAGAAGTCTTCTCGTGCAGTTACCTGCTTTGCAAACCCATTTTCCTTGGAGGGCTTCAGCTCTGCTTCTTAAGGGCAGAAGCTTCCTGAAGGCAGAGGCTGTAGGTAGTCAGAGGCGGTCCTCCAGGCCCTGCACGCCATGGTGCTCAGTGAGGCCATGTTGCTCTGGAGTGCTACAGGGGCTCTGCGTCTCTAGGAGGTAGTCTAGCGAGGGAGACAGGTAATCAGGCGATTGTAACACCGGGCGGAGGACGCTGACCGCAAGCCAGTGCCAGAGAGACCCCAGGGCGGTTTTCTGTGGTCCCTCAGGACGCCACACTGCATGAAGGACCCATCTGCCTGTTTCTCCCAAGACCCAAGTATGACACCAAAACACAAAGAACAGAAAGCCCTCCCTCCCCCTCTGAAGGGGCTCAAGAATCAAGATGAGTTCTCCCACCCTGGGTGGTTTGTAACAATCAATCCACAGACGAGAAAAATCAGTTTTTGTTTCCAGGGCAGATCTGTCCCTAAATTGTTTTCCGAGTCACAGTGATTTAGATGAGGGACAGAATTTCATCCCCAAGTTTGCTTTTTCTCACCTCTGCTTTCTCTTGGGTGGTCAAGTGCTGTGAGATTTGTCATGATTGGTGAGGAAGCGCCCACTGAAGCGAAGTCCCCCTGCCTGCCATTCAAAGCCTGGGCTCTGTGACAGAAATATCCAACCGCTCACGATCATCTAGTCCCTCTCTCTCCCCATCCGGCACGCACACTGTCCCAGAAACTGAAGGTCGAGGTCCAATTATGGGAAGGAACAGACACCTGGATGTCAGTCTGAGTGAGGGCTGAGATTCCGTGCTCCCAAAGCCTTCTCTGGATCTCTGCATGAGCGACTCTGCTGAAGGAAAGACAAGCTGTGGCTTCGTACCCCCACCCCCGAAGGTGCCACTGTGTGTGGCCCGCAACTGCTGCCCAGACACAGGAACTAGAGATCGCCAGTGGGCCCCAGAGCTGCCCAAGGGGGGTAATGGGCTTGAGTGGGAAGCAGCCCACAAAATTCACATTTAGGACCCTTTAAAAATAGATGCTGTCTTACTATTCTCAACTAGTATTTAAGCATCTGGTAAGGTTTTGCCTCGAGATGCCCCACCAGGACTGCTCTGCGGCGGCAAGGTGGGAGCGAGGTGGGAGCTCGCAGCGGGGTCTCGAACTCTGGAGCTTGGCTTCCTTGTGCAGGCTAAACAGGCCCTTATAATCTCTTTCAGACTGATTCACTTAGCAAATCCTTTCCCCTTTAAATGCAGAAAGCTGAAGTCGAGTTCACTGATCAAAAATGTCCAATGAGTGGATAAAGGCTGAGCTGTCACTTTGTCACAAATTAAAACCAGATCCTGTAGGAATCTTGCTAGGCTCCAAAGACAAACATCTCTGCTGAAAACAGTCCACCCTTCACATTTTAGGGCGGCACAGATCACGTTCTATAAAGTTATGTGGAAAAAATGCGAGTAGGACGGCAAACATCAAAGTTTAGCTATTCCGGTTGATTTGAGCACAGGAAGTGTAGCCTCCACATCACCAGGAGTCCCAGGCGGGGCTCCCACCCTCACACACAGCAGGCACCAAAGTCAGGACTCGCGTCCCATTTCTGGTGTCTGGTGGGAACAGTGGGGGCGCTGACCGGTAAACCAACGTTGGCTTAAATCCCCGAGCACAGCTCCTCATAACCACCTGGGCCACTGACTGACCGTCTTACTCAAATTCAAAGTAGATGGTTCTCCAGGTTACTGAGTGTCCGGCCAGGAAGAGCGCTCCTGAGTGCAGAACATCACTGCTTTGCTCCCTGCCCTCCCCCAAACAGCGAGCCGCCCCAGATCTCAGGGGGGCCTTGCTGATATGCCACGGACACCCGTCAGTCCCCAATAGCAAGCTGCCGCTGCCGTGCTCACGCACACTGAGTGCTCAGGGGAGTGGGGGGGGGGGGGAGCACCACACTGACCCTCGTCACACGCTGTGCTTTCTAAAGTTTATGAGAGCAGAAGTTATACTCTTGGGGCTTGTTTTTTTTTTTTCATGAAAAATCCAAAATTTGGGCAGTTAAAGCACTGTTAAGAACAAAAGACACAAGATTCTACCAACCAACCATGGATAATCACTACTTACCTTTTTCCTGTATTTTTATAGGAAATATAACGTATATTTATAGGAAATGAAACACTGAAGAAAGTGGCTATTTTACAAAAAACACTGCAGAGTAATATGACAATTGGACGTAACAAACTAAATGCCAACATACATTCTGGAAAGATCCATGATGGTATAAAGGGTATTTGAACATGATAGTTTCTTCCGTATATAAAAAAAAAATCCCCTCATGACTTCAACAAATTTCATGTTCACAGCTGTGTCTGAATCTTATGAAAAAAAAATCCAGTTGAGTCTTAGGAATTTTTTTTACATGGACTTAATTTTTTTCTTTTAAAATGGCTCTCCTCGTTAAAGAGAAAAGCCACAGCTGTTTTCAGTCGTGGTTCCCTGGTATTTCGTTCAGAAACTGTCCTAACTGCTGGTGGGAAGATGGTTTCCATGGGAGACCCGGTGAATCAGGAACATCTCCCGACCCTCTGTAAGACCCCATCTTCAAACCGCCCGCGGCAATCAGTTCACACCGAGAATGATGCAGAATGGAGCAGGGATAGCCATGCGGTGCTTCTCTGACACGCTTTGTGCTTGCGCCTGTCCTGCTTTTCCATCAACCAGAGATGTAAGACGTGACCCTGCAGGGAAGAAGTCAGGGACGGATCTGGGAACACGGGCTCGAACTGGAAAGTACGTTCTGTCGTAAGGACGGATGGTGCGGAAATACAGCCCCCACCCCCCAAGCTATAAGTATTTCACAGGGAAAGGGCTCTTTCCCCTTTGTGTAACTCAACCTCTTACCTGCTTTGCAATTCTCTACAAGAGGACAGTGGATGGAATTTCTCTGTGAGGCAAAACTAGAAACAGGGGCCCTTCGTTGCCCGGTAATGAGTAATTAAAAAAAAAAAAAAAGAGATTTCTAGTTCCAGCTACCAAATTCTTTAAAGAATTCCTGCATGAAAAACACAGTCAGTTCAAAGCCCGAAGTCAGAAGCTGTGACCCACGTGGGTTTACGGCCACACTCAAGGTTGGGGGTAATGAGGCAGAGCAGCAGAAAGACGGGCCCGCGGTTCCTGGAGCTGGAACAGGTGCGGCAGGCGGGCGGCTGAGCCGGCTGAGGGCCCGGGCGGACAGAGGACCCCTCCCTCCTTGGCTCGCTCTCTCTGATCTTATTTTCTCGGCACCGCTGACATTGTGTCAGGGAAGACTGTTCGGAAGTGTGTCTCTGATCACCCTTAAACTCAGTCTGTGTCCGTGCCAGCATAAAGCTGCTTTGGGTCACCAGACTTCCACTAGCCAACTTCACGGTTACACGTTTCAGAGGAAAAACAAGGAGTCCTATTTTCAAGTGTTCTCTCTCCTGCGCTCTTCCTCTAACAGAGCTGAGTGCACCAGGAATGGACGCGGGGTCCTCAGCCTCGGGGTGGACGACTAACCCACGCCCACAGGCGGCTCAGCAGCAGCTCACGCCAGGCCTAGCGGGTGGGTTACCTCCACGCTGTGTGAGGCTCGGCGGTGACGTCTGTGCCACATAGTACTTCCGTCCCCAAGAGAACAGACAGGAGCACCATCCGGTCCCCTCTTCGGGGCCTCCATGCGGGCAGGGGTTGTCCGGAGGCACTCAGTCAGAATGGCTTAAAAGCTGGGGGCGGGAGGAGGAAAATTGGAGGGAGCAGGGACGTCGTGGGAGGACGTCTCCAGGGACACCACATGGCAGGAAGATCAGAAGCATGTGTTTTCACTTCAGGGAACAAAAGGACCACCGGGTAGAAAAGCTACAGGATAACAGACTGCCGTCAGCAAGGGAGTCAGGTAGTGAGTCCCTTATCCCCGAACAACGAAGAAGCTGGAATGCTACTTAATAGAAATGTGTTAGAGTCAGGGAACCATAAGGTCCCTTCCAACTCCTGACAGCATTTTTCAGGCCCTAGAATAATATTCAGATCCAATTTGGAAAACTTCTCAAAAAATAGGCAATACTGCTTTTGGAAAGAACACTGTATTTAAAAACATTTCCACCCGCTCTCTTGAGAGGACCAAACTAGAGGCAGAATGGGAGGGACGCGGGTTCAGTGGTCAGGGTGTTAGCGGCACCAGGAGCCCCCCCACCCCCATCCTGTACCTCAGGCCCCAGTCTGACGGCGGAGGGAGTGGAGTTTCATGGGACACCCCCACCCCGAAAGCTTCCAGGGCCCGCGGGCTGTCTCCCCTGTGCCTATCCATGTGCACCCAACCCCAGCAAGTGCAGTGCTGTTCTCTCTGGGCACTAACATACTCGTGGCCTGACATGGGACGCCGCGCTCGCCATCTGGGTGACCTGATGTGAGACCTGAAGGCCCGTGGGTTTTGGCTAGTGTGGAAAGACCCTGATTTACATCTAAATGAGTCACTGGCTTCGTGTAAGTTCTACTCATGCAGATAGGCAGAAAGCACCATTAATATGCGTGGCAATTAACATAAATTTTACTGTTGTATAGTCCCTGGATCCCAACGGAAGTGTCTCTATCAGGATCAGTGTTTATGTTTGGCGATCAAAAGTCCTAACCACTGCACCCAAGTCAGGGTATCAGGTGAGCAGCGCTTCCAGAAGCTTCTGACTCTGCACCTAGGACTCGCTGCTATGGCACAGCAGAGACGCTGACCAGCACTCGTCAAGCCAGATATCAAGATAAAAATAAGACCTGTTTGAACTTTGTACTTTTTGAAAATATAAAATCCAATCATCAGCCAACATGATATGTGAGTGTGTTGACTGTTCATGTAGGAAATAAAAATAGCCCATGATTTTTTAACAACGCGAAGCCTGTTTCTGCATTTTGCGGCTCCCTTTCCAAACTTCTGGATTTTACTTCCATTTCAAAGGAACGATTGAGAGGCACTGGTTCTGAAATTAACACTATATTTATTAAAGTGTTTTTATTAACAAACTTTCACCAGAAAGTTCCGAGTGTGTCAGCACAGGGGGACCGCTGGCTTCACACTCTGGCATCTGACGGCCCGCAGAACCGCACATCACCCGGACCCCTCGGCCACAGCTCTGGGGGTCGTTAGCGCAGCACCGAGTGTCCCCCGTGCAACGGTTAAATATGGGTTTTGGTTCATTCTGATTTAAATGTTCAGAGTCCTGTGATGGGCATGGCTCTGCTTTCCTTTCCGCCTCGTCTGCCTGAGCCCCCGGACCCAAGTCCTTGTTCCCGGCCCTTCCGCTGCCCTCCATGTTCCCAAGGTCTCTGTTTCTGGAGAGTCCCCTTTGGCCGTTCTCGGGATCACAGTTCGGTTTTTGTAAGGACCCGGGACTTCTGTGGACAAAGGACGGTGGCTCTGGCGTCTGTGGACCAGGCTCTTCCACGCCCTGGACGTTGTGGGAGCTGGCCTTGCCAACTTTCTCCTGGGCCTGCATGTGCTGCACCGGGTGTAGGAAGAGGCCCGTGGGCAGAGGACTCTGCGCTCCCGGCCGTCTGGCTCTGGCCTGCAGGCAGGGGCAGTGGCGGACGTGCGGGACGGCACACACGAAGCCTTCGGGGGCCTGCTGTGCGGCCTGCAGGGGCACCACGCCCTTCTGCACGTGCACGAAGCTGCTGGCGGCAGTGGCGGCGCATCGGGGGCACAGGCTGTCGCCCACCTGTGGGCAGGCGTGTGGGCCGGGGCTCAATTGTCTGTAGGTGTTTGGGCAATGACATCTCTGATTCAGAGAGAAGAAGTGACACAGGCTGTGCTGCTTGAGAGCGGGCGGAAACGAGGCGGAGCTGGTTTCGGGTTTGGAGCTTGGACTGTAAGCGGCACGCAAGGGCAGCCCTAGACTCTTGGCCTGGCTGCCGAAAAACTCAGAGCAGATGTGGGTCTCCTCATAAGCCACCTTCTCAGATGCGGTGCAGCTGTGGGACGCCAGAGGCTCTAATTCATAGAACTCATGCTCCACGTTGGATTTCTGGGCCCTGGGGTCTAAATGATAAGCATTCACGGCCCGTGGTTTGCTCTGTCCCTTGTCGGCAGGGGTCGCGGACAGGGCGTGAGAGAAGGCACTGCACTGCAGCTTCCTGGGTAGCGGAATCTGCCCACAGGTGCCCTGCGGCCCAAGGCAGCGGCACATGCACTGGAAAAAGAAGGTGGCAAAGGCCCAGCTGACGCCCATGATGAGCATCATGAAGGTGCCCAGCTGGGTGTACGCCAGAACCGTGGACGGCATCATCATGGCCCCAGCCACAAAGGTGGTCAGCGCGGCCATGGCAATGGCAGAGCCCATGCGGCTCAGGGAGAAGATCACCTTCCCCTCCCGGTCGGCGTCTGGGGCCAGGCGGTAAGCGACCCCGTAGTGCACGGCAAAGTCCACGGACAGGCCGACGGCCACTGAGATGATGACAGACTCCAGGACGTTCAGCTCCCAGCCCAGCAGGACGAGAGAGCCGACGGTGACAAATATGGTGCCGGCGATGGAGATGATGGCGTACAGGCTAATGATGACGTTCCAGGTGGTGAGCAGCATGACACTGAAGGCCACGGCCACGGACAGCCCCATGGCGATGAGCGTGCCGTCGGAGAGGCTGTCCTGAAGGTCGTAGAACTCCAGATTGCTGACGAACCAGCCGTTGCTGAGGCCCTCGGGGGCCGAGCGCAGCTCCCGGGAGATCCAGGCGTCCACCTCCTTATAGAACTGGTGCATCTTCTCATAGGCCAGTGTGAAGAGGTAGGTGCTCTGGAACTCCAGCACCACCGCGCGGATGGTGTCATTGACGTCAAACCGCGGCCCTGGAGTCTTGCTGTCCAGATGGTAGCCCGTGCTCCTCTCCAGCTCCATGATGGCCCTCTTGATGCACAGCTCGAAGATCTCCTGCTTGTAGGGGAAGCTCCAGCGCCGGCAGCACAGGTACAGGGCGGGCTCGTCGCAGTCCTGGTTCTCCATCCACTGCTTGAACGTCTCGATGAAGCAGCTCGTGAAGTCCTGCTCTTCCGTCTGCTGGAAGAAAGTCTGGTTTCGCAGTTTCTGACAGAAGTGCAAGATCCAGACCTGCGAAGCCGGGCTTGCGATGTTAAAGCTGCCGTCCAACGCCAGCTTCCCTTTACTCTTGGGGTTCAGGGGGTCGCCGTTGTCTTCTGGGGACACTCCCCAGACCACGGTGATGGGCATGTGCAGCTCCTCCCCACGGTGGACACGCTCAAACATGAAGAGCTTCTTGTACTCGGCATCGTAGCGCTCGAAGGGGTGGGAGGGCCTGAACAGCTGAAACTCGGACAGCTCCAGGGAGGGCAGCTTCATCTTGGGGTTCACGCACACGACGTAGGCCCCGCCCACGGTCAGGGCCAGGAACCACAGCAGCCAAAGGTAGCGGAACTTAATGACAACGCACGGCAACACCTTCTCAAAGAAAATGCGCGAGGCTTCTGAAACGGCAAACAGTGCTTTGTGGCACGTCCGGCGGGCCACCGTCCAGCAGCTCTTGCCCTCACAGGCCTGCTGCGGTGGCTTCTTGAAGCAGCTGAACATGTTGAGGAGGTAGCGCTCGTGCAGGACGACAACGGCTGGGAGCCACGTGACCATCAGCACGTAGTTCACCAGGATGGCGGTCCCCGCGTACACACCGAAGCAGCGGATGGCGGTGATGTTGCTCACGTAGTTGGCGTAGAAGGCGGCGGCCGTGGTGAAGCTGGTGACGAACATGGACAGCGCTGCGTGCTGCAGAGTGATGCCCACCGTCTCCGCGGTCGCCGCGTGCGGCCGGTCGAACTTGGTGTAGCTCCACACGTCACACAGGACGAACGCGTCATCCGCGCCAATTCCAACCAGAATAACAAGCGCGGTGAGATTCATGAAAGGGAAGAACTCAAAGTTGAACACGACGCGGTAGAGGAAATAGGAGACGATGAGGGAGCTGATGACGGCAAACATGGTCATCAGCGTGATGAACAGGGACCTGGTGTAGGCGCACATGACCAGGAGGACCAGCAGGACCGCGATGGCCGGGTACGCAGTGTCCGTCAGGAGATAGTCCTGGAACAGGCTGTGCTTGATGCCGAACTCGATGCCGGCGACTGTGGTGACGCCGTCTGAGCCATTCCAGTGCTCAAAGTTGTCCAGGTAAATGTCCATCATGCTCTCCCCCTTCTCCGTGGGAGAGAAGAGCATGCTGTACTTGAGAGTTGGTGCGGCGGGGTCGACTACCTTTGGGGTCAGGAAGTCCTTGTCCACCAGGTAGTGTAGGATCTGGTAGACGGCGTTGTACTTGGTGCACTTGCGTGGCACGCCCGTGCACTTGAGCTGCCCCTTCCTCCTGGCGCCCGCGTCCCAGCAGTCGGGCTCCAGGGTGCCATTGTGATAGTGCTTGACGCACGCCCGCAGCAGCTTCAGGGTGTGAGACACGTCTCGCTCCACGATCTTCTGGCAGGACGACCTGTTGTTGAGGATGGCGATATAGTTCCCCAGCGTCCAGCTGGGGCAGCAGGACGCGGCCGTGGTCCTCTGGCACAGGTCGCCAAACTGCGGGTGGGATCTAATCTGCAGAGAGAGACACGCGGAGACCGGCGTTTAAAACCGCTTTACCCAGAGGCCTGAGTTAAGGCGGCCTTGAGGGGCAGGTTAAATAGCCATCCTCTTAGTTAGGTGTCAGCTGGGACACAGGTGGCCATCCCCCAGAGCCTGCCCTGCGGAGCATCCACCAAGCACGTCCCTCCAGACAGCAAATTGCTCAGCGTGCGGGGGACACGCGGACGTGAAACCACCAGTGCTGGTTTGGTTTTAAGAAGGACACAAAATTAGCACCTCTTTAGGAAAAAGGCCTTTTCCAAGTTACTTTAAAAGGCAATGAAAAGGACAGGCCATGGGCTCATGTACAGAAACTACAGGATTAAGAACAGTTGTCCAATTGATAGAGGACACAAATTGGTAGCTTTGCCTAAAACTTCTGGTTATTGGCATGAAATTTTTGGTAACAAAGGTACTGTATCTCAACCAACTTAGCTGGAAGCAAAGATGATATTCCCCCAGAAAGCTGTCTGCGAGCTCCAAGGTGACGTGCGGTGCACTAATGTTAGGGGTGCACGAGAGACCGAGGGCACAATGGTTTCCTGAGAAACGAGCAGAGCGTGGCAAGGTTCCTAAATTACAACAGTCTGCATATCGGATTAACAAGTAAATACTGAAGTAGGAGTTGATTTCTTCCACTTCCTTCAAAGCTTACTGGAGCTGGCTGAAACCCTCTCGGGTTTTGGAGACGTGGGGTCTGCTGCTTGGTGGCTGTAGGACGGCTCTGGGTCTGGTGTGGACAATGTTCCCAGAGGCCTGTTCACTTACAGCTGTTCCCAGAGGCCTTTCTTCTCTGGCTGCTCTTGTCACAGCAAACTGAAAAACTACTCCACTGCCGAGGGTGGGGTTGCTAGAATATGGCGGAGCCCTCACAGTTTCTTACAAATCTGTCAACTGTGTCAGTGGCCCCTCTTTCCTGAGGCTGAGTTTAGGAACCATCCCTTTTTCTTGAGCCTGGCCAGAGAGCTTCTCTGCAGAAGGCGACCCACTCCTGTTTACCAAAGGCTGCTCCAGGGAGGAGACTCCAAAGTTCAGAAAGGGCGTGAGTGTGTTTCCTCCACTGGGATTAAACTACTCTCTGCCTTTATTAAAGTTGACTTTCTCAATCATAGGGAGCGTTGACACAAACTGTCTCTCCGGAACTTAGAATGATCCTAGAACCTTGTTTCCTGTACCCCTCGAAGGCTTGGCTGTCAAGCTGCTTTCGTGGGACCAGTCCTGGGGGTGGATGCAGAGGACACAACACTGCCCGTGTACCCCAAGTGTTGGAGCTGGGCGACCCGCATGTGGGGATTCATTATACTAGTCTACTTCTGCATACATTTAAAAACCTCCATAATAAAGCATTTTTAAAGGGCACTCTATTGAAGGTAAAGACAAATGAGCCAGAAGGGTTATTATTCAAGTATACTAAAATATTTACTTTAACAAAGGCTTAATTTTTCAGCTCATTTCTAAGAGCAATAATTATTCGACACTTTATAATATGGATAATTAGTATTTAACTGTTTCTAGGTAAAAGCATACAAACATACTAAGTCAGGGGAAATGGAACCGCGTAATAAATAACAGCAAACCCTGGGATAGCACTGCTCTGGGTTTCATGGCAGACAACCAGTTCCCATCCCACAAAGAAGTATCAGACAAGCCCCTGGAGTCAGCCTGGTGAATGAGAAGAAAGGGGATACAGCCATAGCGTCGGACACTCTCAGATGGAGGAAAATGATCGTGTCGGTCACGAAGCCTGCCACCAGCTCAGAGGAACACACTTGTAGCTGCTTGAAGAACCAAATGCTAACGATGAAGGGAACAGGGGTGCCAGCCAAAGCCCAGAAAGAAATGACCTTGACTAATCTTTCCAAATAGTAGCAGGGTTTGCGTGTGTGTGTGTGTGTGTGTGTGTGCGCGCACGCGCGTGTGACCCAAGATTAGAAAGTTAGACAAGATGAATGTGGACCAAAGGCGCTATCAAAACTAGAAACCAGTAAGCCGCTGAGAGCTAGTCCTTCAGTTCACAGGTGGAGTTGGCTGATGTACAACCATCCACAGAGTCCTTGAGGACTCTGACAAGGGTCAGAAATAAGGACAGAGAAGACACCGTGACTGATACTCTTTACCACAAGCTGATGCCAGCGCCCTGAATGTAACGGGATGGGGCCCAAGAGACCATGTAGGCTTTCAGGGAAGAAGGCCCTATGTTCCCATCCATCTATTCACCTATCAATCCATCCATCCTTCCATCTGCTCATCCATCCATCTGCTCATCCATCCATCCATCCATCCATCCATCCATCCATCCATTCATCCATCCATCCATCCAAANTCCATCCATCCATCCATCCATCCATCCATCCATCCATCCATCCTTCCATCTGCACGTCTGTCCGTCTGTCCATCCGTCCATCTGTCCATTCACCCACCCACCCACCCACACATCCATCCTTCCATTCAAAAGAGAAAACAATATTTACTGAGCACCTACACTCGAAGAATAGGAGGGTACAGGGTCCTTGCCCCGGAGCTGCTCACAGTGAGAGAGAAAAATCAGGATTCAGCATGGGAAGGAGTGTACTGTGTGTCCAGGTCTGTACAAACTTGCAGGGAGGGGTGCCCAAGTCTGAAGGGTGGTGGGATGGCAACAGCAGCCTGGCGGTGCTCTTTAAACAAGTATCAGGAGGCACATTTCTGGGGTCCACTAAACTTCAGGGGGGTCTCACGTGTCCACAAAAGCTATGCAGTAAACAGGGTTAGCACTAAATTTCAAATCTCCTCTACAAAGCTGCTCCTTGAGCTCTAACTTCCATGAAGCGCAAAGACTAAGGAACAGGGAGAAGGGTTTCCAACAGAGTCAAGAGCCGAGAAACACACTCTGGCTACTAATGTACAGTATGCCAGTGCGTCCCTGGGGAGGGAGATCAGGGGAGTCGGCTGAGGCTCCTTCGGAAAGCATCTAAGAAAACAAGCATTCTGTAAGGAGGCGACGACAGCATCAGAAACAGGAGCCCTTCGCTCTGGAAACCAAAGCCCGTCAGAATCATGAACTGAAATGGACTTAGCCAGGGGGCTCCATGTGCTGTAAACACAGGCAGGTGACAATGGCCACGTCTGGCCGGAGACGCCGTGCCGACTGCCGGCCATCTTCCAGAGTCATCGCTCCCCAGGTAAGCTCCTCTGATCGGCATCACTTGTTATGTGTCCCATCCATTGAAGGCTGCTGAGAGCCATGTGCTGGAGCAGGACGGCAGGAGGTCAGGGGAGGGGAAGGGAAAGGCTGACCAGTAGCTTGGGGGACACAGCTTACTCGTGTCACCACCAGGACAGACAGCACTCTGCAAAGGTTCTTGAGCTGGGAGACACGAAAAGGGTACAGTAATAATCTGCAGGCTGAACTGCTATGCAACAGTTATCACGTAAGATGTCACGGGACACATCCTCTCTGTGACAAAGAGAGAGAATCATTGTGCATTCACCGCAGAGGCCGAGACTGGAATACAAAGGTGTGTGCAACTGGTAAAAATAGTATTTAACAAGTAAAATGATAACCTGCTCTGTGAGACAGAATCTGGGGCTGTGACTCTCTGTTTATTCATTTATTATTGTGGATCTGTAACTGCCTTGACCATTCATGCAGACACGTCTTGGGTCTGTTCCTCAACTTTTCAGAAGAGGACCAGGTGCCCGTTGTGTTCCTGCCAGGAATCACACACTCAAATTCAGGGCCATCCGGTCCCGACTCTGAGCCCACAGAGGGAAATATTCAGACAAAGGGGCACAGTGCTCCTTCCACAGTCTGTACATTTTGCAAATGCTGTCAAGCCAGACCACTGGAAAGCCACACACTTAGACTTCATTGCTTTACTTTCTTGTAGAAAGAGCTTTTGCCGTAATGCTCTCCTGCTACCAGCCTGAGCGTGGCTTAGAAATCAGCTCAGATTCATGACTGCACATCTCGTGAACATGCTGTTAACGAAGAACTTTGTGTATGACGTCACACTTCTACTGAGGCCACAGAGACGGTGCTCCCCCTCTTAGTAAAAGGGAAGGCCGGGCTTCTTCTAAAACCCCAGCTTGTTGCCCTATTTGTGACCTTTGTCACCGACTGCAAATCCCATGTTGCTCTAGGGGGGACACAGGTGTGCAGCCACCACCAGTGAGCGTGGAGACTGTGGGCACGTATCACTGCACAGAAATCACACCGTGGCTTTACCTTTTCCTCCCATGACTCTCCCTTCAATTTAGTTATACTACCCTCTCTGCCTTTTTGTGAGCTACCCACTCATGCTGATATTTATCATCTGATAGCCCCTGATACATATTCACATGTGTACGAAACAATGTCCTGCTTCCATTCACGAGAGCGCTGCTTACGGGCCTGAGAGTCTCTGGGTCCGTGCAGAGCCCAGCGGCACTCACAGAACCAACTGTTGTCATTCGAGGCCGCGAGGACTCTTTGAGGATCCTCTGAGTGGGAAATAGCATACAGGACACAAGACAAGGGAAAAGGGGTGGTTTCTTCTGCGCGTGATGCATGATGGGAAAGACTCAAGGGAGGCTGGGTTCAAGTCCCGCATCCGCCTCTTACCCTCGGTGTGGACTTTCCCCATCCAGAACACAAGCAAATAATAGGATTTAGTTCATAACACTGTCATGAGGACTAAATGAAATAAACCGGTCAAGTGTCTGGGACACACCCCGACAAACTCAACAATACCCAGTACCCACCAGCTACTAATCAGCTGTGTGGAGTCGGTCACCACTCGGGAGGGAAGGTCTAAAGGTCAACAGCAAAGGTACAGAAACGAGGCCTAGAAGGCGTGGAGTTACTGTTCTCCTGTGAGTGTGAAGACGCGTCACAAGTGCCAAGGTCAGGGGCTGACTGCAGGGAGGGGTGGAGAGTGGCGAGCAGGAAGTCCTGCACATACTAAGTACCGTATTTACTTCTTCACAGTTAACTTTCCACACAGGGAGGGTGGTAACACGTTCAGAGCCTCTGCCTAACGGACTGACAGCTGCGGGAGAGAAGACAAGAAGGCAGATAAACACTGACCAGTGGTTAAGAACCTCAGTTTGTGTGGAGAGGCTGGTGACTTTGGTCTGTTTGAGCTGGGCAGAGCAAAGATGGAGCTCACGGAAAATCCTGATAGCCGGACCAGCAGGCAACACACAGAGTCTTTCAGAATGAAGAATAAAGTCTGGAGGCCTGGGACCCAAGGGGGGAAGCTGTGTGCGTGAGCACGCTGAGAGCTGACCCGGTGACCTTCCCCGAGAAGCCCTGTGGCCAGTGCCAGCTCCTGCACCAGGGGTCAGGCTAGCTCTTAGGAGGGCGTGTGATTACACTTCCCGCTTCTAGTGAGTTCCCACGTTAGAGTTACGCTATGCACACAACGAGTTCCTTTTCTGCTTGGTTCCTGGGCTTGGGCAGGTGCAGCAGTGACAGCAGACAGCAGTGTCTCCTGAGAGAATCTGCCTCTGAGCACACGTTGCTGACAGCTCTTCCAAGCCTGGAGGCCGAATTCACAGCTTCTGGGGCTGATGTCTTTTGGCTCCAGAGACTGAAAGCGGAGGGCTTTTTGTCTCGCATTCTCTGTCTTCAAGGTGTTCAGAGTTCAGGGCAATCTGGGCTGGATTCCTTGTCACTGACACAGACACTTGCACCCCTGGATGTCCCCTTTCCCAGCCTGAGCCCTACATCTGTCCCCGAGACCCACTGGTTGCCAGAGAGGTAAGCCGTTCACTGCGGAGTTGAGAGGCTAGCAGTGGCCTCAGGAGGAAACACTGCAAGTAGCTTAGGAGAGAGACCATCCAAGAAAAGAAGAGACAAAGTCTGAGCCATGAAGCAACAGAGGACGGGGCAGCAGGAAGGAAAGAGCTCTTCGCTGAAGAAGGCGGCGGGTGTCAAAGACGGGGCCACACAGAGGCGCTTGGATCCTGGGGTCTACAAGTGTGTGAGCCGGCCTTGGGCATGTAGTCCCTGGGAGTGAGACCCAAGTAAGTACTGTCATCGCATGAGTCACCAGGGTCAGCAGGGAATGGACTGGTAAAAATATAACCTTATCGTTCTCAACACATATCAGTTTTTCTTTACATACCCTTGAATTATCTACATTGCACATTGATTTAATGGCAGGTAAATTCCATAGTGTCTCCCCTCCAGCTGAAGTAAATACTACTCTGGAATATCGGTCACCTGGTGACATGAAAAAGAAAAGAAAAAGGTTTATAATTGTCCATTTCTTTCATCAGACTCAGCATTCAGGAGCAACTCAAACTGGGGAAGCACAGGGACAAGTCATTAGCAGCAGGGATCCTTTCCTTGATAAATTCTAGGAGGAAAAAAAATAAACCAATGCTATAATATTGTTTCTGCTCAAAGTCTTTGTCTATGCACGACATCTGAAAACTCAGATCTATTTCTGATCAGACTGTGATTAGGAACAGTAATCTGTAAGAACACTCAGTACAAAATCAATCGAACGCTTCCCTCTTAATTTCGAAACACGTCACCAGAATGGGGTGTAAAACCCAAGAAGGATACATTAGGGAATATCAATAGTGGGTGTTCTCTTGGGCAGCTAACTAAGGAGGAAAGATGGTAGGTGATCGGTTTAAAAGCACTAAAAACAGCCAACCAGGTACCAAAAGTGGGCCAGGGTGGCAGACATACTCCACGTTCTGGCTGGGTCTGTGGTCTCTCTGGTCCACCAGAGTCTAGAATAAATACTGTGATAATCACACTAACACAGGCCAGCTGTGGGATAGGCGAGCCCGACTCTGGGGTCAGAAGTGGTGGAACCAGGTCCTGCCTCGCCCCAGCTCTGGGGACGAGCAGATCCTCTGAGCCTTGGCCCCTCATCTGTAAGCACGTCTCTCTCAAACAGGTGTGAGAACAAAGGAAAAAAGAACGATCAGGGCTGCTTCTGCTCCCTCCACCATTAGAAGAACTTCATACGATAAAACAGAGGGGATGCACCTTCTGTACAAATTTATGAATAAAGCTTTATAGCATGAGCTTTTATTCATGATTATGAAGTTTTCTTTAGTAAGCCCTTCTCTTCACCAAATGGCCATTATCGTATGTTGACTAATTTTGAAGAGTACAACAAGCCCATGGAACAAACACTTCCTCCTCGGAGCGGAACAGGGACGGCTTTCCTCAAGGCGGAGCCGTGGCCGAGGGGATGAGTGTTGTGTGTGGGCTGCGGGGACAGACGTGGCCACATGTCACGAATTTGCTAATGTTCGTCCTGGTTCCAATATTAACCAACAGATGTTGGTTCAGAAATCTATAGTGCCACGCTGAGAGAGAGAAACCAGCCAGAACATTCAACTAGAGCTCAAATTTTCTAATAAGACACAGAAAAAGATACGTGTGTTCCTTCCTGGGACCAGGACAAAATTCTCCCTAATCTCCTACTTTCTGTCTCTCAGTTACTGCACAGTGGAAATGTCCCAAGTAAAGAGCCTCAGGCTTGGCTAGATCCAAACATCAGAGGTCCGGTGAGGTCCTCTAATAAGAGAGGAAAATACACATTTTAGGGGGATTTTCAACAACAATTTAAAAAAGCTGAATTCAAAAGAGCGTTGGTGTGAAGATTCACTGAAGGAGAAGCTGTAGGTCCTCACGCCTGCTCTCTGTGGCTAAGCTGGACTAGGCTAGCTGGACCTCCACACGCACCAGTGTCCCTGAGGCCGCGCTCTACCCCACAGCAGATGCTGGTTAGTGAACCTGCTGCCAGTGTCTGGAGACCTAGCGATGCTACGTTAAACTCTGGATTCCTGACCTCAGGAAGTTCATACACATCTGGGCCCTCATTTCTTCAAGGCCACATTCTGTGGAGCTAAATGGCAGCTCCTTGTGCTCCACGACGTGACATCATGTCTAGCTGTCTGACATGACATCATGCGTTCACGTGATGGGCTGGCCGCCGAGGCACTCCAGCCATGAGCCTCTGGACTGTATTCTGTTCATCTTTCTATCCCTAATGCCTAACAACAAGGCAGGCACAGAGAAGGCTATTATATATGCTTTCTGAATGAAACAAAACTTAAAAAGTTTATTTCTGATAATAGATTATTTTAGGGTTCAATCCAAAAATATGTACTTGTTACTTCACTGAGAATATATTTTTAAATAATGTAAGAAATTTAAAATGACTTGAAATTTGCGGCAAGGTCAAGTTTTTTTTTCAATATTTTTTATCTTCCTTAAAACTGAGTCTAACTCAATCTCAGGTAAATAAATTCAGATTAGTGGCTGACTGACCTTGAGAAGTCAAACTACAAGTTAAATCATGTAAAATCTGTGTCAGTGCCCAGCACATCCTCCCACCGGTCTCGATTTCCTTGTGCTCCATCTTGAGCGCAAGGAGCCCCGAGGGGCTGTTCACTTAGGATGACACTCACTCGGAACGTCGCAGAAAAAGCTGTCTTTGTGGAAGTTCCAGTCAACTTCTCTTTTCTCTCTTTCATAATGATCCTCTGACCATCTATCATCCCGATGGCTGAAATGGAACGACAATGTGATCTTCAACAAAGCACTTGTGACAGCACAAGGAATGTGGTCAACAATGTAACAGTGTTGCACGGCGGCAGAGAGTAAACGGAGGCGAGCACGGTGTAGGGTGCAGACTTGTCGAATTGCTCTTATACACCTGACACTAAACTATGTGTGTCAACCATAATGCAATCATAAAAACATAACAATAAATAAAGTACTAGCTATTTCAAGGCCAATAAGCATACCAGTAATGGTATACACCTGCCATGAACTACTCGAAATTAAAAGGATTAATATAAGCAACCAACATTAATTTTCACACTGCTATAAAAGAAAAAGAACCCCAAGCCCTCACTTTTTTACCTTAATACAACAAAATCTTAAAAGACAACGAGAATGTAAACAAATTCAGTGGCAAAGATTTTGAGCCACACACTTGCATTTAATCATCTTGCTCAGGCAATCCTTAATAGTGGAATTCATCAAGCAATGTTTTGTGTAAAAGTTAATAAACAATTACCTTTTGGCTTGTTCATCTGCATATTTAAAAGGATAATTTGCTAATGTTGCTTTGTATCCTGTATTTTTCACCATGTTATTCCACGTGACCAGTCTTTGGCCTATCGCAGTCCCTCTTGGCTCAAAACCCTGAGACAAAATATTACAAATTCCCATTAGTGCACTTCTCTTCAGGCTATGAATGGTTACAGCAGGTTGGGAAAGCAATGCTGGGGCGACGTGTGGCTTTCAACAGGAAGCGCAGGCACTCCTCGCAGCTGCCCCGGGTATGAACAGCACTGAGCAAGATGGCAGCCACCGTTCACCATGACAAGGCAGTTTGGTTCTCTGGTGTGTGACCCGTCTCAGCAAAGAGGAATAATCGTACCTGAAGCTTCTCTTTCAAAATCTTACCTAAGCAATTAACAAATACTTACTTTGATGTTATAAAAAATTATGGTGAAATCAAATTATGTCATACACGTTACAGCATATTACTGGGACATTTATTTAAAAACAGACCCTGCCATCTCTGAAATTCCTTTCACTCCTCTGGGGAAGAATAAAGAGACATTCAGTCTTAAAGACTTTATGAAAATATTTTTATGGAATGCAGATTCTCCATTTTATTGCCTTTTAGCTTAAATGTGGGAGCCAAGAAGCAAAATTTCCACGTCTGTAATGGCGAGCAAGTTCCCTGACCTCTGAAGAACCCAAAAATAGGATGACACAGGTTTACTTTTTAGAAAGAGAGCTGCATACTCCTGATGGCTTGAGAAGGTTTTAAAAGAAACGGAATACTGAAATATATAATGTTACACGTATTGAAATACTGAATTTCTTGAGATAATTTTCAGCTACAGAAATCGGATGGGCTGAATTTTCCTTACCAGCAGTGGATCAGAGAAGTCGGGAAGCTCGGGCACTAACACCCCAACCAAGGCGCAGGTGACGATGAACACAGTGCACATACCCAGCACCACCACGGGCCAGTCAGCTATCAGGGACGCGTAGCTGCAGAGCAGAGAGGAGCACACAGGAGGCCACTTAGAAGCAACAAGAGGCTTTGCTGCCCAAGAGAGCAATGTGTTCAATCCTCTAGTTCAGACCTAGTCCAGGAGTTTCTCAATCAAAGATGCAGTGAGATGATAAGACAGATAGCATTTCACATCTACGTCTGTTCCTGGAGAGAAGATCTACAATCTACACCCCCAGGTGGGGAGAAAACGTACTTGAACCGAGGACCCATCCTCCTGCAGCCTCTTCTGGAACTTGTTTCTCCATCCTTGTACTCTATCAGTTCTTGGAGAAGAACTCAGCCCACAAACAGGCTCATGTAGCCATCTTAAGAATAACCAAACCAAAAACTTCCCACAAACCTGCCACTTTCCTTCTGGCTGAAACTATAATGAACACATCAGCCTGAGTTCCAGGAGAGAGGGTGCTTGTTTCCTAGATTTGTTTACTGCAGTACTGGGACCTGGAACAGCACCTTTCAGAAGGCGCCCTGTGAGTACCTGCCCCTCCCTTCACTCTCCAACCAACCTCAGCAGCTGGGCCTTGGTTTCCCCTCCCTGGTACCAATCCTGCCCCAGGGTGGAGTCCTTTCTTCGGGGCGCCCCTCCCTTCTGTAAGATCCTGGGTCTTACTGTCATGACACTTGCAGATCTTGATATGAACTCTGTGCTCAACAGAAGTTGACTGAACAGAATTCTAAAATTCAAAAATGTATCTTGCTAACTTCAGGTTTCTTGAATTTTTATTCAAGAAAAAAGAAGCATTTCACTTGGGGACGATTACTCTTAAATCCTCCACAATGTTAGCTCCCTTGATCTCTGTGATGGCTGTTTCTGGCTCTTTACTCCTATGTTTGCAGGTTATTTCTCCAAGTCAGACCAGGGGTTTAATGAAGCTGGTGGCTCTAAATGTCACTCAGAGAGGCTGCTGTTTGTCTCCAAGACAAGGCTGCTCATGTTTCCATTCTGCTCACACAACACCACAGATCTGGCTTTCTGGGGGCATTTACTTCAAATGAAATTTTAATATGGAAATTAAAATACAGCATAATTATGCTTTAAGAGAACACTCGCACAGGATTTTTCAGTGTTGTTCTTCTGAAGGTAGTCTCAGGAGGAAGAATGATCTCTTGCACTTACCCGTCGTTCCTACGCGTTACACAGATCACCTCACTTAATCCTCAGGGCTTTCTAAGACGCACTGAGGCACAGTTTGGATCTGTGCTCCGAGCCACAGAGCTGGCCCAGCATGTGTCCTGGGCTGCAGCACACGGCCTGCTGACTACAGTTAGCAACACCGGACTGCATGTGTGAAAGTGGCTGATTAAGTAGATCTTAAGGGATCTCATCACAAGAAAACAAAATTCCGTACCCCTGTGCAGCGGTGGGTACTACGCAGACTTGCTGTGGTGACATTTCACAATATGTACAAATACCGAATCATCACGTGCTGTACCCGAAACTAACACAATGCTGTATGTCAGTTCCAGCCCAATAAAAAAGTCACAAGTAGGAATCCTGGTCGTCTGGCTCTAGAGAGGGGCCTCCTAACCACTGTGATATCACCTCTTGCCCTAGACACGAGAGAAACAAAAGACATCAGGACTAAGTCGACTTGCCACAAGTGTACGCTCCCCCAAATTCACATTGTATGCTGAATTTCTAAGCCACACTAACAGTTCATTTCATGATGCAAAACCATCAATGTCCACAGGCCTCCAAGTCTGAGCATTACTCACAAGCCTGCAAATCCTGAATTTAATAACTCACTCGGGAAAAATTATGCTAGATAAGATGGAATGATCCTTGGAACATTATTCTGAATGTAATGAAAACATATAAATCACAGACACTGATTGGGCTTGTTCAAATGTACACACTGTTCCAGAACACACCCAGTGCTGATAGTCACCCCTTGACTCTGTTTCCTCCTCCACCAAATGCAAACTCAGGATGAAAGCAACTAGTGTGGAAGCAAGCTAGTCCTTTGTCAACAGCACACTTGAGACTTTCTGTTCCTGGCTTCAGCCTTAAAAAGAGTCCTTTACATTTTAGACTTTGAAAATATCAGTGCTGCGAAATGAAAATGGCCCCAGGCTTAGACAATTACTCCCTACACTTTATTTTAAATGGATCAATTTTCTTCCAAATTGACCACAAGTTCTGCATTCTTACATACAAAGGTGCTATCAACAGAGGGCAGTAGGCCCCCAAGTGCTTCTTTTTCTCTCTGTGGGTTAATTTCCCCAGATAATGACTTTCTGTTTTGTGTTCTTGAAAAGTCGGCACACACATGCAACCTTAACACCCCCTTCAATCATTGCTTTTTCTTCCCTTGAGCACATGTGGTTTTGATTTTACAGCCCTGCCCTAGGCCATGTGTGTGCCCAGACTCCACATGGAAACTTCGCGGCGTTAGTGATCGCTGCACGCTTTTCCAAACCCCTTGAGCGTCACGGTGCTACAACTCCCTCCTCCTGCAGTGCGTGTCTCACGGCGGAACCTCTCCCAGAGACACTGTTACACTTCAAGGAGTCACCACGCCGAGCTCGGCGGGGGGAGGCCCACAAGGGTCTCTCCTCGATACCGCATTACTGCTGCCTGCGCTGGATGTCGCTCAGCAGTGGGCACCATGTGGGAAACAGAAGTCTCAGGTACAATATGAAACCCAGACAATGCTGTAATATTAAGATAAAAATCTAATAAAGCAGGAAAACCAGAGAAGCAAAGGAAATTAAATATGGCCTATAAATGTCATTGTTACATTTTTCACTAATTCCACTCCTAGTGAGTCTGGGTTCAAGGCCTATATCGTACCTGAGTGAAAAGAAGTAAGTATCTGCACATTACGTTTCTGAGAAGCGAACCACGTGTCCAGGAGCAGATGCGTCAAAAGACCCACTGCTTTGACTGGGATAAGACCTCCTGCATGTCACATAGTCCTGTCCTTCTTGTGCCGGCTCTCATTCTGGAAACCTCTAGACAACACCACAGCATAACTACAAATCCTGTCGACCTCTGTACCAGGGTTTCCCAGCCAGTGACCGGGAGGAGTTCTACCCTGAGGCCCTGCAGGACGCTAAGTCCCAGGGAGGAAACGGGTCAGAGGTACTCCCTTCTACAGCACGGGGACACGGAAGCGGCAGGGTGCAGGACACGTGTTGTGGCTGAGCTGGGGATCCGCGCAGGCATGCGGCCGGCATCGCAGCTCAGGCTGTCTGCACACTGCAGTTTTCACGAGTATCCCACCCACGCCTTCAGAGATCCCAGCCACCTTACTGCCGGGCTTAGCCTGGGACAAGAGCAGAAGTAACTGTCCGAACAAAGGCAAGAAGCGTCTTTCAAGGTTAATTTTGCTCGGGCGCCAAGGTGAGTGTGGGGGCCAGTTCTAAATAGGCCATTTGTACCACAATGGGCCTCCACAGGGCATTTCCTCTCTTAGCTCACAAAGCTGTTTTCCTCTGCCCTTCCCGGCCCCTCTGGAAACAGGCTCTCCTTTCTCCTTTCCCTCGGAGCAGAGAGCCGGGCTTCACACAGTTTGAGTGCCCTGGACCCAGGCCCCCCTTCCTGACTGAACACCCAACCTGTAACCCCTTGCTGCCCGGCTGTTCTCTCTCGAACCTGCCAAAGCCAACAGACCAGCTCTCTTGGTTTTCATTCTCCCTGAACTGAGTGGTATTTAACAGTTGAGTTACTACCCCTTTCTTCCCAAAAATCTCTTTTTCCTTGTTTTTTTCCCTTCTGTTTCTCTTAACCATTCCTTATTCCCCTTGTCCTTTAAGGGCAAGCATTTCAAAATGTTATTAATCATAATTTTCCCAGTGGCATTGGCTATCAATTTAGTGGGAGGACTGACTGAAGCTTGCAGAACTTCCTAGAAGAACACAGGATACAGAACTCTTTCTTTGTTTGGAAGTAATAAAGTCAATGTCATTAGCATCACAGAATAAGGGTGCGGGTGTCTGGGAGTAAAAACGCGGCAGACGCAAATCTCGCCCTTAAGGGACATGGAACCTGATACAGAAAATCAGACAACTTTACAAATACTTACAAAACCAGGTAAAGAAGTATGTGTTTTTAGAGGGATACAGATAAATACTTTGTGAATTCAACAGAGATTACTTCCAGCGAGGGGAAGGGAATCAGGAAAGGCTTTTTTGAAGAAGCTGTATTTGTATGTGTATGTACTGAAAAGAAGACATTAGGACTTGTAAAAACACCAATCTAATAACAGAAAAAAATATGTATGAATGAATGTCTTCAAAATGCAGAAGGCTTATCATTAGAGAGGGCTCTATTATTTGTAGAAAAATGGAAATTCATTTTCCTAACATGCCACATTTACTTGTATAACCTCTTCCTTTATCTCTTGCCATAAACACAGTCTATCCAGACAATGGACAGCCTTCAAAAAGAAGGACGTTCTGCCACTGCAGGGACGAGCCTGGAGGAACCTGGAGGGCATCCTGCTAAGTGGAACCACCCAGTCCAAACGCTGGGGGGGGCTGCACTCATGGAGGTGTTGGCAGGGTACAATTCATCGAGGCGGAAAGTAGACGGTGGCACCAGGGGCTGGGGGTAGGAGGAACAGGTAGTGGCTGTTTAGCTGGGACAGAGTCTCCCTTTTACAGGACGAAGGTAATTCTGGAGGTGACTGTGGCCAAGCTGCACAGAAACTCGAACTCGGCACCGCAGAGCGCGAACTTACACTCGGTTAAAATGGCGGATTTCATGCTGTGTGTATTGTAATACAATTTTAAAAAATAAATAATTTTTAAGTGGAAAGGGAATTTATGAATGAAAATTTATGTAGTAATTATATTGGAAAGAGAGGCTAAGGCTTCAGTCATCAGCACCTCTCTCGCAGGTGAGTTTCAAAGACCGCTTAGTCGCCTACAGCACCCATGAGACCAGGCTTTCTTTAAGAAACACTTATCCCTTTAAAATTTTGCTTTTCGACTGAAAAGATAAAACTTCAAAATTTCCACATAAAAGAATACCTCCATTTTAATACGGTAAACCACATTTTGGGGAAGAAACACAGACAACCCCTGAAATAAAGAGCTACAAACTCAACTCATGGCAGATGGCAGAGCAGTGACTCTGTCCTCAGCAAATAACACAGGAAGGAAAGAATCCGCTACAGGAAGGAGCCAATATAAATGGTTAAACACAAACAGAATCTAAAGACTAAAAATCTACCTTTATCTCAAACCCTCTTTGGGGGAGAGATGATTACTCAAGCAGCCAAGTCAGGGAAAAGGTACCTTTCCTTCATAAAAATACGAACGAGGGAGGCAGAAACAGCAGCAAAACGTGAACAAAGTACCGAAGAGGAAAGTGCGCAAGTAACTTCATTAATGAGATGATACGGATTACTTTACCTTCTTGGCAACTTGAAAGGTCTGCATGGTCTGAAAAAAACCAAAGGAAAACCAATTAGAAACAGGCATTATAAAATTAAGGCTTTTTATGTGCTCCTAGCATCTTCCTTGTTAACCCTCCTGAGCAGGTGCACCTGGGAAGGCGGAGACGCAGGTGGAGCCCCGGTGCACCAGGGTGGGGGTGTCAGAGCGGCTGCCCGGGACGTGGACATACAAATGGATTATTTTAAAATTGAATTAAATGGGGGCGCCTGGGTGGCACAGCGGTTAGGCGGCTGCCTTCGGCTCAGGGCGTGATCCTGGCATTCTGGGATCGAGCCCCACATCAGGCTCTTCCACTGGGAGCCTGCTTCTTCCTCTCCCACTCCCCCTGCTTGTGTTCCCTCTCTCGCTGGCTGTCTCTCTGTCACATAAATAAATAAAATCTTTAAAAAAATTTTGAATTAAATGACACAATTACAAAAATAGGCAGAGCTGGCATGCACAGGCTTGGTAAGCACACTTGTCAGACGCTCGGGGCAGACGCGCGTGGATGCCGTGGACCCTCGCACACGCAGCCGGCGGGGCGCCGAGCGCACGGAGGAAAGGAGCGACACCACGGAGTGGGTGAAGGTCTCAAAAGGGGCTTTCGTTAAAAATGCTACTACTCAAGAAGTTATGAAGAATATTGAATTTGGGGGTAAGGCTACCCAAAACCAGAACACTGTATTTTCAATGTAATTACACATTTGTTTTTAAAGTTTTATTAAGCTATAATACACAAACCATACAATTAATCAATTTAAAGTGTACAGGCTGGTGGGTTTTGGTGCCTCCACAGACTGGTTTTTAAAGAATATGCTACCCAACCAGCCATGATGAAGCTACTGATGAGCCTGAAGAGAAAAAGTACTTTCCCAGAGTGGGAGAGTAAGGCGCTGAACAAAGAAGCGAATCACTTAACTTGTACATCAACCCTTAATATTTTACTCACAGTGTTCAAGTCATACACCCTCAGAACCACCTCCTGAACTTCCATAAGAACCTAACAGACTTTGTTGTCTTTAGGTCTGTGACCCTCAGAGCCATGACTCTGGGGCAGACCATACTCAGCGGTTGCAAAGAAATGATATTATATACATTTTGGGTCGTAACAAATGTAAATATTCTTTCTTCCTACTCACCCCCACTCACTTTTTTTTTTTTTAACAGATACATTCATGGATCTATGACTAGTTCACTCCCTAGAGTCAGAAACACCCACAGACTCATCACATTCTTTCTGCTCAAATAAAGACTTCATTCTGTGTGATATGTGGGAAAGTAGAGAAGGCCGCATCTGTTGGATAAGGAAAACGGGTTACCACAAAGATACCTCTTGGGGACACATGAAATCCCTTTGACACAACAAACAGATGTCTGAAGCGATACGACGACAGGTAGACAGGAGGCCCATCTGACTCTCCATCGGCGACGGTGCCCGGCCACCTCTCACCACAGAGCACCTGCGCAGGAGGCCAGCAAGGCGCCCACCGCACTTCCACCCCCCAGAAGCCGTCTTCCTCCATCTGGAAAATCTTTCCGATTTGCTGCTTTTAATCTCTATCTAATACAACCTGCAGCATGATTTTTCACCTAACCTCGGTCCTGGGTTGATAAATAACAACTCTGAAAACAAACAATTCTAATCTCTACTACAGAGCGAAATAGTCTTTTCCACAGTTCATGCACCTTGAATACCATATGGTCAAAACTCATGCCAAAAACCAAACAGAAATAATCTCAGGTGGGAACATCTTTGTTCCCTGTTCTTGGTTAGGTTTTTAGCCTCTTTCAACACAGAAAAAAAAAAAAACCCCAAAGCAGATGGCATTTGCTTCGTGACGCAGTCCCAGAGATGAGCTTGGGCTGTGCACCGTTCCCAGAGGACCAGCTCCAGAACGCACTTCTGTGCGCGAGTGGGTGACAGCGACATTTTATAGGCAAAGCTCCAATCTGCGTAAGAAAGCACTTTGTAAGTTTGTAACCCCTCGAAATTGGGAGCAGGCTGCCGACACCTCACACCTGAGAACAAGAACAGCTGGGGACCGTGGCTCTGGGACCGCTCTGGGACCGGAACCACCAGCACACTGTGCCCTGTGCACATCCCTCAGTCAAGGGCACAACTGATGAGCCCGTGAAGTTCTCAGGACGGGAGGAGGGAGGTACAGAGAGGGGGGGAATCCCCATGATGGGGCTGAGACAGATACAGAGGCAAGGGAAGTCTTTATAAAAGGTAAGAGAAAAAAAGAAGTATGAGAGGAAAGTTAACAAGAAACAGAAAAAAATGTGGAAAAGCTACAAACGGTGTTTCTTTGTTTCCCTTGCATTTTCTCTTTTGTAACAATGTTTGGGAGAGAGTGGGAGATTGCAGGGTGAGGAAAATGAGATTAGGAAACCACGAACACGCCATCCACCCATCCAGAGCGCTCTTGTTGACATAGCTGCAGAATATCACAATTTACAAAGAGACAGCGTCAGGTTTCACAAATTCCAAGTCATTCTTTTTAGCAGTTGGGAAAATCAAAGCTATGGGGGGAAAACTGTATATTTCTTTTTATTTTTTATTTTTTAAATTAAAGTGTAGCTGACACACGCTGTGATGTTAGCGTGAGGCACACAGCACGGTGAGGGGACAAGTATGTGCCTTAAGCTGCGGTCACACGGGTGTGGCTGCTGTCACCACACTTTACTGTGACAACACCACTGCCTGTGTTCCCTGCGCTGCGCCCTTCCTCCCGGGACTTGTTCATGCCATTCCTGGAGGCTGCAACTCACTCTCCCCTCCACCCGTCCCTCCGTGCCCTCCCCTCTGCAACCACCAGCCTGTCCTCTGTATTCATGGGTCTGTTTCTGCTCTTGTTTTGTGTTTTAGATTCCACAAAATCATACAGTATTTGTCTTTCTCTGTCTGACTTATGTCCCTTAGTATAATACCCTCTAGCTCCATCCACGTCATTACAAATAGCAAGATTTCACCTTTTACAGCTAAGTAATATTCCAGTGTGTGTGTGTGTGTACCACATCTTTTTAAAATTATTTTTTTAAACTGCAGTATTTTATTTCTTTTTGAGTAATCTCTACACCCAATGTGGACCTAGCTTGAACTCACAACCCTGAGATCAAGAGTCATATGCCCTACTGACTGAGCCAGCCAGGAGCCCCACTACAGCATCTTTTTTATCCATTCATCAATCAATGGACACCTGGGTTGCTTCCATATCTTGGCTGCTGCAAACATGGGGTGCATGTTTCCCTTCAAATCAGTGTTTTCATTTGCTTTGGGTAAATACCCAGCAGTGCGATTACTGGATCGCAGTGTAGCTCTACTTTTACCTTTCTGAGGAACCAGTTTCCATTCCCACCAGCAGTGCACGAGGGTTCCTCTTTCTCTGCATCTCACCAAGACCTGTTATCTCTCTGTTGTTGATTTTGGCCATTCTGACAGGTGTGAGGTGATATTACGTTGTGGTTTAGATTTGCATTTCCCTGATGGTGAGTCATGTTGAGCCTCTTCTCATGTGTCTGCTGGCCATCTGCATGTCTTCTTTGGAAAAAATGTCTATTCAGGTCCTCTACCCATTTTTTAAATTGAATTATTTGGGATTTTCTTGGTATTGAGTTGTATAAGTTCTTCACATATTCTGGATATTAACCCCTTATCAAATGTATCATTTGCAAATATCTTCTCCCATTCAGTAGATTGCCTTGTCATTTTGTTGACGGTTTCCTTTGCTGGGCAAAAGCTTTTTATTTTGGTGTAATCCTAATAGATGACTTTTGCTTTTGTTTCCCTTGCCTCAGGAGACATACCTAGAAAAATGACGCTACCGCTGATGTCAAAGAGTTTACTGCTAATGGTTTCTTTTAGAATTTTGATGGTTGCAGGTCTCACATGTAGGTCCTGAATCCATTTTGAGTTTATTTTTGTGTATGGTATAAGAAAGTGGTCCAGTTTCATTCTTCTACATGTGGCTGACCAGTTTTCCCAGCACCATCTGTTGAAGAGACAGTCTTTTCCCCACTGGACGTTCTTGTCTCCTTTCTCAGACTAACTAACTATATAAGCTTCAGTGTATTTCTGGGCTCTCCATTCTGTTCCATTCCTTCTTTTTAAAAAAACTGAGGTATAACTGACATATAATATTAGTTTCAGGAGTACAACCTGAATTTTTGGATTCACTGGAATTTTGGAATATTTGGATTCATTGCACTATGATTATAAGTCTGGTTAACATGGACATAAGCTTCGTATATTTCTGAACAATGAATATGCTTTGAAGGAAATATACTTTCTGCTTCATGGCTGTAGCCAAATTTAAGTAAGAAGCTGCCTAAAGTAGCACATTTTTGTCTCAATTGTCCCACTGGATTGTGCCATATTGCCTTTTCGTAAAAGGGCAGTCTGCAAATAAAAACTTTTCAGTTCAGTGCTGGTATGTGAGGAAGAAAGTGTCTGAAAGTAAAGAATCCACACCCTGATGAGCGTTCTTAAAAGACTTCCAACAAAAACAAAAGCATTCTTTGTCCTCCAGTATTTGCGTGGATCATCATGGGGACCCTCGGGCGCTGCCGTGAAGATGAAATGAGCACCCCGTAGGCCAGCCTTTCATCCACCATTCACGCACCAGAGCTGGGTGTGCTTGGGTGATGCGTTTTCGAACGCTCGCTGGACCCCTCTATGCAGGTCATCTCATGCCTGGTGCTGTTAACCACCGAGGAGTCCTGACTACCACACAAAGCACAAAATGACCCAGGTGGGAGGACAAAAGGGCTGGCAGCCATGAGGACTAGCCTTTAAAGAGCATCTCACAGACACCAAGCACTTCAGAAATGCTAACGAAGACATTTAGCATACATTAAATTAAATGGTTGAGTAAGAGGAAATTGTCTTTTTAAAAAAAGTTTTTCTTTTTTTATTTGCGAGAGAGCACGAACGGGCACACACGGGCACACAAGGGGGTGTGTGTGTGAAGGGAGGGCAGAGCAAGAGAGAATCTCAAGCAGACTCCCTGCTGAGCCCGGAGCCCCACACAGAATTTTATCTCAAGACCCTGAGATCACAACCTGAGCTGAAACCAAGAGTCAGTCCCCTAAATATGTAAATGTATTTAAAACATTTGGAGGGGAACTCTCTTTATACCGGGGGAAAGAATCAAGGATGAGTTTTACTTTGTATTTTTGAATTCATGAGAATGTATTTGTGAATTAGTTGCATAATTAAACAGAAGTGAAAAGAATTTTTATAAAGAGAAATTGTGTATATATTCATTTAAGTACTTATAACTGAAGTATTTTATTTGAAAATTTCTCTCACTGATACGGAATCCTGACTATAAACTAGATGAAAAGAAGTAACACTACACACAGATCATAATTTTCAAAGAACTTAAAATCCATTTAATACAAAGTTGATAGTTCTGCTCAATTCAAACATTTACTGCACAGTTTAAGTGATGAGTAATCTGATCATCACTGGAACGAATCCCCTGGTGGCTTAATGGAAACAGGGTCCCAGGCTCCTCACCAGGGACCAGCTTCAGTAGCCTCGGGGCAGGAACTACACAGTCCCAGCCGGGGCCACTGCTTTAGGCAGTTTGCCAGGAAAATGATGTCCAGACAAAAACAGAGAATACTACAAGAAAAGCAGCAGAACTTAAAGGTATGGTACAAACATGGAGTGGGCGGGGAACAGGGAGATAGGATTAGGACAGAGTTATCCAGAGAGTAGCACTAAACTGGGCACGAGAAGCAAAATGTGAGCGAGGTCTTGGAGGGCAGGTAGGGCTCAGAGAGCAAACTTCACACATCGTGCAGGACCTTCCCGAACAGACTGAGCCACGTCACGGGGACAGAACCGCAAGAGAAGCACTAAAAGACACAGGGAGCCCAGGGTGGGAGCTGGTGCATGGTCCGGAGCACGGTGCTGGGAGGAAGACACGGAATGACTTCTGTCTCCCTTTAATGAACCAGAAAGCCTCTGAGAATCTTACAAATATGGGAATAAAATGATTAGTATGTATTTTCATAAATATATATGGTACGACCAGAAAACATTCTGGTGAAATGACTAAAGCCGGGTGATCTGTCCTACGTACCGCAGAACACACTTCCACACTCACTGCTGTTCAACATTCATATACAATCGGAAATGCCTAAAACTACACTGAACATCTTTACAGAATGAACTAAAAACAGCAGGAGGGCCCACAGAAGTGAAGTTAGTGACAATCTGGACAAAGGGGTTGTCTGAGAGATTGGTCTGGAGGTTGAGGGCGTAGTTTCATAAGTACGTTTTTGAGACTGACGTCAAGCCTGGTTCAACAAATATGTTTCATTACTCTAAGCAAGACACACAAACGCTTCTCACTTGCAAAATTTTATGGATCTATAAAAAAGTAAAATCATTGTGCATTTTCACTACAAACTATACAAATTACATAAATAAGAGCATGTATGTGAATCACGACCTCCGTGAAGGGATATCTGAATTTAAGTCGAAGTCGTCGGGTTTACTGTGAGGACAGGGCCCTCCCGGGTGAGACTGAGACCACAACAGAAGCACAAATGTCCTTCACTCACCTGTTGGTCACCTTCTCCCTCCAAGTTTTCCAGGTCTCCAGTTTTGAGTTTGACTTGTCCATATTTGGTTCACCATAAAAACTATTATTTGAGCTCAAAATTACAAGAGACATCATTAACCTTTCTTAAAATTTATTTCCCACATATTTTGGATTACATTGCCCCTACCAAATTACTCAGTATCGCCCAAGTTTGAGTGTGGAAGGTTAAAAGTCACACCTGCTATTAAAAAAAAAAATTTGAGGGGGAGTTACAAAAATAATAAAAATCCACTGTATCAAAATGAATTGCGACAGCGTAACCTATACCTCGCAGCTGTTGTGACGTCTTCATTGCACTGGCCAGGAGGACAGGCCGGTCCTCGCCATCCACAGAAATTCCTTAATTACGCTTTCAAGAACACCAGTATATAGAGAAACGGAGCTTTCTTAACTAAATTTGCTCATATTTATCCTTTAACTTAGAAACTAAAATTACGTAACTCCACTGCCAAAAGAGCTAATAAATAAAGATCAAAGCAAAACTCAAACAAGGTCAGCTTTTGTAAAAATAATACTGATAGAAAAGAGATTTCTTCTCAGCTGGAAGTCCAAGGTTAAAAAAAAATCAACTAAGCTGAAAAGAATTCAACTGAGAACAAATGGGAATTTTCTGAGGAAACATGAGGAAGACCCTGGCGTGGCGGGGCCCACCTGTTCTCAGGCCGCAGTGAGAGGCGCCATGGCCGCTAGGCAGAAGCTTCTAGGCCACTGTGTTCAACTCAAGTGGTGGAGACTCTATGCCAATGATACCCAAACACCACAGAACAGAGTTTGGACGTGTATTTTGAGGCCAGTGTAACAAGAAGACCACGATGACAGGTCAGGAAGCCTGTGACTAATGGGGTGCTAACCGTGGGCCCCAAGCTCTCTGGCTTCAGCCTCTTCATACGCACAATAAACAGAGCTGGATTAAATCATTTCTAAGGTCCTTTCCTGCTCTGAAACGCTACTGTAATCTGTGGAGCTTCAGATCATTCGGATCACCATCTGGGTATCTGAACGCCAAACCATGGCAACAGCTGGAAAGCCAGGCGCCCCTAATCAAAATTCTAAGCTGAAATACTTCATGTGAATAATCAATGGAAACCATCCTTCACAAGGGAGGGAAGAACTCATGTTTTAAAATGTTTTTAAAAATAATGGTGACTCTTTATGTGAACAACGAAGAGAGATAGATATTTTTAAATGGCTAAATAAATGGTTTAATGAAAAAAGTGCTAAAAAGGGCTTTGTAAGAGGGCTCCCCGCGTTGTTGGCTTCAGATAAGCGTGCAGATGAGAACCATGAGGTCAGCAGCACACCTGAGTGGGCGGGTGTCACAGGGAGACTGCAGGGACCCCAGACGCTCGAGGGCAGCGGTGTCCCTAGTGCAGCAGATGTGCAAGAGCGCTCAGGTTTTCCAGAAGCCTCTCTCAAGTCTCCCACCTACTATTACAGAAAGGCAGCATAAAATATTCATTTTTTTATTTAAAAAACTTACCTTTGATGGGCTTTTCACTTAATAAATTTTGCCCATTCTAAAATAGGAACTTTATTTTTTAAAAGATTTTATTTTATTTTATTTATTTGAGAGAAACAGAGAGAGCACGAGTGGGGGGAGGGATAGAGGCAGAGGGAGAAGCAGGCTCCCCACTGAGCAGAGAGCCTGACGTGGGACTCAATCCCACGACCCTGAGATCATGACCTGAGCCGAAGGCAGACGCTTCACCAACTGAGCCACCAAGGTGCCCCGGAACGTTAACTTTCAGAGGAGAAGCAAAGCTTTGAGGGAGAGAGATATTTTCTGTTTTCATGTTGGTTTTGTTTCCTGATTATAAAACTAACACATTCATTTTTTTAAAGCCTGAACATGCGGAAAATCATGCAGGAAAAGCAATCATCCACACTCTCAATATAAAGATCTAACCTCTACATTCTTTTCGATCTATTTCTTTTCAGTATTTTCCCCTTTGTGCCTAAATCTACACGTTGAACATGCACACAGTTAGGGAACACTGGCTCTGAGTGTCATCACCTCAGATCATGAGCTTTTCCCAAGTAATTAAAATATTCTGAAAACATGACATTTCATAGCCATAGAGCGTACCATTGGATTTATCATCATTTATTTAATATATACACACGGTTGTAATCACACACTCCTCTCTCTTTGGCATGTCCAAGTGCACGTGTGTGTGCACACACATCTTTCCTACTCACGTATGAGACCCTGTTCACGGCTATGAAACATCACAGTTGTGGAAACTATTTTTCCTACTTGTGGAATGGTCTGTTTTTAACATGATTTTTGGACATGCATCTTAAAATTTCCGTACTTGCAATTGTCCTTTGTAATTTGGGGAACTTTTACCCCTGAAGAGTGACCTTTGACCCAGATGTCAGTGTTCTTCCCAATTTCCCCTGAATAACCGAGTCCAGCCCTATTACTCTGTGATGCTTTGGCTGTCTTCTTCTCCAAAGCCCCGCTTTTGGGGGAGATGAGGGTCTAAATGTGCATTTTCATAAAACACATGTGACGACAGCGAGCTGATCACGGTGCGCCCGCTGACGCCCCCAGGCCCCCTGGGCACCATGTGTACAGTTGTTTGCGCGGGTCCATCATCAATGGTGACAGCTGTGGCTCCTGACTGATGGCCTCTGTAGGCTACACGAGTGGGGAAGAATCTCTCAGTGAGTTGGTGCCCACTCTTAGCCAGATCCGGGGACGCTGGGCTGGGAAACCACCTCCCACTTCCTCCAGGCTTTTGTCAGAAGAAGCAAATGCTTGGCCCCATTTGAGAATGGGAGCTGGGCGGAAGTCAGAGGCCCATGGAATCACCAAGAGGTTTTACGTCAGTGAGGTTTCATGTATACGGAGGTCTGTCTCATCTGTCCGGGTGGATCCACAGATTGAGGCTTTTACAGAACTGCTTTGTTTTAGTTATTTTGGCTTCAGGAAATCCTACTCCCTTTAGAGAACTAATGGGTTTACGGTGTTACTGCTGCAACTGTGACTTCACAATGACTCCGGTGAGTGAGAGGACAGCAGGGATAGCTAGAGAACTTCAGTTCTCCAGGGATGTGCGCATCCCAGATTACAGCTCAGAACTAGTTCCTGAAGGAGATTTCAAAAGCCTTCAGCTCACTCAGAACAACTTCCTAACGGGATAACGGCATGAGCCCCAAAGGCAGAATTACAGCCAGACTTCCCTGTGCTTTCCCTGTACGAAGAGATTTCTCACAAAGTAAACGCACATTCTGTTCTAAGTCAACTGAGTGCAGTAAATTTCCCCGAACCTGACTTATGTCATAGGATGAGGTATTTTGGAAGAAAAGGCTTACGTATGTAGACTCTCTCATGTCAGATATGTTAGAAACACCCTCTCTCTTCCTTCTTCCTGGCCCTAAATCTGGCTCTTCCATATGGAAAACTGAAATCTTTTTATAACCTTGGCTTACTTCTATCGGAAGGCCTTTGGCAGAGGGATGGAAAAGATGCGTTACTGTCTCCCCACGGAGGGCTCTTTATTTTCTCTGCATTACTAAATCATTCCTTTTGTCATGTCTTCTCCACCCTAGAAACTCCATTTCGCTACGTACTTGTCGAGTAGGAAAAGGCAGAAGCACAGTGTCTACTCTCAAGCAGCACAGACAGGGGGGCTGACAGAGACGCCAGTGGGAAAGCAACCAGGCAAGAGTGTAATCGTGTCACAGAAGACTCTCCGCTTCAGCTTCTGAACAAAAACGCAGCTGTTGAGCACGTGGTGTGCTCTCTTCAAATCCAGGAAAACACTGATCTACACACACAGACGACTCGGCAGAAAGCACCCCCCACCTTCCTCCTGCCTCCCACCCTCTCCCACAGCATAACCAGGAACGTGAGAATGAATGGAATATTGTCCCTTGTGTTCCAAAACGAGGAAAGGAAATTTTAGTTTTTCAAACCCCTTACCTCATTCCTATTTCACCCAGCTCATCAGTAAGAGGCACAAAGTATAAGTGTTCGGCCTGATGGATTTTCATACACGCACACGTCTGTGCACCTACCACTCGAGTCAGGATACAGGCTCTCCCCAGCAGCCCAGGAGGCTTGCCGGTGCCCCCTCCAATCGACCACCATATCCTGCCCCCCCAGGTAAACAGCGTTCGGGCTTCTGTTACCATACGTGAGCTTTGCCTAAAGGACTGCCTATTTTTAAAGACAGCCAAAGAGAAAAGTTTAAGGACAAACTTAGAATAAAATTCAGGTTAGCTCAAACTTAGGAAAATACGTAAAAATGAAGCCCTAGTAACATTTCAGTGGGTGGCTCAGAGACGAGTCTTCACTGGTCCTTTGCCTCTGGTGAGCAACACACCTTCATCATCAAGGCTACTCTCGGTTCAGTTTTCTGTCATTATGCTACTTCTGAATAAGTTATTTTAAAAAAAAATCCATATTATTCTGTTTCCTGACATTTTAGTTTCTTCCAAAATTCAGTCTTGTCCGAACCAATAATATCTAGTTACAATAAGCTATGCTCACTAGTGTCTAATTAACAAAGTATATGGGCTTCCATTTAAGGGTTTCAAAGCGCTCTCCTCTGAGACTTTGGCAGAATATTCAAAGGAAGACATCCCACATGCTACTGTGAATACAGAGACATCCATCACATGAGAGATACAGGCAGGAAATGGGGATCTGAAATCTTTTTAAAAAAGATTTTATTTATTCATCTGACAGAATGAGAGAGACAGCACAAGCAGGGGGAGCAGCAGAGGCAGAGGGAGGAGCAGACTCCTCGTCGAGCAAGGAGCCCGACGTGGGACTCGATCCCAGGACCCTGAGATCGTGACCTGAACCGAAGGCAGATGCTTCACCGACTGAGCCACCCAGGGGCCCCCCGGATCTGAAATCTTTTTTTTTTTTTTTTAAAGATTTTATTTATTTATTCGACAGAGAGAGACAGCCAGCGAGAGAGGGAACACAAGCAGGGGGAGTGGGAGAGGAAGAAGCAGGCTCATAGAAGAGGAGCCTGATGTGGGGCTCGATCCCGGAACGCCGGGATCATGCCCTGAGCCGAAGGCAGACGCTTAACCACTGTGCCACCCAGGCGCCCCCCGGATCTGAAATCTTTAACAGGCAAGGGGGGGAAGGAAAAGCACAGTGACAGGAACTGCACTACGTGTCAAACATGACATCCCAAGCACTTGACATAGTAAAACATTTAATTCTGAAAACAATCCTGAAAGGTTAAGTGGAGATTTTAGAGATGAGGAACAGAGACACAGAAAGGATAATAACCCCCCAAATTTGCAGTCGGTGAGTGGAGGGCAGGATTCAGACCCAGGACTCCATGTGGCTGGTGGCAAAAGCCTCGGCTGTTCTCTCAAGAAGCAGGTGAGCTACCCGCATCCAGCGGTTGAGGCTAAGTCCCGAGGAGGAAACTGGAGAGAGAGGTGCACGAGGAAGCGTGCTCAAGGGTTTGGAGTGAGGACACGCTTCTCCCAGCAGACAGGGCTGGAGCACCAGAACCCTCGGTGGGTGGGGGGCAGCTTGACATCTAAAGCAGAGGGTTCCGTCCAGACAGCTCCTCCAAAAAGGCCGTGTTGCCCTTAAAACCTGCGAGATCTACTCATTACCACTGGCATTTCCAACAACACTGCGTGTGAGTGCAGGGTGCCCAGGATACGGACAGCAGGGAAATCAGGCAGCCACTCTCTGGGTCTGTGCGAGAGGCGCGTGAGGAGCCTCCTCTGCCTCCCGGCCTGGAAATCCTCCTGCAGCCGAGGCCAATCATCCGCATGTCATCTGTGATCTCCAGGGCGAGCCTGCACGGAGGTTACGACACAGCAGTAACTGAGTCTCGAACCTCGCTGACACTAAGACACCTTGTTCTGTGATGCTGCAGCAGCAGAAGCGAGAGAGGAAAAGCTGCGCAGTCAGAGACCAGGACTCACCCCAAGCCCCACACTTTGTAACCACCTAGTCTCTGAAACGGCATTTCATCGTTTCATCTGGCAGTAGAGATGAGCAACAGCTCCGAGTTCCTTGGGCCGTTTCCAGGATTAAATCAGAGAGCGTGCGTAAAATATAGCACAAGGTGGTATATGGGAAGGGTTTCGATAAAACCTTAATAGTGTTATAAATTTGAGACTTTATGCCACTGAAATCCATTTTCTTTGCCAAAGACACAGGTACAATGCACAACCACGTCCCATCTCATAACTCAAAGAATTTTACTCAGTCGTGCATTTACTCAAGACTACTATTCATTATTTTGGACTACTTTAGAGAATTTGTAACAGTGATAAAGCTTACTATTAAAATTCTCAGAAATGTAATTTCGTTATGACATTACATAAAGGAGATAGTCATGTGATAGCAGAATAAAAAATAATTTGAATGCTATATAATCTAAATTGCAATGCAGATGGGAAACTAAATAGTCTTAATTGTGCACATGTCCAGACATATTCCAGGAGGTCATTAACACAGAAGTCATTAGTAGCTGATTGTATTTCCACACAGAGCCTACATCTGCAGGTCAGAGAAGGGGAGACATGGCTCTTGACCACCATCTTCATTTCTTCCCATCTTCACACCTTGGTGGCACCATGAAATGCACGTGAGTGTACTCTATGTTTTATAGACTTGATTCACAATGATTAAGAATTGCTTTTCTTTTAAATCATGATTTTTAAACACAAAATCTTAGGTTGGTTCTTTTAACTAATGAAAAATAAAATATTTTACTTGTAAACTACGTGACGCTAAAATTCTATTTCAAACCATGTTGAATTTACATCTAAGATACATCTAGACTCCTGATTATGACCGTTTCTACCTTCAGTAATGAATGTCTACACTTTTAACATACAAGTTTTATATTTGCTTTATGGCTGACAGGAAATGGAAGCCTACGGGAGAAAATAAACCATGTTTTTCGAAATGACCGAACTGCTAAAATGTCTGGTTATGGACAATCTCGCTGCTGAATCCTGAATCTCCTTTGCTGTCTTTCACTTCTACCCACTTGAAAGCCCAGGGAAGCATTTAGTGGCTACTGATCAGCTGAGAAAATCCCACCTCCAATTGAGCTGTTAAATTATTTGCAGTTTTCCCCTGGAGACATTAAGAATTTTGCAGAGATGTAATAAAAGATTCAGCAGACACAATGATAGAAATGTGCATTTTGAACATATTTAAAAATCCCTAGGCCAACTTAATCAAAACTGGCAGAAGAGGAACACCTAACACTTACGAACGTCTGTCCAGTGGGGATGCAGAGGGAAGGGTGAGAGAATAGTGGCCTCCAATAGTAACCGAGCCTGGTGACTGTGGAGGCATTTCCATGCGATGCTCCAAGAGAAAAGTATGTTTTGTGCATAATATACGTGATTCTCTGTCTGTCCCACTCAGACTCAAAGCCCCATAAGCTGGAACAAACCTCACTTTCATGGAACAGCTTGAGTTCCAATTTAAGTTAAAAAGAAATTTCTTATTAGTAGAGCCTGGTCCTGAGAAGCAAGCAAGAAATAAAGCTATTTTTTCCCCAGTGATTTCAGTAAACAAGAAAGGAATTGTGTCAGCCAAAACTGGGGGACGATGGGGAAGGATGTCACTTCCTCGTCTATTATTAATTAATTATCTCCTCTTTAGAGACTGCTAGTTAAAAGGCAGCTCTTGGGCTGCTCACTGAAAGGTGAGGGAAGCGGGGCATGGGAAATTCATTTTCAAACACATTTTGTCTCTGCCACTTAGAAGGGGGAAAGAGGAGGGGCAGTAACTAAGGTCAAAATACCACACAGCTCTGGTCCCATGCAATGCACACCCCAAAAGAGGAATCCAAGAATGTCGTATGTTTTAATAAGGAAACTGTTTAAAGACATTAGAACACTGATAAACACAATTGGTTCATTACAAATATTTTTCAATGGCTGAAAAGTAGCTTTGGTTAAAAGAAAACATTCTTCCTCGGCCCGTGAAGTTACACCTGCACAGTTTAGCTGGAGGTTACAAAGCAAACAGTGCCATGTGTTATAGTTAACATTACACTAAATTATAAAGCACTTGCCCTTAAATGTGAGCCTTTCCATGCCAGACTACTGCTGTGAGTCCCGCACCAAACACGCTAAATAAGAGGACAGCATATACTCTTCTTAGTAAGATGTGAATAATAATCACTAATAAGAGATCCAAGAAAAGCTCACAGAAAGCCAGCAAAGTCTTATTAAACTTAACTAACTTAAGAGCATGGAATGCTGGAATGAAGTCTAAAATCCTCAAGCCAAAATACCCACCAGACGCGAATGCTGCTCGCGTAGAATGTGCTTTGGGAGAAGGTGAGGGTAAGAAAGTACAATAAGAAAAAGAATCAGTACAATGTGGAGCTCAAGGTGGGGTTTTACTCTGTGTGCGAGGGGGACATTGTATCAATCGGATAATACATTTAAATGCATGTCTCCTAGGAATTGCTTTACAATGAAATCTTTTTTTTTTTTCTTTCTTTCTGGTGGTCACTATGGTGGTCAATGGCTGACAACTAAAAACTCCTAGGCTAATACCTAAAAAATAAAGACCCAGGATATTTAGTGTTGGCTGGGACCCCAAAAATGATCTAAGTCTCAATTATCTGTTAAGTGGGAACAAAGACCCAGTCCATCATTAACCAGATTTCTATTTAAACTGCTGAATGGCAGGAAGAAAACCTGTTACAGTCATCTCATTCACTGAGATCTGTCACCGTTGTTCCTGTCCAGGGCTACAGACTTTTCCCTGAACTACCGCCCTTCCTTCCTCCAGCAAACACACTCCCTCCCCGACTCCAGTGCCAGGTCAAGGAGTTTGGGGAAACCGTGAAGGATCCCTGAGCCAGGGCCGAGAGGCATAATGAAAGCAGTGTCTCAGGAAGGGAAGGTGGGCAGGCCCAGGCGACCACAGACACACAAATAGGGTCTGAAGGAATGAATGTGCTAACTGTCAATCCTTGCTTCTTACTAGACACACAGAATAGTGCTTAGAAGCGGTAAACTGTTCACATTCCTGGAGAAAGCATCATGCTTGAACCTCAAACTACTCGGTAACCGATCAGAGCCTTGGACTGTTCAAACCACCTAACTCGCAAATCCACGTAGAACAAGGGATCTATCACATCTGGACCTGCACCTTCTCATTTGAGTCTGCTTTCTAAATTTACAAAATACATATGAACAAAGAATTCAGGAATTTATGGTTCATCCACCAGTTTTAAAAACTCACTCTTACGAGACCTGCAAATATCCTGGAGGGGGCTGGAGCCGAGCAAACAGAAAGGTTATTCCTGGCCGACTTCCAGAGCAAAGGCTCCTGGCCCCACCTGACTTTCTCAAAGGGGCTCCAGGATCAAGTTTGATGGCACCGTGGGCGCTGTATGAGGGCCCAGGTCTCTACATGTCTTCCCTTTGCTCCTTATGAATGAGTCTGTGATTTTATTTATTCATTTGAGAGACAGAGGAAGGGAGAGAGAGCAGGGGGAGAGGCGAAGGGAGACAGAATCTCAAGCTGACTCTGCGCTGAGCATGGAGCCTGACACAGGGCTTGATCTCAGGACCCCAACCGAGATCATGACCTGAGCCAAAACCAAGAGACACTTAATCAACTGAGCCACCCAGGTACCCCCAATTTTTTTTAAAAGTCAGAACCAATGCATTTGCAGGGAGATTTAAAGAACAGAAGGAAGTATCCTCCCAAATAGACCCAAACAACAGAAATAAGAGTGTTTTTAGGGAAAAAGAACCTGTGGTGTCTTCCCCCATCATTTGGGAAAATATCTTACTACATTAGACCAATGGTTCCTGATTTTCATTATCAAATTATCACATAAAAATAAGCTCTGCACAAGAAGGACTTGATGGATGCTCAGTTATTTATTAGCCTGTTAAACAATTAATTTGAGTGTTTACTAAATGCCAGGCACGGTGCTAGGCCCTGGAGAGACACAGGAGTACCAAAACTCGGGTCAGCAGGCCCAGGGAAAGGTAGTGAATCCAAGATACGAGAAGTACACAGCTTCTGTGTGTGAGTACTTAGACAGTAAGTTCTTTATGACGCTCACACTGCATTGGGCATGCGCTGCTCGGGGGAACAGTCTCCTCGGACCATCACAGCGTGCTGTGCTTCCAGGATCCCATGAGATGAACGCACCCAGCACAACGTGCTGTCACCCCTCCTCTGGGTCCTTTTCCAGACAAAGGAGGCCACATGCCAACCCCCCACGCTCCCACTCCCACCCCCTCCAGACCTCCTGCTCCTGCCAGCCACCCCCCACCCCCCACTCCCAAGCTCTCCAGGCCTTCTGCTCCCGTGGGGCGGGGCTGCAGGCTGTGTGCATTTTAGGCAAGGCCCCCAAATCCCTCTCTGGGACTCACATGACTCTCTAGACTCTGTCTCTGTGCTTGGAGAGCAGCTGCGTTTGCTCCAATCATCTCTACCCTTTGAGACCATCACGGTGCCTGATGCCAGTGACCGGTCTAACTTCATGAGGTTTCCTTAAAAAGTTTAAACTCTGTGAACTTTCATTATATAATATGTTCCAAGAATTACTGTTTTGTGATCATTCACTCAACAAATATTTACTGAGTTCCAGCTATGCTCCAGGCGTAGTTCATATCCAAAATATCAACTAACTGGTTAGAGATCTGGTTTGCGCTTTAAAAAAAAAAAAAAAAAAGATGCATTTTTATGGAGTCAATTTGCTGAAAAGAACACAAAATAGTACAGCAATCAAAATGCTCCTAATAAACATTAAGTTATGTAAATTCTTTTAAGTGACAGCTAGCCACCCTCTTAAGTTTGGAAATAGGGTGCCCTTGGCAAGCGACTGGGGTCTTCCTGAGATGTACCTGATCCTTTCATTAGGGTTTACTGATGGTCGAATTTCTTACCTTTCTTTAAACTTTTTTTTTTTTTTAGCCAAAAGAAAAGGAGAACATTTGAACCATTTCTCTTTTTTTTCCTCTTCAGTCTCTAGTATCTGCTAAACAACTCTCACTGACATGGAAAGGAGGTGAAGAAGGAACATGTTTACCTCATTCCAAAATGTCATATTAATTACTTTTACGAAATAAAGAGGGCATTGTTTGCTGACATTTACTATGAAAGTAAAAGACGACCAAGGTCCAAATTCTGAAATGTGCATTCCACGGCACCCTCTGAAATCCATTCCTTTATACACATTAGTCTCTAAGAGAAGTCTTACCATAAAACAGGCCTTCAGCCCATCTGACTGCCAAACAGTCTGACTTTGGCAAGCAAGCTCGGAACATTTTAGATTTTACAAACATTATCCTGTCTTAAAAGTTAATTTTGACTACTTTAAGGAATTTAAAAATAAACTTCGGTTTCAATGAAATCAAGATTAAATCTTACCAGACTTCTAAAATTAACCACGTAATCAGATGATATATTAGCATTAGTACAGCAGCTCTGGGTCTCTCGGGCAGGAGAGACCCGCTTATTCTCAACAGTCCCCTCCTTGTCCAGACGGCGAGCCAGGGGCCGTGTGCTACACTTGTTCTTCGGGGCGGAGGGATAAGAGTGAAAAGCAATACATCATGTATTTATTTCCGCCAGGATTCAGCCGCAGCTTGATTTCTGAAACAAGATGAACGGAGGGAAGAACAGCAGCAAGGAGAAAGAGAAGAAATAGAAAGAACACAACCCAAAGAGGAACACTTACTCCCGTCTCTGCCAAGACAGAAAAGAAGGCTGAGAGAGAAGCACTCCTGCCCGAGACACAAAGCCAGCAAGTGGCAGCACCAGGGCTCACACGGGCGTGCTTACCCCTCACCTGGAGGGGGGGAGGCAAGGGAGAGTGAGGGCTGAAAAAGAGAAACGCGAGTCATAAAGTAGGGCCAGTGGTGCCTGCAAGGAGGGCTGTCTCCCTACCCCCAGAAAAACTCTGTCTGACGTATCATAGATCTGCCGGCTACAAATTAGATACGCCGATCCTTTTGCCTTCAGACTCATCTAAATAATGTGTCAGTGGCTTTTGTGGGATGTAACTGGGGCCTCCGAGGATACTGACCCACTACAATTTTTTATAGTATAGGGCTTTACTCCTTTAGATTTTTGAAGAAAAGGGATTGTATCTTTTGCTATTTCTTTGTGATACAGTCACGAGTTCACTGTCAAACATGGCTGCTGCTCTACATCGCTAACGCTCCACTTGCAGCCGCGGAAGCTGGAAGGGACTTCAGTTGCTCCGAGAGAAAAGAGACCACCTTGCCCAGGAAAACGTCCTGCCAGAATGGAAATGTCCAGTATGGGAGCAACTGGCATGGGTGGTCCCCGGGCACATGAACAGTGCCCAGTAGGACTTAGAACCGAATTCTGAAGTCTGCTGGGCCCTGTGAACAGCGCACGTCTATACACGCAGTGTGACCATCCCTTCCCGCAACACGCCTGCCCAGCAGTCCCACAATCTGTATTAGTAAGTAAAGGCTCATGATTATGTCGCTGTTAGTACTAACTGTCATCGTAAGAGAGGAAAACAGGAGGGAAGAATTTATACAACTATGATCTGGACCATGCCGTTTTTACCTCTGTTTTCAGCACCTGACTCCATTACGTACGCACTCACTGAATACTTGCTGCATAAGGGAATAACTAACCTTGAATTTGTCCACTCATCGCTCCAGCATCTTAGAAAAGGCATTTGGTTTGAGTCTAGTGACTGGCGCAACTCACAGACACTGCAATCTGCGTCAGTGCGAGGTTCATGCCACAGGGCTAATGAAGTGTTCAATGTGATTTCTGTTTCAAATTTCCCAACTAAATAGAAATAACTCTATCGCCAGGGCTCAGGAAAGGGGAAAAGGGTGGATCACCGCAGAGCATCTGCATCACAGGAAGATAGTTTGGAAAATGGCGCTCAGAGCCATCATCTGGCCCCCGGGTGTTGTGATATACCGTATACAGAGAAACCAGATTTCAGGTGGTCAATTCTCTCTCCTAACATAACATAGGAGCTCTCACTTCTTACTTTGTTAAGAAAAAGAGTTGAAAGTGAGTAGCACCCTAGGGAAAAGCAAACAGATGAACACCTCTGAGCAAGTGAGCCAGACGTTGGAAGAGTCAGGAAGGATGGCAGGAGAAGGCTGCAAATGGCATAGGCACCATGTTCGGGGGAGGAACGAGGGTGTGCTTGACTGTCAGCCCCTTTCATGGGCTCCTCTGTGCCACGCCTGCTCAACTGCACAGCTCTCGAGCCTCTGGTCCCCGGGGAGCACTCAGAGTGACCATCTGTCTGCGAAACCACCTTCCGGGAAGTAAACCTGCATTTGGCAGGCACCCAGAACCATCACAGGTTCCCCCCATGATCAGGAGTCCGGGACTTGCCAAGCATCATTCATGGCTTCCTCTGCCGCACTTGAGAACAGCTCTTTGCAGACCTTGCATTAGGAAATTTGTCTGTTGTTTCTGGACACAGAACTCCTTGTTAATCGTGTCACAACACCATTACCCTTCCATTCGGATGGCAGTAAGAGGACCCCAAACCAGAGCCTGTGGAGTGTGAGAGGCTCCAGGGGGCTCTTTTCCTGTTCCGCCTCTCTCCCTTCCCCCCTTCCATGGTTTGCCCCTGCTCCCCTACCAGCCCTTCCATGCTCCACCCCTGCTCCCCTCCCTCTTCCATGCTCTGTCCCCTCCCTCCCTCCTCTTTCCATGCTCCGCCCCACTCCCCTCACCCCCTACCCACCCTAAGCCCTCCCATGTCAGTTAGAGGGCCTCTCACCTCATCAACCCACAGGGCTCCTTCCCCCCTCTGCTTGCCTAGAGTTATTTTTTTCTACTGCAAAGGAAACATCATTATTATCGTACTTATTTAATGTCTAACTCCCCAGGTGATTCAGATGGCCAAGCGGGTGTATGCCTTGTCTCTTGGTAGGAAGACATCACCTTTTGCCTTTCTGAATTCCTTAGTGTTCTCAACTGGACCCCATAATTAAGGGCCAGACTGTGGGCATGAAGATGGGAATCTAGAAATGAAGAACTGGGAAGCCTAAAATGACATCTACGTAAACTACTTCATATTTGGTGATAAATGGGATTGAAATAGAGTATTACCATGATTCTTGCACTGATGTTAATTTTAGTGATCAAAAGATTAACAGATAATGTTACAAAGCAAAAAAGCACACACAGGTGATTGATCTAATGAATCTTTTCAAGAGACGTGCTGGAGCCTAAAGAGCCAAGAAGGGATAAGACGGAACCTATCACTTTAGAGAAGGTAAGGAAAGAGAGCAGCGCAAATGAGCCAGGGTAAAATTACAGTTGCTACTTGACTGACCCTTTAAAACATTCTCTATGGCTCAAGTGTTTCATAAACAAATGAAATCCAAAAAAAACAAGCCCAAACACCAGCCGGGTGGGCCCATTTGTGGCGCGGGTGCAGACACACGTCTTTGTGCAAACTGTTCCCGTCCGCGCACTGGAGACTTCTATTCACCCGCAGCCCATGAGCTCCTTCTTGGAAACACGTCTCATGATTTCGTAGCTATGGCTGGAGGCTGGCCTTTCTGTTTCCCTCCTACCACCTCGCAGTCTCACCTCGTTCAGAATGACATCTGTGATGGTCAGCACGTGTAAATACTCAGTAAATACTGTTGATCATACAAATAACCGAATGTATAAAATAAGGAAGTAGCTTTGGCAGGTCACATTTTACAGTGAGGTATGTGGTAGACACAACTGCGAACAGACACTCCTTTACAGGCATCTGTAAAATGTTCTACATCTGTAATACATAGTTGATCAAAAGGCTCAAATTCTAGAGAAAAATTCTAAATATAAAAAATTTCTCATGTAATATTCCACTTTTTTCTACAACTTTTCTTGATAGACAAATATGGCATTTTTATGTTTTTTTTTTTTTTAAGATTTATTTATTCGACAGGATAGAGACAGCCAGCGAGAGAGGGAACACAAGCAGGGGGAGTGGGAGAGGAAGAAGCAGGCTCATAGCGGAAGAGCCTGATGTGGGGCTCGATCCCATAACGCCAGGATCACGCCCTGAGCCGAAGGCAGGCGCTTAACCGCTGTGCCACCCAGGCGCCCCTATCTGTTTTTTAATGCCATTCCATTTGTCTTATTTTTTATTAAAGGTTTTATTTATTTACTTGTTTATTAGAGAGAGAGCAGGCGAGCAGAGGGGGAGAGAGAGAGCGTCTTAAACAGGCTCCACACCCAGCACGGAGCCTGCTGCGGGGCTCGATCTCACGACCTCTCACGATATCATGACCTGAGCTGCAACCAAGAGCCGGCCATGTAACCGACTGAGCCACCCCAATGCTGTCCTATTTAAAGTGTATGTACATAGGACTCTCATCCTTTTAAGAATCGGTTTCTGAGAAATGTGAAGCTAAAGTCCTGAAAATATTGACATGCCTACCATAAAGAATTGGTTTAATATTTTCTACCCATAGCTTTAATATTTTCTAAAAGTTTTTAAATGAGGGATCAGCCTCCAAATGTAGAACTAGCTGTCTCCCCTCACACCCACAAGCATGTAACTGATGATTCAAAAACATCAATACCAATGACCATTCAATTTCAAAGTCAACTACTTCCACGGTTTAATTCAAAGTGGAAGGAGCCTAGAGCTGGTCACAGAGCACAACGCTATCAGGACAAGCCTTTTGAGAAATGGCTTTGGCATGTCCTTCCCGTAGTTCTGTGGCTTTTCTGACGTGGAAAACGTATTTAGAAACTGCAGAAACACGCTGCAGAGGAATGTCCCCCGGTTCCCAAGCCCCGCTGTCTTTCCCCATCTCTCTCTGCCTTCTTTTTAAAACAGTGAAACCAGATCATGTCAACAGCAACCCGAACCTGATGAAGGTGAAAAGATCCATTACTTAACCTCTGCCTGGATCTGACTCCTTTTTTACTGAGCTGTGATTGCATGCAGCACTATATTAGTTTCAACATCATTTGATATTTGTATACATTGTGAAATTAGCACCACAATAAATCTGTCACCACCCACAGTTACAAAAGTCTTTTCTTGCCATGAGAACTTTTAAGATCTGCTCTATTAGCAACTTCCAAATACAGAGCCCAGTGTTCTTAGCTACAGTCAGCACGCCGTATGTACGCGACGTCCCCAGGACGTACTTCACAACTGGAGGTCTGACAGACACTGGAGGGGACAGTGAATCTGTCCCAGGTACACAGTGGACTGTGGCTCAGCAACAGAAAGGAAAACTACGCACAGTTAGACGAGTCTTCCAACACTATGCTGAGTGGAAACTGCACGAAACACATGTACTGTGTGACTCCATTCGCACGAGTTTTCAGAGCAGGCAAAACCAGCGTGCAGTAACAGAGCTCAGAACAGCGACCTTGTCGGGTGAAGACAGCAGGAACGAGGAGGCGGCGGTTGGAGGGGACGTTCTCCATCACCCCGGAAAGAAACGTTCCAAGTGGGCCAGGTGTGGACCACGAGGGTCCACACCGATCCAGCTGTGCACTTCAGACTGGCACATCTCCCTGTGTGTAAACTATATCCTCATCAGAAAAGGGGAGTGCTCTCCCAGCTCACTGACAGCTCATTACCTGAAATGTGAACTGATACTTGGTCTCTACAAAGCACTTAGTATTTCATAAAATACACCAATGTCGCTCACCTGCGGCGCACGTGGAGGAGACAACGGAAGAGACACTGAACAGAAAGCACGTGCTGGCATGGGGTGGGAGCCGGCCATGACACAGGTGTGCCCAGCGCTTTTCTGTCTACCAGACCCAAAAATGCTTCATAAAACATAGTTTTCAAAGACCTACACTACAGATCGACAGGCTCCCCCCATGAGGAAAGGTCTGACCTCAATGTACTGAATGATCACCCAAACCACACGGACAGCTGGTGGACACGGCCGCTGGGAAGCCTGAGGAAGCAACTGCTTCATTGTCATAAAGGTTGAGGACCATCAAGACTCCTGTTCAGGCAGCCTTGACACAGACATATTCCCCACAAGGAGTAACTGCGACTGACAGTAATAGTTTTACGGGTAAGTCAAGGTCACCAGGGACACCAAACCGACTGGCAGGCAGGCAGAAAGCACATGAGGGTCTATCAACGGATGACACAGAGACACATTATTTCATGTGCATTTTGGTTTTCCTTCTCTGACGTATGTATCTTCCTCCTTTTGGGGAAATCAACACAAGTCGGGCACCCTGCAGACTTGGGTAGGCGCAAAGGTGAGCAGAACCCGCGCACACTCACCTGAAGCCGGCCGCGTGCTGCTGCACGGGCTGGTGTGGGAAACGGCCGGGCCACGCGTGGTGCAGGCAGAAGGACGGAGAGGGCTGCAGGCAGCACGCAGTCTGGTAGACGGGCGAATGGCTGGGACACAGAGGTGCAGAATACTCGGAGTGTGGCTGCATGCAGCACGAGGCCAGAGCAGAAGGCGCAGCTGGGCCAGCCTCGGGCCGGCCCTCTGGGTGACTGCTCTGGCCGGCCAGGGGCTGATGAAACGGGCACGGGTGGCAGCACGGGGACAGCATCGCGGGTGCTCTCTGGTGGCTGTCCACGGGCAGAAAGGAGGACTTCATACTGCCATTGACCTGCAGGCATCCATTCGGACTCATTTTTGTTCTCGGGGCCTCTCTGGGTGTGAGCTGCTGGGTGGCGAGGTCCCCATCACAGGGCGTGAGGGCGCCAGGGTTGGGAGCACTGGTTGCGATGCTGCCGTTGCTCAGAACCACAAAATCGCTGTTTCCATTGCTCACGGCCATGTTCCAATTTCTTGGCCCTAAGAGAGAAAATGATACAAAACCAACCAGTGACAGGCCGGCAGGCAAAGATGCAGACAAGACAGGAAAGCTACTGGAAGGAGTCGAGAGCACGGGGGAACCCATCAGCCTCTGCAAGGGGCCCCACAGCTGCTCGGTGCACCCGCAGAGCCGCCGTCCCGCCTGCGCCTCCCCACCTCTGCTTTCAGTCCTTCTCTCCCCGTCCTCATCCTTGGTGTGAAGTATGGGGTAAGACTTAGCACATTTTAGGAGAGGATGGGGACAGAGAGGGCACCAACATCGCCCTGTGACTCTTCCCCCAGGCGTGAGGTGTTAGGACACAGGAGTAAGGACAAAATGAAGGGCCGTCATGAGGGCAGTGAGTTGTGTAGGTTAAAATAATTTGAATAATCTTAAGAACGTCTTATGTCTTAGAAAAATCTCAAGAAAATATGATTTTTCCCCCTAAGTCTCTCAGGTCCTAGAATAAGAAGAAACAAAAGAAAATAAAAAGTAATCGGCTAAGCCAAGAATTGCTGCGATCGAGATATCAGACACCATTTTTCCCCCTCAACTGATGACTACAATGCTTAAAAAATGAACACGCATGCCACGAAAGTTGCCAAGAACTTATTACTTTGTCTTCTGTGTTATGTAGCATTGCTTGCACATGAGAAAAATAATAGTATGGTTAGGATTTGCTTGAAATCAGATTTTTGTTCTTAACTTTTTTCCTTTTGCCAGAAGGTCCGGGCCCTTCAATGTAAAGGAAAATTAACAGTCAAAATACCAGTACCATGTTTCTGTCCCACCAACAAATGAAAGCAAACACAACTTCCTCCCTCCCCACTCACCCACCTCACCTCTGACCACACACACCAAATCGGGGAATTTGCAGTAAGAACAACGCGCCACCCACTGCCCGCGGTCTGTTTAACCCGCACGTGAAAGCTCACAAGAAAACAGCAAGAGACGGTGTGGTTTGCTAACCCCTCCCGCAGGGCAGTCCTCGAAGCAGACGGAAGAGCCTCCAGACCAGTCTCTCCCAGGTGTCTCCCAGCCTCCTGCAGACACGCAGGCAGCAGAAGAAACCACCTCGGCTCAGTCTGAGCACATGGTCAGCCAACCTGGCAAACCTGGGCCCCACCAGGAAGGGCCACCAGGAAGGGCCCCGGGTGCATTCTCACCCAACACACGCCCCACGGCAGGGGCATTTCTGAGCAGAGTGCGCCACAGCGATGCGCACTTCCAATCTGAGGCTGGCGCCCAGAAGACACTGGGCACGATTTCAGCATCATTACTGTATTTACCTTTGGGACAGAAGACTCCTCAAAACACACGCACAAATTCTACATCGTAAGAGATGGAAGAATTACATGGACCCCAAACAATTTCTTTATAAATTATCCTAGTGGAAAGACAAAGAATCTATAAACATCAGAATATACATAAAACCGGGTCATGGTGACTTCTCTCCTCCTGTCTTACCACTTCTGAAAGTGGTCATGGGTCCACCCTCCTTTGCAGGGACCACAGGGAGAGGTCCTGAGCGTCGTAGTAAAGGCAGTTTCCCGCTCTGGGGATAGGCACCCTGCACAGGGCGCTGGCAGGCCCACGTGTCACCTGCCCAGTGGGAGGGCAGGGCAGGCGCAGTGGCAGGCCTCCCCTCGCTTTCTCAGTGAGGCGGGATCTCACCCTGAGAGCGCCTCAGGGAGGTTCTGTCACCCTGTCACCACAGCTTCCTCTCACTGAATGTATTCTCCCTTTTACTAGCAACAAAAAAAGCTGCATGCAAATGTCTGAGGACAATGAGACACGAATCAGGGGCGGGGGCGTCTAAAGAGGCACTACACTTTCTCCAAAGCCAAGTGAAATTTAAGATGCTTGTTTGTAGGCTGAAGTGCAAGGCAGCCTAGAACGTGCAAGGAGAACGAGCCACAGGACATAAATGCGGTCACTTTCCAGAGGCAGATACTCCGTGGACAAACACTCCACACAGACATCACAGGCTCCTCTCCCCCCAACCGGGACGCACTCCTTCTCTCCAGAACTCAGTCCGGTTGCCCCAGCTCATGGGGTCCGTGGGCCAACAGGGAACCAGCTCCACTGACCTCACCACCTGGAGGACGAAAGGGGGAATGTTTTCTCTGATTTGCTGGTTTGTTTTTACTGTGAGGTTCTTTAATATCCTCTCAGATAATCTATTTTGTCGATGCTAATCACAGCTGTTGTGGAAGTTATGCGGGCGCCGAGTGTCTAACAACCACCCAGATCCTCAAAGTTTTAACAACAAACTGGGCTTTAGACAGTGTCCCAGCCTCTAGCAGCCTTCCCAGCCCCCTGATGTCCCTGCAGACTCTCCAGTTCCCTCTGTGTCCTGTCTTCCGACTGGACGCTTTTCCTGGGAAAGAGAGTTTTCTTTGTAACCAGAATCCCACGATCATTCTCTTACTTTTACTGCAAATGCATCATTAGGTGGTTATATAAGAGTTAAACAGAATTCTGTAGGCCGGCCAAGGGGCCTAATCACCGGTTATAACATTTCCCCCCACCGTCGGTAAAATGCAATCCAAGTGCCAAGTAATGACCTACAAATGGATTTTTGGAACAGAACCTGTTTCTTACACTGGAGACTTCTCCCGATGGAGCGGGAACTAGTGGAGAGCAAACAGTCATCTGAACTCTGGCTGGCTGGCGTCTGAAGTCACATGAGCGTCTACGATTCAGGTTCTTCAATCATAAAATAGAGCAAATTGACTAAGGTTGTGAATTATAAACAGAAAATAATTAAAAGCAAAAACGGGGAAAAAATTATTCTAAGAAATGTCTGTGGATTAAGTTCGGTGGATATACTTGGCCAGGAAAACAGCAAAGTTTCAATCTGAAGTCAAGAATGGATCCCACGGCCTTCCAGAGAAAATCTTAGTTCTTTAGAACTGGGGCAGGTAAGAAAAAAATGTGGTCTGAGCCTAAGACAGAGAGAGCTAAGAGGAAAAGCAGCTGAGACAGAGGAAGAGTCAACATAATAAAAAGGAACCATCCTGACAGATGTGATGCCACTGATTATGTCTGCAGTGAGGTCTAAGGAAAGTTCTGGGTCAAATGCAGTGAACTGTAAATCACCCATTTTCCCCAGGGCCGTCACACACAGAGGCAGCCAAAAGAAAGCTGTTTCTGAGCTACTGTTGGCTTGAGGTGTGACAGGGCCCCATGGCCAGAAATTGTATTTTCCTGTTGTTCATGAACATAATGCGCCAATATCAATACATTCAAAGCCACTAATCCCACACCCCTTATTTCACCTCTTCTAGCATTTTTAAATCTCGAGTGCTCTGGCAGTTTGGGGGGTCATAGGGCCTTTGGTCAAGGACCATCTTCTGATTACATTTTAAAATTTAATTTCTTTTTTCTTTGAGCCTCAGGTCTTTCCATGTATTAATCAGGATAATAATCAATGTCCATCTCACAGGACCACCATTAAGGGCTTAGAAGAGGAAGGAAAGCTTCCAGGCTCATTTACAAGGCCAGCATTACCCCGACAGTAAAACCACACAAGGAACAGAACTACAGGCCAATATCCCTGATGAACAGAGAGGCAAAAATCCCCAAGAAAATATTAGCAAACTGGGTTCGACAATACATTAAAAGGATTATACACCGTAGTCAAGTGGGATTTATCCCAGGGATACAAGGATGGTTTCACACTCATAAATCAGTCAATGTGACATACCACATTAATAGAATGAAGGAGAAGAATCATATGGTCTTCTCAATAATTGCAGAAAAAGCTTTTGACAAAATTCAACATCCATTTGTGGTAAGTACTCTCAACAAAGTGGGTATAGGGGGAACATACCTCAACATAATAAAGACCACATATGACAAACCCTCAGCTAACATCATTCTCAATGGTGAAAATCTGAAAGCTCCTCCTTTACCATCAGGAACAAAAGAAGGATGTCTACTCTCACCACTTTTATTCAACACAGTATCAGAAGTCCTAGCCACAGCAATTAGGCAAGAAAAAGATATAAAAAGCCTCCAAATCAGAATGGAAGAAGTAAAACTGTCACTCTTTGCAGATGGCATGATATTATATGTAGAATACCCTAAAGACTTCACCACAAAACTGAGAATAAGTGAATTCAATGAACTTGCAGGATATAAAATCAATATACAAAATCATAAAGGAATGTGTATTTATAATGGAAGAATTATCATAACTGCCTGATTGCCTGTTAAGAATATAAAAATATAAGGAATAATCTCTATGCTTTAAAATAGCAGCTGAGGGGCGCCTGGGTGCCTCAGTGGGTTAAGTGTCTGCCTTCAACTCAGGTTTTGATCCCAGGCCCTGGGATCAAGTCCCGCATCGGGATCCCTGCTCCATGGGGAGTCTGCTTCTCCCTCTTCTCTGCCCACCCGCCCCCCGTCTTGTGTTCTCTTTCTCCCTAATAAGTAAATAACATCTTTAAAAAAAAAAAAAAAACAGTAACTGAGACATCTAGCTTAGAAGAAACAGTGTGGGTGAATCTGAGTTTGAAAGCTGACTCTAACTACTTTCCACCTTTGAGAACGTGGATCAAATTATTTACACTTTACAGCATCCACTCTTGGCTCTTCTCAGAGTTAAATTTCAAATGCAAATTAGCACAACTGTCTAAGAGAGCAACGTGGCACTCCTAATGAGAAGTTTAAATACCCCTATCCTTTGACCACAGTACTACTAGGAATTTATCTTTTGAATATACTTGAAAAATGTGTAAAGATAAATGTACAGAGAAAGATGTTACAGACTGCCCCACTGTTCGTACCAGCAAAAACTGGAAACAATCTAAATATCACCAATAGCAGACTTAAATTCTGTCATAGCTGTACATTGGACATTCTGCACAATAAAGAAGAATGAGTTAGATCAGGCTATATTACTATGGAAAGAAGTCCAAAGTATATCTTTATGTGTAAATAAAACCTAGCTACAGAACAGCCTATACTGTATGAATCCATTTCACTGAAAAAGGAGAGAGATACATATATATGGTTAGGATACACATAGTTTCTAGAAGGACATACAAAATGCTAACATTGTTTCCTGCTGGAGAGCTGGACTGGGAATTTTGGAAGGGTGGAGAAGACTTCCACATTTCATTTTCTGTAGCACTTAACAACTTTTGCTATAATTGTGTCTTCTTTATAGTAATAAAATATTAATAAAACATATAAAGTCTCTAGCACAGAGACTAACACTGCACAAAAGGTAATTATCATTAAAATGTAAAAACAGAAACAAAGTTATTTTACTTTGAAGGATAACTAAACATCTATTCAGTGGGATGCATTTTACATTATCTTCGGAAATGCATCTGCTGTGTTACAATAACACCCTGCACAATACACTGAATAACTGGATGAAAAAGGAAATGAACATGGAAGCTGAGGGGCAAGAACAGATGATATCAGAGTATTCAGGACAGGGTTCTATTCAGGTTTCTGGAAACACACATGACCATTTGTGGGACCAAAGCAATCTATGAACCAAGAAACAGAACCATGACCAGTTCCACAAGGAGCTGGGAGACACTGCAGAGACCCTTCACTCATGTTTCAACATAGAGAGAAAAGTCATCGGAGTTCATGCGATTACAGAGACCACACGATCGCCTCCTACTTTGGTTTGGGACTCAGAAAACTTAAAGCTTTAGAATAATAGAATATATAATTACATATAATATACACAATTGGTATAATTAAATATGATAATATAGTAATACATATTTTTATAATATAAGGAAATTATATTTAAAAAACAGGAAATAGGGATGTCTGGGTGGCTCAGTCAGTTAAGTGTCTGCCTTTGGCACAGGTCATGATCCAGCCCTGGGATCCAGTCCCACATCGGACTCCCCACTCAGTGGGAAGCCCGATTCTCCCTCTGCCTCTCCCCTCCCCCTGCTTGTGAGCTTTCTCTCTCTCTCTCTGACAAGTAATTAAATAAAATCTTTAAATATATATATATATTTTTTTTAATGAATAAAAATAAAAGAAAGTAGTATCTCATTGAATATATTATCGTATAACCACAGTAGGACCTGTTTGAGTTATGAAAACTTTATTCATCAACATATTGTGCACAAAATAAGTTACAGGACACAGCGTCACAAAGGATGCAATCAAGCTATTTAGGTGCCCAGCAGGGCACAGAGACATCTAAAACTTTGCTATGAAATCCTCACTGTAGCTATTTGGAATTGGAGGTCAGGACTGCAAGCATGGTCAGAAAACTGTCAGGTTCAAATCTAAATGCCATGTTGAAGAGAATACACAGACCTCTTCCAATCACCATGATGACCTCTAGCAAAGCCAGCACAACCTCTAACAAGGCAGGGCTCACCGGCTGGAGGAGTGCCACCCCAGCCCCATCGACAGCTCCAGCATTTCACAACACAGGATCCCACCTGACTCGACTCTTAGAAAAACAGGTGTGGCAGGCATCGCCAGTCCGTTTTGCTAAAGAGGACTGGAGATATGGAGTCTCAAATGGTAGGCCAGGAAGCCCAAGGCCCAGGGTTTCAGGGCTTTCTGTTAAAGGACTCTCTGTAAGCTCAATCACGTGTTCTAGAACAGCCCTCGGCTTCATCAGATCCATATCACGTAACTGAACAGTAAGTGGCAAGATGGGATCCCTAGCGCATTCCCATGCTCTAGCCTTTTTCAAAGGAGTGATGCTTCCCACAGCACAGTTCCACTAAGTAAAACACAAAACACTAATCCAGTGCTTCTCAAACACAAGGATCACTTGGGGATGTTGCTACAACACAGATTCAGATCCAGTGCACCCGGAGTGGGGCAACAAGCCTCCAGCAATGTGCCCACACTGCTGGTCCCTGGAACACACAGACTCGGTGAGGAGGCTACCAGAGAATCAGCCCTCAGTTATGGCAAAAGGCACACAATTCAAGCAGCGTGGGTCAAGCAGGGAAAGGACGGGAGTGACAGAAACAAAGGCCTGCTGTTCCGATGAAGGCAGATTTAAAAAGTAACACATTTTAAGAGGTTCTAGTTGGTAACTAAGTTTAAGCACAGCTTACTAAAGTGCTACGGGCATAGATTCTAATCATTCTGGTGTAACTCACAAAAATACGGATTAAAGCACCATGTCCCGTTAACTGGGTGAGACAGTCTTTTTTTCCTCAAGTGGTACCAGATATTAGGGGATGGATATATAAAGACACAGGTACAAAGGTGTTCAGTTACCTGTGTCCATTATTTATCAAACTTGTTTTAACATGAAATCGTTCCTCTAAAATGGCTTGATGCTCATCCCGAATGATGGCCTCATTTCTGACCACCGGCAGCAAGTCGAACTATCACTACTTGGTGCTATGGCCAGAGTGTAAGTAGCTTCTCCAGCTGCACCCGGGACATCAACAAGGAGTCGTCCTGTAGGCTCCTCTGTAGCGGGGCTGCTAAGCTGGCCTGTAGAAGGCCACGTCTCCAGGGATGTTTTGCCTCTTAAAGGGCTATTAAAACTGTTTTTTTTTTTTTGTCATCTCACTGTGTCAAGCACTTTCCTTACAATACCTCTTTGTAGATATCACTAAACCCACTAGAGAGAACCTGAGGGTTCAAAGTATTGAAGTGCAACTAATCTAAATCACACGATTGGGGTCCGCCTCAGACCAGCCCGCCCAGGCTCGCCCAGTACCTCAAGATGCCTCCAGGACAGGGCCGGGCTCCGAGAGCTCTGAGAGGACTCCTGGAGGTTATGGATACAAAACTCAGCCTGAAGGTCTGCATGAAAAATAGCCTCTGAATTCAAAATTTCCCAAGACAGTTTTAAAAGGTACAATTCAGCATCCAAGAGTGTACATATTTCACTGATAAGAAGTGTTTTCCACCCATGCATCATGTTATGCAAACCTGAAAAGCAAGGCTGAACTTTGCTGTCATGCAGCATTTGGACAATTTCAAAACACAACTGGGACTTGACAGCAAAATCTGTATCTTTAATCAAAGACTCAGGCTTGTGGAGGAACTGACAAGACTGGTGTACATGAGGAAACAGAATCTTCTCCCCTTCTGAGACAAATTAAATTTTCTTGTTTTTGTTTGAGTTCATGAACTTCCTACCACTAAGCTCTCCTTCAACAAGAACACTTAGCAATGTCTTCACTTAATCACTGAGGAGGATTTCATATGTTACAAAGAACTATACAAAAATAAGGGAGTTTTGCTATCACTCCCCTTACTCATTAATAGCAATATATCCGAGGTCTTCTTCCCCGAGAGACAGTGGTGCAGATTGAAGCACCTGTCCCCTCAGCACACGTTCCATGAGAGCCCCCTGGGTGCTACTATGCTCTCCCCACACCACGAAGAAGCAAACTGAGTCTGGGAAATTCGAGAGTCACAGATTCTTTAACAATGAAAACGTAACTATGTTCTAATAAATTTATATTATCAAGAAGGTAGTTTTGACTTATAACAAACACACCTTTGAAAATGAAATCTATCTAATATTTTTATATAACCTCTTTTAATACACACAGTCTATACTGATAAAGACATCAATAAACTATAAATGTTAAATGTTTCATCATTACAACTGTTCATGCGTATTTACAAACAGCTTCATGATAAGGGAAAAAAGTGTTCTGATAAAATTTCCCTCTCAGATTTACAACCAAAAAATACAAGAGCCAAATAACCTTAGGCAGATCTTACGGTGTCACAGCAAGTCTGAAAACCCTGAGTTTGGGAAGCAGTCCTATCACCAGCTGAGAGTCTGGTGGTCCAAGCAGAGACCCACACGGGCAGGCGCCAGGGCTTTCTGGGCTGCAGAAACACCAATCTCCGTTTTCTCGTGTGTTCTATGTCCAATGTGTCTTTGGTAACAGGTCTACCTGGGAAGAGAAATGTAAAATAAAGCTTATCTTTTACATCTGGGATACATGATAGCCAAGAACATCTTTTTGGCATGAACACTTGTCTCCTGAAATTCCTATTTCATGAGCACTATCGCTGCATTGCGGCGATGAGGACAGTTTTCAGAGATCCCTTTTCCAAGTTTATCCACAAAAATTATCAGTCTGCACGATATGCACCACGTTCCCCCACGCTCACCATACAGCGCCGTCTCCACACATCTATGCCCTTCAAAAACAAAGGCTACTTGTATCTCTGAGTTTCAATTTCACATGAGCTCATGGGTAAAACTAAGACTATGTAAAATAAAACCAGAGTAGTTTTCTATCGTTATTAGTATCAATCAAAGGTCTTTGACAAAAGCTCTGGAAAGCCCTCTTATAAGGGTTCATCTAACCTAGGAGCCGGCCACGACCAGCGTCTAGACTTGGCCACAAGTCCTGGAGGGAATGTAATACATACAACAAATGTTCACAAAGTTATGAGTCTATTACAGCACTCTCAACCCTTTCTGCACTTTAAAATCACTTTAGTAATATATATATATATAAAATTACAGACCCAGGGCCTTGGCCCCAGAGGTTCTGACTGAATTCATATTGGAATAGACTGTGGTCATTAACATTTTTTAAAAGCTCCTCAGATGATTCCAATGTGTGGCTAGGGCTGAGAATCACTGATTTATACTTCTTATTAATTAATGCTGATCAGGTTGTAAGAGCAACCAATGGTCACTCAAAATATTCACAGGCAGAAAATATTGCTTAAAATGCAAACACATTTGGAACTGGTACGCCACGTGACATGCGCTTTAAAGCATTTAGATGATCTCTACTTCTCTTTCTGTAACAGTGAAGAGTACTTCTGAAGTTCTAAGGGTGGGGATGAGGGCACAGGAAGGAGAGAGCCTTCGTCACACAGTCTAAGAGACAACAGGGCAGAATTCACATGCATCAACGTTGTAAAAAGGTGAAACACGGCATCGCGTGGCCTCAGACCCACGGAAGTTTAGGATACAGCCCATTTGACTAATGAGTTTATTTAACCCTCAAGAAAAATCATATCCCCAACTCCTTGTCAATCTTCAAAATGAAGTCCCAAGCCCTCGTATTAAAAGAGCATGTTCCCTGAAGTTTTGTATCCCCACCACCAAAAAAAAAAGAAAAGAAAACACAAGAAAACAAAAGAAAGAAGAAAAGGAAAAAAAATATGTGACTGCATTTTAAGCATCTTAAACGTTCCAGTTCTTGGATCAGACAGCCTTCAGACACCAGGCCTGCATCTTGCCTCACATCCTGACAAATAAGAATGGCAGGACGCTCTGGCCATAAGTAGCAACCCCCCCCCTCCCCCCCGATGATAGGTCTATGTCTAGGCCATAAGATTTCATCTGAAATTACTGTCTCAAGTAAAATCACAAAACAGGCAACCTTGCAACCTGGCGATTTCTCTGGGCCACTGTAGCTCTTCCTGGCAGAAACAGGATCATGTTACCGAGCTTAACTGATGTGCTGAACAGATCACAAGGAAGCTTGAAGACACCAGGAATGTTAATACTTCACACATCTCAGAAACGCAAAACTGAGCAGCTAGCTCAAAGGAAAAACACGTCACTGAGATAAATCAAATCAAGAAAATTCTACTCCCACATATTGTGAGGCAAAAGAATGTGAGAGAATTTTTCAAATGTCTTCCACAACGCAGAAACTGAGATCAATCACCATAAAGGACTTGGGTTGTTTGGTTTAGATGGTAACTGCTGTTTTTTAACACCACTCTTGGAATTATCAAAGCTTTCCCCACAAATGCTTCGTGTCTGATAGCAGGCTCCACACCCTGCTGTTCTGTGAAGTCGGAGCAGCAAATCCGATCTCCTAGACCATCACCCCAAATGGGCTCTTTCCTCAGAGTCCAGCAAACCGTCTCAAGGGCATCCTTCACTCTACCAAGCAACCCCTCCGGGTCCTTGTATGAAACGTGGTTAAACACACCCTTTTACTTAAAGAACTCTGTGATTTACCTGAAGCTTAGGAAAACATCAAATTCATAGACTTTTGGGGGCGCCTGGGTGGCTCAGTCATTAAGCGGCTGCCTTCGGCTCAGGGCGTGATCCCAGAGTCCTGGGCTCGAGCCCGGCATCGGGCTTCTCCCCTAGGAGCCTGCTTCTTCCTCTCCCACTCCCCCTGCTTGTGTTCCTGCTCTCGCTGGCTGTGTGTCTCTCTGTCAAATAAATAAATAAAATCTTTAAAAAAAAATTCATAGACTTTTCTTCTTCCTTGCACTGGATCAGTAAGCTCCCTCTTCATGAGAACCTGGGTGTGACCTTCACAAAGCTGTTTGTCTTTACTGACACAGGCTAGCGAGCTCTACTTGCTCTCCCGCAAGCAGCAGACGAACTGAAGTCACAGTGACCCGCCATGCGGGATCCTCGTTTGCCCACAAAGGAAATCAAATCACATTTTTCACTGACATAGGTGAAGGTCCTTCTTCAGCAAGCATTTACTAACAGCTACTGTGTTCACTGTGAATGTTTCTCTCCGAATCTGCGTACGTGCACCTGCACAGTACAAGCCTGGTTCCTGGGACTCAAATCGCTCAAGTGCAGAAATCCAGATGAGGCCAAAAAAGGCCACCCTCTTCCCAGTCCTGCTTCGCTAAATTTTACCTGAGTTACTTTGTTTTGTGTTTCTCCCCCAAAAAGGCTGACAGGCTAAGCACCTCATCTGTCCAGTCCGAAACACCCACATGTACTTCCTGTGTTAGGGTGTGATCGGGACTCGCTGTTTTAAAGAACAGGCAGTGTTCACAGAGCCGGTGTGCCAAGGCTGCCGGCCGCGCTCTGGGTTACGGGCGCGGCGGGCGCACTGCTCCCACCAGGCCAGCAAAAGGCACAGGACTGGGCTCCCAGCGGATGCCAACAAGGGCTGACTGGTTCAGTATAAACTACAGACAATGGGCTCAGGTTAAAATACGGAATGAATCGGTGCTATGATACACATTTTCTAGATGCGGTGAGGTTTATATGTTGTTTTCTAAGTTGGTTTGTAGGTTAACCATTTCAGACACTTCAACATTTTTCATGATCAGCGCAAACAGTTCATGCTCACAATCCTATAATTCACATCTAAGATGGAAGCTAGATGAAGCGTGGAAGATATATGAAAACACTCTGCCTTATCTATGTACGTTAACACAAGAAGTTACAAATCAAGTGTAATCTAATAAAATACTCCAATGTTCGAGACTGGCAATGAAAGCATTTAGCCTAGAGATGTAAAGTGTAAAAACAAATAACATAATGCAAAAAGATTATTTTAGCATTTTAAGAAGCAGAAATGTGTGAGCAGACATTAAAACCATGGGAAGCAGTTAATTCACTGTCCACAATGAAACACTCATTAGTTTGGACTTTATTTACATAGTTTAGTGACTCCTGAGGCTTCAAAGGGAACGAGAGTTTTCTTAATTATAAATACTATGACTGAAAATAACCTTCATGTGGGTAAAAGGGACATATTCATTCTTTTTCTTTCAACGAGAATACCTGTTGGAGAAAATTTTACCAAATCGTGAAGTGTGCTCTCAATTTCTTGCATTATCACCGAAGAAACTCATTTATGGTCAATGATTTGCATGAAATACCTCAGTTTTGACAAAGTTTTTATCTGCTTAATTTCTTTAAAATTTACATTTTACTCTCAGACATACAAATTTTTCACAAGTTAAACCAGTCCAAATTTTCCTGCCAGTGGCATAGAATTTATCCATTCTATTTTAAGCAGAAGTGAGCACGGCAGGGATAAGATGGAAGTTGTGTAAGGTACAGACTTGCAACGGGCAGGAAACAAGCCAGAGAACTCACCGCAGGGCAATGAACCCACACAGCAACGCTGAACTACCATCATCGAACCTGCTCAAGACACTAAAACTTCACTAACCCCAACACTGGACAGAAGGGGTAACTATGTAACAGGATAGTGGTGCTAAATATCACTGCAACAGTATTCACCGTTACAGCATATAAATGTACCAAATTAACACACCTACACTTTCCATTTACACGATGATAAATGTCAAATGTATTCAATAAAAAAGAAAACACGTACATGCGGCCCACGTATTCTGACTTCCACTTGGAGTGGTAAATCCAATTACAATGCCTGAAACGTGTCATCAAGTCACACGGCCTGAGGTTGCACACAGCGTTAAGATGAGCAGGGCCACGACAGCGCGCGGTAGACCCTTAGTTCCGAGGCAGAGATCTTCACCAGACTTCCCTCCATTAAGGTTGGAAGATGCTAATACTTTACCATCTTTTTACGATATTTAATTCACACAAGTGAGTAAAGTAATTCCTAGGGTTCGACACCTAGTTTTCTACCAGCTAGTAATGAGAGAAGCACGGATTTTCAAAATCCTCTCCTTTAGAGAGAGGCTAAAAAAGACTCTCAGAGCATGAAACGACATAAACGACTTTAAATCTGAGGTTTCCTCCCGACTTGCTAAAGAAAGCACATTATTAAACCCCAGAAACGGCTGACCTTACCTTACTGTGTCAGATCAAAATTCAAACGAACTGCATAAGATTTTAATGCATTAAGACGCCATTCAGAGTTCACACCAAGAAAAAAACCTGAGTTGAAATTAAAATTCGATCCTAGAAGCAGAGAACAAAGTTCCATTTTCAAATAAATTCTCAAAACAACAAGTTCACACATCGGAAGCATGAGTAAATGTATTACCTTCACATGCAAAGAAGAACGGTGCCGGCTCGATCTGCTCTGCGCTCTGCGAGGGACAGCGGCAGCGAGAGCTGCAGGAGCAGCGGGGGGGACAGAGTGCGAGCACATGCAGAGAGCTTTGAATTCCGCCTGTGAGGGGCAGGGACTCTCAGCGTCTGCGCTCCTATAGGACAGGAGCGCCTTCTCCCATCTCCCCCCGCCCCCAGGGGCAGGGTCTCCGCAATGGGAACAGCTGGCACACAGGGGCTGGATCTGAGCACAAGGTCAGCGAGCCAGGATATGAAGGTGACATGTAATTTCTAGCCTTTTCCTGCTTCGACCAGGGAAATTGCAACAAGGACTGTTTTTACTTATAACTTCCTTTGATCTTTTGGATTTAAAGTTACTTAGTAGATTAAAGCCATGTTAGCTGATATTATTTGCTTGCTTAGGCTAACTTCAGTGTTACAGGTTCAGTTTTCTGACACATAGGGCTACTACATTTAAACTAACACAAATAAACACCAACCTTGTTTATTTCCAAGTTCCGGATTCTTATGTTTTTTCACGAATGGCTCTTGAGATTCTACTTTTGGGGCAGAAAGTTCAGAGTTTTTAAGAGGCAGAGTCTTCTTTATTAAAGAGGAAAGTATTATTTAAAGCAGTGATATGTGTTTCCCTTCAATTTTCCTAAGCAAAATAGCAGTTTGTTAAATGACTTTGACACTACTTTTTATAGACTTGTGGCCCTGATGATGTCATTATTTTAAATTCCACAATGTTAAAAATCTTGTAAATATCTGATATCTGCAAATACTTTCCAGCCATTGGCAAATAAGCAATCATTTACTGAAACCGTGAAATCCAACTCTTCACAATCTAATAAAAAAATGTGTAAACAACTCTTTTAACAGGTTGTACTGATTATATAAAGACAATACTTTCAAAATTAAAGAAGTTAACACCAAAAGCACAAGTAATCAAAGAAAAAATAGGACTTCGTTAAAGAAACTTTCATACATCGAAAACATTATCAAGAAAGTAAAGACAACTCACAGAAGAGGAGGGAATATCTGCAAATCATGTACCTAAGAGTCTAGTATCCACAATATAGAAAACACAACTCAACAATAAAGAGACAAATAATACAGTCGATTAGTCAAAGTTTTGGAATAGACATTTTTCCCAAAGAAAATGTATAAACGGCTCATATGCACATGAGAAGTTGCTCAACATCACTAATATTAAGGAAATGCAAAATAAAAGCACGCCTATACCACTGGACATCCACTAAGATGGCTATAATGGGAAAGAAGGGAGGAAGGAGGGAGGTGGAGGGAGGGAAGGAAACAGGTCTGGGGTTCCCTAAACAAATGACACAGGTACAGTCAGGGTGGGACAGCAGTGCCACGCCTAGCACAGTGGATCCTCAGTGTTCATGGATTCCGTATTTGCAAATTCGCCTACTGGCTCCAGTCTACTTATAAGCCCAAATCATCCTGGCAGAGGCTTCACATTACTTCCAACATGCGTGCGCAGCGTAGTGAAAAATTTGAGTCCTTCAACACGCATGCTCCCAAGGGGACACTGAACACGGTCACGTTCTTATTTTAGCTCATGTGTGGTAAACAAGTGTTCTTTTCTCTATTTAGTGCCATGTTTTTTTCACATTTCTGTGCTTTTCATTGGAAAGGTCACTGTTTAAAAGAGCAGTGAGCAGTGGTGCCCACTGTTGGTAAGCTCAAGAAGGTGTGATGTGCGTGTTAGGTACACTTCCGTCAAGCACGAGTTACAGTGCTGCCGCCCGTGAGCACAATGTCCACGAACCAACAATACACGTTAGATAACGTGTCTCTCGACAGGAACACACAAAACAAGGTCATGTACTGACTGGTTGTCCAAAATGGAAGCAAGGCTCAAAGGCACCTAATCCTGCATTTCCCTGATTTGGTGTTGGCAGCGACCGGGAGGAATAGAACTTCCGCGAACAACAAGAGGACTGAAAACACTGGTTCGTACAAGCACTTGCACATGGGTGTTCACTGCAGCACTGTAATCGTAACAGCAAGGAAGTAACTCAGTGTCCATCAGTGACGCATGGACAAACAAAAGACTGCACGCACACAATGGAACGTTATTCACCCACAAAGATGAACGACACACGGGGCAACACTGATGAACCGGGGAAACAGGACGCTAACTGAGTGAAAGCCCAGACACGAAAGGTCATACACCGCATGCTTGCATTTATAGGAAACGTCTAGAAAAATCAAATCCATAGAGACAGAAAGCAGACGAGTGGTGGCCAGGGGCTGGGGGTGGATTCGGACATAGGGAGTTAACTGCTACCAGGGATGCAGTTTTTTTGGGTGATAAAAATGTTCTGGAATTCAACAGTGGTGATGGCGCATGACTTTGTGAATTTCTGGAATATGGATTTTATCTCAATAAAAAAAGTAAGTATAAAGTTTCAGCCATTAGACCAGAAGCCCTCCAACTTTACCAAGCGTCAGAATGTCCAGGAAGGCTGGAAGAAGGCAGACTGCTGCGTCCCATTCCCCCAGGGCTCCAATCCTGAGCCTCTGGGGCCTGAGTCCCCAGGCAATGCAGACCCTAATGATCTGAGACCACATTCTGAGAACCAGCATATTAAAGACACTAGTCCCTATGTTCTACACCCAAAACTAATATAATACTGTGTGTCAATTATACTTCAATTAAAATTAAAATATTTGTAAACATCGAAAAAAATAAAGGCAATGTATGAGTCCCTCAAGGGTAGGAAGGTAACTTTTTCCCTGTATCCTCTAAATTTACATACAGAAGAGCCAGTCCTGGGAAGAAAAAGACAGAAAGACAGAAGAGAAGTATTTACTCAAGTAAATACATTAAAACATTCGGTCTCTGAAATCATAGGGTATGTGGATCCCACATCATACAGATGCCAAATGCTGTAAGACCAAAAAACTCTCCAAAAAAGAACTACAATGAACACGAAGGTATCTTACCATTCTTTGATGGTTTGAACTGGACTTTGGTTCAGTTTATTAAAGCAGCCAATCTCGATTGTGCTTGTTGTTGCAAGAAGTGCAAACAAAGGTTCTAGAGTTGCTGATCCATTAGTTACCTCAAGAAACCTTTAAATTAGTTACGGTGCCACAGAAACCGAACACCTGAACTGGTCCAACTCATAAACTTGCCAATTCTTATTTATGTTTTTAACCAAAGCACTGATTGGTATATTTAATTACTTTACTTAAAAATGTTGGGTCCATGTGAAAACAGACAATATAAAGTACCCCTTGGGTATTGTCATGTGGACATTACTATTTTATAAATAACAATTAGGATTATTTTGATTAGTTTCAGTATGTTTCTCAATATACAACTTAGAGTAAAAAGCGAAGTGCTAGTAACTTTACAAAGTTCTCATGTTCTCTGAAAACAACATCCTTTTTTTCTGAGGTCACATTATCGGGATATCTGTCTTCCTCCAGTACTAGACAGACGGAGGGTGTGAGACAGGACAGAGGCAGGAGCTGGCCGGGAAAGCCTAGAACGGGGCACGCCGAAAAGGGAAGACGGGTCTGCTTTAACAAACTCTTCACACTGGAACTAAGTCCAAAACGTCGCTCCAGTTTTTGTTGCATTTATTAACTCTGCCATCCGTTAACGTTCGTGTGTGCCACACAGCAGGCACGACACGGTGAAGCACCAGGTCAGCACAGTCATCTGAAAGGACCCATCCAGAGAAGGGGATCATAGAGACGTTCTGAAGGTAATACTCCACATCGTACTTTCATGTTTCTGCATATTGCTGGGGATACACTGAGGATTCAGCCCAGAGCATGCGGCTGCCCCGTCACCGCTGCTACTGGGGGTCAGTGCCCCCCATCAGCTCTGTGACCTTCAACTATCACCCCCCGCCCCCACATCTACAGACCCCACACATTGCACGAGATAGTCTCGCAGATCCTTCCTGGCTCTGAGTTCAGTTTTTATGAATTTGGGCATCACTGCAGACGGATAAAATAAGTCCCAGGTTTACTCTTCAAATCTACATTCGACACTGACATGGTGAGAATGGAGCAAGACCAGACTGCAAGCAAACTGGAGCAAAAGCAAAACATGGGCCTCGCTTATTCCTCTCCCTGGACACTTAGATTTCTTTTTTTTTTTTTTTTTTTTAAAGATTTTATTTATTTATTCGACAGAGATAGAGACAGCCAGCGAGAGAGGGAACACAAGCAGGGGGAGTGGGAGAGGAAGAAGTAGGCTCATAGCGGAAGAGCCTGATGTGGGGCTCGATCCCAGAACGCCGGGATCACGCCCTGAGCGGAAGGCAGACGCTTAACCGCTGTGCCACCCAGGCGCCCCGACACTTAGATTTCTTAATGTTAACAGCTTCTTTTAAAATCCCATTTCTTGTTGATAAGCCTGCCACCAAAATTGACAACTCTTACAAACAGATGTCTTATGACCTTGCTTACCTTTCAGTCTGACATCCAACGGTCTGCTCGTCATCTTGGCAATGCCGTCCAGCCCTCGGCCCTCACCCCGTCACACCTCTACCTGCAGTCTGTGGTCGGCACTCACTCAGTTCACTACCCTCCCCGTGCCGGCCTTTCTGTGGCCCCCCTTCCACTTCATCTCCTGCTCCGCTGGTTTTCTCCCAGGTTTGGTAACCCTACTGAAAAGCCCCCAGACAGGGAAGCAGACACCTGACCCGACGCACACTCTCACCTCCAGTGGCCTGTTCTGTCCTTGCTGCTGACATTTACCCACCCACCCGCCTTCTCTGAGATCCCGCAGGGGCTGCTGGAAACCTTTCCCGTGCTCCCTACTTCACTCTCTTCGCACACAGTGTTACCTCTTTCATGGAAAATAATGGAACTATTTGGCCACGGGTTCCTTCAAATGTTATCATCTCTGCCTTGAACTTTTTTGGGAACTCCTCCTCATCTCTCACAGTGTCTGGTTCACTTTCTTAAATTACTTACACACTGTATCTCTGCCACCCAATAAGGGAGCTACAAGCCACATGTGACAATTTACATTTAAATTAAAATTCCACGAAACTGGAATTTCAGCAGGTGCCCCGCAGCCACACGTACGTGCACAGAGCAGGCAGAGTGTACACCCGGCCCGGCCCAGCAGCGTGTGTCAGTCCCCCTTCCCTCCCAGGTCCACCTGTACCCCCCCAACTGAGACAAGTGACCCTGTTGTGGCCTGCTGGCACTCAGGCTGCTGATCTGGCATTCCTCTCCTTCCCAGACAGCCTCTCTCACCCCCTCTCAGACCTACCCACCATCTGACCAAACGATTCCTTCAGAAATGAAAGTTGATGGTCCTTTCTCAATACTCACTTCCTTTAAATTTCTTCACCTCCTAATGTCCCTGGCAAGATTCTCTTCTTGTTCAGTCTCTGCCGTTCTAATGTCCTCTGCATCCATGTTCAACTTCTTCTTTCCCTTTCTTTCTTTTTCTTTCTTTCTTTCTTTCTTTCTTTCTTTCTTTCTTTCTTTCTTTTCTTTCTTTTCTTTCTTTCTCTTTCTATTTTACTTATTTGACAGAAAGAGAGCACAAGCAGGGGGAGCAGCAGAGGGAGAGGGAGAAGCAGACTCCCCGATGAGCAGGGAGCCCGATGTGGGGCTTGATCCCAGGACCCTGAGATCATGACCTGAGCAGAAGGCAGACGCTCACCCGCCTGAGCCCCCCAGATCATGACCTCCCCGACGGAGGCCCCCAGATGCCCCTGAACTTCATTTCTAAGTTCCATTTCTGCAGCTCTTGCTGCCTCAGGACATTTCAATATATGTGTCCTGCCAGCAGCTCAAACTCACTAATCTAAAATACAGTCACCCCCCCCTCCATGGGGACACGTGTAAGACCCCCATGGGCGCCAGAAACCACAGACAGTATAGGACCCTACGTAACCATCCCTACACACACACACTCAGGATGGAGCCATCACAAGACACGCATGGACATGGCCTCTCCCTCTAACCACCTTCTTCCTGTGACGGGGAGTGAGGATGGGATGCCACGTGGGCAGATGGCATGGGGTGAAGGACGTGGGCGTGTGACACAGCGCCAGGCTGCCCCTGACCCTCTGGTCACACGTCAGCAGGAGGGTCATCTGCCTCCAGACCACAGCTGACCGCGGGGAACTGAATATGCGGAAAGCGAAACCCAAGAAAGGGGGGGACTACTGTATAATTAACTCAACATCCTCAGACAGCCTCTTGATTTTCCTGTGTTTATTTATCCTCTCAGTCACTTGAGTGCTGAACTTTAACTTAAATATGTATTTATTGAACGCCTGCCCTGTGTGGCATCCTGACCCTCACACGGCCGTCTGCCCGTGCTCATCTGTCCTCGAGACCGAGCCACTGCTGTGCACGCCCCTCCTCTCCTTCCCAGGCTGCCCGGTCTGCCCTCAAACCACCGCTGCGGCCTGAGCCGTGCTCTCCCTCATTCAGGCAACCCGGAGCTTCCAGATTCTCCATCGGAACAGGCAGATCTGGCCATGCTGCTCCCAGTCCAGGAAACACCAGTGGCTGCTCCAGGCACACGAGGTCAAGTTTAAAGTCCCCAGCCAGCACGCAAGACCCTCCACTATGGCCCTTCCTACGCAGTGCTCTTGCCAAACAGAATGTGCTCCAAACACATGCGCCCACACATGGCATTTCAGTGCTTTTGCCTTTTTTTCTTCACCCGCAGCGGCCTCTGCTTGCCCTTCCTGGGGCCACATCCCATCCACTCTTCACAACACATGACGGGTAACGTGCTTGCAAGAAGGCTTCCCAGATGACCCGGCCAGGAACCCTCTTCTCCTTCTCCAAGTTCTATGATCCCGGCATCTCTCTTACGGCAGAGGGAGAGGGACAGATTCCACACTGAGCCCAGAGCCCGACATGGGGCTCAATCTCACAACCCTGAGATCGTGACCTGAGCCGAAACCAAGAGTCAGACACTTCACCGACTGAGCCGCCCATGCGCCCCTATCTTGGTCATTTTTATATCTCTTTCACCCCCTTCATCTATACTTAACCCCACAAACTCTGTCACCATCATTTGTACACTACTCCAGAAGATCTAGTACATGGCAAGTACCCAACAAATATTTATTGAACAAATGATGTTTTATAATTTGTTACCATCGCACAATTACATTACTACTACTTCGTTAAACAGAATAAATGTGGTTTTGAAATGCAAAATAAAACTCAGTATACAAAATCTTTTTTTCTTGCTGATTTCTATGGGCCCCAAGGACCACTTCTACAGTGAAAGAAACAGCCAAGATTCAATATATTTTAAGTATGACTGCGATATGTTACACTGTTGTCTGCTTGTAAATTTGGAGTAAACTGTTGCTGAATCATAAGAAATATCAGTGATTGGCTTTTCATACTTTTATCCAAATCAGTGGAGGTCATGCCAGCAGCCAATATGCAAGCTTCTTCTTGGGAAGTCTTAAAAGTTTATTTTTACTTTGTTTCTAAGGTAGGGTTTCCTTGGCATTAGCATAAATATTCTTAAACAATGAACACAAATAAAAGTTTTCTCTCACAGTGAGTCATAATTTCACTTTCTGCTTAACTGCCAATTGGTCTTATACTGGCCTAAGTGATAAAGTGTCCTGGAAACGAGGGGATCTGTAAGGTCTTAGTTTTCATTCATTACATCCTTTGCTTGATTTGACTCAACACTAGGAAACTATGCACACTTCATCAATAATCCAGAAGGCACTTCGATCATCAGGATGAAATTTACTTATTAATCTATACACTTGTAGATTTCAGTGAAGATCAGAAGCTGGGGTACCTATTTTAAAGCAAAACGCAACGAGATTATTAGTTAAGTTTCAGACAAAAGGTAGTCTTCTATTTTCCTGTGGAGAAAAAAAATCTGACCACGCAATACTAAAATAGACAAAAATTTGAGCCCTCCTTAACCTAACCAAAAGTTAAAAAACATTTGAAATGTGAAAACCAACTCAGGTAGGCTAGTTTGGTTTGGGTTTCAGGAATTCTGGTAAGCATTCTGTCTTTGCGTGAGCAGTGCACTTAGCAGCAGGAAAGCCTCCTCCCACCGAAAGCATACGGAATGTGTTACGTTTCAGAGGAGGAGAGGAGGCCCAGAGTTGATAGTTTCATATCAAAAACAAGCTGGAACATTTCAGCCATAACAAAATAACTAGACTGCAGATCATCTAAGAATATAATCTTGTCATGCACGATGATTTAAAGGCAAAGCATAATGCACCCATGGGCTCTGGAGAGTTTCCAAAATACTTTTGGTTTGCGATATAGGATTTCAAAGGAAGATACTTTACTTTCACAGTAGATGCTCCTGGTATGAGATACACTCCTCGAATGAAGACCACTGTGTCTTAACTCTTAATCTAATTAGAATCTTATTTTAAGGGTTTTTGCTGCACTGCTACCAAATAAATCTAAATAAATCTAAATGAACGTGGTATGCATAGATTAAGAATGGGATTATGACTAATAATTTGATTATTATGACTAATAAACTGAAATTTTTGATTAGAAGCCAGACTTCTAATATTTATGGAGAAAGTTACACTTACTTTCTGTATGTCGTGAAATAAAAATATAGGCAAGTTAATTTTCCAAAAGTCAGACTTTGTAGGAAAATAGATGTGTCACTTGCATACAGACACCTGTCATCGCTGCCGAGGGCTCCCATTAAGTCACATGGTGACACACTGCATTTTCTGACCTAAGAGGAAGTTGTACAGAAGAAAGTAAATGAGAGTCCTGGTCCTATTTATTTATCCTTTCTGTAATGTGTGGTAATATTATTTTTGGCAAGCAAAGAACCTTAAACTACCCAAACTCTGAGACAGAAAACAGCGTTAGGAGTCTTTCACAAATGCAGTGGGAGTAGTTTCCTATGTGGAAAACACACTCATCAGTGATTCAGAAGTTCAAATAGTCCAAAATTATGAAACTGGTGCCATGTCTGGCTTCGGAGAGTAGTTTATATGGAAAAAAGTTCTGTGAGATGCCCCTAACAAGAAAGGAGGTAATAACAAAAGAAGGAGATGGGTCTTTAATTCATATCAGAATCCAAGACTGTGAGACACACGCTAGAATACTTTCCTTTGGCTTCTTTAAAATCTTTTGATATATCACGGCATGGCAGCGTTGTTAGACTCAAATCATAGGCCTGGCTGAAAGAATATGTTTATTAATGGGGTACATCAGAAACTAGGATTAGGTCACGGAAGGTAAAAGGGCTTCTTAACATGTTAAATACAGCATGTCACTGGGCTCAGCAAACGCCACCTCAAAGCATGGAAACAGAACCCATCGTGGTCGGTGTGCTCCCCGATGAGTCCACGATGAGTCCACGATGAGGCTCCTTGAGAACAAGCCATCTTTGGCACATTTGCTGCAAACCCCAAAGGTGAATGCGCTGAAGCAAGCCTAGCTGGCCACGACCGTCCCTGGTGGGGAGACTTCCAGGCTGTCAGCCAGGATGGACCTCGCAGGTACAGACTGGTAAGAGCTCCAGGTCAGCGGCTGGGAAGCGTGGCCACGACAAGGCAGGTGTCCCGACGCCCATCCCAGGCCAGCACGTACGCCCCGTGACATGTGCTGCTGTATTCTGGCACCCGTAAAAGACCCAGAATGCTGTGACGGGGGGGGGGGGGGGGGGAGAAGGGGGCCCTAAAACCTACAGGGGCTGCCTGGCGCATCCTCAACCCTCGGCATCTGTAGAGAAGAAAAAGCCACAACTCTGTTAACCTGTTCTAGGTTCTCGAATAATAAAGATCACAAAACTCTTGACAAAAATGTAGTGGGAAAATACTTAAAGTGAATACAAACATTTCTATTTCTTGCAACAAACCTCACAACCTAACGGTAAGGAAATTACCAGGAGACATGTAACAAGCCTTGGCTCAAGCACTGCATCTGCACAGAGACACCAAGGAGACGGGCCGGGGTCACTTCATAAGGGACATACTTTATTTATGAAGCCGGTCATTGCATCAGAGTTTCGAGTTATGCTAACAACAGCTTACCAGCACCATGACCTCTGCCTTAAAAAGAAACAGAAAAGAGTTGGTCATCGCAATGTCATTAATAATAGTCAGTATTTAGATTTGCAAAGATCTGTCACCGGACAATGAGAGATGAAAGAAAAAAAACAAAAACAAAAACACAAACACAAACATGGGGGAACTGGAGAAATGGAACCAGTGAGTTATGTGCTTTGTTCCTGAGTTATGGCGTCTGCCTTGTCCGGTCATGGAACAGTCTTTGCCTTCCTGGAGATATCCAGGGATATCTAAGTGCATCCCCTACTTAATAACCTCAAGCCACATTCCTCACACAGCAGTGTAACACCGCCCTGAGCCACAGACAGGGAACACTGTGCACTCCCCCACGCCATCCCTATGGGATATTAGGCAACTCAGCGTTCATTCCTGCCCCTGCCAGTGGAATTCCTTAGTAACAGGCATCTGCACCTTGCTGGCTTTGCAAGGAGTCAAATCCAGCACCAAGGATCAAGCTAAGAAGCCCTGTATAGAAACAAGTGGGACTGTCACAAATCTCTAAAATGATCCCTAAAGCTAAAATGTACTTTTTACTTAGATCAAAGAAACCTAACTCTGGGGAATGACTGTTTTTCCTCATCTCTGGTTATATTTGCAATGATGGCTACAGAGACAGAGTCCAGGATAACTGTGGCTGAGCTCAGATTCTGGGAAGCCAGGAAGCACGAAAGAGGCTCAGTCTTGGGGTGCCTGGTGGGCTCAGTGGGTGGAGCATGGGACCCTAGATCTAGGGCTCATGACTTTAAGCCCCACGTTGGGTGTACAGATTACTTAAAAATAAAATCTTAAAAAAAAAAAAAGATGCTCAGTCTTTGCTCCTATGACCTTAAGTTCCTCTGACACTGTCAAAGACTAAATTTCACAAGCTCTCTCAGCATTATCTCTTGCGGAGGGGGGAGTATTCACAGAGCTTATTCTCAGTGACAAGTAACTCTGTATCCTTCTCAAGGGAGTAAGGAGGAAGCAGGGGTGAGAATACTGAAGGAGGAGGTGCTGGTGCTCTCGTCTCGTTTCTACAGCAAAGCCCCTCGAGCTGGTCCAAAGAAACCCGAATCTTAATAATAATGCACAGACCTCACGGTGTCACAAGAAAAAAAAATTTTCTGACCCCAACTTCAAAGTGTAAAACTAATATCCCATTGGTGTAATATATTTCAAAAGGCAACTGAGTTTATAGATAGTAATACACTTTCACTTCGGGATTCTGGTGCTCTATCTGAAAAGTTCAACTATGGATTTGCAGTCTCCCTAAAAGAGTTTTTATTTTTTAAAAGTTCCTTTTAAAAACTTAAATCCTGGTGTCTTTGATCAAGACTGACTTCAAATAGAGGGGCAAGCGGTTTTACAACAGCCCGAAGATTTTCATGATTTTCTTTGGATCTCAGGCATCAGAGTAAGTCTACACCCACCTGGGTTGGAGAAACCAAGAGCATCAGGTATACAGCAAGCCTCACCCAGGCTTTATGCAGAGCATTTCTTAAAAAATCAAGTACTCCTACTTTCAAGTACGGATTTGGGAATAAGACAAGTTATCCCCACTTGGATCGGGAGCAGACCAATTATACAGGAACAAGGAGTGTATGAACCTCAAATTTTATAAAAGTTATCCGAAAGACAGATGCTAATAACAGATCGCTATTTCATGTTTCATCTGCTCTTTCACTGAATGTTTAAACCTAGTATCTTGTGACTTCATTTTTAAGATGAAAGGTTAAATAATAAAAGCAGAGGAAAAGAGGGGGGAAAAGCCTACAGGGTAAAATCTTATTTCTGAGCAAATAAAAAATATAGTTCAAGTTATTTTAATATTTTGTGAATCAACTTCCTCTTCAAATAAGCCCTTGAACTTGGAAGTTCAGACTGGATACTGTAGGTCTTGATGGTTAACACCTGCACTCTCAATCGATACCTACAAGCTAATAGTTTGATATATGAAAGCTAATTATTTTATTCATGAAAAATAAACTTAACACATTAATTTCTTTGCTTAATTTTTTAATATTTTATCAAATGATTGTCTTAATTTTATATTTCATTTCTGACCGTGTTTGAGGTTAACTTTTAAGAGACAGGGTGGGGCAACACTTTACACAGCATTGAAATAAATCTTTTTAACGTGCTAAGTTCTAATCACTACTTTCTACTTTATTCCACCACTTTAAAGTATGGTTCAGTTTTTTTAGTTTTTGTTTTTTGGTTTTTTTTCCAGCATTCCTGCTATAAACACATAGTCCTGCAGGTTGAGAGTCCTGCAAATGTCTCGCGGTCCAAGATCACTCGGCTGCATCTGGCAGCTGGGCCCCCTCCTTGCCCCCCCGTTCCCGCGCACGGCAATACTCAGACATGAAAGCGCTTCTCTATCACTCGGCTATTTTTCTAGCTCACATTCTTCAGTGAAACCTCAAATAACCAAACAAGTTCAACAAAAGTTTACCAGAGCTTATGAATATTGCGCGACTGGCTTTCATTCTTGGGCTGTCTAACGAGCCTAGAGAAAAAGTGAGAAAGAACAGCGTGGTTGATATAGGGGTCAACCCCCCAAAATGGTGAAGGCATATGGGAAACGGACAATGATCACAGCGTCGAGGTGGTGAGTTTAAGACGTACTCACCAAATACAGGGGAAGAAGGGCAGCAAGGCAGAACTCGGGCTATCTGGGAGGGACATGGGGAGCCGAAGGGAGAGGATAAAATATGCCACTGAATTTTGGAAGGCAGAAGGGAATCTGGGTGTTTTGTGCCATAATCGAACACAGAGAGGTCATCCTAGCTCCTACAAAAATTTACTGGCAGAAGGAGACTGGAGCAAACCGTGTCCCGGGGCAAACCTTCGAGTCACCACAGGGATGTAAGTGTTCTCACGCACTGTGGTTCTTCTCAAGATTCCAACTTAGTTCTCATCCTATGACCCCTAACACCCATCATAATCCTAGACACCAGGCCCGTGGTTAAGGCACGTTAGTTAGAGCCTGTGAAACACAGAGGACCACGGGGATCCCAAGTCAAGACTCAGCAGGGTCCTAGGATTGCCACGGCACCTGGCCCTGCTACTCCCTGCGGCTGGCATGGCCACCTCAGTCCCTCGGGGGTCTGTGTCTTCCCCCTGCAGGAGACAAACAGCCATCAGGTGCGGCTGCCCTCCTCCTCCGACAGCTCCTTAGCCCTTGCTCTCCCCAGCGTTACCCTTGAGCAAAGTAAATGCAGGCTATCTCAGGCCCTTTGCTGCAGATACATTATCTTCTAGACAATTCAAAGAGAAACAGCAACAGGATTCCATTTAGAGCAGATACTCTTTGCTGCTAGGACAACCTTGATTTATATTAATCCCTAGGCAGCCTTTGTTCAGTCTGAGGATCACCTGAGGGACAAAGGAAAAATAGGGTTGTTTTTTTTTTAAGATTTTATTTATTTGACAGAGAGAGACACAGCGAGAGAGAGGGAACACAAGTAGGGGGAGTTGGAGAGGGAGAAGCAGGCTTCCTGCTAAGCAGGGAGCCCGATGCAGGGCTTGATCCCAGGACCCTGAGATCATGACCTGAGCCGAAGGCAGATGCTTAACGACTGAGCCACCCAGGTGCCCCGGAAAGAAAATAGGTTTTAACCGTAAGTTAAAATAATACAAGGAGATGAACACGTTTCTCTTGATACAGAGACACTCCCATGCCCATGAGAAGGGCTCCAAAAATTTCAAAAGCGCCTCCTCGACCACTTTCTTACATAAATCCTCACGTTGGGCCAAACTACCCTCAGCATGAGTCCTGAACCTCATGACGTGCATGCCCTGTGCTCTCGGTGCTCAGCCTCCTGTGAGAGCAGCGAGGCTGAATGCCGCCTGTTTCTTCGAGGCACGGCTAAATCTTTTTCTCTTTTTAAGACTATGGACTCACAGAGACCCTTCTCTCCTTTGATTGCCTAACAACTAGTTTCTGTGTCTGTACTGGATATTTGCGGGATCGTAAGGGCTTCCATTCTCGTAGTTGGAGTAACTGAATTACTGCTGTTTTGCACATCACGTTCACACATTCGCAAAGGCAGGCCTGACTCCCACTCCTCTGACGTATTCCTCCCCTCCCGTACTACTGTCGAATTTCACCCATGTGTTCCCTCTGGGGTAACTTTTCTTCTTGTTGATTCTGTTTTTGGGTATTTCCTCTGGGAGGTTATGTGAATGGTAAACACTCTATTTTCAATTTTCTTAATTTTGTTCTCATCCTTGAACAATAGTTTAGGAGGGTGCAACATTCTACGCACGCTGTTCTGTTTTCTCAGCCCTGCCGGGTTATTACTTCCCTGTCTTCTGGAATCTCACAGCCCCGGACAAGTCTATTAGGGGAAGCCTTTCCCCCGGTCGTTGTACTATTTTCTCTCTGCGTCTAAGGTAGTTCTACTACAGTGTTTCAATTCACGTGTGAATTTGCCTTTTCTTGCCGTTTGGTCCCTGGAGTACGTTTGATCTGCTGCCTCCTGACTTTCACGGATTCTGGAAGCCTTGGGGTCGGGTGACAGACCTTTTGCTCACCGAGCATCCCAGACACGCTTCCCTACAATCTTCGTGAGAGAGTTCCAATGGTGGATTCGATGTTCCAGTGTCTGATCTGTCTTCCGTAACAGATGCTTTGGCAATTAGGTTTGCAGGATCATTTTTGAAACGGAGGTCATTTTTGGTTTTTTTTCCAACCTTGTTTTTCTCCTGACAACTGCATTTGTGGCCGCCTGCACTTAGCTCCTCTCCCAGCCTGACTCTGTTCACATACTTGCTATAAGTGCAGATATTAGCATTTTAGAGCTTCAGTTCTGTGGTGGTATCAGGAATAGCACAGAACCAGCAGACACTCTGCCTTGGTTTCTGGTCAAACCATGTTTTTATCCTACTTTCTTCCCTTGGTTCACAACTTCTAATAACACTATGGCCCCAACACATTGGCAGAGCTGGCGACTTTCAGGGTCTGGTAGCAACAGTGATGGAAATCGGGAGGGGGAAGGGTTCTCGCTTCTGCTCCTTCCTCCAAGCAAGGAGCCCGGCTCCATTGCCCCAGTCCCTGCGCAGTAGCGAAGGAGCTCTCGAGCATCTTTCCACTCTGGCCAGGAGACTGGCTGGTTCACAGTTCCAAGTTCCAGTCTGATCACAACTTCCTATCTCTGATCACCTTATGGGTCCTTTGAGATGTTTGTCTTGATTTTCAGGCTGGCCATGTCTCTTCAGTTTTCTCTTCTGTTCTGTCATTGGCATGTAGAGGATGAAAACAAGGCCTACAGAGCTGGAGTGGTGCTGATGGGGACTCTCCTGTCACCCAGTGCGGTGCCTCACACACAATAGGGTTTCGATAAATATCCCGCACAAAGTAAGTGCACACACCCAAATGTCGATGGAATCTTCAACCATCACAGCACAGCACTAACAGTCATTGTGACATACACATACACGTTTTATTTGCTTTGATTAAAAATAGCCGTGTCTATGCCAGCCACCTGAATGTGACAATCTCCTGTATAATTCATAACGAGCTTGAAACAGTTCTAAGAACACCAGTGAGTACTGGGTATAAAACACTAAATACAGTACTGACCCATCTCTTCCTGACTTCCTCTGTTCTCTACGTATCATGTATTATTGGTGACATGATAAGAAAAATGTTTCCTGGATCTGAAACATAAATTAACATGAACCGGCTCAAATCCATTTAGCCAACATCATTCTCAGAAGAAAGCATCCCAGGCTGCCTGGGTGGCCCAGTTGGTTAAATGTCTGAGTCTTGGTTTCGGCTGAGGTCTTGATCTTGGGGTCCTGATCTTGGGATCATGATCTCGGGGTGCTGGGATCGAGCCCCGCGTTGGGCTCTGTGCTCGGTGAGCAGTCCGCTTGGGATTGCTCATGTGCTCTCTCCCTCTCTTTCCTTCTCTCTCTACAATAAATAAATAAAATCTTAAAAAAAAAAAAAAAAGCAGTAAGCCCTCCCAGGAAGCTTTTTTGTAGGAAGTATATACTGTAAGGAAAAACAGTGCCTCCCAACCAATCCTGAGGCCATCAGGATACAACACATTTGCAAAGTGTAGCGTAGTAACACCACAAAGAGAAGAGTAATAATCCCAGGAATTCTCAATAAATAAATAAACAAACAAAAGGAAGAAAGAAAGAAAGAGAAAAGAAAGGTCAAAGAATAAAAATTTTTCAGAGGTCTTCAGCACTGACCAGGAGAAAATGGTCAATTGATTTTTGAAAAGGCTTCCCTTTATTTTACATTGAAATATTTTTGGTATGGAGAAATTAAATTTATTAAGTTATTGATTTCAAAATAAATAATGCTTAAGAATATCCAGCTGTGACTGGGCATCACACAGCTGCTCTGATTGATAGTTTTCCCTTCCAGGAGAATAAACACATAACACGAAAGTGTGTCATTCTGGTCTGAGCTAGTTTCATTCCCACTATCACATGATATATTGACAATGTATTTTAGAAAGAAGTCTCTGGTTACTTCTAGGTAAACTGATAACCTGCAAAGCTGAAAGCCTGTGGTTACCCCATCAAAGTACAAACAGCTCTTTCTTTTAAAACTACATTCGAGGACTAATAATTTCTGGACAGCTGTGCTAAATCATCAGATCTTTAAACCATCCTGTCCTCTGACAGAAATGACCCCAGTGGTCATCTTTTCTATAGAATTCCTGATCCTAGGCTGTTCCCTGATGAGCCTGCTTATACCAGCATCCCTGGAAGGCCCATTTATTATTTTTTTAAAGGATTTCATTTATTTATTTGACAAAGAGAGACACAGCCAGCGAGAGAGGGAACACAAGCAGGGGGAGTGGGAGAGGAAGAAACAGGCTCCCAGCAGAAGAGCCTGATGTGGGGCTCCATTCCAGAACTCCAGGATCACACCCTGAGCCGAAGGCAGACGCTTAATGACTGAGCCACCCAGGCGCCCCCTGGAAGGCCCATTTAAAACCCGGCTGCTGCTGTCCCTCACCAGCAGATCCCGATTTAGGGATGTGCATTTCTAACAAGCTCCCAGAGGATGCTGAAGCTGCTACTTGGGAGAACCATACTTTGAGAACCATGGCTCTAGCTTTCCCCTTTCACTACATCCAACACAGTTCAACCAATCCGCCTCAGGCCAGACATCAATATAATAACCAGGGCTGTCACATGAAAGCTAAAACAACTCCCTTCCCTACCTTCGCCCCTCTGTGAATCAGATCCCTTGTTTATCCCGACCTCTTCTCTTGCCCAACCAAGCAAACCCTTTCACAGCTCTGGCCACCTCAGATCTCACTCTGCTAGAAGGCTCTCCTTATCTGCCAATAAATGGTCACTCTTTTATCATTCCTTATTTATTCACTGTAATTCAATAAATATTTGAGTCACCATACTTAGTGCTGTGAAAAATACTGAGGTCCAAACCTGCCATAATTAACCTCAAATCAACAAATACCCCATGACTCCGTCTTAGAGTCCATCTAAGACTCCGTCCTAGAAATTAAATTGTTTAAACAAGCAAAAAATAAGTCCTCCAAACCATTTTGAACTGGTTTTTCCAGGAGTGGAAATGGATGCATAGTGTATCTCCTGTAGTCTCTTTCTTGGCCCTCTTATAACTTAGTATCCATTTTAAAGAGTTGTAAAAAGAGTTACGAGTATAATAAAGATTCCACTATGTATATGCTAAATAGATTTGCAACCTCACGCTGTAGGCTTAAGAAAAGTAATTGCTGGAAATTACAAACTGATGCTGGGTATTCTCTCTACATAGAAGGAAACTACTTGAGGGCAGGAAATAAGCCTTCCATCTTGGTATTTCTGGAGTTTAATGGCGCAGGACAGCTCAAGATCTAGACAAAAAGATGAAACCACTCACTGCCTGTTAAATGTTTCAGATGGAATATTTTTACAGACAACACCACAGCAATACATATTTAGTGGTAACATTTTACTCACTCTTTTGAACCAAATAGACATTTTTCTAATCCTCAAAGTACTATGAGTATATTTTTAAATTTGTTTTTACTTGTGCTTAATTTTTAAATAATATTTATTCATATTCCTGTGCTAATCTTAATGAAGTCATTCAAGTTATCCAAAACTAATAAGCCCATGGAATAAATGGAATTATTAATGATAAAGGAAGCTTTCACAGAGACCCAATTAAGTCAATTTTATAATTTTATTAAAGCATGACAGAAGAGCCCATGTAAGTGCAATAAAGTTTAATGGAAACTCAGTCTGGTACTAAGAGTGGGCATCGTATGCAATGAAAGCATAGGTTATAAATAAGAAACAGTCTTACAAAAAGTCTCTATTTCCTCAGAAATTAGGCAACATCTACTCATGATCAAATTTATGCACTCAGAGCTTGTGGATAGCTAAAATGATGCTATATATTGCTTATTCAGTCTGCATTTGAAAAATGAAGTTATTCTTTAATTAGCATTTCTAAGCCAAAGTTAACGGCTGTTTGAAAATGAGGCTCGTTACGTGATTCTGTAAATGTACTCATAATAACTGACATTACCACACAGCTGTATAAACATATTTACCATGACATTTTTCTTCTACCGCAGGTGTATATTTTCCATTCTGAGCATTAGTAATATGTATCTCAGACTAGCCTGGTTTAGTATTAACATTGAAGGGAAAAAATATTTCTTAAATTATTTAACTATTTGTAAAATAAAATGTTAACCCCACAGAACATTTCATATGTCATAATACATCTTATTTTTGTATTTTTATGCTCCTACCTAACCCTGAAAGGGTTTATGCTAGCTACTTAATTCCTTTTTTATTTTAGATATATTAACAATAAAATCTTCATCTAAAAACTCAACAAAATCAGTCTCAAAAGAAATAATCTGATTTGCATAACCAGCAAACATCACTTGCAACATGAGTATATTTTATGTTTTTCTAGTAACATAGTAAAATATAATTTTAAAAAGGTAAAATATTCCATAATATAATCAAGTAACTAGGAGTCATTTTATTAGGTAAAAGTCCCTGAACTAGCTAAATTATCCTTTCTAAGCTTAATATAAACTATCATAGTAAGAGGAAAGGTTTCGGGAATGAACTTCTAGCCTTTTTGAACATCAAGAATGGTGATGTGTTAGGTGATAAAAGTCTACAAATATTTTACCATACAAATAGCATATTTGGTACCATTCAGAACAAATGGCTTAGTAACAACTTATGATGATCGCTTATGAGCAGAGGTTTAGGAAACTCCCACAAAATTCTATTTTCTATCTAACAATTCAGAAACTTCAATCTTGGAGATTACTTTTTAGTTTTAGAAAAATGAAACCGATTAAAAACCTCACACTGGCAGGTAATCAAACACCTTCCATGTCTCAAGTGATTTCTTTTTTCTTTTTTAAGATTTACTTATTTATCTTAGAGAGACAGCAGGAGCAGGAGAGACAGAGGGAGAGGGAGAGAGAATCCCAAGCAGACTCCACACAGAGCACAGAGCCTGATGCAGGCCTCAACCTCACAACCCTGAGTTCACGACCTGAGCCGAAACCAAGAGTTGGATACCTAACCGACTGAGCCACATAAGCGCCTGCAATTATTTCTAAAGATATTTAACCCTTTACATAAAGGGCATGAGAATATTTTTCAGCTGTTGCCCAAAGCCTATCAGCTTTGCCCTTCCTGAAGGAAGGAACAGGCAGACTTTTCCATTAAAGGGATCTGAACTGTGGGGAACACAGCACACATGCTAGGTTTTATCTGATCTGAACACAAAACAGTGGAGGAGACAAGGATAATAAAAAATGTATTTAAGCACAAACTCGATGTTTATTCACGCTGCTGTCTCGTGCTGAGTGAGCACCCAACACAGCTTCCAACGCACAGAAGCGGCGCTCTTTCCCACTCTCTGCACAAACATCCCGGAGCCTGGGAATGACTTTGGCATCTGCTAAATCCAGGATTTAGAGTATTAATGTTTAGTATACTTGGAAGGTAATGGCAAGTACCGTGGCACCTTCTATTTTACACAGTGCAGTTCAGGTCCCACTACACTTACCATCTCTGAACGGCAATAAATACAAGGCAGCTTAAGGGACAGGAGCTCGAGGGGCTTTCCGTGTCTTCACTAGTCTCAGAGGGGAAGGGCAGTAACTGAAGCAATTTGTCATAGTCAAGCATATGCTCCAAATTCTTCCCACTGTAATATTAGCAAGTATATTTAAATATATAATGTTACATTTTAACATTTACTTTTACAATTAACGCTTCTTTAGATATACCAAAATACTAACCCACTTCTTTGCTCGTATTGATTCTTGCCTCTCACGCTTGCATCTGGGTTCAATTTCCTTCTAGTTGAAGCATATGGTTCTGCAGCTCTTTTGGCAAAAATCTATGGATAGTATACATCCTCAGTCTCTGCAGATCCCAAAATGTCTTCTTTTCACTTTTACTCTTAAATTATTTCCCCTAGCACTTTGAAGGTGTTAGCCCACAGCCTTCTGGCACCTGCTAGTAAGTCTGCTGTTAGTCTTAGGAAGGAAACCTACCTTTGTCTGCAGTCATTGCGAGCATTTCCTTTCTGACGACTGTTTCATACCTGGTCCCAGCTCTTTAAACCTCTGACAAATCCTCCCCATCCTTGTGCTGGGCCAACGACCTGGGTTTCTAGTTTCCTGGGGATACATGAGCAACCAGCAGCATCCCTCACTGCCAGGGGCCCAGCAGCATCCGCACGCAGGGCAGCTCTCTGACACCTGGCTTCTCCTAGAGATAAGCTACTCTCATGCGTAAGGCTAACCTTACATTTGTGCCCTAGATGCCATTCCCTTGCACGCTACAGAACGCTGTCCAGCACTTCTCGCAAAATCTTCCCTCTCTACTGGCTCACCCCATCAGTTCACAAATAAGCTTAGTTTTTTGTTTTAAAAATAACAACAAGGCAAATATAAAATCTCCCCTCAGCTCATGCCCAGATTTCCAGACAGAGCCCCTAACTTCGGCTCCCTCTCATCACTCTGTCCTCATAATATTAGCTTTGATCACAAGTAAGATCATAGTTAACTTGCTGGGATCACACTGGGATCACTTGAGATCACAGTTCACTACTTCCATATTGATCTACCTCTAATTTTTCAGGTGAATTACTATCCTGCCTTAAAAGTATGTTCTGGGAGGAGCCATGATGTCTTTCAGTAGATGAATGGATAAATGAACGGAGGTCCACACAGACAATGGAACATTACTCAGAGCTAAAAAGAAATGACCTTTCAAGCCATGGACAGACATGGAGAAATCTCAAATGCTTATTACTAAGGGAAAGAGGCCAACGTGAAAAGGCCACATGCTATAGGATTCCAACTATAGGACATTTTGGAAAAGGAAAAACTATGGAGACAATACAAAAATCCGTGGTTGCCAGGGGTTGAGGGGGAAGGGAAGGATGAAGAGGCGAAGCACTGAGGTTTATGAGGGCAGTGAAAACACTCTGTGATACTATAATGAAAAATACACATCATGATACATCTGTCCAAGTCCACAGAATGCACACCACCAAGAATGAACCCTAGTGGACACAACTATGGCCTCTGAGTGATTAGGATGTGTCAGTGTGGGTCCATCCACTGTAACAAGTGTCCCATCTGGGGAGGTTGTTGGCAGTGGGGGAGGCTGTGCATGCGTGGGGCCGGGGGACACACTCGAGGTCTCTCTACCTCTCTCTCCATCTTGTTATGAAACTAAAACTGCTCTAGAACAAGTAGCATTTTTTTAAAAGTAAGTTCTGGGTTATTTTGGTTATTGCTGTTTTTATTAAAGCATAACTACAGTCAAGTTTCAGTCTTTCACACTACCCAGTGATAGATCATCCAGTTTGCAAACTTGTTGAAGGATGCGACTTTTCCATATTCCTATTAATTCCTTACTCAGTAGGATCCCCAACAGAAGAAAACAGAAGCCAAGAACAACAACAAATGAAGGGTACAATGAACTGAAAGTCACTCACCAACTAGATTTTGTTTCCTGTTTCATCTACTGAGATAGATAATCCAAATTCCCTGTATTGTGTGACCATATATGGATGACCAAGTTACTCACATAAATAAACCTTGTTTAATCCTCATTCTTCCCCGGAGAAGCAAGTACCATCATTGTCCCCATTTCATCAATGAGAAAACGAAGATCTGCCAACATTGCAGAACTGACATTAAAGCCTAGCAACTAGCTCAGAGCCTAGACTCTTACCCACTGGATAGGTCAGTCCTAAGGACTCACGTTCCTAAGGCAACGTACGCTTTCCAACACGTCAGCCCCATCAGGGTTTTAGGAACTAAACTACTTGAATTTTACTTGCTTTAATTAATCTTACTAATTTACTTAATAACACAGCATATTTTGTACTTTTTATTAAACTTTATAGTAAAATTAACTGAACTCTCGAAGTCAGAAAACTTTTGGGCGTGTAAAAACCATTACTTTCTGAAAAACTGGATTACGGCAACAGCTCTACATAGAAATTAACATTAAATCTCTTCTTGCTCCAGTTAAATAACCTCATTCCTTTAAGCCAGACAATATAAAATAAGGCCCTCACTCTTTGCGATGAGGACATAACTAAAATGGAGATTTTATTATTGAAAACCTGGTCAACATAAAAATTGGGATTGAATGCCCACAACTTAGAAATCACAGATAATAATTCAACTAAGAAGACATCCTCCTCGTCTTCATCTGACACCTGCCTGAAAAAATTAGACACTGAAGGCAGAGACTGAAGGAAAGAAAGTCACTTTTAAAACTGTTATAGATCTCCTCTTACCGTTAGAATTGAAGACTCTATTTTCTTGATTTCTACCCCCTACAACTAACAGGTTGAAAACTGCAGGAGACAGCACCAGGCGGTGGAAAGACTGTATGAAACATAATTCTTGTGAACTTTGGTTTTCTTGTGGCCTTATCGTACGAATCAACTGAAAAAGTAAGACTGTATTCACGCCAAGTGTTATTTCAAATAGAAGCTGCTCAAAAATGTATTTGCAACTTATTTTCTAAAAGGATATTAAAATCTTTTCTCAGAAGCATCAAAGATTAAATGTCACAAAAGTTAAACTATTTCAGCGTTAGTTATGTACTTAGATAAACCAGATCAGGGCCCAAGTACGCCAACTGGTTTGTTTAATTTAAACTAGTCCAAAATTCAAGCTCCGATATCAGGAGATATAAGAGAACGAAAGTAATATAACGTGTATTATATAACCTAACCCTGGATGCAACCTCACACGGCATCTATTAAAAATGGAAACTGTGCCTTCCCTGCCAACCCCAGCAGGCTGTTGGGGAGCTCACGAGAGACGCCACGTTTGAAAATGGTTTAGGGGGCCCCTGGGTGGCTCAGTCTGTTGAGCGTCTGACTCTTGATTTCAGCTCAGGTCATGATCTCATGCGTACTGAGATGGAGCCCTACCTCCAGCTCTGTGCTCAGGAGGGAGTCTGCCTGAGATTCTTTCTCACTTTCTCTCACTCTTTCTCTCTCAAGGAAATAAATAAATCTTTAAAGAAAATGGTTTAAAGTATTAGGCACTTTTTTAATTGAAAAGATTTTTTCTTGTTATTATTAAACCAAAAATTAAACAGGAAAGGTTTCAAAAGCTATAAATTACCTAAGAAGTTTCATTTGTTTTTCAACAGAATCACTTTTCCTCTTCAAAGAGCATTCTATGCCACATAAAAACCAAGTTGATACTTCCGTATGTGCGTCCCTTCCCCAACTGCTGTGTGAGCTTGGTCTTTTAAAAATATTTCCCCTCACCGCCTCTGAAAAAGACATTTTGATACTGCCTTAAACTTTTATAATACATCAACTGGTACAGAGTTTTTCCACTCAAAAACATGTTTATATCCCTGCAGTTAAATTTCTTCCATGTGCTATAAGCTACAACCAACCCCGGAGAAAAGTGACCAGAACTCTACAAAGAAGACCATTTCATAAGCAAGCTTATGTTTTTCCTCTAAGAACTGTGCTAGTGAAAATCAGATGCCAACAATGTCTGTGCAGGACACACAGACACAAGGCAGGAGAGCAGGACGGTGCAGGTGGGCGCTGCTGACTGGGGCCTGAAGATGAAGACGGGAGAATGCGCACTCTCACAACTCAGCCGACACAATGTGGAGTATTTTCACGAAAGGAAATCCAAAATGAACAGATTCATGTTTTTAAGGCACGTGTAGTTTAACTGAGACACCAAGTACTGGAGCCTCTGAAGATACAGGAAAGTAAATCTAGTAACGCTGGTATGAGTGTTAAAATACAAGCCACTCAACTGAAAGCAAGAGCTGCAGATGTTAAGGAGTTTCTCCCGGAGAGAACGGGGCAGACCTCGTTATTTCTCAATCACACCACAACTATTAGGTGCAGCATTAAACTATTCATGACCAGCTCACGGAACGGCCTCCTCGAAGGTTTAATACAACACCAGAGAAATCCAGAATGGCTCCTCGTAAATTTGACTGACCAAATGCTTTCTAACAAATACATAAAACTAGATGCTAACAATATTTTAATGATTTAAAACACAATTTCATGTTCTTATTTTTAAACAGCTTTGTTGATATATCAGTTACACACGATAAAATGTACAGATTTCAATGAGTTTGGACCAGTGGGTGGACTCGTCCACGTGATCGCTACTGGACTCGAGCTACAGAACACGTTGCACCCTCTGGCCTGTCTCCCGACTCTGCACTTACACGTTCTCTTGCGGATACACACGTAGGTTGTTTCCAGCTTTTGTGGATTCTAAATAAAGCTGATGTGAACGTTCATGCACAAGTCTTCCCATGGGCATCTGTTTTCCCTTGCTTTGGGTCAGCGTGCAGCTCTGGACTTGCATGTGTGGTTACTCAGAGACTGGCTGTCGTGCTAGCGATGACGCCACGTTCACGCCCGTCGAAAATGTTCCACTCGTTCTGCTTTCTGTCCAACACTTGTTCTTCTCCGTCTTTCTAATTGTAGCCATTCTGCTGGCTCTAAGTGGTATCTTGCTGTGAATTTTATCTTTTTGATCTTATTTTTAAGCAATCTCTACACCCAACATGGGGCTCGAATCTACAGCCCTGAGATCGAGAGCCAGGAGCCCCTCGCTGTGAATTTTAAATAACTGAAGTGTCTTTTCAGGTCTGCCCATTTTTAAAAAATCGTCTTACTATTGTATTGTAAAAATTCATTAAATCGTCTAGATAAAACCTCTTTGTCACACATTGTTTTACCAATATTTTGTCCAACTTCATGCCTTGTCTTTTCATTTTTTAAATAGTAACTTCTGAAGGCCAGAAACATGTACAGTCCCTGAAGTCCAATTTATCAAAGCATTTTTTTAATTGTATGAATGGTGATTTTGTCCTAAGAAGTTGCTATGGTCTGAATGTTTGTGTCCACCTCCCCAATTCATATGTTACATCTGAATGTGATGTATTAGGAAGCGGGGCCCTAGGAGGTGGTCAGGTCATGTGGATGAGGCCCTCACGACTGGGATTTAGCACCCTCACAGAAGGAAGTAGACAGAGAACCCTAGCTCCTCTGCCACATGAGGACACAATGAGAATTTCACCAGCAGGAGGATGGCCCTCACCCGACCACGCCAGCACTCTGATCCTGGACTTCCAGCCCCCAGAGCTGTGAGATACGAAATCTGTTTTCAGTAACCCGCCCCTGCCTGTGCTACCTTGTTACATGGGCCTGAATGGACTAAGACAGAAATCTCTGCCTACCCCAAGTACACTGTAAGCTTTGGTTTTAGGTTTCACAACATTTAGGTCTACGATCGATTTTCTAAAAACCTTGGTATTTGCCGTGAGACAGAGATCAAGGTTATTTCACCCGTCCCCCAAGAGATCCAGTTAAGCCAGCGTCACATGCTGAAAAGCTAGTCTTTCTCCACAGAATAACTTTGGCACCTCTGTTGAAAAATCAGTTGGCTATATATGTGTGGGTCTATTTCTGGACTCTTTATTCTGTTCTACTTACCTGCTTGTCTATCAATCATGCTCTCTTGAAGAGGTGAATTGCACATTATTTCCTCTGTCTTGGTATAAGGAGTCAGAACCAGGGCCAACCACTGATGCTGATGTATTCCTTCAACAAGGAATAGTAACAGATTGAGAAAAATGGCAAAAGTTTGTATTCCGGTGTTCTTTAAAAATGATCCCTTATTGGGGCCACCTGGGTGGGTCAGTTGGTTAAGCATCCAACCCTTGGTTTCAGCTCAGGCCATGATCTCAGAGTCATGGGATCAAGCCCCCGTGTCAGGCTCTGCACTCAGAGAGATTCTCTCTCCCTCTGCCCTTCCCCCCCAGGCACACACCTGCAAGCACGCACATGCACACGCACTCTCTCAAATAAATAATAAATCCTAAAAAAAAAGATCGCTTATTTTTAAAACAATAAATATAAGCCAAGGTAACACTAAAATGTGTTGAACTAGTTTTCTAAGTAGACTGTTATTTCAGTTAACTATTTGGAATGAGTGTAGAGGCAAAAAAGCACCAAGGGGGTTAGCTCCACAAAGGGTCATCAGTTAAGCCTTTCAGAATTTCCCCAAAATGCCTCCCCTGGCCTTCAACTGGATGGTGCTCTCTCAGATTCATCATAACCACACCGCCCTGGCTGCTCAGGCCAGCCTGCTTGCCCATCATAATCAAGAGGGATGAGTTCACTCCTTCTTTAGAGAGAAAACAGAAAGCCTCTTTTAGATTTCGAAATTCATCTACATTTCCACGCATCCTTTGTTCCTTCCCAGGAAGGAAAAAAAAGGAAAGAAGAGGTGTCCCCACTCAGGTGCTGGTTTCTCTACTGTGTCCTTCATCTTAGCCTTTGGGTCAAATCAGTGTCTCAGGTGGTGAATCCCTGACGTATCTGAGACCAGAAACTGGAATCCCCAAGAATTCTCAATACCATACGTTAGTCTGTATTTTTCATACATTTATGTTTAAAATAACAAGTGACAGAAGTTATACACAGTGAATAATTTTTCCAAGATAGACTTACATTAAAAATTTCAGAAATTTACTGTAACACAAGAGATTTAATAACAAAGGCATGATTATTATTAACCAATATATTGTTATATATTTCAATAACATGTAAAAATGATCTGTACACCTCATAGACATCTAATAATAGAAAACAGTAAATGAAATGAACATAACACAAATGTCCAACAAAATCATTTAAAAATGAAAAGATACATAAAAGTCATCATTTTTTTTTCAAGTAGGCTCCACACCGAGCGTGGAACCCACCATGGGGCTCAAACTCATGACCCTGAGACCAAGTCCTGAGCTGAGACTAAGAGTCAGATGCTTAACTGACTGAGCCACCCAAAGGCCCCAAAAGTCATCATTTTTTTTGAGGGAGAAAGGGGGTGAGTGGAGTAGGGGCAGAGGGAGAAGGAGAGAGAATCTCAAGTAGGTCCTGCTTCGAGCCCCACTGGGGCTCAATCTCACAACCCTGAGATCATGACCTGAACCAAAACCAAGACTCAGGTGCTTAACCAACCGAGCGACCCAGTGCCCCAAAAGTTATCATTTTTTAAATGAAAACTTTAAAACACACAAAAGAGTGACAGTCTTAATCTCTGTTTCATGACAAATGACCAGACACAGAAAAATTTCTTTCATTTTGCACAGATGGTATGATCTCCAAGCTGGGCATTCTGGTGTATTTTGCTTCATTTAAACTCATTTCCGTTTTTTGTTTTCTTAAAACCCAGTATAGTTGACATGCAGTGCAATACTGGTTTCAGGTGTACAATACAGTGATTCTGCAGTTCCATAGGTCACCCGGTGCTCATGACAACAGGTGCACTCCTTCATACCCATCACCTGCTTCCCCCATCCCCCACCCACCTCCTCCCTGGTGACCAGCAGTGTGTTCTCTAGAGCTAAGAGTCTGTTTCTTGCTTTGTCCCTTTTTTTTCTTTATTTACTTGTTTTGTTTCTCAAATTCCACACCCATTTCCTTTTTTAACGTGAAATTATTTTGTCTGCTTGTCCTGATTTTGGTTTTGCCAATGAGTCAGTATTGCTTTGCAAATTCAGATTACAGATCAGTTTCAATCCCACAGCCACACTCACCTTCTCTGCATTTGTTCTACTCAAGTATTGACAATAATTGCAGCCTGTAGCAAGTATCAAGCCCTGGAAACCATCAACAAACATAACGAGGTAGCATTCCAATAACGTCATTTGAATCCCCTAGAGGGGAACCGGCGTGACACAGAACCGCAGGTCCAAGCCTCCAGTTTGTGTGAGTACTTGTTAGTTCTTGGAACGCCACTTCCTAGATTCATACAAAGTGATGAACTATGTGAATGAACGTATTAATACTTATTTTGTGGGGTCCCTGGGTGGCTCAGTTAGTTAAGCAGCTGCCTTCGGCTCAGGTCATGATCCCAGGTTTCTGGGATCGAGCCCCACATCGAGCTCCCTGCTCAACAGGGAGTCTGCTTCTCCCTCTCCCTCTACCTGCTTCCCTCTCTCTCTCTCTCAAATGAATAAATACAATCTTTTTAAAAAATAATTATTTCGTTTGCAAGAATGACTCACTGTTAGCAGCAGATATGGCTAAGAACACACACAAATACATGTAACAGCCCCAAGGGAGAGGGTGAATCTCTCCTGCACGAACCTGTCCGGGTTCCCAGGAACGTCCACCCTGGCCTATGACACCTGTATGCATGTTTCCTGCTCTCGTTCAGAACTTGATGTCAGTGGGACCCTCTGAATCAGCAATCTCTGCCTTCATTGCTAAACCTTTTTTCTTACAGGAGAGTTACAGTATTTCCCCTATTTTCCTGATTTCCCCACCATTTGGGGTCTGGGAAAAAGGACATAAATTATGCAAGGAAACCCTTCTCTTAGTTATCTTCATCGTCCAACCCCCTCCCCCCCCCACTTATTTCCTGTTCTCGGCTTCCAATCGTGCCGTCTGCCACCACGTCTGGGTGCTGCCTTCCTTACCCCTCCACTGCCAGTGCTCAATACATTTACTATATATTTTTATGCTGTAGTATAAATGTGAACTATATGAAATAAAGACACTTCCTAATGATTTACTCCTGCTTCTTCTCAGTACACAACAGCCAGGTTTCTACTCTCACCTCCTACAGAGCCTGGTCTTTGACCTCCGACCTCAGCTCTCCTCCTTGACTTCGTGTAGCACCTGTTGCACTAACCAGTCCTCTGACTCAGTTTTCTGAGCAGGGCTCCATCCCGGTACCTCTTTCTGCCTTTCTGTGGGCGGCTTGTTCTGACCTCTTCCTCAAATGCAGGTTCTCCTCAGGTTCTAAGGAGCCCAGCCCTTCTACCTGAGACACTGTTTCTGAGTGAATTTACCGAACTTTGACCCAGAACACCCAACCCCCAGGTCTTACCCGGCAGCCGCAGCCTTGCTCCTGACCAACAGATACAAACTTCTGTCTGCTGGATATCAGCACCTGGAGAAGGCAATCCCGCTTTCCTCCAGGCCATGCTCAGGGCCCACGCGGCCTCTGCACCTGTCCTACATGGGATGTCCTGGGGCCACCTCACTGCACTGGTTCCCAAGTCTGTCTGTAAGTGAGCCAGGCTTCTTTCCAACACGAGACCTTCACATGCTGTCCTAGCTTCTGGGGAGAAAAAGGTTTTCCTCTTCCCCTTCTTCACTTGGCCAACTGCTGGTGTTGTGAGTTGCGGTGTCCCCCCAGATTCAAACACTGAAGTCCCAACCTCAACACCACAGAATGACCTCATTTGGAAATAGGGTCGATACTGAGTAATTTCTTCAGATGAGCTCATATGCCTGGTGTCTTGATATAAGGGGAAGCTTGGACACACACACACACACACACACACACACACACACACAGAATGCCCATGTGAAGATGAAGGCAGAGCCAGGGGTAATGTGTCTACAAGCCAGAAACGCTGAAGACTGCCAGCAAATCACTAGAAGCTAGGGGACAGGATGGAAGGATTCTTCTTGGAAACCTCCGAAGGTACACCTTGATCTCAGACTTCTAGTCTCCAGACTGTGAGACAATAAATCTCTATTGTGTAAGCCACCAGTCTGTGGCACTTCATATAGCAGCCCCTCGGAAACTGACACACCTAGTCGTCATTCACATCTTAGCTCAAACGTCACCTCCTCCAGGAAGTCTTCCCTGTCTCCCTCAAAATAGACTAGTCCCCACCTCCCTCACTTACATGGTCTCACTCCATTCTTCCTTCGTGGCATTTATCGTATTTATCTGTGTGATCAATTGTACTGGCATCTCTAGGCTATAAAATAGATCAGTCCATGTCCACAGTTAGTTCTCCCTGGCCTTGAAGCACTGATCCCTATCTGAAATTAACTTAATCACCTATTTATGTACTTATTTATTGCTTGCTTCTTCCTCCACGGAGCATGACCCTAGCCTGTAGGACAGTGCCAGGTACATGGCCCATGGGCCGTGAACTAGCACATCAATAAACACTAAGAGCAGAACCCAGGACTGCTCTGCCCACTACTGACTGTGTTTCCAGCGTGCGACATCACAATCACACAGAAAGCAACTGAGAATTCTACGTGTTGAATAAATGACTGAATGAGCCTATTCAATATGGCAGGCAGTTCATTATAAGGATGCCATAATCACTTAAAAACAGTAAAAGTCTGAGAATTGTAACCTTCTATATATTAAAGGAAATCTTGTTTAGTAATAATACATTAACATCAACTTACTTCAGCTTTCCAGCTGATATTTAAAATTTAAGAATGCTTGCCAACAAGAGAACTCAAAAGGTAAAGCTCTCAGGTATGACTGCTTTCAAAATGATTTAAATTCATGGACTGAAGATAAAACTTTTCAGTACTTTCTTAAGACTTCTGCTCTGAAACAGCAAAATGGAGAAGGCCAAAATATTTTTTTCAAGAGTGTCAAAAATGAAAAGTGTTTTCCTTAGACTATTACATATTGCTGAGGTAATTCTAGCAACATTAAGAAAAATTTTAAAAGATTTATTTATTTATTTATTTAGAGAGTGAGCAGGGGGAGGGGCAGAGGGAGAGAGAAGCGTGGAGCCTGACATGGGGCTCGATCCCACAACCCTGAGATCATGACCCGAGCTGAAATCAAGAGTCGATGCTCAACCAACTGAGCTACCCAGGTGCCCCGTAACATTGCGAAATTTTTAAAAATTATTTTTACCCATTATCCTAAGTTTCTAACAGAACAGGGATTTTCCTTGTTTCTATGTTTCCTGTGGCCTTTTGCCCAAAGCACATACATTTCATATAGTTGTAATAACATATGGCTATGACTCTGAGAAAAATGATAAGCCAATTCAAAACTGTATTTGGAAGAAAAATGGTACCACACAAACAAGAGATAGTGTCCCAAGTGCTAGTGTTTGCCTTCTGTCATCTTTCATCAGAAAATCTCTCAAAGGAGTTCCTTTTGCACAGCAATCTTTAGGAATTGCAGAAAAGCACTTATTGGGGAAAAACAGACCCCCTACCATTAATCAGCTCATCAGACAAGGTAACTGGACACCAAACAGAACTCTGGTTTTCAAGGGATTAGACATCTAATACTTGCTTACTTGGATTTTGACGTTTCTTCTCCCCTCATTCTTAAGGTAAAAATTCTTGACCTCAGAAAGGATCCTGACACTGTTTTCCAAAACATACCATAATCAGAAAAACATGACTCGAAGTATAAAATGTATTTTTAACAAGAGTTAGAATCTCAGAAAAAACCAAACTACTTATCTAAAAGGTTTCAAGGCTATAAACAAGTAGACAACGAAAAAACTAAGAAATCTCTTAGAAGTCTTTCCAACAACAACAAAAACCCACCAAAACACAGAACATAAGCAGTGATTCAAGATAAGGTTATCACTAAAATAACATAAAAAGAAACTTCAAAATGTTTGTAGTTCTGATAAAAGTTAGCCCTGTGGATGTTGTGGAAGTTTGTGGGAGAAAATAAGGATTGCTAGAACACCTTCTGGTTTGCCTGTTACCTTCAATGGATAGCAACAATAAAAACAGCCAAACACTCAACATTTTAGAGACCCTACTGCTCTTGTGGGCATGAAAATACAATCCACCAAGCATGCCCTTGCTTCAGAAAAAAAACTTAACTAAGAAAAATAATAAATTAAATAAATAAATAATAAATAAATAAATAAATAAATAAATAAATAAATAAATTAGGGAGCACCTGGGTGGCTCAGTCGGTTAAGTCACCTTCGGCTCAGGTCATGATCCCAAGGTCCTGGGATTGAGCCCTGGAACCCCAAGTCGGGCTCCCTGCTCCACAGGGAGTCTGCTTCCCCCTTTTCCTCTGCCCTTCCCCCTACTTGTGCTCTCTCTCTGTCAAATAAATAAATAAAATCTTTTAAAAAAACCCAAAAGTAGAATTTTTAACTCTTTTCATTAAATAAACTACCACGAAAAATTTTACTTTAAAAAACTCTTTTTCTTAAGATTGGCTTGTCCAACACATGTAACGGCTTGAAATTTTACTCTTTCCAAGATGGTTTGTTCCATACACGTGTGTAAATACCATAAACGCATGTAAGGACCTGCTCTGTGCCATTCATGCCCATGCAGCAGCCTGTGTCACACAGGGGGGCTCACTGTGACTGCCTCTCCAGCTGAGATCAAACTGTACCAGTGGCCTTTCTCTGTGCTGCACACACATCACTCAGCAGTGAGGGGGGGAAACTCAAGGAGAGCCACGCTGTGACCATTCTGGGTAAGTCCATAAAGCTAAACCATCTACTAGGAATGGTCTTCAATGAAACAACTGGGCTTCTCACATTCAGGCAGACCCACTTTGCAAATCCACCCCAAACTATGAACTCCTTCAAGTTCCATAATCAATATTTCGAAGACCAAGCAGCCAAGGCCCCAGGAGAGGCCCTATCAAAACCCAGGATCAGCGACTGGAACAATCGGATAATAAAGGGTCAACAGTGTCACTTTCCTGCTGTTGTGACCTCCGAACCCCACTCCCACCTGCTAAGTTAGGACAAAAGCTGTTTCCATTCTTAAAGACATCATTATTCTGAGCACAAAAATATTAAAAACAAAAGCAATGTGATATTTATAAATAATAAAGCAAAGGAAACCATCAACGAAACGAAAAGGCAGCCTACTGAATGGGAGAAGATACTTGCAAATCATACATTTGATAAGGGGATAATATTCAAAATATATAAAGAACTCACACAACTCAAAAGAAAAAAAATCTGATTTTAAAATGGGCAGACAACCTGAATAGCCATTTTTCCAAAGAAGACATCCAGATGGCCAACAGACGCAAGAAAAGATGCTCAACATCACTGATCATCAGGGAAACACAAATCACCACAGGGAGGTATCACCTCACACCTGTCAGCGTGGCTAAAATCAACAACATAAAAAACAACAGGTGTTGGTGAGGATGCGGAGAAAGGGGGACTGTGGTGGGAATGCAAACTGGTGCAGCCACTGTGGACCACAGTATGGAGGCTCCTCAAAAAATTAAAAATAGAGCTACTCTCTGATCCAGCAATGCTACTTCTGAATATTTATGTGAAGAAAATGAAAACACTAACTTGAAAAGATATCTGCATCCCCATGTTTACTGCAGCATTGTTTACAACAGTCAGGATGTGGAAGCCGCACAAGTGTCCGTCGATGGATGAATGGATAGAGGTGTGTGTGTGTAATAGTACTACTCAGCCATAAAAAAGGATGAAACCTTGCTATTTGCAACAGCATGGACCCTGAGGAGTGTTATGGTCACTGAAATAAATCAGACAGAGGGGAGAGAAACGTGCCATATGATAGCTCTTAATGGCAGAATCTAAAACGAACACACAAATACCCCAACCTCACAGGTACAGAGAACAGACCAGTAGTTGCCAGAGGTGGGGGAGGCAGAGGATAGGAGAAAAGTAGTTGTTGCTTTTAGTTTAAATAAACTGAATTTTTAAAAGACAAGATTAAAAATTTTCTTAAAGACCAATGTGGTATTTGTAAGTAATGACTTAGTTTAGGAAACTGTTAGGCCTGAAACTACTAAGTATTTTGACCTAGAAGTGTCAGAGTAATGGGAGAAGAAAATACTCCGACAGGTTTCTTTTGCTCTCAACTGGTTGAGAAACGTCCAGATGCTCTGGCTACGATCAGAACAGCCACTCTGAAGGATGACAAGCTGCAGGAAAATAAGGCTTGTAATTCACGTATTCAAACAAGTATTTAAAAAATGCTCCTGTCTTAACAAGCAAGGTTTTAAGGTGTGAGAGGGTAACACCAACCAGCTTCTGGTTTCCGATTTCCCATTAACCTGACCTCGGGAAAGAGAAACTTGATAACTCCGCATCTCTGAACAGAACCATCCGCTGTCAGCTTCTGTGAGGACGTTTTCCACTCGAAACCCTTAATTTAAAACATCTCAACCACAGTGTGTGCAGAATTGTGCACTCATCCACCCAGAAACGTCTGCAAGGACACAGGCGGTGCCCAGAGGCCTCAGCGGGCACACCACAGCCGGCCCACCTTCCCAGGAGGAGCAAGGAATCCTCTTCAGCAACTTACCCTCTGCCTGTAGGGAAACTAGATTAACTCCAAATAATCTCTCTCGAAACTCTTTAAGTAAACACGATGTTTCAAATAACCCGCAGCTATTTTCAACTCCCTTCTGGCAGAGGGTTTTTCTTTCTAGGCTTTTCTAGGTCACCTGATTGGCCCCATGTACACCAAGATTGCCTGGAGTCACTCTCTTCAAAGGAAGCGCAAGCTCAGATGGTCTCACAACAGTTCCGACATCAAAGCAGATGCAGCTTCCTCTACCGCTGGGTCCACAGACCGAGTCTCCACAAGTTCAGGCACTTCAAAGAGCTGGCCTCCAGCCAGCCACGTTTGTGCTCAGCTGCCTCCTATCCTAGTCAGTCCTCCTTGAGGAAGAAATGCAGGCGTTATTTACCAGAGAAATCCAAGCGCTGTCTTCCTACCGCCAGTGTGGCTTTCTCTAAAGGTTAAGGCTTAGGGTTTTCAGACCTTTTCAGTGCTTTAGCACATAGCAGGTGCTCAGCATGCACTTTCTGAGCTATTAAATACCTGAATCGGGCAGCTGCTCCCTGGGAACGTTGCTCCCCGTCCTGCCTCTGATGTTCTCCCAGCACTCACAACTAGAGGACCCAGCCCCTCGCTCTCAGTGCCACCAGCATCAGGAAAACTTGGAGGAGAAACGTCAAAGGAGCGTGAGCATCAGCTCCAGTGTCCGAGTTGGAGAGGTCTCCCCACAGCTGAGAGGGAGGGACTCCACAGGCGACATCACACATAGCAGATGAAGCCTAAACAGAGCCTCCCAAGTTGCCCGCTGCAGGGGTTTTCACACTTTCTCATCGGGCAGAACATACCAGAACATCATGGTGCACTTTGTTTGAAGTATCACGCTGAGTGTGCGTGAGATGGCATAAAACAGGATCTATTCAATTTTGTAACACGAATTAGGAATCACTTCATTGCAGAAAATGTTACTCTGTGTGTGTGTATGTGTGTGTGTGTATATACACATATATATTTTTTTTTTCCAGAGATTTATTTCTTTGGGGCGCCTGGGTGGCTCAGTCAGTTAAGCGTCTGCCTTTGGCTCAGGTCATGATCTCAGGGTCCTGGGATCAAGCCCCATGTCGGACTCCCTGCTCAGCGGGGAGTCTGCTTCTCCCTCTCCCTGTTCCTCTCCCTGCTTGAGCTCTGTCTCTCTCTCTCTCAAATAAAAAAATTTTTTAAATCTTAAAAAAAAAAACCAACAAAAGTAAAAGCAATTATTGAAACACCTCCCTTTAAAAAACTAAATTAAAAAAAAAGATTTATTTCTTTATTTTAGAGAAAGAGAGAGAAAGCATGAGCAGGAGGGTCAGAGGGAGACACAAACTTGGAGACTCCCTGCTGAGTGTGGAGCCTGACCTGGTGGGGCGGGGCTCAATCTCAAGACCCTGAGATCACGACCTGAGCTGGAGACAGACGCTTAACCAACTGAGCCAGCCAGGCATCCCCTAAAATTCTGTTTTAATTCCTACTGTGGTAAAGATTGATAGCTGTAACTCACATAAACAAAGGCTCCTTGAGGTCCTCAACCAATTTTAAGAGTGTAAAAGTTTCTAGATCAAAAAGCCTAGCACTGTGGCTCAGGTAGCAGGAAATGTCTAGGCAAAGACCGAGAACAAGGGAGACCCCAGGCAGCTCATCTCGCCACAGTGTGGGCTAATCCGTTCATACTTACGCCATAAACCTCTAATACTTATTTTGTTTTGAAGATCCTGGAACTCTCGTTAATTGGGACTAGGTCAGTCCCATTTAATTAATGTAATACACTAATTTGTCACCTAAATTCTGAGCTCCCTTACCCTCTGTTTTGGGGAGGGGAGGGATGTTGGGTTGCCAGACATTTGGTTCCGAGTGAAGGGCCCCCAATTCCAGCTAAACTACCTGGAGTTATCTCCAGTGTCAGATACCCTGGAAACACCCTGAGGGGCTCTTTAGTTAGTCCACGTGGCAAACCAGTCACATGTGCCCTCACTATTGTTTTCAAGAAAGGCATTTTTTCTCTGCTACATAGCAGTAAAATCAAAACTTTTTTCTTCCACCCCTTGTGCTCCTGAGCACATAGGTCTGATTTAGAATATAAACTACAGAAATGTACTTTTGTACCAAAAACTTCGTTAAATTCAAAAACACACAAATTAGAAATTTGTTAACAGGACAATGTAAATAATACATGATTGTTTTATATACTGAGGGTTCAAAAACCGTTTCACTAAAACATTTTTATTTATTATTTACATATTAACACAGTGAGAACAGTGTTATTATATATGTGTGTATATATATACACATTTTTTTTTTAAGCCTCTGGTCCTGGGGCGCCTAGCTGGCTCAGGCGGTAGAGCATGCGGCTCTTGTTATCAGGTCGTGAGTTCAAGCCCCACGTTAAGGGGTAGAGCTTACTTAAAACAAAACAAAACAAAAACCAGGGGTGCCTGGGTGGCCCAGCTGGTTAAGTGTCCGACTCCCGATCTCAGCTCAGGTCTTGATCTCAGGGTTGTGAGTTCAAGCCCCAAGCTGGGCTCCACATGGAGCCTACTTAAAAAACACAACACAACACAACACAACTCTGGTCCTAATTTCAGTTTCTTTAGGTACTTAGTTTTAGTGGCTGTCACCATGGGGAAGGAAAATCTCAAAGATAATATGTGGATCCAAATGGAAGAAGCACATCTTTAACTGTCATACCAAATCATGATTTTCGATTCCACCAGTGAGTCATTAGAGGTTTGTCTTCACGTACCGCGAATTTAGAATGTTGCTATGCTCAACATATCCACTTCAATAGCTAATAACCTCGAGGTGCAATATGCTCAGAGTGAAATCAATCACTAATAAGAGGTACACATCTAGTAAGTTGAAGAACTAGGATTCAAAGCCAGAAAATATGATTTCAAAGTCATGCAATAACTCATGTTGCTCAAAATGTGACCCACAGCCAGCTACATCTGCTGGGAGCTTGTTATAAATGCAGAGTCCCAGGCCCAAGTCCAGATCTACTGACTCTGATTCTGCTTAACTAAATCCCCAGATGATCTGTATACACACTAAAATTGAGAAGCACTGCTTGAAAACGTTTACACATATATTTTAAAAATCACCTGAATGCCTAGCATCCAAGAACTCCGAACACCTGCCTACAGGTGCTCACTAGAGAGTTCACCTTCGTACAGTCTGACACAGACATCCCTAGAAGGCTGCAATGGCTTCTCTTTGAGAGAGACGGAGACACATAACGATCTATTTCTCTAGACTGCTGTTTTTTTATCACGATAGCTCACCAGAGATATACATACACAGTCTACACCCGTTAGGACTTCTAGGAAAAGCTTCCATAAAATCATGATTTACTTTCATCTTAGTCTCTTATACTGCACATCAATGTAAGAAATGGCCACTGTATTTTCTGCAAAACCGCCAAGAGTCCCCCTAAAACGTGAGCCCCTCAAAGGCAGAGCCAGGTCTTAGTTGTTTTGTCTCACTGGGGAAGAAGTACATAGTAGCAATACAACGTATTTGTTAAATGGATACATGAAAGAATGAACACAGCTCTCATCTGGGCTCCCGCTTTGTGCAGACATTTTGATAAACACCGTGTGTACACTTTCATACCCTCATGACAACCCTTGGAAGTATAGGCTCAGGAAGGGAAAGTAACTTACCTGACATCACATACCTGATAAGAGATTGGATGTAAATTCAGATCTGACTTCAAAGCCCATGAGCTACACCACCGGTTCTGGAAAAAAGGTGAAAATCAGAATCATCTGGCGAACTTGTAAAAACAGATCCACACTTTTGGATAAGCTTTGACTTTTAGAACACACATTCAAATCAACCAAACCCCAAAATGAGTACAACAGTAACAAAGGCCCCTAATGGGGTGATGAGTGCATCACAACCACACTGAAGGACGTGGAGGAAGGAACTGGTCCTAATAAACTCAGTAACACTGTTTTGACTGAATACTGTTAAGACTAAAGAAAAAGTAACTACACAAAGAATGTGTTTTTCATAGGGGTACAGGCTGCCCATTCTGAAACTGTTTGATGCCCCAGGTTTCTCAACGTAGGCACTACTGGCATTTTGGACCATTTAATTCTGTTGTGGGGCCATCCTGGGCACAGTAGGAGGGTCAGGACCTCTCTGGCCTGTCCTCACCAGATGCCATTAGCACTCCCCCACCCGAGGTGTGACAACGGACAACGTCTCCAGACATTGCCAAATGGCCCTTGGGGACAAAACTGCCCATAGTTAGAGTCACTGCTTTTTGTGTCTACAAGATTTGAACAAACAAGTAAATGTATTATAATGGGAGCCAAGTCTCTCACTGCTGGAGAAACAAGTTACCAGTAAGAAAGGGGGCAATGTTAGAAAGAACCCAATCCTACGGGATTTGAGTCAGTGGTACATAGATACTGAAACAAATGTGTGCAGCTGTGCTAACATGCGTAGGTGTATTCACTAGCTCAGTCCAGCTGGAAGGGCCTACAAGCAAAGACACCCAAGCAGCAGGGAGCATGTCCAGCACCCTGATCTCGGTTTCTAAATATCAGTCTCCAGTACAAGAAAGCCTTGCAGCTCTACAGCCATTGCAGGAAAAACAGAAGACGAGCCTAGAATATCTTGTGATGTCTCAAAGTATAAACGTGCTAAAAAAAATGTGGAAAGTCAAAAGCTAATTCAAAGGAGTTCACAATGGTCAAGGCTGCAACCATCTGAGCAGGAAAATAAATTAATGATCGTATTGGATGAAAACCCACAGAGTAAAATAAATACTTCGGAAGCCATACTGACATAAATAAGTAAATGAGGGAAAAGGGACCGTTCTTCCTTATAGTCATTTTCCAATTATTGCATGTGGAAGGAATAGTAGAAATAAAAAATTAAGTAAATACCATAGTAATAATTGTGGCAGGCAAGAGTCACAGAGGTCTGATGAGAATCAGGATATTTGCAAAGTCTTCAAACCACAGATGCACTTGATGCAAGAATTACTACTATGCTATCTGCCTAATGGCAATTTTTGTTGAGAAACAGGATATTTGCAAAGTTATCTCCTCACAAGATACTTAATTACAAAGGAAAAAATAGTAACTTTACAGAGTAAAGTTCTGATAAACACTGTGTGTATACTTTCATACCCTCATGACAACCCTTGGAAGTTACTAAGGGTTGACAACCCTTGGAAGTTACAATTGTAACTAAGAAATCAAAGTTACCATCCCCAGTAGTAAGACTTAGTGATATCACATACCCCTGATATGATGTACTAACAGGTGTGTAGCTTCTCTCCTGTGGTATTTCTGCCCCAAATGCATACCCTCAGTCTAATGATGAGAAAATATCAGATACACCCAAACTGAGAGACACTTACCAAAAAAAAAAAAAAAAAAAGTGCTCTTCAAAATTGCCAACATCATGGAAGATAAGGACTAAGGAGCTATCCTCACACACTCAAAGAAACTGGGAAAACAAGACCATTGAGTGCAATGTGGGGTCCTAGATCAGATTCTGGGCCATAAAAAGGATATAAATGGGAAAACTGGCAGAATGCCAATAAGGCTTATAGATCAGTTAGTAGTATTATGACAATGTTAGTTTCCTTGTTTTAATAATTGTGCTATAGTTACATAGGATAACATGAAGAAAAGCTGGGTGAAGGGTCAAGGGGAATTCTCTAAGTTTGTTTTTTAAGATTTTATTTATTTATTTTAGAGAGAGAGCATGAATGGGGATGGGGTGGGGGGCAGAGGGAGAGGGCGAATCTCAGGCAGACTCCACACTGAGCTCAGAGCCCAACCCGGGGCTCCATCCCTGGACCTTGAGATCATGACCTGAGCCGAAATCAAGAGTCAGATGCTCAACTGACTGAGCCACCCAGGTGCCCCTCTAAGTTTTTTGAAGGTTTAAAATTATTTCATAGTAAAACTTGGAAAACATAGGCCCACATGGATGAGTAAGAGTTCCAGGGAACAGAGACCTAGGCATTTATGTTTTTAAATGGCTCAAGTGATTCTGGTGAAGTCACCTGGCAGGAGTTTGGAAGCCCGCTGCAGCAATCAGAGTTTAGAGAAAAGAGTGATGGACGAAACATGAATCCTTGACAGAGAGCCGGCTACAGGACAGGTCCTCTACTGGGGCACCAGGATGAGAAAGACACGACGGATCCTTGTCTTCAGAGCCATCACTCTGTTGGCTCTCCTTACAATCAGAGCCCCTAACCCCTTACGGTGTGTGACTATCCCCCACGGTGGCACAAGTGCATCTGGCATTTGTCTACCTCCAAGCACAGTTAGCATACCGTCCAGGTTCGTTGTATGAATATAGCACCGTGACCCTCCACACTGCCCATCTCCAGAGCCGTGGCTGTACTTCCAGCGAGCCTCGTGCAAGCGCGTGTACAAGTCTATGTCTTGTAACTCCCGCACACTCTGTCACTAAACAATGACTGTGGGAGGTGGAAAAATAAGGTTTCTATTGCAGGAAAAGGTTTCTATTTCTGCAGCTGTGTCTAAGTCTTTTAAATTATTTTCTTAAGATAAATGCTTATGCTTGGAATTGCCGGACCAGAGGCTATGAACGTATTTATGGTGCTTAAACTGCCCTCCGCATCCTCCAACCTGACTATCAGGACTGGGCCTTCTCTTCTTTAAAAAGCAAAAAATGACAGTTTAAAAGACATGAAATTATTCTCCTGCCCTATTTTAACCNNNATTCCTTTAGTTAGCGGTACCCTCCTGCAAGTCTTCTTGCTGTACGGACACAGACATCTTTCCTAAAGGCTGGTCCAGTCATAATCTGACCTAGTTCGGTAAAGCCTTTACATATGACAGACGTTGACATTCTTTCCGAAAAATTCCTTTGAAAAACTTATCTTTTTTATCTTCTCTGATATTTTTAATTTCTCCACTGTATATTAGTTTCCTGTTATCTATACAGATCCCCTAAGCTGATGTTTAACATACTGTCAATTGTTGCCATCATCATTTATGTCCAGTGAATCTGGCCTGTCACAGAAACACAAGGAATTTATGTAATTTCATCATAAAATGTTTTCTTTGTTCTGTCAAATTCCATGGAAAGCCAAGTCAGACAAATGGGAACTGCCCTAAAACTGGAACATAGGAAGTTTTAAAACTAGAACAAAGGAAACATACAGAGAATAGTTTTGTCCACTCACAAAGCTAGAAAGAGAAAAATGTGGCCCCTTTGCATTAACCTGCAAATTTGCAGTATTTCTTCTTCCCTTTCTGGACAAAGATAATTTCAAATGTAAGGCAGACAAGACAAGATCCCACCAGATGTCAATCTCCTCCTTCTGCCACTGGACTGGAGTTCTTCCAAATATCTGCCCTTCCCAGATTACTACACTAGCAAGAGAAAACGCTCCTTTGTGGTGCAGATGATTGGAATGGCCCTCGAGTAGTAAAGAGAAAATCACACGCCTGCAAGGAGGAATTAAATTTAGAAGCTAAACATTAAAAGTTGAGAAAAATCATTACAAAATAACGTTATATTTATTTGCAATGCACATTTTATCTTAAATGATCTGCAACGTACAAGTATTTTATTCCTGATTATCTCACGACATGAACACATATGGTAAAGAGACCATGATGGAAAAGATTAAGAAAAGCTGAAAATTCTCCATGTCAGTCTCTGAATGAAGTCAGACAATTCCTTGTTTGCTCATATAGTGCTTCCTTTTAAGATGTGTCAAGGTTCTACTTCTATAGAAAAGAAGGAAATGCTGTTTTTCTAAATGTTTTTTTTTTTAAGATTTTATTTATTTATTTGACAGAGAGACAGCCAGCGAGAGAGGGAACACAAGTAGGGGGAGTGGGAGAGGAAGAAGCAGGCTCCCAGCGGAGGAGCCTGATGTGGGGCTCCATCCCAGAACACTGGGATCACGCCCTGAGCCGAAGGCAGACGCTTAACGACTGAGCCACCCAGGCAGTCGTTTTTCTAAATGTTAATTATTAAAGTCCCCACACCTCAAAATTTCCTTTAACCACCTTCTCAAACGTTTCAATTTGGTAAAATAGTCTTATTTCACGTGTACATGTTGGATACATAAACCCACGTAAATATATGTGAAGGCACTCACTCAAAAATCTGTTCCTGTCTACTCTTTCCAAAATAGGAGCATCTTTTGTGTCCCTTCCAAAATCTCGAATTAAAGAGTGTCAAAGCAGTATTTTTCCTTTAAACCAAAACCAAAGGTACAATGACTGAAAATACTGTGTTGCTAATTTTACAAACTCAAATTATACCCCAATGCCAGCTGACTTTGTCAATAAACCCACGACGGAGCCACAAAAGTGGCTCCTCCCTCAGCACTGTAAGGAGAACTTCAAGAAGAAAAGATAGAAGCACTTGTCTGAACATCCCGCTCCTTCCTTAAAATCCATGGATGTGAACAATGGGAATGTTCTCCGTCAATAGTGCTACAGTGTATGGAGCAGTTCCCTGTAGTAGGACACAGCAGGCCCATGAGTGTTCTCGAAGTCAAGTGAGTTCAAACCAGCTTTCCTGTCTGGCACGCTCTCCTGCGGCTCTTCTAGAAGGCCGTACGGCCCCCTCTCCACACTCAGGAAAGCTACACTTGCCCCAGAACAGCTTTATTCCGGAGTAGTTCAGACAGGAAAGTGTTGCCCTCTCTTTGGAAAACCTCCGTGCTTCTCTGGAACAAACAGCCTTCTCCTGCTAGAAAGGCTGAGGAGGACTGCGTTCCTTCACATGGGAAGACGTCACAGAAGTGATTTTAAGTAAATACCGTCCGCTCTCCTTCTGGTGACGGACACAGTGCGTGCACACTGAAGAAACACCGGACGGCGCAGAAAAGCACGAACACTGATACAACAATCACCTGTGATCCCAAAGCCGGGATGCTCTCTCAGCATTCTGGTGCATGTATTTCATGGATATCAATCTCATCATTTTTGATGAAATTACAGTATTACTAGTTTGCTTTTTGTCTTCTCCTTTTGTTGATAAGTTTAATGTCCTAAAAAAATGACTTTGTATTTCAAATATTCTTTGTGATCTATAGGGGAAAATTCAGACAACTGCATTTTACAGAAATTAAAAATCTTATACAGTAATTAAAATGCTTTTATTTATACTCCAGAAAGCAAGTATTTACACTTAGTTTTCTTATACATAAAATCACAATGCTAGCTAATACTAAAGGACACAAATCAGCTTTCCTGAAATTAATTTTTCAAGAGTACAGAAGCTCCCTTTTTAAAAATCAGGGGGCGCCTGGGTGGCTCAGTCGGTTAAGCGTCTGACTCTTGGTTTCAGCTCAGGTCATGATCTCAGGGTCGTGAGATCAAGCCCTGAGTTGGGCTTCACACTCAGTGGGGAGTCTGCTTGAGATTCTCCCTCTCCCTCTCTCTTTACCCCTCCCACCACACATGTGCTCTCTCTCTCTCAAATAAAAATCTTTAAAAAATAAAATAAAAAGGGGCGCCTGGGTGGCACAGTCGTTAAGCGTCTGCCTTTGGCTCAGGGCGTGATCCCAGCGTTATGGGATCGAGCCCCACATCAGGCTCCTCCACTATGAGCCTGCTTCTTCCTCTCCCACTCCCCCTGCTTGTGTTCCCTCTCTTGCTGGCTGTCTCTATCTCTTCAAATAAATAAAAATAAAATCTTTAAAATAAAATAAAATAAAATAAAAAGATCTTTTTAAGAATTAAAAAGAACACTTAAAGGTTTTGCTCTCAAAAGTAAACTTATAAAAGTGTAACATTCTATTTCTACATGACTTCAGAGTTTACCAAAATACTTTCCCAGAAAGTGCTGTAGTTGCTCATTATAAGTCCCATCTCTCTTACGTAGAGTATCTGTGCTGAGAATATCATATGATTCACCGTAAAGCTCATCACAGAGCAGAGCGCCCATGAAGACCTTTCTGTAGCACCCGCTGTACCAACTTAGAAGCCACACAGCTGTAAGTGTAACGGGAGACACGGGGCACCCCAGAGCCAACCAAAGCGTTAAACTTAAGGACTCCAGATTAGAACTGAATAAAAAGCATTAGCCAAAAAACGTGAAATTAAAAAAATAATAATAATAAAGGCAAATTAACTTACTGATAACTAAGTTACATTCAGATCAAAACAGTCAGATGCTACTTTTCCTTCCACCCAGGCTAGATCCAAGCCTGCTGACACCCCTGCGGACAAACGATCGGTGTGGGGGGTGCACACCGTCAGCCCTGTAGGCGCTGACAGTGAGTAAACCTTTCCAGAGGAAACACAGTAATGGTTATTAATATTTTTAATACACCTTTAAAAATACCCTCTAACCCAGAAATCCCATTGCCACAATTTACCCTATGACTAACCTAAAGTTCATCAAAATAATACAAACAACTACATTTGTTGCACCATTCTCTATTTATCGAAGGAGGAGGAAGAAGAGGTGAAAATAGAAACACATTCTCCATCAACTGGGAACCAGTTGAATAAAGGTCCATTCCTATAACAGAATTTAACGTCAAATGTGTATTAAAAAATGTTTGTCTTTGTACGTCTCTATTTTTTTAACTTATACTTGAAGTCCTTGATTCTCTCCTGTTACCTGCCAGTTTTCACAACGACTTGGTTCCTTAGCATCCTCTAAATGTGACCAATGAGGACTGAGATCTATTTCTCTTATTAACCAGTGTCTGGAGCCTAGCCCACACCCTCTCCCCTTCTCTCCTCTTTCTGGCTGCCTTTATTGCTGGAGGACACGGGAAATGACTCAGAAAGTGGGGGAGGGGGGCAGCTCCACAGGGAGGGTGGGTGGAAAGGAGTGATCTTGGGAAGCAGCATACCAATAAACTCATCCATCGATCGCCCACCACACATGGTGCTTGGGACACAGTGAACCCTCAACAAGTATTTGTTTAACTCATGAATGTTGGAAAACACTTAAAACATTAATGTTATTAAGCACTTCACCTGGGGGTGGCAATGAGTAGGAATAGCATTGTCATTTTGGTAACAGCGGTTATACCCAAACCCTCTATTTAGAATACTGTTAAGTTCCTTGGTATTTGTTTGCTATTTATTCTAGGCTTTAACTCCAAGTTTGTGTAACAGTGTAAACTTAGGCAATATAATAGAGTGAACAACAAAGCACTCTATTATATTTAAAGATGGTGACCCTTAGGGTGAACAGCTACTGGCACAAAGGACTAAGGGAGGGAGGACCAAAACTCTTTTCCAATCTCAGATGTTTCAAAAAACTACCCACGGGTTTGTGGATGCAGCTTTCCGCCTCTCAACTCTTGTCTTAAGAAGCACATCTAAACTCTGATTGCTCTGATTACTCTGGGCCCTTCCACAGATCAGTTTGTAAGACTTCCTAACAATGCCCCATTGTTTCTAGTTGTTTCCAAACCATCCTTCAAGAATGTCTTCCGTTCACCCTGATTTTCAGGGACTCTAGTCTACCGGACAGTGTCTTTCACTGCTCTTCTCATTCCCCATATCACCCAGCTGGGCCTTCAGAGCGCTGCACAGCTGGCCTGTAGCTTTGTAACTTCGTCTTCGGCCCCTCCCCCTGGAGCTCTGCACCCCGTTCCACTGGCCTCCTTTGGGTTCCCTCTCTGGCTGTGCACCCTCTGGCAGCACTTCAGGGCTGTGCCTGCGGGCTGGAGCATGCTACCTTCTCTTCTTTACTGAGCTCCTGCTCTTCTTCAAAGCCCAGCCCTAAGGCACTTCTCAGGGAAGCCTTTCAGGACCTCCCCAACCAGCTCACATGCGTGCCAGATCAGGGTGCCAGCGTGTCAGAAGGGGGTTGTGGTGAGAGCCCCTTCTTGTTTTCCTCACATAGGAGGGGGCATGAAACAAGATCTCTCCTGTCTCTTATTAGAGCACTAATCCCATCACAAGGACTCCACCCTCAAGACCTCACTACCTCTTGAAGACTCCATCTTCAAATACCATCACGTTGGGGACTAGAGTTTCAACATATGAATCTGGGGGGACACAAATGTGCAGTCCATAATATCCCCTATTAGAAGGAATCACACTTGCACCTGTCTTTCAAGACACAGATTACAGGTGTCGTTTACATTTCTGCGTGTGATTAACTGATGATCTACCTCGCCCACCAGACTCCACAGTGCTGGAAAGGCAAGGATGACGTCTGCTGTTGCTCAGACCTTATTCCCAGTTCTTGGCACTTCTGCATCCACAGCTATAAGAGGCACTTTAGGGTTGCTATTAATTACTAACAAACTGGGATAGAGATACTATTTTTTAAAATTGTTTTATTTTTGAGAGAGAAAGAGTGTGCATGTGAGCAAAGGGAGAGGGGAAGGGCAGAGGGAGAGAGAGAGAACTGTAAGCAGGCACCATGCCCAGCACAGAGCCCGACAACCTCACGACCCTGAGATCTGAGCTGAAATCAAGAGCTAGACACTTAACTGACCGAGCCACCCAGGCGCCCTGCAGTATTATTAGCCCTACTTTAGAGATGAGGTCACAAGCTCACAGAGGTAAAGCAACGTGCTGAGGGCCAGAGTCCAAAGAAGCAGAGGACAGACCCATGCCTCTGACTCCAGGGGTCACACTGCCTCTCTCCTTGCTGCTTTTACGCTATCTCCACGTACTTACCTTAATTATGCGCACATACAGTATTTCAAATATAAGAAGAAAAAGAGATGGATATAATGAGTGCCCATGCTCTCACCTCCTAGCTTTAGACACATCTTTAAATTCTGTCTTATCTGCCTTTTTCCCCCTATAAACTGTTGCAAGTGGATTCCCCTGCGGAACATTCTATTCCCTTTCCTCACGCTAAAGATGTGACCACTATCCTGAATCTGGGGTCTTCATTTACAAGTATTTCTTGGACTATTACGCCATGCGTATCCATACACAACAAGGTACCCTCGCGCATGTCCTCAAACTTCCTATAAATGCCGCCACATCACATGCACCGCTCCCAAGTGTTGGCTCGCTGCTGGTTCTGCGATCCCTGGTCACACACAGCTCTACCTCCTTCTTCTAACTGCTAAGTTTTATTCCACAGTGTGGAGACATTAAGCTCACTCTCCTAGCACTTTCGATGGACATCGAGGAGTTCTGGTATTTTACAACTACTGATAGTGCTGCAATGAACCTATTTCTGTCTCCCGTACATGCAGGCAGTTCTCCAGCGGACAGGTGACCTTGAACAATGCGGGTCTGAACTGCACGGGGCCACTCATACACAGATGTTACAGCACAGGACTGTATGTGTTCTCTTCCTTGTGATTTTCCTAATAACATTTTCTTTTCTCTAGCTTACTGTATTGTAAGAGTGCAGTATACAATACATACAATATACAGAATATGTATTAACAGACAAGATATCGGTAAGGTCTCCAGTCAACAGGAGGCTATTCATAGTGAAGTTTTTTGGAGTCAAATGTTATACAGAAACTTTCAATTACATGGGAAGTCAGCGCCCCCAATTCTTGCATTACTCACTAAAAGTGAAATTGCCGGTGTGCACAGAAGAATCCGAGCACAGACAATGCAAACCTGCTCCCCAACATGCGGGTACTCCTTTCATTTTAATCGATTAAAGATTAAAGATACATCACATTATACAGGCCAGAAGCTGAGTCTTTTCTGGCCCCACCCACACTGATCAACCAAACCTCTTCCCATATACACAGAGCAAGTGATTAATGTTAATGAAATAAAATGAGTGTCCAAACAGGAAATCTATTAAAACATTTGTTCTGTGTCAGAGACTATCCTAAGAAATTCATTCATTCATTCATTCATTCATTCAAGTAGGCTCCATGCCCAGAATGGAGCCCAATGCAGGGCTTTAACTCTTGACCCTGACATCAAGCAAGAGTTGGATGCTTAATCAACTGAGCCACCCAGGCAACCCTATCCTAAGAATTTTAAATAAAAAATACCTTTTCATTCTCATGACAAGAGGTTACTATCCCCTTCTGCTATCTGATAGATCAAGTTAGATAGCTAGGTAGGTGACTCTCCTTTGCAGAATTCTCCTGGCTGTTTTCACATATTTTTTTTCTTCCAGACAAGCTTTAAGTTCATGTACATATCTTAAAATGCAACAGCCAGATCAGGAACTCCTCATTTTAATTCATAATGACAAGCATCTACCAACTGTCTTCTGATACTATTTCCTGCCTCATGTGGTCCTTGTCCCTCTAAGAGGCCAAAAGAAGTTCTGGCCACTTCCACTCTTTTTAGGCTCCAAGTATATGGAAAAAGAATAAAAAAGAGCCAAAACAGAGTTAAAATAATGTATAGTGTATTCTATAGTTTAATGTTTTCAACACAGAGACAAAAAACATACAACTACATATAACCTTAATTGGAGATAAAGCCAACAGTGTAAACTTAAGGCGCTCTCTAAGTGCAAGGCCCAAGCTAACTGCCCCAGCAGCCCACCCCATGAAAGCCCAGAATTCTCTCCCATTTTCCATTTTTACCACACCCATGCCACAAAATCAGCAAACGACAGTCATGGTCTCCTCTGGCCTGACAATGGTCTAATTCTCGCTCAGCTGTAGTAACAGCAGGTGTCGGCAGTGGAGGGGGTCCTCCTCAGGGGCTCGACGCACCAGCTTCATGTGAAGCTATTCTGTGAATTTAGGTGCTCCGATCCCTCAAAATGTAGAAGGATCAAGGAGAAGACCTGTTTTTCTTTAGGATTGTTCCATCCTGTGTCATTTATTTTGCTCTTCCATAGCGCCAGTCAGCTAGCCCTTCAGTTATGAGCTCGTGCGTCAGTGGCTCGTGGCTCCCGGAGGCTTCAGCAGCTCCTTGGAGAGAAAGAACCCCCTGTCCACAGGCGGCGCTGGGTCAAGTCTTGCTACACTCTCATGGTCTTTTAAAGATACTAATTTTGTGCTACTTTAATGAAAAAATAAAAGTCTGCCACAAGACCAACTGATTATACCACACAGATCTTAGCCAAGAAAAGCGTTAATAACATTTTGTTTTCTCCATCCCAAATACACTCACATTGTTACCAGTATTTTTCTTCAAGTTTTAAAATTGACTAGTTTTTAAGTTTTGTGTGAATAATGGCTTTGTTAGTGCTACGTGAGACCTATGACTAACAAACTTCCAGTAAATATTTACATTTAAAAATATTTTTCTTTTATTAGTACCTGTGATTTAAAACAAACAATATCTTAGGGTGTGAGGCATCCCTTCTGTTGGAAAATTACAAGGGTATCTGCACTTATTTGGAGTTACTGAAGGCTCAGAGACTTAGAATTTAAGAAAATTTGCAAATGCATAGAGTTTACGTTGTTCTCTTTTTATATGAAAATTGTAATTACGCTAAGCAATTCATTTCTTGACAAAGGAAGGTTTGAGTCTTCATTAAACCATGGGCATGAGAATTTATTAGCCTTGGTTTCACATGGAAACAACATTCATCTTTTATTGGTAAATATACTAATCAGTTTACTGCTAAATACAAAAGATTATGAATTATGTAAATGCTTAAAATTACGTGAATGAAGAATGTAAGCATTTGAAAAATCTGATCTTAGGGAAAGCACATCTGAAAATTATCCTCAAGATGTGCTTTTCTGTATATGTTATTATTGAAGAATTTCAGTGTATTAGAAACCATCCAAACAGACCCAGCCAGTAGCCAGGTAATCTGTGATTTTCTTCTATGGGAAATTCTACTAACTGACTTCACTGTTACAAGTTCATTTAAAAAAAAAAAACTCACCACCAACAACATCAGTGCTCGCTTCAGCAGCTCATACACTAAAACTAGAACAATACAGAAAAGATCACATGGCCCCTATGCACAGACGACATACAAATTCATGAAGCATCTCATATTTTTTTGAGAGCGAGCGAGCACATGCGTGCCTGAGCTGGGCGGGGGGAGGGTGCGTACAGAGAGAGAGAGAGAATCTTAAGCAGGCTCCACACACAGCGCGACGTGGGATTTGAGGTCACAACCCTGAGATCATGACCTGAGCTGAAATCAAGAGTCGGGTGGTCAACTGACTAAGCCACCCAAGTAACCCTAGTAACCCATATTTTTTAAAAAATCATAAAGACATAAAGCTATAGGTTGATTTTAATATTTATTTATTAGGTCTTTTTAGTAACAAAAGTAACAGATGGTTCTTCAAACAAATTAAACAATATAATGATAAACAAAGAAAGAAATGACAAGGTTTCCAGATCCCACTACAGGAGACAATTAATGCTCCACACTCATTCACAGATAGAGAAACATCTCAGATGTAACATATATGTATATACATTACATGGTGTCTATATCCCTACATTCCTCATATGGAAACATATGATACATAATATGTAAACATACATATGCAGGGTTTTATTTTATTTTTCATAGGATAATACATACTACTCTGCAACTTGTCTTTTTCACTACTATCCTGGCTATGCCTTTTGTCATAGACGCAGAGCGCACACAGCCTCTGTGATGCCCACACAACTACCTTTATTCCCTTCTGTTGACCAACGTTCAGACTCTTCCTGAATGCTTGCCGACCCTAACCCCTTCCTTGTGGGCCTCCCTCTCACTAACCCCCTCTTGCAACCCACATTCCATGAGTGCTAGGGAGGACAGAAATGCTGCTTTTTAAACCCAATTTTACATGTAAGGCTGCCCCTCAATGTCTCATATTTGAACATATTTAACATACCGTCTAGATAAATCTGCACAGAAAGACACTAACTTATGTTGCATGGTAGTGAGAAGTCTATTATTTACAAGAAAGATACACGGGACAGTGAACCATAAACCCCAGGCTCTACTTCCAGTTTTAAGATGAGCCACCAATGTGACACTGAGAAGTTACATAACTACTTGGAGGGCCATTTCCTCCTCTAAATAATGAACTGCTTGAACTAGATAATTTCTAGTCCCTTCATACTAAAATCAGTGGTCCTATATTGTTCAATGAATGCAGGCTTTACAACCCAGAGAAGATAATTTACTAAAAGAACCTTTGTGCAACCCCCACAAAGAGTTTACTAACAAATTAACAGCGCAAACAATATGAAGAGAACAAATATTTTAACCACTCAAAAAAGCAAACTGTTTAAGTACTTCCATAAGAACATTATAATTACCTATTTATAACTTACACGCTAATCACAACTATACTGGTCATTTTATTGAAGAAGTATGACTAAAAATCTCACATTATTATACATGTTTGGCTCAGTTCCAATTATTACAGATCTTGAAAATAATAAAATTAATTTTAAAAAAAAATGTAGTAAGTGTTGAATGGCTACTGGGAATCTGGCTCTATTCTCACCCCAGCCATTCGGTTTCTAGATTAAGTTTCTTTATTTAAAAAATTAAAAAGTACCCCAAAGTTTTAGGATTCACTCACTCATTAAATGATCTTCATCAAGCATGTCCAGCGTCCTGGGCAGACACTGTGCTGTTCCAGGGCCATAACTGTGGGAAAGACACAGGGCTCCCCGTGGTGGCCCCCCACCGCTGGGATGGCATACACCCACAGCTTTGTCCCCCAGAATGTCTTCTAATTCAAGCTGGCACCTCCATAACTAGACTTGGTTCAGTTAAATTTTAATGTATTTCTGTTAAAAGATTCATGTGTCATTTTTTACAAATATTCTGCTGTGTTCTTTTTTTTTTTTTGAGCGAGAGAGAGAGAGACAGAGTGTGTGTGAGTGAGCAAGAGCACAGGGGGAGGGAGGGAGAGAATCCTGAGCAGGCTTCATGCCCAGCGTGGAGCCTCCCACCCCCCCACCCCGGGCTGGATCTTACAGTTCTGAGATCAACACCTGAGCCACAATCAAGAGTCCTAGCCTCAACCACCCAGGCACCCTCTGCTGCATTCTCAAGAACAGAAAGGGAAGTTCGTGTTTACTTGAACTGGCAAGAGAGGCTTGGCTCACTGCAAATTTATAGGAAAGGGTGATAAGAAGTTACTTCACATCCACAAGGAACCTTTAGTGCATGAGTGAAATGGAAATGTACCTGCATCTTAATTTGTTTGATGTTTGTCTCACTCAGAAACAAGTGAAACAGAAGGAAATACAAAACGAACCCCAAAACACTGCATGGGTCCCATTTCTGAGGCCATGTTCTCCTGTGAGAGACAGCAGTGAAGACAAAGCCATCACTAACAAAAGATAAGGGTGCGCCTAGAGAGTTGGGAGGGGGGGAAACAGCCAGCCTGGAGAAAGACCCCCACTGGTCCCTCTGCTCACCTCTCCCTACAGTCCTTCTACTTAAGTCAAGGAACAGGTGGGCAGGCAGGGCCAGACCCACGAAGGTAAACACTCGTTTCCCTGGGTAACTCCTGCCAGTCCTCATGAGGGTCCAGTTCCTGGGAGGCCCACTCCTTGAAGAAGACACTGCATTATCATAAACCCAATAGGGGGTCCTGAAGTGACAATTCAAAGAGAAAACAAAAAAGTAACTTTGGGCTACAACTGCAAAGACATTTTTGGAAATATGCCAACTACACCTGCCTCTAACAGTTACTGCCATGAACACATGGATAAATCAGTAATACTAGGCTGACGCTGGAGCAATCTCTTTTTCTAGAGACCAACCGAAATAGGCAGCAGGGAATCTATGATACAACAACACTCTAACCGCCCCCCCCACCCACGAAGTATTTCTTAAACAACTGTTTTGGGATTTTAGCTTTGTACGTCTATACAAAGACAGAAATCCAAGGGCGCCTGGATGGCTCGCTCAGTTGGTTAAGCATCCAACTCTTGGTTTCGTCTCAGGTCATGATCTCAGGGTCGTGAGATCGAGCCCCATGCTAGGCTCCGTGCTGGGTGGGGAGTCAGCTTGGGATTCTCTCTCCCCCTGCCCCTCCCCCTGGTCGCATGCATGTGCTCTCTTTCTCTCTCGCTCTCTCTCTCTCATGAATGAATGAATGAATGAATGAATGAAAGAAATCCAAAAAACTTTACTTTCAAACATTTAATCTTAGAAAAGACTGTGTAAACTGCTATTTAGTTTTTCTTTAAATAGGAAGGGCTTTCAAGAATGAAGTGCTTTAAATGTCTTGCTTTTTCTTAGTTTTAAAAGATGCAGACTCCTGGCACTCCTCCCTTTTAAGTGTGGGGACAAAAAAAAAAAGTTTCTGTAAAGGGTTAAAGAAACCATGTTGGCAGAAAACTTCTTTAAAACAAAAAATAATCAATTCCCAACCAACAGTATGGAGAAGTCTTCCTGAACATAAAACTAACCCGCTTGTTTCTTTTCTACGTTTCTGGTGGTATGACTCATTAGAAATTACATTGTGGGGGCGTCTGGGCGGCACAGCGGTTAAGCGTCTGCCTTCGGCTCAGGGTGTGATCCCGGCGTTATGGGATCGAGCCCCACATCAGGCTCCTCCACTATGAGCCTGCTTCTTCCTCTCCCACTCCCCCTGCTTGTGTTCCCTCTCTCGCTGGCTGTCTCTCTCTCTGTCGAATAAATAAATAAAATCTTTAAAAAAAAAAAAAAAAGAAATTACATTGTGAATTCTATCCTGGAGGTTAGAATACATATGCTACACTTAATATCCTCTAGGTAAACAGAAAAAGCAAATACATAAAAGGATAAAGTAGTTTTTAAACAAGTTTCTAAGGATAAAATAAGAGTTTATGAGCAAGGAGTTGTTAGTTTTAATCACATCAAGACAAAAATAGGCATTTCCTGAGGTTTAAGAAAAAAAAATTCACTTCATGAAGGAACGTCATTAACGGCTGTCCTAAATTGTAAATCTACCTTTGAGGGCATAGGTGAATGAAAGCCTACTGTTTTGTCCCCAGATTACTCACAGTTAATATAATTGGCAGTGAGTCTGAAGGTTATCAGAAATTTCTAACCACTTGCTCATAAGTTTTCTTCAAGCATACTTTCTTATAGCAACTTAATAACAAGCAGCAGAGACATGGAAATTCTTTTTGTCTGACAGTGGGGGTGTAGGAATAGAATTCAGATGAAGAACTTACTTCATGTCGCCAGAGCTGACAAATGTGAAAAATGTGCCAGACTCTGCAAGCTACAATTTCTGTAATTAGAAAAACAGGAATTTTTTCAGTGGTGCAGCCCGAATCTGAGATTTTTCAAATAAAAGCACTGTTTTTCTTACAGAGTAATTTTATTTTTATTTATGACTTTTTCTTAATGGAAAATGACCGTTCCTATTAACTGAATGATTTCTCTGGATTCAAGCTTTAAATGGCAAAAAAACAAGAGTACTTGGGGCACCTGAGTGGCTCAGTCGGTTACATGTCCAGTCTTGGTTTCGGCTCAGGTCATGATCTCAGGGTCGTGGGATCGAGCCCCATGTCGGACTCCATGCTCAGCTCAGAGTCTGCTTGAGATTCTGTTTCCCTCTCCCTCTGCCCCTCCCACTCGTGATCTCTAAATAAATAAATAAATAAATCTTTAAAAAAAAACAAAAACAAAACAAGAGTATTTCTATGGAGTCATATCTCATCTGGTTTGAAAGTAAAATAGGAAGATATTGGAGAGGAAAGAACCACTTGTTCAATAAAATTTTATTTACCATTCCACCTCATGCCAAGTATTGGTCACAGCAGTGAGAATATATACAGAGATAACACTGTAACCATTCATTCATCCAAATCCTTAAACCATGGATTTACCACTCGATGCCAAGGCGTGGACAAGATACTAGGGACACGGAACAGCACCATGGAGCCAGGTTCCCCCCGCTGGGGGTTACAAACACACTGAGACTAGAACGAATCGTGGGCTGCTGGGTTTGAAATGAAATGACGTAACCGTTCACTTAGATACAGAGCTTTAACTCAGACACAGACAGAGGTGTATAATACACACACAGGTGCGCATATGCTCTGGCTCAGTCTGAGACAGCCGAGACCTAACAGGATCTAATTTAGCCAACAACATATACATAGCAATGTGCACACCAAGCACCCAGATCTTGCTTTTAAAATACCATTCTCCACAAAAAGGAACCAAGGCGCCCTAGAAAAAGGCTGAGTCCAAGGCTGCAGCAAAGAAAGTACATGAAGAACTTATAACACTTTGTTACATCAAAAAGTAAGAAATTCTCGGGGCGCCTGGGTGGCACAGCAGTTAAGCGTCTGCCTTCGGCTCAGGGCGTGATCCCGGCATTACGGGATCGAGCCCCACATCAGGCTCCTCCGCAATGAGCCTGCTTCTTCCTCTCCCACTCCCCCTGCTTATGTTCCCTCTCTTGCTGGCTATCTCTCTCTCTGTGTCAAATAAATAAATAAAATCTTTAAAAAAAAAAAAAAGTAAGAAATTCTTGAAGAATCATGAAGACATTTCCAAAGGTCAGAGGAATAGTTGGTAGGTAGGGGCTCCCACAGACTGAAGCTGGAAAAACTCAAGCACCAAAATAATTAATGACAGTAAGAAATATAACTCCTTGAATAAAACAAGAATCTATGAACCAATGTAAATCTTAAAAAGGAAGAAAGGGGAAGCTCTTTCTTAGAGCCTAATACCAACAAACAAATGGGGAAGGCTGGAAGGCTGGATGCTACAACTACCGAGTGAAAGTCTGATGAGGAACAAGATATTTATAGTTTCAAAGCATCTCCCTACAAATTACATATTAATAACAAAGGGCAAACAGTAATTTCATAGTGGAGAAACTTGGTGGATCCAAGCTAACCGACTGACAAATCAGTAATATCCGTACTGACATCACGCGCCTCTTAAAATGAGGTACGAAGAAGGCACAACATCCCTTCTCTGTCCTACCAAAGCTAGCAAACTTCAATCCAATCGTGAGGACACATTAGACAAATATAAACTGAGGACTATTTTAAAAAATAACTGACCTCTACTCTTCAAAATATGTTAATTAAGGTCAAGAAAGTAAAGAAAGACTAAAGAACTGCTCCAGATTGAATTCAAGGAGGACGTGAGACTTACGTGGACCGTGTGGCTCTGGACCGGAAAGAAACGGCTATATCACACACTGAGACCGTGGACTGCAGGGGAGCACACGGTAGTGTATCAAGGCTAAACATAGCAGACTGCACTTGATCAGAAAATGGACTTCTTGGGAACTATGTACTGAAGTACTTGGAGGTAAAGGGCCATGATGTCAACAACTTATTCTCAAATGGTTCAGAAAAACACTATGCATATATATATAAAAAATTAAAAATGGGGGCACCTGGGTGGATCAGTTGGTTGAGGGTCTGGCTCTTGACTTCGGCTCAGGTCATGATCTCAGGATCCTGGGATCGAGCCCCATGTTGGGCTCCGAACTCAGCAGGGAGTCCACTTGGGGACTCTCTCTCTCTCTCTGCCCAGACCCCCACATGAGCACACACGCAATCTCTCTCTCAAGTAAATAAATCTTTTTTAAAAAAATTAAAACTTAGAGGGGCGCCTGGGTGGCTCAGTCGTTAAGCGTCTGCCTTAGGCTCAGGGCGTGATCCCGGGGTCCTGGGATCGAGCCCCACATCAGGCTCCTCCGCTGGGAGCCTGCTTCTTCCTCTCCCACTCCCCCTGCCTGTGTTCCCTCTCTCGCTGGCTGTCTCTCTCTCTGTCAAATAAATAAATAAAATCTTTAAAAAAAAAAAATTTTAAACTTAGTGAACAATTGGTAAATCTGGGTAAACAGTATATAGGATTTCCTTGTACTATTTTGTTAACTCTTCTTAAAGTTCAAAATTATATCAAAATAAAAAGTTATAAACAAATGAAACACTATAGTTAATCCACTCATGAATGTAGTCCTTCAGTTGATGGTGAAGACTTCATAAATGTCACACAGTGGACAAAGATGAACAGAACACAGATTCCAACCCTTGAGGACATCTCAGTCAAGGATCGCTCAGCCTTTCAGAAAAACAAATTATAAAATTCTTTTTTTTTAAGATTCTATTTTTTTAAGTAATCTTTATACCTAATGTGGGGCTCGAACTCACAACCCCAAGGTAAGAGCTATATGCTCTACCGACGGAGCCAGCCAGACACCCCTAAAATTATCTTATTACTACTCTCTTCTAATGCAGCCAAAATACCTCACAAGGAAAACATACTGTGAAGGACATGAACATTTTCCCTGCTGTACTAGAAGTTCTATAATTAACATTCCTAAAAATAAATAAATCTATCACCTGAGAAGCAGAATTTTTGCTTTCAAAATATTTCTGTTGCAACACGATCTATATTATAATAACATTACTAGAGAATTCAGGCCGTGTGGCTTGACTAACACCAAATATTATTTTTAAATGCCAAATTAATCATTCACTATGGTGAATGAATTGTGAAAGAACAGTAGGACGATGACCAGGAACAAGGCATGGTGAGAAGGTAAAATGTTTGGGAAGGAGAGGGCTTGTCGGTGTTAAATGGAAGCCAAGAGAGAGTACTTCAGCAAGAGGAGGGTGCGGACCTCCACCAGAAGGACAGCTGAAGAAATGTGCCCGAGAGTCACTAACACGTGCTGAGCAGCTGACTTCACAACCAGACCACTGCCAAGGCAGTGACGGCCCCGCAGGAAGGCAGAAACAGCACCGTGAGCAGCCTCTGGCACGCGCTGTGTGCGGAGTGGGGTCCCCGCCTCCCCGCATCACATCCTGACACAGAGGAGGGGACCAGGCCAGGACGCGACAGATGGATTCAAAGCCAGGCTCATCTGACCCAGAAGCCATGCTTTTACACACTACATAATCTGCGTTTCACAGCGTAGGAGAACTTCGGTCAAACATGAGGATCTCCCGTGTGCACAGACTGCGACACTCAGTAATAAACAACATAATCCCTGGTATCGCAGAATTTCTGGTCTAGAACATGTAAACGGCTGGAACCACAGGCAAAGCACTAGTAGGGTTCTCTACAGTGAAATGTGTTATCAGTAATTGGAAGTTACAATAAAACCACCACCAATGGCTTGTAAGTCGGGGGTGGGGGTGCTCTCGGGACAAAAATGAAAAGTCACCACAAAACAGACCAGAGAACTAGGAGCGGAATGCTCCCAGCCACTCGCTGGGCTATGATGTGACTGACTGTACTAAGGTCTTTAAAGGAACACAGTGATTCAGAAGACAGGACCGCAGCCATGGAGGCTGAGAGAAAGAGACAGGGGCTGTCCCAGAGGGAGGGCTCCTTGGCCCAGGGACAGCCACACTCTGGCGACAAGTGTGGCCTTAGTGTAGGAATGGATGGAGCCTGGTTCCATCAAATATCTGAAATTTAATTTTTACTTTTATCAAAACAACCTATTTACATAGTTTTAAGTAGTTCTACAGGGCCCTTACTGGGGGGAAAAGTGGACCCCTGCCCCTCCTTGCTTCTGCTACACTTTCTCCTCATTCGATATCTGCAGGTCACATGTTCCTGTTTTCCAAATTTTTTTTAAGTAGACTCCATGCCCAACGTGGGACTCGAACCTACAACCCCAAGATCAAGAATCATGGACTCCACCACGGAGCCAGCCGGGCGCCCCATGCTCCTGCTACCTCAGGCATTACGTACAGACTTCACACAGACGATATGGATGTAGCTCCCCAGAACATCCCTCCCCCTTCTCCGCACACTACACCTGTTTGCTAAACCAGTACTGTTCACATTACAACTAAATAGTACCTAAATGTTATTCCCAAAGGACTTGCTTATAGAACAATGATCATATTTCCCTTCTTGACAACGTTTCCTTCTGATCTGTGGCCTCCTACTTTTCTGTGCATCTTCTCAATACAAGGATGATTCAGTGACATCACCTCCAGGCCTGTGACATGCGTACGCTGGACAGTGAACACCTCCCAACCTCCTGGGAGCTAGAGTCTAGAGTACCCGTGCCTGGACAACAGCAGTGCCCCAGGACCTGTCCTGGGGATCCTCCTGTCCTGTCCATCCTGGAGCTCCTCCTGTCCGTCCTGCACCTCCTCCTGCCGGGCAAACACCAGTCTGGCTCCCTCTAGCTGCACCTTGTTACCTCCCTGCCCGCTGAAACCTACTTTGGGGAAGGTAGTCTCCATTTGACGTCCCAGCCCTTCCACTGAATTAATAATCTTCCAATATCCAAAAGCCCTATTTATTCTGTGAATGATCCTTCCTGGAGCCTCTGTTGTTCCACAGACACAGCATCTTCTCTTATCTCTGAGGATTTTAATTATAGTTTCTTTGAAATGTCTTTTGCTCCTTTATTGTTTCTGTTCCTTTCACATTCTTTTTTAATCTTCCTATTTTGGGTTCTTTCATGTGAGAGACTCTCCTCCAGCACGTCTGTCCGAGTTAAGAGTGAGACAGCAGAGACATAAGCAGTGGCCGTATGTCGACTGCAGAACTGTTTCTTCTCCCCTAGAGAGAGAGCCTCCATTCTCCCGTGCGTGTCTGTAGAGGGTGGGAATAAGCCTGGCAGCCTGTGTGTTAGCCAAAATTGGGCAGAGAACATTGCAACTCAGTATGCGACTCTGATTTTATTCCGTAAAAACGTTAAGTCAGACTGTGTTACTCAAACCCATTCTGAGAAAAAGCAAGTCCTTACAATAGCCAGCAAGGCCCTACATGATCTCCACTGCCCGTCCCATGGCCCTTCAGTACTTCTGACCTCATCTCTCACTCCCCTCCACCAGCTAACCTCCATGCTGCTGCAGTCTTACGTCCACCTCAGGGCCTTTGCACTACCTGTTCCTCTGCCCAGAACACTCCCGCCTCCAATCCGCAAAGCTCATTCCCTCTCCTGATGCATTGCTCAAATGACTCCCACTCTGCCACCTCGTTTTAAACTACAACCCTTCCCCCAGCACTCACAACTTTCTTATTCTAAATTCTCCTTCCGTGAGTACTGATCACTTCTAACATCCTATGCAAATCACTTTACTACATCTACTGTTTATTGTTTATCTCCTCCCACGAGAACAGAGCTTTTGTGGTTTAGATCACTCATACATACCCGAAACCTACTGCAGTATTCACCCCTGTCCTTAACTATGCCCAACTGAAGGTTTCTGAAAATACAGCTCATCTTCTGCTGGAGTGGGAAAAGGCAATTCCCTGGCCACATGCAGCCCAGGAACCCAATTTTCAAACAGTTCTTCTGTTTGCAGCTCCTGCAGCATGCCTGCCCTTCAAGATACCCCGAGCCCCCCATGTCTGTGGCCTCCAGGGACGTGCTCTTCAATTACTCGCTTCTTATTTGCTTCTACCCTGTTCAGTCTTCTCTGCTCTGCTGAGCCCATCAGGGCTAGTCCATCCACGATCCAGCCTCCAAAATGTTGCTCAAGTTTCTTCTACGGTTGTCACCCTCCATTCCATTACAGTCGGTTCAGCGAGAGTTCAGAGTGGGCAGAAAACAGAGCATGTGGTCAATTTACCACACTGACCTGTGTTGCTAACTATCTGAATCCCAGAACTAGCTCCCTTCTTTTCACACTCCCTTGCTCGCTAAGAAACCTCTTGATGATTATGGCTTCTCAACTTGCTGCTCCAGTGCTAGCTAGAAGACACGTTCTATATATTGCCTTTAGCAGGCAGTAGCTGCAGTTACACTGCTCTGTGACCTTGACTAAGTCTCCCTGGGAGAGATATCTACTCTTAGGAGGCTGACATACCCGCAGACTGAAAGTCACAGGAAGATAATGTAATCTTAGAAGCCTCTTGAGAGATAACCTTTCATTTTTCATACATTTATCCATTATGCTAAATATTTTCACATTTTTAATTTCAGCAGAATACAACCGGATTTTTTTTAAAGATTTTATTTATTTTTAAGAGAGAGACAGAGACAGCACAAGTAGGGGGAGGAGCAGAGGGAAAGAAAATCTCAAGCAGACTCCATGCTGAGCGCAGAGCCTGATGTGGGGCTCAATCTCACAACCCTGATATCATCACCTAAGCAAAAACCAAGAGTCAGATGCTTAACTGACTAAGTCACCCAGGCGCCCCCAGAATATAGCTGGATTAAAAAGGAGGGGGGAGCCTAAAAAAAGATCTGTAAGATAAATATAAATAGATAGGCAAGCAGGTAGGCAGGCGGATGGGTAAGCAGGCAGACAGACTGGACGGAGACAGACAATTCATAATAAATATATAATGGATCATTTGCTGAGTACCAAATATGCTCTAGGCCTTATATAGGCACCCTATACCTACCATATCGTTAATCCTCATACCAACTCTGTAATCTGGCATGCTATTAAAAAAAAAAAAGTCTAAGACTCGGAGATCTTATGTCACTGGCCTAAGGTCACAGAGCCAGCTGAGACAAAGCCAAACTGCCCAATTCCAAGTTCCATGATTTTTACGCTACACACACCGTTTTTAAGTGTCCGTTAATACAGTTTAAAATGTGAAATGAATACATTCTGATCTGATTTTAACAGAATGTTAAATGGTGATAGCATTTTGAATGTTTCCCAAAGTTCTATCATTTTTGTAACTTGTAATAAACATTAACATACTGTTCACCCAACTCAACATTCTGTCCCAAAATGGCCAGTGGCATGAGTCAATACCTTGTGGTAGGAGAGAGCTGCTTTTCATCACACCAGCTTCAAAACCTTAGGGACAATCCCCAACACAGTCTCGTTTTTCTAGAAACCCCTGCCCCATGCCAATCCTCCCCTGTACCGTGTCTACGAGTGAGCCCACACCCGAGTCCGACAACAAACCCCAGTTATGTCAGGGTAGAGAAGGCCTCCACCTCCAGCCACTGGAATCTCCGGCACAGGATCACGTCTTCTCATGGGAAAAGGCAAACAGTGCCTTTGGGTTCAGAAAAAGAAAATTAAAAACAGTAAGCAGCCATACCTGGATTAATAATGAGTGACAGCAACACAGCCGGGAATTATTAGTTTCATCTGGGCCGGAAGGAGTCTCAGTGCAGGAATTTTTGGCTGCAGCTCTGCTATTTGCTGAGAATTCTGAAAATTAAACACTGATCCCCTGGAAGTGGAATGTGTGCATGCAGATCACAGGAGCGCGCTGGCCGTTGCAGCCAGAGGTTTATATGAGATCTAATAAAGGACTACACGTCAGAATAAAGTTTTCAATTTTTCCATTTGAACTCAATAAAAAATAAATGACAGTCATGGCGCTCAAAATATTCACACCCTGGAGCAGCCAAGCTAAATAACTTAGTATCTTTTTGAACAGAAAAAATCTTTTCCCCCAGGACATATTTTTCAAAATATTAAATGTTCTGTTAGCTCAGCCCTCCTTCTGCAGCCAGCTGCATTCTGTTTTTGAAACTGGAGAATGATGGTCTGCCTCTCCCGTAATTGGAGAAAAATTCCAGTACCATTAGGTAGGAAGCATTCAAATCACATACTCTTACAGCTTATAAATTATGGTATTCTTAATATTATGCAAAATCTGAATTAGTCAAAATATCTTCAAAAGGTGGGGAGAAAAAATGTGTTTTGAAATTAAAAAAAAGGAAACATTTCACATTGCAAAACTAAGCTAGTCAACTCTTTAAATTTTGTTTCACTAAGCATGAAAAGCACTTAGCAACAAAGTAAAATTAATTGCAAAAATCAGGACAGCCTGGTTTAATGAAGACCGGGCCTGACCAAGGCAGCCTGTGCATCTATCTGCGGGCACCTAATAACCATCTCCACATGCTGATCCTGCAAAAGTTAAGACTCGTTACTGGCTAAAATCCGCTGCTTTCTAAATAGTTCAGAGCGTTGGTTACTTCTATACATATTCTTAATGAAGAGAAGGCAGTTTTTCATTTAGTGAGAAAATTGAAGAGTATCTTTCAGGGCTTTCAAACGTTAATTAATGTTTAAATCCATCACTTATTTTTTTTAAGATTTTATTTATTTAATTGACAGAAAGACAGCCAGCGAGAGAGGGAACACAAGCAGGGGAGTGGGAGAAGAAGCAGGCTTCCCAGAAGAGGAGCCTGATGTGGGGCTCGATCCCAGAACGCCGGGATCATGCCCTGAGCCAAAGGCAGACGCTTAATGACTGCGCTACCCAGGCGCCCCTAAATCCATCACTTCTAACAGCTCTTCCTTTCCTCGCTCTCACAGTGTGAAAGTCAACTGTTACACTTCCTTTCCCTACTTTCCTTGTGTGAGAAGGGCAGAGGACAGAACAGGGAAGCCAGGGTGAAGAGGTCCTGTGGCGGCTCCTTGTCACACGCAAGGACTAATCAGGAGCTGGTGAGCATGCTCTAACTTGGGAAGGGTCCATGACAAAGAAGCAAGAACTTGTCCACTGTTTTCAAGTTCTTTGTTTCGCTTTGTAGCAGCTCCCTAGTTAAGGGGAGTGGGGTGGGCAGAACCCCCCCACCCCACCCCCACCTCTGCAAACCTGCTCTTGCTGGCAGCCCTGAGGGTTGTCTGGGGGGCCCCTGGGCCCCCTAAACAAATCTGAAAATGATTTACACAGAACTGCCCCAGTTCCTTGGGCTGTTAATGCTTGGACTGTTAATGCTCGAGAGCAACCATTCTACTCCCCAAAATTTTGTTCATCAAAAGGAGTTCGGCATCCCCACTTATACCTCAATGCTCAGCTTTCAAAGCAGTCTTCTGAATAAGCAAAATATTAGTCAAATACAAAAAAAAAAAAAGAAAAAAAAAGGAAAGCAAACAAAACAGTGAATTGGAAAATTTAGGCTGGACAACAGGATCTCTTCTGATGAACCAGAGGGAAGGCACTGAAGCCCCCATTTCAGCAACAGTGAAAAGGCCCAGACTACACTGGTCAGCAAAGACTGGAGTGCAGAGCTGTCTCCAAGACGCAGCTCCAGGGGCACCAGCTTCCACGACTTAGCCTTGTCTCATCAGGGACATGGGGGCACAAGAAACAGTCCATCCGTTTCCCGGCTGCACAGGCTGTGGCCAACACCTCTTGCGTATGTATCCACATGTTTGCATTTCCAGGGCAAATCTTCTGTTTCCAGGCACAAATATTGTTGGATGACTGAAGCTTCTTTTCTGAACTGCCACAAATCATGGCCTGGCACCGACTTCATTATTAAAACACAGAAAAGACATTAATCATCAAGATTAGATGAAAGGCTCCACTTTCTCTGCCAAATAACTAACTGTAGGCGCCATTTTAAAGCAAAGATTGTCCTCTCCTCAGGTCCTATTCATCTCTTCACTGTACTTGAGGTTATCTGTATATGAACATATGTAGGACATATACTTACACACATACATGTCTGTCTCAAGGGCAAGGACCTTCTGTGCCACATTCACTATTACACAGCCCAAGCGAGCACCTTCGAGGCCCTCGGTTAATTTTGTTAGCTAAGCTCCACACAATAAGCCAGGACTGATCACCAGTAGTTTTTTAAAAGAGGGAGTAAGGGGCTTGTGTTTGTTAATTTGGTTTGATTACTCCCTAGTAGAATTAAGACCATTGAAAATGGGTATTTTATTTTTGAGGTCAGAATTATCAGTGCAGAGATGAAAGCAGCGCTAATTTCAAAGGAATATTTTTCTTCTCTCAACTCTGACATGTGATAAGATGTGTCACTTGGGTATCTTCTCCTCCTGGAGGAGGTCTAACTTTTCCAAGCTACCATGATGAGTATTGTGAATGATGATTTTAGTCAAGAAAATAACTTCGGCACTTTGGCCAACTAGAAAAAAATATACTAAAAGTCTACATTACTGTTTTGTAATAGTTGACCTATCCGCCTTCAAAGGCTTACGAGAAACCCAAATGCTGTTAATCTGATTTTTTTTCTAATCAATTTATAACTGATTCCAAATAAAATGTTCTTCCAGTGGACAATCAGCTTCAAAAATATGAATGCTTTTCTTTCCAAGTGGGAAAAAATGCAATTAAAATGAGAACTATCTACTTTGTTTTAAATGGAGCTGGCCATTTATTAGGAATATTTGAAACAGGGAAAATAACTACAGAATGCTTTTTATATCCCTAACACTGCTAAAATTTTTAAAAGCAAAGCTGTTACATTCAAATATTAAAGCACACCCAGGAATGTAACAGTGAATTACTGGGGAATAATTAAGTCCCTTTATACTTGTATGGTACGGATCTCCTGTCCTCCCTGAGCGCCCAGAACATAGTGGGGAGCACCTTCCTGAGTAGAGAGGTCCCCTGACACCCGAGAGGCAAATTGCAAAGAGGCCTAACAAATCATCTGGGAAGGAGGACATCTTCAATCCGGAGAACTCATGAAATCCTCTGAAACTGGTCAAGAACTATGGAAACTTCCCTTAATACATCTTCACAGAATCTTGTGTACAATCCAGGGGTTCTGCAGCCCCGCTGAAGGCACGCAAAGACCCGGCCAGGAGCCCCAAAAGGAAGAAGAAATCATGGCCACTGGGCCTATCAGACAAAGGGATAGGAACTGGGAAATTTAAAAACATAATAAATCTTGGGGTAAAGTGGGAAAAAGAGAAAGAGGGAACAAGGGAGCTGGTGGAACTGCAAACACGTGGGAAGATGACAACACTGAGAAGGGGGAACAGGGGTAGGCAGGGGAGAGAAGGAGGGAGGGAGGAGGTCTGCTGACACAGACGCTCCCTGCGCATCTCTTACGTACCTGCCCACTGTGCTCCCACAACCCCGCAGGGCATCCACCTTGCACACGTCCCAGCTCGTCCCAGCTCAGGAGCGTGCGGCACAGAAAGGGGAGGTGCCCTTGCAGCCGACCAGCAAGTGATGGCGGCAGGACTTCAGCAGAGGCCCCGAAGCCAGCCCCAGCTCTGCCCAGCAGTGCCCGCACACACTGAGCTCCTCCTCTCCCTGTTCCTCCTCAAGACGACTTTCTAAGGATGTCAGTGGCCCCGAATACATTCTCTTTCTCAGGAGGCCCCATTCCAGAATCTCAATGACACTCTTATCAAGTTCTGAAATTACCAGTTTTTTCTTTTTCCAGCTGTACTGTGATGTAATCGACATATAACACTGTGTCATGATGCTCATTCCAACTGAACTGGTACTTTTGTCTAGGCTTTTAATTTTTAGAAATTTCATGATTCCACTTGTCAAAATGCTTCGTATGCATTAAAGTATTACTAAAAATGTACTAGAAACAAGGCCTGTAACGGTCACTCACTAAGGTACTTCAAGTTCCACAGTCTCTTCAAGGTACGTGTTTGTCAGATGTGTTTGACAGCTGCTTCCCTGTCATTACTTTCAACAATACTGTTTTGTTAAAGCTGCCTTCCCAAATCACAGAATTTTTTTTTTTTAAGCTACACTGATCTTGAAAGGTTTATGTTATACAGATCTGGTCTACTGCATCTAATATGGTCTTGATTTAGATGGCCCTTTTTGCATGCATACTAGGTTTACAAGTAACTTCATTCTTCCCAGAGTTTCAGTAATTGGTATTTTTCACACCATTAGCATGCAAAAATAGAACGTATGCTACAAAGCTGGCATGCCCCTGACAATGTGTTTCTCTTTTACAAGTGAATGGCTAAACTCATCTTGTCATAGGTGTGGAATATACATAGAACAGACACTTGGGATTTCAAAATACATTAATTTGATCTTAAAAAAAAACATAAATTCTTTATATGATTTTAGTCACAGAATTAGAAGCATCCAGAGAAAATATTAAAATAACGTGCAGAAATTACCATCGTTTTGTTACTATGTAGTGAGCGCACATTCACTATTCAGCATTAAATGTGGACTATATGGAGTGAAAGTATTTAACAGCAGAAAATATACAAAAGTATTCCCAAAATGTGGCTTTTTGCCTTGAGATCAGCAGCATACAAGGACTGGGGGGGAGGGGAACAACACATGTAAGTACTCTGAGATGTAGTTCACAGGAAGCTAGCATGAAAAGAGTATTTAAGGGGCGTGTGGGGGGCTCAGTCATTTGAGCGTCTGACTCTTGGTTTCGGCTTAGGTCGTGAACTCAGGGTCATGGGATTAAGCCTCTCTTCAGGCTCCACACTCAGCAGGGAGTCCGCTTGAGATTCTCTCTCCCTCTGCCCTTCCCACCACCCCCACTCACGTGAGCGCGCACTTGCACGCTCGCTCGCTCTCTCGCAAATAAATCTTTTTTTTATAAAACGCTATTTAAATATTCTCATCTTGGGGCGTCTGGGTGGCACAACGGTTGAGCGTCTGCCTTCGGCTCAGGGCGTGATCCCGGTGTTATGGGATCAAGCCCCACATCAGGCTCCTCTGCTATGAGTCTGCTTCTTCCTCTCCCACTCCCCCTGCTTGTGTTCCCTCTCTTGCTGGCTGTCTCTATCTCTGTCGAATAAATAAATAAATAAATAAATCTTTAAAAAATAAATAAATAAATAAATAAATATTCTCATCTTCCCATCCTATGTTTAGGGAGATGTCTCAGCGAATGTGCACAGTTCTGACATAAATATTTCCATATCCATGGAAGACAACTGAAAACACTGGCATATATATATATTAGCATTTTCATAGTATTTATATTTATTTGCTTCTATGTCTGTTTCCTCAGCTGGACGGCAAGCAGCTCCAGGTAGACTGGTCCAGTTACAACTGGTTCAGAACTCCATGCCTGGCACACTGAGGTGCTGAGGTACTCGAGACACATTGTTACATGAAATAAGATATAGTGTCTGCTCTCAAAGATTCTGTAATCTAGAACACCTGTTATTGTAAATAACTGAACTTCACCTAACCTTGGTTGTGTTTTTTAATATAATTTATCTGTCTATAATGAATACAAGTTGTCATTCCATAAGCATAGTACAAAAATGAGAAGTTCTGAGTTTTTATGGAAAAAAAGAGATGCCAGTATTTCTTACTATACTTTAATGTTTCTTTTGCAATTTACTTTCCTACTATTTCAATAATTGATTCCTTCTCCACTGAGATGCTAATAACAATGGGTAATATGTGTTGACTATAGTAGCCAGCTCTAATCATTTTCTTACTGAGGTATAACTGACGTACATTGCATTAGTTTCAGGAGAATATAATTTGATATTTGTACAGACTGTGAAATGATCACCACAGTAAGTAAACAACGTTCAACTATGCACTACAGTGTTATTAGCCATGCTGCACGTCACATTCCCGTGACTAGTTCATAACTGGAAGTTTGTTCCTTTTATCCCTTCACTCATTTCCCTCACCCACACCCCCTGCCTCTGGCAAACATCAATCTGTTCTCTGTTATCTAGGCGCTTGGTTTTGTTTTTTAGATTCCACATGTAAGTGAGATCACACAGTATTTGTCTGACATAATTTCACTTGGCATGATGCCCTCGAGGTCCATCCATGTTGTTGCAAATGGCAAGATCTCATTGTTTTTTACGGCTGAGTAATATTCCAGTGTGGATAAACCACATCTTCTCCACCCATTACTAATCACTAGATGCGCATTTCTCTCGTGATACTCTCACAATCACCCTGTGAGGTGCTATCCCACTATTGAGCATACAGTGGAAGGAACAGATAAATGGGACCTAAGAACACAGGAAAACAACAATGTAAAGCAGGATCCGATGGGGACGGCATTTCACCTCAGACAGGGAAAGAACATTAATGTTGGAATAACTGGCTATCCATTTGGACACATCAAATAGAATTAGATCCTAAAACACCCCCAAGTAAATTTCAGGTGGATTAAAGATTCCAATGTCAAAAACAAAACAAAAGGCACAAAGAGTACTGTAAATACTTTTATGAACTTAGCTGGTGACATGAAAGTCAGAAACAAAAAGAGAAGGAGAAATTGATGAAATTGACTATTTTCAAGTTTAAAATTCTACCTGGCCCCTTCCTTCCTTCAGTTCTTTTCACCCAGTAGAGTAACTGGGATAAGAGTCACTCCCCTGGGGCACCTGAGTGGCTCAGTCGTTAAGCGTCTGCCTTCGGCTCAGGTCATGATCCCAGCATTCTGGGATTGAGCCCTGCATCAGGCTCCCTGCTCAGTGGGGAAGCCTGCTTCTCCCTCTCCCACTCCCCCTGCTTGTGTTCCCTCTCTCACTGCCAATCTCTCTGTCAAATAAACAAAACAAAATCTTAAAAAAAAAAAAAAAAATTCACTCCCTTCCCTTCCCTTTCCCCCTCTCCCTTCCCTCATCTTTTCCCTGTCCCCTGAGCCGGGTCTGGCTGCTGGGAAAGGGAAGCCAACAAGTCCTGGAGCAAAAACCTGGCTAATTATAGACAGAAAAGTTGTACATACGAGGGGATTGAGCAAGTAAGCAAAATAACTGGAAGGTATTTCTACAGTTGAAGAGATGCAGAAATACATACAGATATGTATGCCCCGCACAGACACCTGTGTGTACACACACACACACATTTATACATGACTTCCAAAGCCAGTCCACTGACAGGACCTAAAAGCAATGAGGCCTTGGCAGCAGTGAGCACACCGAGTGTCTAGATCTTTGTTTCAAACACTGTTCTCCACGAGGAAGAACCAGAGCTCCTGGGAGAAATGAACAGGTATGGGGCTCGGGCAGGGAAAGGACAAGATGAGCCCAGAACACCTCTTTAGAGGGGCTGTATAGATGTGCCAAACACCTAAAACTGTACACTTAAAATGGGTACATTTTACTACACATAAATCATATCTCAGTAAGGTTAATTTTATTTGTTTTATTTAAGATTTTATTTATTTATTTGAGATTATTTGAGAAAGAGAGTGTACACGAATGGGGTGGGGGGGCAGGAGAGGGAGAAACAGGCTCCCCACTGAGCAGGGAGCCTGATGAGGGACTTGATCCCAGGACCCCAGGATCATGACCTGAGTAGAAGGCAGATGCTTCACCAACTGAGCCACCCAGGTGCCCCAATAAAGTTAATTTTTTTTAAAAGATTTTATTTATTTATTTGACACAGAGAGAGAGAGAGAGAGACAGTGAGAGAGGGAACACAAGCAGGGGGAATGGGAGAGGAAGAAGCAGGCTCCCAGCGGAGGAGCCTGATGTGGGGCTCGATCCCATAACGCCGGGATCATGCCCTGAGCCGAAGGCAGACGCTTAACCGCTGTGCCACCCAGGCGCCCCAACCCAATAAAGTTAATTTTATTAGAAAACTAGATTGAGAGACTCAAAAATGTTCACATAACACTGGTTACCAGGGTTACACATTTCTGACCTTTTCCCGGCTCCCTCAAGCTATTTAGGATAGAAATATTTGGTCTTCTGCAAAACATATTTTAGCAGTACAAAGCTCAGGTATGTATCATTGGTTCTCCTTCATGACAATCATTCTGCTTCTACATTTTTAAAAATTACTTTTAAAATGTTTAAACAAGGGGCGCCTTGGGTGGCTCAGTCGGCTAAGCATCTGACTCTTGATTTTGACTCATATCATGATCTCAGGGTCGTGATCAGGCCCCACGTTGAGCTCCATGCTGGGTGTGGAGCCTACTTAAGGATTTTCTCTCTCCCTCTCCCTCTCCCTCTGCTCCCCCTGCCCTAAAAAACAATGTTTAAACAAGATTTATGCACACGCATGCACAGAAAGTGCCATTACAGCATTGTTCACAAAGGTCAACCAAAGAGGACTAAGCACATGCCCCATCGTCCTTCCAATGGACTAGTAAGCAGCTCTGTGTGCCCCAATATCGACAGTCTACAGACTCACAGAAGCCATTACCTGTTCAAAAACCTAAAGCAGTTATCATGCTCTTCACACAACAGGCACATAAACAAGCCTTCTAAGGGCCTCTCATCATTCTTAAAATGACACACAAACCCTCTGCCTTGGCCCTACCTGACCTAGCACCTGCCTGTCCAACCCCTTCCCCCTCCACGCTCCCATCCATACTGATTTCTTTAGCTTCCAGAGCCTCCTTCTGCCCATCTTCCCTTGGCTGGGCTCTTCTTGTCAGTCAGGTCTCCATTTAAAAGTCACTGCTTCCAAGACCATCCCTAAGCACCTAGGTCAGTCATGTTTTCCCACAAAATAACCCTATTTTAATACTCATTCATTCTCTCCGCGTGTGTGTTTATCTCTCCTACTTGAATGTGAGCTCCATGAGAGTAGAGATCTTGCCTGTTTTGTTCGCTGCTGTATTCCCAGGATCTATGCCAGCCAGGCACTTCTTAATACATATCTGCCGAATGAATGATCTCCAAGATGTGTTGTGAAATGGGGAGACGGCACAGGACGCTGTTTATGCTGTAAATAAAATATATGCACATATCCCATACATGCTTGTATCTGCATAAAATCTCAGGAAGGATACTGAAGGAACTGGCGTCAGCCGTCGCTTCTGAGGACAGGGCAAGGCTAGAGGAACTAGTAACTTTACCCCTTTTGAATTTTTTACCACACACATACAGTATCTATCTTAAAAAGTAACCTGAGAGAGAAGATGTTACCCATCAAATGCAGTGACATGCATCATAATTAGAAAATGAACTTCAGAGAGCGTGTCGTCCCACAACTTTACAGATTTCCAGCCCTCCCACACCTCTGCATGGAAAGAGTGTCAGCAACGGACACAGTCCTGACACTCTCCTGTCATTGTACGTACTTGTTAACCACGCTTACTCGTCCTTGTAAAGCTGACATTTTGATTTTGTTTGTTTACATCATTGAAAATACGTTCCAAACAAACCTACTACCTTCCATCTTTTTTCTTCCTAATGAACACCCACAGCTTTTATTCTCCATGTAAATCATACCGGCGAGCACAGTTTAAAAAAAGAAAAAAAGAATAAAAAAAGCACAAGGCAACACTTGCCCAAAACAACAGGCTCAAGAAATAATCGAAAATCACAGAAGTCTCACTAGGATGATTACAAAAATTACTCCAACCTATTTGGCGTCAATGACATTTTACTCTATATGAGCGACATTCTACAACGTGGATCTGGACCAAAATAATAACAGATAAAAACTAAGTTATTAAACTACACACTTAAATTTTATTTTTAACTGAATTGAATTTTTCCAAATTAAAAATTAAACTGGTAGGAAACCAACATTTAAAATATATTTTCAAAGTATCCTACAAGTTAAACCTGATAAATTTACATTTTACTAAGGTAAAAATAGGAGATATTCAATAAAGGACATGACTAGTTGTTGAGAATTCAGTTTCACTGTAAATTATTCTGAATATTAAAAGCATGTCAAGTGATTCATACATTTCCAAATACTATATCTCAAAACACACTTCTACCCCAAAATCTGCATCTTATGGAGGGGAGAAAAAAGTAAAGAGTAAGGCTTCAAAATTATCTCTCGATAGCACTATCATTAAACTATCTGGCTGAGGTCCAGATAAAGCCAAAATACACAAACACGCACACAAAAACAAATCAATTCACAGTCATAATAAAAATAATTCAAAACCACCTAAACATATTGTTCAAATAACCAGAAACTCATCAAGAACTCTATTAAGAAATGTTTATTGAGGGGCGCCTGGGTGGCACAGCGGTTAAGCGCCTGCCTTTGGCTCAGGGCATGATCCCGGAGTTCTGGGATCGAGCCCCACATCAGGCTCCTCCACTGGGAGCCTGCTTCTTCCTCTCCCGCTCCCCCTGCTTGTGTTCCCTCTCTCGCTGGCTGTCTCTATCTCTGTCAAATAAATAAATAAAATCTTTAAAAAAAAAAAAAAGAAATGTTTATTGTGCTAATGTGTGTAACACTGCGGACCTACATAAAGTTTCAAAAACACTAGTTGCAAACACATCTAATAGTTATGTAAATTTAAGTCTTTTATCTTACATTGAGAAATTACACAAATTCAAACAACTTTAAATAAAAATTACTTACCCTTGGGATTTTAAAAAAAGAGTCCTTTCAAAGAATAGTGTGTGTGGTTAAAAGTCAAAACATACATAAAGACCATGAGATTGTATTTACTATCAATCTAATCATTCTGTCTTCCATTTCTGTTTTTGCTTTAGGATGACAAACGGAGTGCAGAATTGATCTTGAACGCAACAAGGAACGTTAGTAACACTTCTGCCTTTCTTTGACAGTTACCATAAGCAAAGTAAGTTAAGTTTGAGTATTCAAAGAAATATCCTCTTTGCCAAACTCTTTTGCTCGGCCAAAACCACACAGTAAGGTATCTGAATTATGATTTTACCTTTTTCACCACTAGATTACAAAAAAAAAGTATTATTTTAACCTTAATAGATAAATGATGGACAGTCTTCTTGACATGTTCGGTCAGAAAGCTGAAGTAGCCCATTTTTAGTCAGGTCAACAAGCTATAAACTCTAAATGCGGAGTCTGCAGCTTCCACTGTTGATCAGTGAGTCCCATCCTTTATATTCACAACACCTCTTTCATGGTCTACAACTAAAATACAGCAACTGCTGGACACCCTGTGGAGTTATTCCAAGCTCCACTTCACAATATCTTAAATTCCTCACTTGGAAACACTATGATCAATACAAATCCTGCTGTAATTGCTCCATTCTGCTTCCTTGCCACATGGCGCAGAGCCACACAATGTCTTTTTTGCATTCTGAAAAACTCAATGTCTTACTTAGAAACAGCTTTGAAACTTGGCTCGTGGCCTGTTTGTAATTGATACTACAGCTTAAATACCTTTCCAGCAAAGTTACACTAACTTCAAAATACTCTGGGATCAACCATTAAAATGTTTTTGTTTCGGTTACAACACTAATGAGCACCAAATGTTAGAATTTGTTTTAACGACCTAATACATCAAGGATTTTCTTAAAAGGAAACGCTAGATCAGCTATCCATTACACAACGAAAGGCAGATTAGTCAGTGCTGATACAGATAATGCTGGAAGATTTAATACCTAGAGTGCAGAATCAAGGATATAAAAGTTAAATTCAGAAAGCCTGCTCAGTCAGCCATCATAGTTTTTCCCTGTGAAAATACCAAACTTCTGCTCACGGAAGCCTCCTTCCCTTCATGCTTTGCATAAGCCACTCAACCTTCACCTTGATGTCCCCATTGCTATCAAAGGGGTGACACTACCATGCTTTACTATACTTTCTCGTAGTACAAAGGAATATAAAGTACTGAAGAAGCAAAAAGTAATTGAAGGAAATCTCAACATACCACGTTTATTAAAGCCTGGTAAGAACTGCTGATATGACATGATTTTAGAAACAAATGTGTAAATGCTATTTTAAAAATACAAAAACAGAAAGAATGGCCCATTACAGATATATTCTAGAGATAAACACTTCGCCTGCAAACACACAGCCGTGTAAGGACTGCTGCCACACCACAGGTGTCTTCCCAAGCCCTGAGCACACTTCGCAGGGTGGGGTACACCAGTATCCGCAGTGGCCACCGCGACAGCAACACAGGCATCTGCCTTTGCTGGGGCTTCTGCTCCTTCTGAGGCTGACTTCTGCGAACTGGCCCCTTTCAGACCTCTTCCACGTCTAAGCAGCGTGGCTGCTACAACCACCATAACTAATTTCATCTTTCTTTTCCAGCATCTTTTCACTTTTCTCAGCATCTCGTCACTTTCCTTTTTCTTGTTTTTTCATCTACGGTGACTTAATACTTCTTGACATTCGATCTGGACTTTTACAGAACTCAACAAACAGATGTGTTTCCTTTTGGTTTAGCAATTATTAATCCTTCCTTTTAGCCTAAATGGTCAAGTTTTGGGTTGTCATTTTTAGCACTGCTCAAATTTTTTTTCCTTCTTCATTAGATAAGATCTCTTTCACCTATTTCCACGTTTCATTCTACTCTCAATTAGGATACAGCTCACTAAATAACTAAGGTTTTATGAGACATGCCATATTAAGAATCTGTAGCAGATTAATTTACAAGAAAATGACTTAGCAAGCAAATACTATAAATGAGATTCATGTAATAAAAGCTAACGCCTTTGAAAGAAATGCTTTAAAATAATCTCGAGTATTTCAGAAGTACCTATATATTTGCACCTGAACTAATTACAAGTCACTGCTATTTACTCTTCAAAGAATTTCCACCCAGAATCTTCCACTTGAGAATATTTTGTTAGTATAATTTGAGATGAAGTATTTACAGTGATAAAACTGCATTTCTTTAAAAAAACATTCTGTATTCTTTTTACATTATCTTGGATTTGCCTAATTTCCCCAATAGTTGGAATTAATGAGGCTTATCATTCTGACACTATATATCAAGTAGAGAAATTCTTTTGTAAATAATATGTCTACAAATGCAAGGAACTACAGTATATAAAATCAAAGAAAATTCACTGCACTTTCAATTTCTAACTGTTACTCCCTAAAATCTATTTCTTAACTAGGAATGAAATAATGGTAGATTTTTGACGGATTGTCGTTCTGCAACCTCAGCAAAATACTATATTGTTACAAAGCTATGCCACACACCATCATTTCTCAGTCTGTGGAGCACAAAGGGCATCAGACAACCAACATATATTATGGGGAAAAAGGTTCGAGGTTCAAACAAATGTGGGAAATGTGGAGCTAAGGAAGCTAAGCCAGTTTTTATCACTACAGGATTTCTCAGTATCATTAACATATTCATATATACTGCAGCCTCTTAAAGCATGTGTGTTGACCCACACATCTGTGTATGTTGGGAGGGGTGGTATTTATGCAATTATTCCTCAGCTTATGATTAGAAAACCATACTGCAGCAGAGAATCCCCCCAAAGTACAGTCCCACAGAATATACTTTGGCAAATACTACGATTTACAGAAAATCGTCACTACTGGGTGTTGTTTCTTATCTTTAACATAAAGCAATTTCTACAAGATACTGTATTTATAAAGGTACTGATTACTGGGGAAAGAGAGAAGGCATAAAGGTTAAAAAAAGAAATAAAGGTATTATTCTTCTCCTAAAAACAGTAACACCTGAAAAGACAAACAACGCTCTGTCCACACTTAACCCTTCTGCTGTAGCTGTATAGGAATTCAACAGATAATTCCTTTTTTTTAATGACAGGTTTTGCTTAAGAGATGGCACAGTGAATTTAGACATTTCTTTCTTTTTTTTTTTCTAATGACAGGGCACAAGCAGGGGGAATGGCAGAGGGATAGGGAGAAGCAGGCTCCCCGCTGAGCAGGGAGCAAGACACGGGGCTTGATCCCAGAACCCTGGGATGATGACCTGAGCTGAAGGCAGACACTTAAACGACCAAGCCACCCAGGCATCCCAAAGTTTAGTAAGCTTTTACAAGGAAGGAGTCAAACACCTAAGGAAAGCAAATGAAACATACTCAGAAGGATTTATGGACGAAAAGGATATATGTACCAACTTACAAATCGGTAGTTATTCCTAACTCATGGACTCCTTTGTGCAAACACGGGCTCGCCACTTCATGGACGCCCAATACTGTGCTAGGTGCACGGTCACAAGGATAAACAACATAAAAATCCTTGACCCAAGATTACCTGGTACTCTGCTCAGTTCAGGATTTATTAAAAATTTAAAGTTAATAAACCATTTGTATATAGTATATAAATAAATGGTGTAACTGTGCGGAAATGCAGTTTTGTCATGGTTTTTAAGAACCTTCTAGACATACCCCCAGTGAAAACTCCAGCCAGTGACCCTGTGGACAAGGGCATATAATCACGTCTCCACTCCTGCTCCACATTCACTAGTTGATTAAAGCTGCTGGAAAGGATAGCCTGGCTTTGGGAGCTAAACTTAGAAACTAGTACTGTTTTCTGTTATCAAATGATTTGATTGCTCTGAGAGAAATGAACAGGGATAATCTGAAGTCGGCCATGTGCCCCTTTCCTCTGGGGCAGGTTTTACTCCTAGACCCTCAGGTTCCAGCTGTGGGCTGGCTGATGTGCAGCATGACTGTCCCTCTAACTTGGCCACTTGTATCCGCCTTGCCTTAGAATCTCCAGCCTAGCTTATTCAAGTGTACACCATGCACACAAAACTTCAATCAACACAAATAAATGATCAGACAGTATTTAAAAGAAAACTTTTACACAGAAATTTTTAAAAGCTTTAAGTCTATATAATCCCTTCAAGAGCAGACAGTAATTACCTAAATACTTCTCTCCCTCTGCACTGTCTTAGCAGCTGAAATCTGCAGCGTATTTCTAAATATTTACAATATCAGATACTACATTCTTAGGAAAAGTCTAACTTCTAGACTTTTCCATTCCTTATTAGACTACTCCACTGGATAAAATTAGTTGCATGTAATTATCTTTAAATTGATCCAAAAACATTTTTTTTAGAAAAGGACACACAGGGGTACCCTGAGACCTACCTGAGATCAAGCCTGAGCTGAAATCCAGAGTCGGACACTTAACCGACTGAGCCACCCAGGTGCCTGCCCCAAACATTTGATATCTTTCAAATTTTCTTACTAAAATACAATTAATCAACTATTGTTTATGACTTGTATCAACTCATCATTCTATCGTAATTGAAAAGACAAGACCAGTGGCAAGATAAAGATCATTACTAAGCAGAAACAGCCCAAGAATGGAAGGGAAGACCAAGTTCACTGAAGATGAGTGAAGATGACTATTATCACTGTTGAAAGACGGAGCGCCAGCGGAGCGTGCTCAGAGTGTAGGCTTCAGTACCAGAATGCATGGGCTCAAATCCCAGCTCTGTCTTTTCTTAGTTCTATAACTTAGGGTATCTTAAGAGAGGTATCTTAACTTGTCAAAGCCACAGCTGTTTTACCTGAAAATGACGACACTAGAAGCCACTGTTACATAAGTTGTTTTCAGGTTCAAATGAGATAACGCGTTCAGCACAGAAGCTGGCATGTTATAAACACCCAACAAATGTCAGCTTACAGACAAGACAGGCATGACCACTATGTGGCCACAAGTGTGAACCCTTAACTCTTCAGTCAGTCACACTATTGAGCAGAAACACTGCTGCTGAGCTGTAGGGCACGCAGCTATGGTTCCACTGGCTTTCACAAAGAGATGGCTGATGAAGCTTTGTTCCCAGTGTAGGGGTTAGCACTGATCTTACAGAATATAAAAGAATAATCAGGACAGCCATCTAGAACTTCATGAATACTGAAGCTAGCCCAGATAGGAATCTGAATGCCACTCAGTAGTCATGACATGTTACTCAACCTCTGGGTTCTACTTTCCTCATCCCTGTAATGGGGATAATACCACTTACCTAACAAGTCTGTTAGAATAATAAGGAATAATCCATGTTACATGCTTAGCAGATGTCCAACACATTGTAAGTGGCCAATGAATGGTACTAAGATAACTACAATAATGACAGGCACTTTACTTCTCTTACAATCAGATAACAGAAGAAATGGGCTTACACTGTTCTATTTCTTTAAAAAAAAAAAAAACTATTTCTTTTAAAGTAAAAAATACCACCTATTGGAATGCAGTTCTTTCTGAGCGAGGGAGATACATATATATCTCATTCCTATCCTTCCACAAAGGGAATTCAAATAGATGAGTGAATGAATGAATCGATGAATAAATTAAATAAGTCACTGAAATGACTTCATCTATTATGAATTAATTCACTAACTTACTGAAATACAGCCACCTCAGTGATATAATACAGTTGCTACTGATAACCAGAAACTCCTCACCAAGCCCCAGCTGATGGGAGCCCTAGAGACATCAAGTGGAGACGGTTTTGTAAGTCTCAGCTTTGTTCTGCAACGTCTTGACTCTCCCTTATTATAAAATAAAGAGAATTATTACTAATCTTAATATAAGTTGAATAAAAGTTTATTAGCTTTGATTGAAAGGAACCAGTCACAAAAGGTCTCATACTGCTATGACTCCATTTCTGTGGGATGTCCAGAATAGGCAAATCCACAAAGAAAGTAGATTAGTGGTTGCCTGGTGCTGAGGCGGGGAGAAAAGGGCGAGGAGCAGGGACTGCTTGTGGACATGGAGTTTCCTGTAGGGGCATTCACATTTTTCTACTAGTAGATGTGATGGTTGCACAACCATCTGTAGATATACTAAAAATCACTGCACTGCACACTTACAATGTGTGAACTGTTCTGCTATGTAAAATATAGCTCAATAAAACTTCAAAAATTAGAGTTATGTATTAGCATTGAGCATGTGTTCTGACTTGTTTTTCACGAATGTCAGTAGTTTAAGCTACAGGACTTGGCTCTTTAAGTTTTGTTTTGTTTTTTTAAATGAGCTGGCAATATGACACCCTATGATACTTCCTAAAAATGGAAATTATATCACCATCACCAAAAAGTGTATAAAGTAATAAATCAATAATTCTTGGGTTTATCTCAAAATCATCTTTCATTTCAGTGAAAAGATGATTTATACACTTCCTTGAAAATGGAATTTCTGGCTAAAATGAGGACTGAATGACTCCAAGAAATGGTATCTAAACCTGTTACCTATTAGAAAAGAGCCCACGGAAGAATTTATGTCCTACATGCTTCGGCTAGCTTTTCTTTCTGGCAATACGGCACACCAGGATACCTAAAACCCTTCTGTAGTGGATGCCGGGGTTCCACGGCTTGGATCTTGCCCCTAAGGACTCAATCCCACAGCTGCCAGGAACGTTAGCTGCTGTTGGCTCCCAGCCGTATCTCGCTCTGGGAATTGCTCTCACCCCAAGCCCTCCATCACTAGGGGGAGATGTGGTACTATCAGCCCCAGCGTGCTGTAGTCCAACTGCTGGAACTTTCCCAGTAGTGCTCTGGGATGAAAACCAGAAGGGGCATGCATGGGCAGAAGCATCTCGAGCCCTGAGAGGCGAGGGGAAAGCAGTAATTACAAGGTATATGGAACCAGACGGCTCTTGCTGGGTGCTGCTGACGCCATGAGCAGAGATAGCAAAGGCTGAGTGTGATGAATCACCAACTGAAGGTGAAGTAGCAAAGTCAAAGGACCTCCCTGGCAGCATATAACACACTTTCTCTTGTCTGACAACCAAAAAACGGAGGCTTAGGCCCAGGACAAAACACAAATGAGTTGAGCTCCTGATTGCATTTTCAGCCCCCTCAAGTCAGCTGCACCAAGGTCCAGATTCTGACTGGGAAGAAATGGAACCCCAAGACATAAGATGAGGACATGTGGATGCTGCAAATCCTGAATTCCCAGATTCGGAGGAACCATCTGATCCTTGCTGAAGATGACACAGAGGTTCCTACCTTACAAGACAAACTGTGTCCTCCAGGATCGATGTGTACTTCTCCTCCTGCCTACAAGCCAATCACAAAGACCAATGCTCGGGAAGCACTGAACCCGCTCAGGAGGGAAAAACCATATGCCGCAGGAGCTGCAGGACTGGCTCAGCCAACGTGCACAGCAGAGCCAGAGAGTAAGCGCAGGACTGTACCCTGAAAATGCTGGCTCAAGACGATGGGACCTAAAGTTAGGTAAAGGAGAGCTCATCCAGCTGGGAGCGCTCTCCCATGACAAAGGATGTAACCTGGACAAGGACCCTGGAAATGACATTATGACACTACGAAGACGGTGCAGGAGAAATGCCAGAACTGCTGTGACAGACGGTGAAGTAAGGGAAGGAAAGGCTCAGAGAAGTGGGCATGCTTGACAGCGTGCACCAGGTCAGGCTGGAAAAGCCGCTGGCCAGCTATGCTCCAGCAGGGCCCAGGGGACACTGCATCTCCCAAATCAATGAGGATCGCCCCTGCGAGAAGGCTCCCCGTATTGCTGAGAAGCTCAGTGCTAGCTGTCCTTGTAAAGCCAGGCTGGCCACTGGAAACACTGCTGGAGAGCTGGGTTCCTTGAGGCACAAAGTCCTGGCCCCAGTGCCTGGATATGTGATAATCCCAAGGTCCAGGGCTGCCCAAGGGGCTGACTCCAGGATCGGTGGCAACCACACTGTGCTTAGCTTCTCCCTCTGCCCAATCTCAATTCACAAGCCCTCATTTCCCTACAGGTGTTGTTGCCAAAAGAATTGTCTAAAAAAAACCCTGCATGCAAATCTCTGCCTCAAATCTCTATTCCCAGGAGAACCAGACCTAAGACAAACTTAAACATTCCAAAATGCTGGATGAAATAAAATAAACATTCCTTAAACACACAGTAAGAAATTAAGTGCTGAGAGGCCAAAACCAGGCAGGAGTGGGAGACCAGAGCAGTCAGCATGAACTGATTGTGGTTGCTGGGGAGAGACTGACCAGTTTCAATAACCAAGAAGCTCGAATTTTAACACCTATCAAGTAGCTGGAAATGAGGACTTAACCCTGAGAGACAGGGAACTGGAATAAAACGCCCTCATAAAACCAATTTCCCCATCAAGGAAACTTAGCTATACCTTGGCCTGGGTTCTAAGTGGATAAAAAAAAAAAAATTCCCCAAAAGCTACACTGAGAATTTGAGTTATATGCCAGTCTTCACAAAGACCTGAGGTTCAAATTTATAGTACCTGCATGATCCAAGAAATCCAAGGCTCAGAAATTTATAAAATGAGTGATCTCAGGCCAACACTAGCCATGGGATACATAGCAGAAACAAATGTGTAACTACTCTGGGCCTGCAGAATTCCAACAATTAAAGCCTTACTGACGATGAGCTCTCGGCCCAAAGCTGCAAAGCACAGGAAGAAATAATCTACCATGAGGGAAAGAACAGAAACGAAAGACAACAATTAGACAACAAAACACTTCAAATAATAGTACAGATAGAAATTATAAAGTAAGTATGCTTAGAATTATTAAAAACAAGTCACTATAAAACTTTGAGGAGGAAAAAAAAAAAAGAAAAGACAATACCAGAGAGGACAGGTGAACTTTGGGGGTAAAAAGAAAGAACTTTAAAAACACTGGGAAAAAAAAAAAAAAAGCACAGTGGGTTCAAGTACAGATTAGAGAAACAAATTGTAAGGAAAAGCTTCTAGGACAAAGACAATAGTGGTTTGTTAATAGGTAAAACAGAATCTGAAGAATTAGGGAAGAACAATTTATAAAAAGCATAATGATATAAAATATGATGATGATTATGGTACTTAGTGATCAAAGCAGAGACATTAAAAATAAGCACAGGTAGTGGGTGGATACTGTGGTTACCTTCCCAACATCCATGTCCCCTACATTGGTTTTTTTGAGTGTTATTCCTGCTTCACATAACCTGTATGTTTTGGTGGGCTAGAACCACCCTCATTCTAGAAACGGGGTGTGAAACCCAGATGCAAGGTAAATCAGTTTAATTCCTGCCCCCAACCCCACCCTGAGGTCTGGAGAGGCTTTCTGGTAACTTCTGGGAAACAACCTCTCTCGACCTGGAGCTGGGGCAGCCATTTTGTAACCATGCAGGAAGCCAGCCTAAACACAAAGTCAACATGTAGATCAGAGCAGAGCTGAGAGAACTGCAGACAAAGAGAACAAGAGTCTTGATCAAATAGCACTTAAGACTGACCTATCTCCAAACTTTCCAGTTAGGTAAACAGAATACATCCCTGCTGTTTTATTTGGCTAGTTAGGTTTTCTTTTATTTGCAACTAGAAGCATTCTGTCTGATACACATGGTAAAAGGTAAAGTTCTAGCTGATCTATCACTAAAATTTCCACTCATTTAGATTGAATACAAGTTTTGAGCTAAAAACTATTAGGCTGTCTTTCAGAAATGGCTGAGGAAGCAAAACAAGGGTATGCCTGACATGGGAGACTTTCAGGAATGCTAAGATTGTAATTCCCTAGGAGCCAGGAACATTCGCAAATCAGATGCCCTGCATATGCTAACACAAATTGTACAGAAAAGGGTAAAGATGATGGAGCCAAAGGGAAAACAGGACATCTGTGAATGAGGTTTGCCTCTGGAGAAGTCCACTGAGCACCAAACTACCTCATCTTAACAGTCTTTGTTTTCATGCTATTTTGTTTAAACTTTACTATTTTAAAAAATTGAAAGATTCCTAGTTAAAAGATTTATTCCCACTTACTCCCAAAACTCCACTAAAATGGCTGTAAAGGCATTTTTTTTAAAAAGTATGAAACACTTAAGCATAAAGACTAGAAGCAATTATAGACAAAAGAAGTTAATCAAATTTTGGAAGCCGGAAAGCAGAGGGGTGAGTAGTTTCTGGAGTAGCAGAACAGAGAAAATTGAAACCTAACTGTGTGTAGTAAAAAGGATGCCAACGATAAGGTAATTCACAACCAAGAATCCTAGATAAGGTTCAGGAATGTGGGCACAGTGGTGGCTGGGGCTAGAATCAGGAGGACAGAACTCTGCATGAGACAGCTGGGTGTCAGTCACACTCTCTCTCCAATTCTCTAACTAACTCTCGCTCCAGGAGGAGGAAAGCAGTTACTCTCTGGGGAAGAAACAGACTCTGACAAACTCCAGACTGAGAGGCTGCAGGTGCAGAGTGCAAGGATGAGACACTGCAGGGAAGCAGAGAAGACAGAGGCAAGTTTATATACCAAGCAGTGAGCTCCCCACTTCCCCGGCTCTCTCCCCTACTCAACTGCCAGAACCTGGCGGCCAGTCTTACAACCCCTGGGCAGGAGACAGGATTTCTCTTCGGGAAGAAAATCAGAAAAGACTACCGGTGTTAAGAGCCAGGTACGTGTCAATAAAATAAATCTGGTCTTCAACGAACAGCCCTGGAAAGAAACCCACGCACACAGCTTCCACTAAGACTTCTCATATTCTCCTCATGTGAGGAATTTTTCTACGTGAAAGATAGAAATCAAGCAGAAAAACAAACGGAAAAGAAATAACACAGTACACAAAGAAATTGGCTTTTTTTAAACTGAAATTAACATCTTCAGAGAGATGTGATGAAAGTGTGTCCACAAAACAGTAACAGGGCGTATCCAAAGGAATGTTTACACAAAAAGAAAAAGCTTTGGGGATTTTAAAATTAAAACTACTTTCACGACCTTTCTACTTAGCATTGTGCCCACCCACAAGGGGTAGAAAGTAACAATTTAATAAGAATAGCTAACCCAACAGAGCACTTCCTACGTGTCATATGCCAAAATGCAGAAACTTAACACATATATAATACTAAGACTGGTAGATAAAGTAGAGGAAACGTCCCAGACACTAGAAAGACAGAAAGAAGGAAAAAAGAAAATTAGAAGACCAAAATCCAGGAGATCCAATACCAGACTCTAGAAATTCTAGAAAAGAGAAAAGGGAGCAGAATAAATAATCAAAAAGATAATACAAGAAAATGTCCCATAAACTCCAAGAAAAACAAGTTATGGGAAAAAGTGAGTATAACTGCAATCACTCAGTGACTCCATTATAATACTGAATTATAATAATGAAATCACTGGCCAACCAAAAATCGTGTACCTGTTATGGTGGAACAATGCTGAGGGGGAGAGGGAGAGAACTGACAAGTGAGATATAAAAGAGGTCAATACTCAACTGCCTCACTAAAAAGTCAACAGATAAGTGACAAATGAAGAGATGGCATCATAAATAATGTTTAAAAATACAGAGGTAAATACCAGAAGAAACCACGAAAAGAATTCAAACCAGGTGCCTCTGGGGCTACTGACCCACACCTCTCTTTAGAGGCTTGACCGCACTGTTTGACTTTTTAACAGTAATCAAACCTGTAAACCTTTGTGAGAAAGAACCATTTATAATATTAAATAACATGAATTATCTTTCCATACATTTTTACATTCTTTTATGTCTAAATTAAATCATAAGTTTTTCTCATATGGGTCCTCTTGCACGTCTTATTGTTTCATTCTAGATAAAGTGTGTCTTTGGTTACTATTATGCACAACACTACAAAAGTTTTGTAACAGGCTCTTATTACCTATTTTACATACGTTTTTTAACTGAAATTATCCTTGTTTTTAATATTCTTAAATCCACTAATAATAGAAACTATTTTCATGACCTTTCCACTTAGCATTGTGCCCACCCACAAGGGGTAGAAAGTAACAATTTAACAAGAATAGCTAACCCAACAGAGCACTTCCTATGTGTCATATGCCAAACCAGGAAGTTCATAATCTCTAGTCTTCACATCTATTTTTCTATTGAGGTACACCTGATACTAGTGTCAAGTGTACAACACAATGAGATTTCATATTTGTATATACTGCAAAATGACCACAAGAATTAAGTCCAATTAGCATCTGATACCATAAGTTACAAACTTCTTTTTCTTATGAGAAGTTTCAAGTGAAAGTGTGTCACTTTCAAATATGCAATACAGTATCATTAACTATAATCACCATGCTGTACATAACATCCCCACAACTTACTTATTTTATAACTGGAAATTTGTACCTTTTGACTCCCTTCACACATTTTGCCCACCTGCAACCCCAGCCTCGGGCAACCGCCAATCTCTTCCCTATATCCACGAGCTCAGTTTTTCATTTTTTAGATTCCACATGTGAGATCATATGATATTTACCCTCTTATGTTTGACTTATTTCACTTAGCATAAAGCCCTCAACGTCTATCAGTGTTGTCGCAAATGGCAAGATTTCATTTCTACGGCTGAGTATTATATTTACATATTTATATGTTATACACACACATATATATTATCATGTTTTATCTATTCATCCATCGATGGACACTTAGTTTGCTTCCACATCTTGGCTAGTATAAATAATGCTGCAATGAACATGAGGGTACAGATACCTTTTGAATTAGTGCTTTCATTTTCTTTAGATACTCAGAAGTTGAATTGCTGGATTATACAGTAGCTGTATTTTCAATTTTCTTGAGGAACCTCCACACTGTTTTCCACAGTGGCTGTACAAATTTGCATTCCCCCCACCCCAAAAAAATTAAAAAATAAAACATGTGTAGAAGCATAGAAAAAAATTTACCTTCCCACTAACAGTGCACGAAGGTTCCCTTTTCTCCATAACTTCACCAACTTGTTATCTCTTGTCTTTTTGATGATGGCCATTCTAACAGGTGTGAGGTGACATCTCACTGTGGCTTTGATTTGCATTTCCCTGATAACTGGTGATGTTGAGCAGCTTTTCATGCACCTGTTGGCCAACTGTATGTCTTCTCTGGAAAAAGGTCTGTACAGATCCTCTGCCCATTCATTAATCACAATATTTTTTGCCACTGAGTTGCATGAGTACTTTATATATTTGGATTTTAGCCCCTTATATCAGAAATACGATTTACAAATATCTTCTGATGTTCAGTAGGCCACCCACAAATCTTTAAGGTAGTGTTCTGTTTAGGCCACCAGGCAAAATGCAACAAGCTGTAACAGCTGTAACAAAGAAATACAGAAACACAAGGGCTTGAGTAAGACAGTTTATTTCTCTCTCACATAACAGGTCAAAGGTGAGTGAGTCGTCTTCATCACTTGGTGTCTACCTCTGGATCCAAGGCTGCTGCTTCAATTCCTGTCATTTCCCAGCCAAAGAGAAACAGGAAATGAGGACATCCAGGGCGAATAACTGTCTTTAAGAAGAGGACCCAAAAGTTGCCCACAACTTTTCCTTTCCTTTCTAGGGTCCCAAACTTAGTCACAGGGCCGCGTTCAGGTGTGTCTTGTTAGGGAACGCACTTAGACCTGGAGAGTCATGGGTTAGCTGACACTGGGGTGGGACTGGGAAGTTGTCTCTCAAAAGAAGAAAAAAAAAATGATTACTGGGGTATAGTTAGCAGTCTTTGTCACAGGTAGGTATTCTCGTCCCTACTTCTTAAATGAGGAAATTGAGATTCAGAGCTATCTGCCAAAGGTCCCATAGCTAATAATAATTAAGCCAGGATTAAACTGCATATTTTATCTCTAGATCCTATATTTTTTCTACTAAATCATGCTCAGGGACAAAAGGAATATACATATTTTAAAATTTCTTGCTAGGGGCCCCTGGGTGGCTCAGTCAGTGAAGCATCTGTCTTCAGTTCAGGTCACGATTTCAGGGTCCTGGGATCGAGCCCCTGGGATCAAGCCCTCTGGGATCGAGCTGAATAGGGAACCCACTTCCCCCTTTGCCTGCCTCTTTCCCCACCCCCACTCATGCTCTCTCACTTGATCTCTCTCAAATAAATAAAATCTTTTTAAAAATTTCTTGCTAAATATAGCACAACCAGATTGGTTCTAACCAAACACCTCTGGGTCCAGAAGCTGTCCACTCACAGTAGTACTGACTGTCCACTTCCATCTGAGGGGTTTAACAGTAATGATCTCCCCAGTGGCAGCAGTCATGCAAGATGATGCTGACTGTCCTCAGGACTCACCTCTCCCACCCCTCTATGTTTCTAGACCTATAACTAGACTCAAGTCCCACTAGGGATACAAAGTCTGACTCATGAGGAAGTGTGCTACATTTCAAAAGAACTGCTTGGGTTTTCTACTTTATACAAGCAGAAATCCAAGGAACATGTATGGGAATGGATAGTTAAGGCTGTGGATAATAGAAGACAGATCAAGTTGGATCGAGCTGAATTTACTGATATGGGCTCACAAAGGAGAAATTCTGCATTTAATGTTGCAGCTCAGAGAGTTAGCAAAGGCTCTAACGATTGGTTGGTTCGCTGGTTGGTTGGTTGGCTGAAAGGTAGATCAAAAGATGCTGTGCTGTGAGCAGACGGAAACTGCCCAGGCTCCCTTGGTTTAATGCAGAGGAAGGGATTCAAAGCCTCAGGGAGATTGCACTGTTAGAGTGGATTGTCATTTAGGACCTGCTCACTCAGCAGGGGAGGATCGAGAAGACATAATTTTCACCCATACTTTGAGAAATAAATTTGTGAGGGAGGGGTCCCAACATCCTTGAAGAGCTCCATTAATTGCTCTCCTCTGTAAGCCAGACCTTAAACTGGGAACTCCAACCAATTCAACTGGAAAACCTGAACGCAATGGGAGTAATTGGATCCCACGGTGGCAGCTGCCAAGTGACGGCAGTCAACAGCCAAAGGCAAGTGGGTGTAGTTACTGTAATGGACAGCAGCCAAATCAGCCATCAGAATAGCGGGACTCATACAGACCTATGGCACTGGCTGGTTAACCATGGTGCCGCCAGAAGCAATGTAGATACGAAGTCTACTAAATTCCTACCTGATCCGTAGAAGCAGAAAAAATCTAGGTCAAGTGAACAAAAGTCTAACTCACACATACAAACAGAGCCATGGTCTCTCAGTCAATTCCCAGACTTGAGCCAGTTTACAGCGCTAGAGCCCCACCCTGCTTTTTTAAAGTAGGCTCCGTGCCCACCATGGAGCCCAACACGGGGCTTGAACTCATGACCCTGAGATCAAGACCTGAGCAGGTATTAAGAGTCAGAGGCTGAACCGAATGAGCTACCCAGCTGCCTGCTCCCAGATCCAGAGCTCCTTGAAAGAAGGGGAGGTCCCATCCCCTTGAGGAAGGACCCTGGCACACTACTGAAAATGAATACAGGTAATTGTTCTCCCAGCATTCCCCCCAAAGGCACCTACATAGGCTTTTCATAGGCTGTGCACTGGGGAAATGGAAATAATCAGGCCTTTCAAGGACTAATGAACACTGGCTCTGAAGTGACAGACTCCGGGGAATCCAAAACATCATGTGGCCCTCCAGTCAGAGTAGGGGCTTATACAGAGGTCAGGTGATCGATGGAGTTTTGGCTCAGACCTGTCTCACACGGGTCCTGTGGATCCTCAAACCCATCCTGCAGTTATTGCCCCAGTGCCAAAATGCATAATTGGGATACACATACTTAGCAGCTGGCAGAATCCGCACATGGGTTCCCTGACCTGTGTAATGAGGAAAGGCCAAGCAGAAAGCAGTAGAACTGTCCAAACCTAGGAAAACAGTAAATCAGAAGCAATACCACATCCCTACAGGGACTGCAGAGCTTACTGCTACCATCAAGTTGCTGAGAGCCGCGGGGGTGGGGATGCCTAGCACATTCCCATGAAAATCCTACTGGACCTGTGCAGAAGACTGATGGATCCTGGAGAATGATGGGCCATCCTAAGTTTAACCAAGTGGGAACTCCAAGTACAGCTGCTGTGCTAGATGTGATCCCACTGCATCCCACTGTGCAAGCTAATGCATCCTGCTGGCACCTGGAAGGCAGCGACTGATCTAGCAAATATCCTTTTCTACAAACCTGTCCAGAAGGCCCGCAGGTTGCCTTCAGCTGCCAAGGTCTGCAATACGTCCTCACTCTTCAGCTGTGAGGCATAACTTAGTTCCCAGAGACCTGGATCGCCTTTCCATTGCACAAGGTCTTCCATTGGTCCAGTACACCAATGGCATTGTGCTGACTGGGCCCTACTGAAGTAAAGTAGGAACTACCCTAGCCTTACCGATAAGACATGTCGAGGATGTTGACCACCTCTCCTCTCTGAGATGAAGGGTAAGTTGTTGTATCTGGTCCCTCCTATAACCAAAGAAAGAGGCACAACGCCTGGATTTGGATTTGGAAGGCAACATACTCCTCATTTGGGTGTGTGACTCCAGCCCATTTACCCAGGGACCTGAAAAGCTGCTAGTTTGACTGGGGCTGTGCCCCTTGGGTCACGTGATGCAGCGGATCGCCATGGCGTCTGAAGTGTCAGTGGCAGATGCGAATGTGTTGGGAGCGTCTGGCAGTCCCCTATAGGTTTGTCACCCAGGCCTTCAGGATTTTGGAGTAAGGCCCAGCCATCACCCTCAGACAACTACTCTCCTTTTAAGACACGCTCTTGGCCTGTTACTGGGCCTTAGAACAAATTCAGTGCTTGGCTATGGGCCCCAAACTACCATGAGACCTGAGCTACCCATCATGAACGGAGTGTAATGTGACCCACCAAGCCGTCCAGCTGGCACGCACAGGCACACTCCATTATCAAACGTAAGTGGTACAGATGTGGTCAGGCCCAAGCAGGCCTGAAAGCACAAGAGACAAATGACGTGGCCCAAATGCCTGCGGCCCTGACTCCTGCTACACTGCCTTCCCTGTCCCAGCCTGCACCCACGGCTTCATCGGGACTTCCCTACGGTTTGCTGACAGATGGAGACTCAGCACTGGCTTCCAGGCGGGTCTGGCTGACAAGCAGGGGACACCACCAGAACGGGCGCAGCTCCAGCACTACACCTCCTCCCTGGGACAGCCCTCAAGGATAGCGGTGAAGGGAAGTCCTCTCAGTGGACAGAACTTTAGGCAGTGCATCTGGCTGTGTACTATGACTGGAAGGAGAAATGGCCAGCCACTGTTCATTGTAACGATTCATGGGCTGTAGCCAATGGTTTGGCTGGACGGTCAGGGACATGGGAGAAAGATATTCAGAAAACTGGGAACAAAGAAATCCGGGAAAGACGAATGTGGACAGACCTCTCTAAATAGGCAAAAGATCTCTGTGTTCCATGTGAATACTCACCAAGGGTAACTTCAGCCGAGGAGGATTTTAACAATCAAGTGGATAAGACGATCCATCCTGTGGATATCAATTAGCCTCTTTCACCAGCCACCCCCATATCACCCTGCCAGCTCGTGAACAAGGTGGTCACAGTGGCAGGGATGGAGGCTATGCACGGGCTCAGCAACGTGCACTTCCACTCACCAAGGCTGACCTGGCTACGGCCATCACTGAACGTCCAATCTTGCCAGCAGCAGAGAACAAAACTGAGCCCCTAATATGGCACCATTCCCCAGGATGACCAGTCAGCTACCTGGTGGCAGGCAGATCACACATGGCCTCTTCCATCATGGAAGAGCAGCATTGTGTCCTTACTGGAATAAACATCCTGGATATTGATCTGCCTTCCTTAAACACAATGCTTCTGCCAAAACTACCATCTGTGGACTTATAAAATACCCCATCCACCATCATGGTCTTTCACACAGCATTGCTTCTGATCAAGGAACTCACTTCAGCACAAAAGAAACGCAACAATGGACCCGTGTTCTTGGAATTCACAGTTCTTACCATGTTTCCTATAATCCTGAAGCAGCTAGCTTGATACAACAGTGGAATGGCAATAAAAATAAATTGCTTGGTGTATGTCAAGGAAAACAGTAACAAAAGAAGAAGAAGAGGGGAGAATCAAGTATTTTTCATACTTGCTTGATTTGTCCACATGAAAAACAATTTAAAATGATGGCTAATCTTAATGTCTCACAAAATTTTCATGAGCAATTCAGGGATAACCGTTAAGAATAAGTGAATTAATGTAAGTGGGATAAAAGTTTACAAATGAGCTTTTTAAAAACAATCATTATGTTTCATAATATGTCTACTTAAAAAGAGTTTCCAAAATTTTTTTGGAAAAAACTTAGCTATACTAAGTTAAATGATGGATAGTCATAGACTATCTTGACCATTTCCAAATAACATAAAGTAATAAAACATTAATTGTTGAACAAAAGTTTATGTACTTTTTACTTCTTAAATTTTACAGAGAGACAAAAGATATTTAGGTCTGTTAGCAAACATGTCCTTTGCCACACTGAAAAGCTGTACTTAGGGGAGGCGTATACCTCCAGAAGTTGTGAAGTAGGGTATTCATAAATTCACTAATACACTACAGACGGTTAGTACGTGGCAGATAGTTCATAGTTGCCTGCTCCCTAGTTTTCACTGAAAATTAAGGTTACTAAAGATTAAAAATTCTTATCGACTATGTAAATGAAACTACTAGAAATAATATAGAAGAAGAAGAAAAGTATACAAAGTATGCAAGGAAAATAAGATGTGTTTGTGATAAGGAAAAGTATACAAAGTTTGAATGATATGATTTTGTTGAAAGTAATTTGTCCTAATACAGGATATGATTGGCTGTTCCGGAATGAGAAAAAGGAAAAGAGCAGGACAAAAACTTGAGTAGATATTTTATTTATTTTGCGTTTATTTACTGTGTGTTCAAGCTGCTAATATTAAATAGTGTTTTTGTAAGTTGGAAAAAAAAAAAAAGGTGGGGGTGCCTGGGTGGCTCAGTCAGTTAAGCGTAGGACTCTTGATTTCGGCTCAGATCATGATTTCAGGGTTGTGAGACTGGGCCCCACATCAGGCTCCACACTCAGAAGGGAGCCTGCTTAAGATTCTCTTTCTCCCTCTCCCTCTGCCCCTCCGCATGCACGCATTCTCTCTCCCCCTCTCAAATAAATAAATCGTAAAAAAAAAATGAACCTTAATATCAGAAGTATACTGGTGTAAAACTAGAATGACAGATTTTCTTGGATTATTGGTCTGCTTTTATTAAGAAATTGAAAAAAGATTTTTCTTTATCTTTTAAGTAATCTTCCTGGGGAACCTAAGTTTTGTGTGTTATCAGAATGATTTCCTGGGCTTCATGTTGTCTTTATCAGGTCTTTGATTACTTAAAACCAAACTTTCTCAGTATTAAAAGAGCTGAGGGTTTGTTCACAACTATGTTACCTTCTGTCTCCCTTTAAGAAATTTCTGTCACTTTGGTTAAATAGATAATGAAGTATTATAATCATCTATGATACTATCTAATCAAGCATTCAAATTTTTTGACATTTTTGACAAGCTTTCCAATATCAAATTCAAAATAAAGTCTTTTTGATCTAAACTAACTTTGATATTTTAAAGAGGGTCCCTGGAAAATCTCAAAGGATTTGTCTCTCACTTTGTGAGAGATGTTAAACTAATTAGGTTTATTCAAATAAACTGCATGCAAAGTGTTGTCAAATAAGTGATGATAAACTTTCTTTCCGTTGTATTTGTATGGACACATACTATTAATGTAAGTATCTCAGAACTGTATGAAGTGCATAGAAATTTGTCAGTACTCTTGATGTTCACGATGTGTTCAGCATCATGTTATCAGTCATAATTCTGGTTATTATGTTAAAGTATCGTATGTCACTGAAATAAAGTGCCTTGTCAGTTACATTAGAATGACCTCTCACTAGATTTTTATCCATGGCCATTTTATAGTCTTTTGTCATTCACAGACAAAAGACTTGTTTTCACTCCTGATCCTTCTCTGAAAGTGTTTTTGCAATCAGCTACAGGTAGAGAATGCCCAAAGATGCCATCACTTGAGTAACTCTGAGACCATGCCAGTGGACTAATTTTCCAAACTAATGAAGTTGATGGGGTCATAAAACTGCTCATCAAAGATCAACCAGAACAAGAATTAATTACACGAGAACGAATGAACCGATGAGGAGGGTTATAAATTTTTTAACAACTTTTTGTTTGAAACATTGCTCATTCTTTAATATCTGGGTTTCCTCTTAAACTGTCTTTAATTTACAGCAACCTGGTAAAGTATACTTTTGTGAAAAGAGCTGAAACAATTAGTTTTTCTCTCTCCCTGGTCCTTCCAGAGCTCAAAACCTCTTACTATTTTTGTTTTCATGGCAATATAGTTATTGGCCTAAGTCCAATAAAAATCTGTTTTACTGGTAATAAGAACTAATCAAAAACACTGGTTTTATTACCAAGGCTTTGACTCAACTGTCATACTTGAGAATGATGTACACAATTAGATATGACCAGACAGTTTTAAGAAACAAAAATGGTCTTTATGAAGCCACTGCTAATAAAATTCTCTTGGGAAAAAACTGGCCTGGTAATTGGCTCACATGTTTCCCAGCCTTATAGGTGAGTAAGAAATGTCACTTCCTAGGAGACCCAGGAAACTTAAAATATTTGGGGAATCTCAGGAAGAGAGGAATTCAGCCAAATCTATAGGTACTGAAGGCAAAATCTAGTGACAAGTTCCTGGCTTGGCTTCCTAGCCATGAGAAGCATTTAAATCTAATTTGAGAGTCCTCCTTAAAAGTTCTAGGAAGGCAAACTTAAAAATTTGAGTCTATCTGGTCAATCCCTGTTCTTGCTGCACTTGTGTAAATAATCAGGCCAAACTTAATGAGACCAGGCTTATTTTGCAAACTTTATCTTTGATAGACATGGGAGTGACTATAGAGAGAAAAATAATGTTTCAGCAGCTAATTGTATCCATCTTGGGGGTCTTAATTTCTACTCTTGTTTGTTGAGCTTAAGGTTTTGTTATCTACCTTATAAATTGGACTGGATCCTGAATTCGTCTGGCTTCCTCCGATATCTGGCTGTAATTCTCCAAATTAACATTTCCAATTTTTCTCCCGCCCTTCTGCGTTGGAAGCACTGAGAACCAATACCATCCTCTTCTTGAAGCCCTGCAAGCTGAGGATAGCTGACTTGATTTGAACATCTGAGAAATCGCCACAACAGACCACGTGTGAGCAACCTTCCTGCCTATAGCCATGTGGGCCACTCAGGAAGTTCACTGGAACACGTGGTGACCCCACAGAGACATTCAAACTGCAAACCAGGAAAATCTGTCCGATTGTCACTGCCTATCCTCACTCCACCATCTCAAAGATGCTTTGAACCCAACACCTAGAAATCTTAACTGACTGTCTTCTGGACTCAAAAACAGAGTTTAAAGTTTGTTCTAAACATTAATCTTTGTTTTTCTTTTGTCTCTCGAAAAATGTCCCTTCTTCAATGCCTGACTGCTCATACCATAGAGAGACCTAACGTAGGTGGGTACCTACTCCCACCTATACTACCACCTTCCTGAAATGAGACACAACTATTTGACAGGATTACCTCTTCCCAGGACTGAGACTGGTTCGGTGGGTTGTGGGACAGTCTACCAACTCGGGGTTTGGACTATGAGACTTCTTGGGAAAGTTTCACATGGGGGAATGACAGGGTTCAGGACATGCTACCCCAGAATACGGCACCTTAGCATGGTGACTATTATAAACTGAAGGAATTTAAGAAATAGCACATGCAGGAAGGCCTATTTGAACTTCCCCTGAAGTAGGTCGTAAGACCCTCAAATGAGAGGTACCCTTGCAGGATCTGAAGGAGCATACTTCTCTCTATAGATGGAGGGACACCAAGAAAACTCTCTTTTCCTCTGTTTACCACTTTCAGCTCATACTCCTTTTTGTCTTATTGTATTTTTCATTTTCTCTACACTGTTGATGAAACCTAGGATAAAAATCAGGTTTTAACCATTTCTTTGGTCTTCATTTCCTTCTGAAGCCTCTTGTATCACATAAAATTTGTATTACATAAATTTGTCATTAATTTGTCTTTTGTTATAGAGAACTTAGAAAGGTAGAAGGGAAATTGATTTTCTTCTTCCCTATAATAAAGCACCAGATGACTTCCAAAAAAAAAAAAACTTTTGAATACTGCCCTTTCTGGAGGCTTATACTGACTGTCCTCTTGAGGGAGAAAGAGAAAAGTCTGAAAACAGATCTTTTAATGGGGTATTAAGTATTGCTTTATATTGAATCTTATTCTGAGATGAACAGGAGCCAAGAATTACTTAATCTGAGTATCGATTGCCATGTGCAAAGCTCAGATAGGAGCAAATACTCTAAGAATATTTATAATATTAAGGCCGAAATTACCATGAACATGTCAAAACTTATTTGTATTGGAATTCTGCCAAGTTTTGAGAATTTACCTTCTTCAAGGGCCTCAGTAATCTTCAAAGAGATGATAACTGTACCTCATCAGTTCTCTTCATATTTTAGGCTCAAGAACAGTTTTTGGGGGGGACACCTGGGTGGCTCAGTCGGTTAAGCATCTGCCTTCAGCTCAGGTCACAATCCCAGGGTCCTGGGATCAAGTCCCACATCGGGCACCCTGCTCATCAGGGAGCCTGCTTCTCCCTCTGCCTGATGTTCCCCTTGCTTGTGCGCTCTCTCTCTCTCACAAATAAAAAAAATCTTTAAAAAAAAAAAAGTTTTTTTTATTAAAAGAAATTAGATGAATTTTCCTTGTATCTGTTTAAATTCATGTTTTTAAGTGAAAAAAAATCATGCATTATCAAAAATGGTGTCTGTTCTATTTTTCACCTATTCTCCTTATTTAGCAAAAATATTAGGAGGGCATCTAGAAGTAGAAAATAATTTTAGAGCAGTGTTTCCTATATTCTTCTTTATTTCATATAATCTTATAATACGGTTACCTACATAAGATATGTGTTTTCCTTGGCTCACTAAACACTGTTAAATACAATTTTAATGAGAAAGACGCTTAACCCATATATTTTTAACGGGTTATGGTTAACGTTTTATCAAGTTATTATTTCTGTAGCAGGCAGTGTTAATTCAATGTTGTTGGCAGTGGTTTTCAGTTTGTGCTAAGAGAAAAGATGAGCATTTGAAGGGAAACAGTTGCTTGCTTTTAAGTGGTGATGCTGAGTAATGACTAAGTACATTCATCTGCACAGTCAGTATCAACTCCAGACAGATTTTTCCGTGCCTTTTCCTCAAGTGGGTCACGTGATTTGGTGTTTATCATACCTTCAAGTCTCACAAACTATGGAACTTGACCATGAAATCAATTAGCTGCTTCAAAGGACTCTTTGCAAGCAGGTTTTATTTTTTTATTCTGGGGGCCAGGCCACTGCAATGAAGATTGTACATACATTGAGTATGTACATTGAAAACCTTTCTCCCCTTCCTTCACGTTCTTTAAAGTGAGTCTCAACGCACAGATTTCTACAGTACTGTCTAGGTGTCTTCTCCGAATGGTCCCTGCCACCAGCAGAGTTAGCTCTGTGCTAAGGCTAACAGGCCATTACCCAATAGTGTGTATGGCATTTTGTAGCTATCTTTTATAGATGACAAGTCAACATCTGAGATTGTAAGCTCTGCTCTTTGTCCTCTGATTTTAGGGGTAATGGGGAAGGAGCCTAATCTCTAAAGAACAGCGTCTAAGTTTGCGAAGAACCCACAAAGGTTGTTATGGCGGCACATGGAACTGACAATCTTCTGGATTTATATTCCTGCAAGGTTCTCAACATATGTTTCCTCTATAAATTGTTTGCGGGTCCTTTTTTCTTCTGCAGGAGATGTATACATATTATTTACCTTTAATATGTTGGCCTTCGATTGCACTAATGTGAAATGCTTCTCAGATGATTTTCTCAAAAACTGGGTTGTTTTAACATTGAATGTCGGCATTATTATCTGATAAGAGCTACCTCTCCATTTTAACTATTACTCAGTTTGGTGCTTATATGTATATACACATACACATGTGAAATTATGAATCAGGCAATGATGTGTGAAATACGTGGCTGTTATTTTGGGGGCAGTAAGTTTATTTTTGGACAAAAAAGGTATTCTTAAATTTATTTAACAAATATATGCCAAATGCCCATGATGTGTACACACCTATATCTGATGCTGGCTAGAATTTATAAACAGCCATAAATTCTCATCCCTCTCTTCTATGATCCCACATGCTGTACTTGTTGAGTGTAAGCTCTGTAGTGATTCAGAAGAGATTATCGCAGAACGAGATTAGAGAAGACTTCACAGACATAATGACCTGGGTTTCAGTATTTCTTTTTAGACTAAATTTATATTATGCCCTTTTATAAATTTCTGAGAGTGCAGGACACCATGTTCTGTTAAATTGTAGACAGTAACTCAAAAGGCACATATCAGTCATCGGAAGCAGCTTCACTGAACAAAAGATAATTTCAAATTTTGAAAGGGTCACTTATTCTTTAAATTTACTTGGGTTACATTTGTATCCTTGACAAAGATAATAATCTTCTTAAACTAAATTGGAGTCATCTAGACTACAAGATACACCAATCACATCATATTCTCTCTGTCCTGGAGTTATCGTCTCCCCTCCAGCTTTGGTAATACTATTGATTTTAATTTTCCAATCCTGATGACCACACTATGCTATATGAAGTGGACAATGGGAATAAGTTGTTGTCTTGCAAATATTTAAAAACTTTTCCCAGGGGCACCTGGGTGGCACAGTTGGTTAAACGTCTGACTCTTAATTTTGGCTCAGTTCATGATCTCAGGGTCATGAGATCAAGCTCTGCACTGAGTGTGGAGCCTGCTTACGCTTCTCTCTCCCTCTCTCTGCCTATGCTCTCTCTCTTAAAAAAAAAAAAAAAAGAAAATCCTTTAAAATATCTCATCAGGTTTCAGAACAAACAATAAATATTCCTGGCAATACTGAATTCCACCCCCCTCCCTTATTTTTAACCAAAGGTAGACCTTTTTCAAGTGACTCTAAACTGATGAGCCTTTTATGGCTCAAATACGGACACAACCAGGCTTTCGCAAAGAGGTTACAGAAGATACAGGCCTCTCAAGATCCAGAGTCACCCCCAAAGACAGCCAAAAGAAAGACTAAGACAACACCCTTGAGAGGTGGCAATAGTGGGTAGAACATTAGCCACAAATGGGGTGCCACATCCCTGGAAACCCCAACCTGCAGCTGGCCGACTACACACACAAGTCCAAAAACCTGCATGCCCTGGCAGGGCTAAAGCCAAGCCAAGCTTTCAGGACACATGAGGAGACAGACAGGAGATGGGGCAGAACAACAGCTGTCCCTGGGAAGGAAAGGATCCGTAATGAATTGGTTACCCAAAACCAAATTCATGAGAGTCACAATTCAAAGATCTGATTTTTACAACTGTTTTTTCTCCTGCTAATCTGAATTTGGAAAGGAAGGGATAAAGACAAATGTTTCCCCTGCTGTCTTTAGTATAGACTGGGTACTACAGATAGAGATCTAGGGGAGCTGACTGTGGCAAGAAGTCTTACCATTCCTGGACTTTTATCAGTTTTCCCAAGATCCCATCCGCAGACTCCGGAGTGAGTGTGGTGCCCCAGCCATGCCCTCATGGTCACCAGAAACTGCAGGGGCGGAAAATATCTTTTCTCTCTCCCCTTCTAAATTTTGGCTGGGTGTCTGTAACAGAAGACAGAGTAACAAGAGAAAAGCATACTAATTTATTTAACATAAATTTTATGTGACAGAGGAGCCTTCAAAAGGAAATTAAGACCAAAGAAATGTTTTTATACTAGGTATGACAAGGAATAGAGTCATGGAAAAATGTGATGAGATAAAGTGGTAAAATGGGGAAACTTAGCAAGGACTATTCACTCAAATTCCTCTTGACATCACTCCATCCTCAGAGATAAGGATGATCCCTTCCTCTGGGTTTAGGAAGGGCACCTCTCATGTGCGGATCTTATGACCTGCTTCAGGGGAAGGTTAGAAAAAGTCCTTCCTACACCTGCCATTTCTCAAATTCCTTCAGCTTAAAATATTCAACACGCCAAAGTGCCATATTTTGGGGTAGCATGTCCTCAACCCCATCATTCTCTTTCAAACAAGTTATTTCTGGGGCACCTGGCTGGCTGAAACAAGTTATTTCTTATGACTCTCAATGAAAGAGTTTTGCCAGTTAGTAAGAATGGGTATGTAAGTCCTCCCCCCACCCCCAGGTTCAATGCAAAACACTTCAATCAAGCACAACAATGTGGATTTCTTTGGCAATGTAAACCTGATGGCTGGAGAGCCCCTAAAAATGCTATATTATATACTTTCAAATTATTTTTAAAAGTATGGCTGAGCTAGCTATAAAGCATGAGAAATGTTCTAAGGCAGAAATGGTAAGAAAGCACAAATCTAGAGATGAGTTAGTTCTGAAACCAGCATGTCCTAGGGGCATGTGCACAGTCCTGGTGGCTAGAACTTGGAAGTGGGGAGAGAAGCTATAGGAAACAGGATAACAGGAGGCAAAACTGGGGGGCCTATGCAAGACGCAAAGCCAGAGCACAGCCTCTCCCACAGAAAGCTTTCAAGGTGAGATAAGGGGCACCTGGGTGGCTCAGTCATTAAGCGTCTGCCTTTGGCTCGAGGCATGATCCCAGGTCCCTGGGATCGAGCCTCGCATCAGGCTCCTCCGCTGGGAGCCAGCTTCTTCCTCTCCCACTCCCCCTGCTTGTATTCCCCCTCTTGCTGGCTGTCTCTCTGTCAAATAAATAAATAAAATATTTTTTAAATAAATAAATAAATAAATAAATAAATAAATAAATAAAATAAATAAAGGGGAGATAAGTTAAAAACAATTCATCTTCTTGTCAATATATGCGAAAGAATGGTCAGAAGGAAGGAAAAAAAAAGATAAATGCGTATGGGTAAATCTAAACACTGTGTTATTTCTGGGGTTAAAAGATCAAGTCCAGGGAGGCCTGGGTAGCTCAGTCAGTTAAGCGTTGGCCTTCGGCTCAGGTCGTGATCCTAGGGTCCTGGGAGTGAGTCCTGGATTGGGCTCCTTGCTCAGTGGGGAGCCTGCTTCTCCCTCTGCCTACTGCTCCCCGTGCTTGTGCGCACGCTGTCTCTCTCTCTCTCTCTTTCTCTCGCAAATAACTAAAATCTTAAAAAAAAAAAAAAAAAAAAGATCAAGTCCCAGAACATATAATACTAATAAAAATAGTTCGTATCAGGAAGAGATTGATCTTGGGTGCCTGGGTGGTTCAGTTGGATAAGCGGCTGCCTTCAGCTCAGGTCATGATCTCAGGGTCCTGGGATCGAGCCCCACAGGGGGCTCCCTGCTCAGTGGGGAGTCTAATTCTCCCTCTGTCCCTCCCCCCAGCTCATGCTCTTGTTGTATAAATATCTTATATTATTTATAATATAAATATCTTGTATATAGATTATTTTGTGAATTTAGAGACTATGCTCCAAAAATCAGAACGTTCAGTAAAAGCTTAGTGTCAAGTGTTTCCCAATAATAGTGTTACAAAGGTTGACTCTAAGGAGAAAATAATGTTAAAAACCCTTAGTTCAACAAGCCACATATGGATTATCTGTGCCCTCACCCCATCCCTGCTTTAAACTGTTCCTGGCCGATTTTTTAAATTCTGAGTGGATTTTTTCTCTTCTACACAGGAGGCTTCCAGAACTTCCCCATCTGTACATTTTAGAGAACAGAAATTAATTTCCATACCTAAGAAACTTCAAATGACAAATCTGCCCCCCAAACTACAATATAATCCCAAATACAGTATGAATGCCTTAACTTTTTGTTCCAGTACAAAGGTTTGGCTACCCCCAACCTTAAAACAACGTGTCAAACAGTCAACAAGGTGACACAGTCCTCTTACCTGGAATAAAAATGCTAAAAGCTAAAACTGTTGTGAAAGAAACCAACTGGCAGCCACTAAAATTAAAGATGAAAAGTTCTATTTGACTAGAAATGGAAAAGCCTGTATGTATACACAGACTCTGAGAGGGCGTTGTGGACTTCCAGGAGTAGAAAGCATAAACAGAGCTGACGGTGTATAAAACAGAAGGCATCAGGGCTTGCTGTCCAGCGGAGTAGTTAAGGGCTGTGGCCCTGAGGTCAGGATGCCTGGATTCAGATCCCAGCCCTGATGACGGTATAACGCAGGCAAGCTATTTAGCTTCCACACAGGTCAGTCTCTATCTGTGAGGCTGGCAAGACAGCCCTTGATAGGACTGCAGTAAGGATTAAATTCGATATGACAGAGTAAAAGCCCTTAGCACAATAATCGACACACGGTAAATATTTAATAATTGTGAGTTAGCTATGGAATTATTATCCTATTTCTAATACTATTTTATAATACCACACTACCAGAAGTGTCAAAAAGCACCTTAAGCAGTGGTTAAATATATTTCAGTTATTCCCTGATAGTAGATAATCCTAACGCCCATTATACAGCATTCGGCAAACACAATAACCAGATCCAATGCCAAAGAGCCACAAATTAAATAATTAAAAATTATTAAGGCATAACAGTGGCCACTAACCTGCTCACTTGAGCCCAGAGATCTGATTACTAATAATCAGGTTACAGTATTAAGAGACTAATGAAATTTTTCTATAATATATGCTGCTGTGGTCTTGAGAGGCAACCATATAAAACCATAATAAAGTCAAAAAGAATCAAGAACCACCAACTATTCTGTGGCCACAGCCATTCAATATGCCCACCTCACAGCCTGAGCAGCTGGGGGACGGCATCAGCGACAGGAGGCCAATCACAACAGCTGAGTTCCGTGGGGCGAGCACCCACAGCAGATAATTCTAAAAGTGTGGTTTGCATTTGACCCTGACAGCCTAAGAAAACCTAAGCAGTCTCAGGGAAAGTAACACCTACATCCAAAACCTACAACTCGGGGACGAAAAGAAAAGACTCTTAAGAAAGAATGGATTCTTACACCACTCCCCGGGGCAGAAACTATTTGAGACTGAACTGTGAACTGGCAGCTACCACCATCAATATCCCCAGAGCCAACTCCTTGAGCAGGAATCTAATAACCACTTACTCGGTAGCCACTAATTTACTCTTCGTTTCAAAGCAGCTTTTTATCTTGGTTTTAAAAGAATGAAAGTGTCTAAAATTCTCTTTGCAGCAAATGGAAATGCATTCCATCATTACCCCCCATTATCCTTTTCAGCTGGCAATAACTTGTAGTTTTAAAGCAGAACAACAAAAAAGAGTTTGGGCGATGCTCGTCAAAGCTTGGATTCCAGCCCTGCCCTGCAGCCCGCTGTAATTTGAGAAAGTTCCTGCTTCACATTCCAAAAGAAATTCATTCTTCTGTGAACAGCCCTCTACATTAACTGCCACCTCTCTTTGTGTCACTGTTTTTATCCGTGCAGCAAACATTTTGTAAGCGTTTACTACATTATGGTTCCATCCTTGAAAGAAACATTTATCCTTAACACCCTGATTGCATTTCACAGACGTTTAAAGTACAACAAATGGATCACAAACACTACTGTGAAGTTTGTGGATGTTAAAAAGAATTCTAGAATCAACATGCTGCTCACACTCTCCAGAAAGTACCTGAGGGTAGGCGCCAAATTTAAGGCTCTTTTGAAACATAGAGGAAAACAGTGTACAATCAAAAGCAGACAGGCTTTAGAATTAGCTCCACCATTTGTAAGTGTTATAAATTTAGACAAATTACTTAGTCTCTCCAAACTTTGGTTTCCTCACCTAGAAAAGAAATATAAATATCTACCTTAAATAAGGCTGCTGCAAGGGCTGAATCCAATGTGTATTAAATGCCCAGTACAGTGCCAGGCATATAGTATATGATCAATAAATAGAAGCCAGTGTTATTAGAGACATTTTCAACAGGAGGAACACATTTAGTGGTGACTTGTACTCTTTGGTGGAAAAAATTCATCATGTCAACAGAATTTATTATTACTGTTCTAAAAAGACAAAGTGAAATCATAAGCTTCACGGGAGAACCTGTAACTTGATACCATAAATTAGTAGCATTTACCTTATGGCAAGGTGGAAGACAGGAACCTGCAATTAAGAAGTGAGTTATATTTTATAAGAAGAGTATTTAAACAAACAAACAAAAAAAACAAAAAACAAAATGAATGTAGTGAGATTACAAAGGAAGGACCTAAAGAAGGAAGAAAGTCAAAAAGCAGCTATACCGATTTGTCAAGTGGAGAAAGGTCCTGTCTCTCCCCATTATCCTTTCTCCTCTTCTCAACTCCTCTAGGGAAGAAATATGTTCTCTTGGAAACCGGGAGTCCAAAAAAAGGAAGTCTGAAGAGACGAAGTAAACAAGCAATCTCTATGTATTAAACCACATACTAACACTTTGGACTAACAGGCTTTTGTTTGGTTTTACGAATTTCACTTTAAAATACATATCCAATTTAAATAATGTATCTTAGGAGTAGGTCTATCAGTCATCCACGCTTCCTCTGAATTAACATAACCAAATAATTATGGATCAGCTATCAGTTATGAGGGAAATGGGAGATTTCACTGGGGGGGGGAGAGGTTAAGGTACAAAAGAGAGAGAAATGGGTGATTCTAAGGCACGTGGTACCTGTGAGATGAGAAAGCACCATTACCTAACGGAGGACACAGCAGAGCAGGGGAAAGAAGAGTCTGTGTACCGGCGAGGGTGTACTGGCGGCCCAGGAACAAACGCTAATAGTCAACAAAGCCCCTCCTCTGGCTTCTTAGGGGCATTAATGCCCGGCCTATTTCCCTGAAAATCACGTGCTACTGCAGATTACCAATATTTATCAACTCTAGGACTATGAAACAGGATACCACGTAATGTGAAATGCTGGGGTCTGCAAATACAAAACTGTTCTACATTATGATCAAACCATAGAAAAATGATCATTCAAAGATTAATGTTCATTTAATCGCATCATTTTTTTAAAAAAAGCAGTTAGAGGTCACTCAAAAGAAACATTCACATTTACTTCTTTGCCCTGAAGGCCTCTTTCAAGATTTTCTGAACTCCTTTTGCTTGGAAATGCAGAAATGCAGAAATTTCTCAATTTAAATTTAAACCCAGCATACAGACCTGTGCAGAGATGCTCTTGTCCAGCCCTAAGGGTTCCAGAGAGAACCCTACTCAACAGATGTTCGAGTACCAGCAAGGCTCCTAAGAATGAAACTAAACACTCCAGGTTACTCTGTTCTGAGCAGGAGCGAAATGGCTCCCGGGTCTGGTTCAGAAATAATCACACTGTAAAGTTGAAGCAGATACTCTATGCCTCATATCTAGTCATCTCAAATTTGATCCCATACACTGAAAAATTCTGTTATTTGACTCCTATGGAGTCTACATCCATAAGTGCTTTTATATCTTAAGATGCAATTATCAGAGAAAATGTCTTTTTAAGTCAGTTCTCTTTGGAGCTGGCCTCCACTGAAATACTTCATTTTGTTTTTTACTCAAAACCTGAAGGAAATAACCCTTTGAAGAGGAACGAGAGAAGTTGCTTCAAAATCCCGCACCTTCACTCCCCTTTCCAACTGTATCTTCCTAGTTATAGTCCAAAGTGCAAAAAAAGTAATAAAATTAATTGGAAATAATGCCATAGTTAAGTACATCATTTCAATTTGATGAGATGAAATTTGCAATTGAAACACACCCCTCCCCCCCAAAAAAGGGCATTGCTTATTCAAAAAGACCAGGCCTGTTGATCACAGAGCTGAAGAAGTCTATACGGTCAGAGATATGTACCCGCCTGGAAATACTAAACCTGAAATAAGAAACCATGCTCAACAGCTGTGGGTGGGCATAAAGTAGATGCAATGAGTGAACCTAAAAGAAGGGGAGAAAGAAAAAGGTCCTCACTCTAGTGATAGCTTCTGGTAAGACCCTCAGCCAGCTGCCAGGATACAGTATATAAATGCTATCATTTTTGAGTACTACAAGCCGGGCATTATGCTAACGAGCACATTACATTGTCTCCTTTACTCCCTCTAACAACTATGTGCAGTGGGTATTAATATGATTATTTTGCAGGTAAGGAAGTAAACTCAGATGATGCCCAAAACCCTGCAACCTTCTAAAGGACCCACTGACATCCTAGAATGTTTTCGCTACGCCCCATGGAATCCTTACAATCCCCTCTTGGGGGATTTGCAAACTCCAGGTCTGTGCTGCTTGGAGAGCACTTGGGTCCCAACAGCTCCATGTTTCTCTACTAACCTCCTCACGAAAGAAAGCTCTCCCAGCAACTTCTTCCGAACCACACGTTCTCCCAACTTGAGGTCTTCTGGAATATCCCCTGGGAATCATCTGATGGCTAGCCCGTACTTACTTGTGAAATCTCTCCAGGCCCTATGGGTATCCCACGTCGCTGTGGCCCTAAGTGGATATGCTGTCCACCTGTACACAATGTGGGACACACCCACTTCTCTCTGCCCACCCTCCCCCCAGTGTCACCGAGTGGCCTGAACATCACCTCCATTCTCCTAACTATCAATTCATACGCAATCCCTTAAGTAGGTACTCAAAATCACCCTCTCTTCAGAAAACCCCTTTACTAGCTTCACTTCCCTGTAATCACTCTGGTAGCAGAAGAGTACTGGATTAGATCAGATCCGGCTTCTAATGATGGTTCTTTTATTCATCTGTGTTACCTGGACAAATCACTCCACCTTCCTGGGACTGCTTTCTCAACCACAAATGAGGAGAATTTGACTAAATAAGCTCAAAACTAATTCTCACCTCTAAGAATTTTTTATGGAAAAAGGCTAGCTAGCTATAGCATTAACTTATAAAAAACAAAAAAAAATTGTTATAAAATTTTTAAATTATTCAAGGCACCCTAAATTTAAAAAATTAATACACAACATATAAAAACCATAAAAAAGAGAACTTTTACATTTCAAAGGGTGACAAGGTTGATTTAATACCAATAATAACATCCATGACAAATAGATATCTGGTCTCTGTTTAAGTCCCAGTGACTGTCTTGCTCAGGACAGTTCCCATAATTAGACTCTTCTCCAAGCTAGAGAGTGTTTCTCCATGAGGGACATCCGTTTTCTATTCTTTATTTGACACATGAATGAAGACCCAGGTAATCCCTTACAGACTACTGGTCTACGAATATAGACGTTCTAATCTGTACTCACTATGCAATACTTTAATATACCAAACATGTTTTAAATACTGTGATAGTTGGTCTCATGGGTGAACCTGGTTGGGCTACAGGACTCAGTTAATTAATCAAACATTAACCTAGGTGTTGCACAGAAGGTATCTTGTAGATGTGGTTAATATCTACAAGAAGTTGACTTTAAATAAAGGAAATTACCCTCGACTGAGTGGGTGGGACTCACCTAATTAGCTGTAGGCTTAAGAACAAAAACTGAGGTTTCCCAGAGAAGGAACTCTGCGTTGAGACTGGCAGCATCAACTCCTGCCTGACATTCCAGCCTGTCAGCCTGCCCTATGAATTCTGGACTTGCTAATCCCCACAACTTTATGAGCCAATTCCTTAAAATAAATCTCCTTTGAAACACAAACACACACACACACACACACACACACACACACACACACACTGGCTCTGTTTCTCTGGGGAGCCCTGACCAAGACACCAACATACTGAAAGACTCAGACTGGTATTTTTTTTTTCTTTTTTGAATAAGGGTTAACAGATGTCTGTTTCTTGTAACCTCTTTAAAATATTAAAGTCTTTTTTAAATGAGAAAGTATTTCAAGTAAGTGCTCAGAAGGTTACTTTGTTAAGTTAGTACTTCCCGCTCAATGCCAACAAACCAGCAACACTGCTCCATCACTGTGTCTTTCTTTACTAAAATACATAGGAGGGAAAAAACAGTGATAGTGCCTACATGGAATTTTTAAGCTCCAAAACTGATTTCAGAAGAGTGTGAGATTCCATTTTTTTCTCACTGTCATGGCTTTGAAAGTATTTCCTCACTACCAGTTAGTGTAACATCACGGTGGGAAAGTCAACCATCAGCCCAAACTCAGAAACTGAGGAACCATACAGAACAGATGGAGACCTGCCCTACTTGGTGACATTTACAAAATCAAGCTGAGAATTCTCCAGCTCTCGTTTTTATTGTTGATCCATCAGTTGGTGAATCTTCGGTGCTACGGTGACATAGAAAAAGATTTCCAAATCACCACACACAAACACAACTACTAAGGATCTACGAATCACACACTTAGTGACATCAGTTCATACATTTGGTGTCATTCAAAAACATGATACATGACAACTAGAAACTGGTTCTGTAAAGACGCCAGCAGTGGTTAGGCCTTGCAGGCCACTACTCACACCTCTGTTACTGTCACTCCAAAGCAGCCAATGACAATCCATAAATGGAGAAGCATAGCTGTATTCCGACACAACTTTATTTACTAACACAGACCATAGTTAGCTAGCGTGGGGGGTGTAGTTTGCTGTCCCCTGCCGTATACTCAGAAAATCACCCAGCTGGAAAAGCCCCTGGAAATCACATGGTACAATATCCCACCCGATGCCAAAATACCTATAATAACATCCATGACAAATAGATATCTGGTCTCTAAGTCCCAGTGAGTGTCCTGCTCAGAACAGTTCCCATAATTAGACTCTTCTCCAAGCGAGACAATGTTTCTCCATGAGGCACATCAAGATTTTGGGATGGGATATTTTCCTATTGTGTAGCACTGCCCAAAGCGCTGTGGGTCATTTCGCATCCCTGGCTCCCAAACACTAAATGCTAACTACACACACATACACCCGTCACTGTGACAACCAAAAACTTTCCCACAGATTTCCAAATCCCCTGGGGTGGAGGTGTTGGCACCCAGTGGGTCAAGATGCACTGAACTGTATCAGTGATGGGAGTACATGGTAGGTGTCCTATGCAGCCATTCCCCCTTCTACTTATGGCAGACAGAACTAATAAATCACAATATTCTTTAGTACCGAGGTTGGACTGTGCTTCAAATTTTTAACACAATGTTCAAGACAACCATCACTAATAAGTCATAATTGTGATGTTAGCACATATTTGTTATCCCTAATCTAAAAAGAGTTCTACATACACACTCTGAAAAGAAACTGGCTTCCTCTTTATAAGGCTGAAACATAATACAGTTTAATTTTAAAACCTAAGGGGAGTTGTCAAAGTCTGGTTTCGAGAACGGCTGAGGGGCACTGATTGCACCAGGCGGACGGAAGCCAGGAGTGCAGGATGTGCGGCAGCCCTGGGCACGGCTCACTGCTGCACCACTAGGTCATCCTGCGTCCTACCTGAGTGTTGAATGTCCCACCAGAAACACACATGGACGGAAAACCTGTTTAAATCATCTGAGCCAGAAAAACACAAATTATCTTGTTCACACTTTTAATCATCACTAAATTTTCCCAAAATGTAACTGCTTTTCAGAGCCAAGGCGAGACCATACCTAACTGTTGCCTGACTCTGACCAAGTTGCTCACCATTTCGGGCAGTGATCTCAATGACAGCACCAGCACTCAGGGTATTTAAGTACAACCGAGCTGCCCAGGTCTGCACGTGTCACTGTCTCGGTCAGTGATTCTAGACACGGCTGCAAAACACTGACCATCTGGAACGTATTATATTAAAAATACATGTTTAAGTGATTTCACTTTTGTACCTCCTTTCCATCATAGTAAGAGATTCTGTTCACTTCTTTGCCATCAGGTTTGTAAGTACAGTATATCTATGAATTCATTTCAGGATCCTAAAAGAGGAATTATAAAATACTTGTTACAAAAACAGAGTGTTGGATCCAACAGGTTAAGAACAATGGTCTAAAGACACCTTTTTTTTTTTTTAAGATTTTATTTACTTATTACAGCCAGTGAGAGAGAGAACACAAGCAGGGGGAGTGGGAGAGGAAGAAGCAGGCTCCCAGCGGAGGAGCCTGATGTGGGGCTCAATCCCAGAACGCCGGGATCACACCCTGAACTGAAGGCAGACACTTAATGACTGTGCCACCCAGGCGCCCCTAAAAATACCTTTTTGGCCAAATTTCCCTAACACAGACGCCAATCTCGTCCATACCCTGGAAACAAAGGTAATGCACTTCAAGGGTTCAAACGCGACTTTAACTGGCTACTTTACAGATAAACACTAGCTCTCACAATATAGGTGCGGTTTCTGTATGTCCTGCCCTCTGTTGAATAGAATACATGAGAAAGGGCCGTGAAAGCCTAGTGCTGAGGACCTCTCAGTCCCCCAGCTCACTGTCGCTGTCTGTCTCCGCAAGGACTTCTACCTGATGGTAAAGGGAACTGCCAGTGATTAACAGTCAGTGAAAGAGCCCTGCTGTCACTGAGGCAGCTGCCCTTGCTCACCAGACACGAAGACTATCCTCACTGAGTCCACTTTCCCCATTAAGTTATGTTCCTGAGATCTGTCCCTACTTCACACAAAGCAGGCCCTATAACAGCATCGACAGAACAGCATGTGACCAAGCACCGAGAGGGCAGAAATACCCACCATCCACACTGGCTGATGTGGTGACCCCGTGTGGCATGCGAGCCTTGGCCTGGAGGTTTAGTGTGACTGAAGAAATGCACTTTTCAGGTAGCCTCATGTGACCGCTAACTCCGGTAGTGGGCAGCACACAGCCCTGGAATACCAGAGCTGAAAAGGGGCCTGGAGGCCATGTAATCCAGCCACTCTTCCCGCAGGGAACAGACTTCCACAATAGGAATCAGGAAGCGGCAGCTGAGAGGGGCTTACCTGTCACGTTTGGGGTAACACTGGGGGAAACAAGAACCCTGATGGGATCGACCCCTTAACTTTTCACAGGACAGGACGTTTCTGAGGCCACCAGTCAGCCCATTAGCGGCACAGCTACTTCCAGCACCCAGGTATCCTGAACTCGGGTTAGGGCTCCTCCTCTTCCTCTCCCGTTCTGCGCCTAACTCAATGAAAACTCAATTGTTTCATGTCTAATTCCCCTAGTAAATACAGAATTAATCTCACCAACTGATAGATGTTCCTCAAGTCTAGATTTAGCTTTAAACCATTTTAATGTTAAAAATATGGAGATTTAAAAAAACTAAGATTTGAACTAAAGCTTAAAAAATGAGTCTATATAAGAGATTACTAGTTTGGGATTTAAAGGTTTGACATTGACTGAAAATGAAAATAAGCTCTAATACAATCTATGTCGATTTACATATGATCCATATGCATAATGATATATCTCCATTACAATAATGGACTGAGGCCATTGGCAAGCTTAGTTCCCAAGAACATTAATTACCATTTCCCTCTGTAAGTCTTTCTTTTAAATCTTTTATAGTTCATGGCAGTTTTTAAGTCTGGATAAGTTTAGAGTATGGATAAGAGTTCATATATAGTTCAAAGACTAACTCCCAGCAAAATCATGCACAAAAGAAATGGCAGGTCCCAGATACTTCTTTAAACCAAGTTTTCAACTACTCCAGGTTTAAGTGGTAGCCTTCCGTCTGGAGGGCTGGGAGAGAGCCAGGTATGTGGAAGCACAATTCCAATGATTTGTTTTCTCCATTCTTCAGAGACACACATGTGAAAGTGAGTGGTAGGGAGCAGAAAACCCAACACAAACTTTGGGATGGCCTCTAAGTAATTCTTGGGTCTCCAAGGGAATAAGGGCACCACATCCAGAGAGCCATCACTTGTCACATCTCTGCAGAAAACCTGGCATAAAATTACCCACAGAAGATCTGCCTCTAAGCCCTATGAGGAACATGAGCTATGTAGCTATCATCAATCCAAAGCCAGCCCTGGCTCCACGCAAGCTTGAAGAGGTCAGTATTATAAATCTAAGAGACAAAGCTGAAAAGGATAAGCGAGTAAGAAAACTGAGACCAAAATAGATCACTACAGGGTGAAATGCTGGACCTCTGAGACCCAGGCAGGATCAAATTTAACAGGAATAAATGTCAAGTCTTGGGATTCAGTTCAAAAACCATCTGCATAGGTACAGGAACCAGACTAACAGATTTCCCATGAAAATTTGGGGGGCTTTGACTTACCAAATGCTTAATATAAGAGCAAGATGTGTCCTCTTAAATGTTAATGTAATTTTGGACTTCAATAATATTGAACGTGCAGTAATAGAACCTTACAGGAAGTAACGGTCCCCCCCCTTTGCTGCCTTGATCATACATCTAAAATAGCGTAGACAATTATGGAAGCCATATTTTCAAGATACTGCCAACCTAGTGCAGCCAGAATAGTATGATCAGGATGGTGAGAGATCTAGGTAGTGGCAATATTTAACTTGAGAAGAGACAGTTATCCTTAAATACGTGACAAAATTTTACATTGCAAAGAGAACATAGATCTTCTATGTTGCTCTGGAAGATATAACTAAAACGAATAGATAAAAACCACAATAGGTAATCCGGATCTGTTATAAGTAAAAAAAATAATCTTATAACTGAAGCCTCCCAACAATGAACCACGGCTGATTAGAAAGAGGTGAACACCTTGTTACTCTAAGTTTTCCTGCAGGGGCCATAAATACTCCGGGAAGGGAAGAGTTATAAGAGTATCCAAATTAGGTAGAAGATTGGATTAAATGACTACTACCAGTCCACTCTAATCCTGCAATGATACTATGTTAAGTGAAGAAGAAAAAGATGAAGTAGAGTCAGCGCTTTCTTCCCTCCCACCAAGTTCAGCGAAAAGATAGAAGAAACAAGAAAGCCAAAGGGAATATGTTCAAAAATATGTGATACAGAAGGACTTAAAAGTGAAATGCAGAATAAGTAAATCAGGATAAAGGGTATACGGATTTAGGGTTAGAAGAATGGGGGGTGCATTCCAGGTCCAACACAGCCTAGTTCCAGAGGACATCAGGCAAGTCACCAAACCTTTCTATAGCTCAGGATTTCCATCTCTGACAAGTGATCCTACCTGTCCTGCCCTAAGAACCAAGTGACTAGATAAGAGAAGCTCTCCGTAAATAATTTACACATAAATGATCAGTCATTAGTCTACGTTAGTCAGACTCTTCCAAGCTCTGCTCACCACACATTAAAAAGGCTATGAAAACCCTAGAATCTTGAAAGATCAACCAACATAAGGCCCTGTGAATGGACAAAAGACATAGAATATTTCTAGGTAGAAATCCTAAAGGTATAAAAATAGTCTTATCTGAGGTGTTAACAAGGTATTTATTACAAAACAGGTTAAACTTGCTTAAGAAGGATATTAACTGTTTAGCTGTTTTCAATAACCAAGTACTAGAGATTAAGAGGAGGCAGACTTGGGGTGCCTGGGTGGCTCAGTCAGTTGAGTGCCTTGATTTGACTGAGCCAAAATCCTCTTGGTTTTGCCTGTCATGATCTCAGGGTCCTGAGATCAAGCGGGCTGCAGCTCTGTGCTCAGAAGGGAGTCTCTTGGAGATTCTCTCCCTCTGCTCCTTCCCCCTTGCATGGTCTCTCTCCCTCTCAGTTAAATAAATAAATCTTAAAAAAGAAAAGAAAAGAAAAGAAAAGAAAAGAAAAGAAAAGAAAAGAAAAGAAAAGAAAAGAAAAGAAAAAGAAAAGAAAAGAAAAGAGGCAGACTTGAATGAATGTAAGCAAGATCAGGTAGGTCTTAGAAAGAACATTTACATGCTTCTTTTGAGATCAAATGAAAATGTATAAGCCACAAAGCAACAGACAGACATAGGAATTATAACCCTGGTCAGGATGATGAGACTTTGGAAGAGACTATGGAGGTCTGGAAATCAAAGCGCACTGGTCGTGGACTGGTCAACATTCACCGCCCTTCGGTGAGTCAGATCAGACTGTCTACCAACATACTTTCTAGCACTAGCACTAGCACTGCATGAATTAGAGCCAATCAATTAACTGTTTGTTAGGAAAGAAAAATAAAGTTAGCAGGTCTATTTGGGAATATATTTCACGTGAGCATTCTACCTGGGGCACCTGGCTGGCTGGGTCAGAAAAGCATGTGACTCCTGATCTCGGGGTCCTGAGTTCAAGGGCCATGTTGGGTATAGAGATTAAACAAAAAAAAAGCATTCTTGTTCTTAAGTGATAAAGCAAATGGGGTAAAATGTTAATAGGTGAATCCAAATAAAATGTATACAGGTGGTTCCTTGTACTATTTCCATTTTTGCAACATTATTCAATCACTGTGAAAGAGTCACCACTTAAAGTTTAAAATATTAGGTGTTGACTCTGATAGTCCTTATCTACGTAGTCCTTAGCTCTCATGGTAAAGTCTAGAACTTGATAACGCATCACTTCCTAGGGTCTGCCCTACGTCCTCCGCTTTAATTAAGGCAAGTTCACTCACATATACTCCCTGGTCTTCTCATCAGTCTCCACGCTTTCTTCTTCTCAATATTGAAAATAAACACCAAAGCTAAAATAAACCTCAATATTTATTTTTTTATTCACATTTCAACCTCTTCCCTCAAGCCTTTCCATGATTCCTAATTACCACGTAAACTTTTGACTTCAAGAGCCTCTCCCAGGTCATTCTCATGGAAGTGGGAGAAAGAGCAGAGATTTCTCTTTCTGCCCCCTGCAGGCAAGTAAAGGAGTGCATTGTCTGTAGGGTACTTTACCACAATAAAGCCAACTAAGTCTTTCTGCTCTTTATTATCACCAAGCACTGGCAATTCTAAACAATGTCAGGGCTAAGGTACTCCCACCCACCAGAGACAGCTCCCACCACCACCTCTTAACACGTTACCAGTAATGGCTGCCTCCCCCACATCTTTTATTTGACAGTTTTTCTTTTCATGAGGATCTCAAAGTAAAGCAAACCAACAAAGAAAAGTAGTAAAAGAGCAAAGACTAATGGCAATCAGTGTATTTTCTGTAGTATCTCCAACTGCATCATTTTAATAGGAAAGTTCGTGTATAAGGTGATGCCGCACTCTAAGCAAAACTAAGTAGAGTCCATTTATACAATCCGACCCATTATGATTTAGAATTAAAACTATTTTTTAAACAATAATAATGTAAACAAATGGTTCACAGCCATAACGAAGTGTCTGGAGGGTGGAAAATTTGCCAAGATTTATGGGTTCAGACTTGGGAGAATGAACAAGGCTACAGCAACAGGACTGCAGCGCTTTTGGCCGCTCTGATCCCAAGTCACGCTGAGGCCAGGTCACCTTAGTCACTGAGAGGAAAGGTCTAACTCAGCAGAAGAAAAAGGACGGAAGTCCTACTAAAAGAAGGGGTGGTCATGCCTTGGTCAACCTGGTTGACGGCCATTACAGAGAAGGCAGCTGGGTGGTAAGACAGCAGAAAATTAACATTCTCCTTGGAATCTCCCTGTCCAGAAGCAGTATTCCTCAGCAGTAACAAGTTCTCCTGATTCCATCAAATGGCAGGGAATGCCTTTCTAACTAGGCGGTACAGATAACTGAGAATGGACTCTTTAATTATAAAACTGACAATCAGAGAGCACCGAACCAAAAAACTCAATATAGCAAACTACTTCATATATTACCAACAGGTGATGATGGAAAACAGACTGTGTAAATAGGTGTAAACAAAAACAGAGTTTGGGCTATCACTGTTTTAGTAGTTCTCACAAAGCACAGATACGTATTTTGCCACAGCAGAAACAAAAAGAAATCATAAATCCGTAAGAATAACTAGTAATTTGCTGCACCCTCATAAACAATTTCCACTATTGGTTAAACTGTAGAATGTATCTAAATCCTACAGAATAACACATAGGTTTTATCTATAAAAGCTGAAAATTTTACTCAATTAGGACAAAGAACAAAAATTCCAAAGATTATCCAGAACACAGAGCAATCAAATTTCAAATATAGCATTCAGACATGTAACTAGAAACCTGCCACAGAAGGCGAGCTCTTGTGTTTCAAAAACAAGCATTTCCTCTACCCAAACTAAAGTCTAAAGATCTGCATACTTTCTCAAGTACTTTATCTCCCAAAAGCCAAGGGAAAGGGGGAAGAATACATTTTTTAAACCAAGATTTTATGGAAAATTCAGGACATGCCTTATCAGAAAAATAATACTGTCTAATTTAAAGACATGAGATTAAAATATATATAGAAATGTACACAGTGGTTAATTCAATAACTATAAAAAATCAGTGTCATCTTTTCATTTTCTAGTTCGAGAAATTATTCAGGCTTTCCACTTGTAAATATCCCTTGTGTCCCTAAATATAAGGAAATCACAACTATGTAACTCAAGCACAGACTTACAAGTGCATCAGGAGTTTATACTTGTTACTAATATTATAATTTGAAATCTGGAGGGGAGTAGATCGTAACTGTTCTCACCACACCAAAAAAAAAAAAAAAAAGATGATGATCTGTCATCAGCTTGACTGTGTCGATCATTTCACAATGTATATCACACTGCAGACCTTACAGAGATACAATTTTTATTTGTCAAGTATACCTCCATAAAACTGGGGCTGTGGGAGGAATTTATAAGCTAGCAAGACACTAAAGCACCAACAAATATAAAATATTCTAGTTTATGTAGTAATTAGTGCAAGCGAGACCACCAAATCAGATCCAAAAATCACCTGCACCAATACAGTAATTTGAAAAATAAAAAAGTTAAACACTTAAAATAGCAAACACCTGCAACAAGCAAGGGCTCATCAGACATCAACCTCCACCAACCACAATGTGATGGCTGTCCCTAGCTACCCTGCCCAGCCTGCGTACCCGCTGCTCACAGCCAGGAGCCTCTGTAATTACACTTACGAGAGACACTACACGATGTAGATGGGGAAGCGCACATTAATTGCAGCCAATAAAACATATATACAACGCAGACAATAACTGAAATTAATAATGATTACCTCCGGTAATGTTATAACAAGACCACACTAAAGAAAACTGAATGTGTATGTAACAACAGATCTTGGGTCATTAGTATCTGTTAACACGCTGTCAATGGCAACGTAGCAGAAATAAAACCTAAGTAAATTCTTAGGAATTGGTCGAAATTCGCTGCAGGCTTCGGTAAAGCTTTGCTTTCTGGTTAAACCAAGAACTGAAGCAAGAGGCTAACTCTTGGTAGAAACGTGTCAGTTAAGCAGAACCCGAGTGAGTCCCACTGCAGCTGTGAGGCATTCAGGAGCTCACTGCACGACGGAGGCGATGAGACAGCCCGGACTGCTGCCCGCTCGGGGTCTCAGGGGCGCCTGGCCGGCGCAGTCGGGGGGTGGGGGTCCCGGCCCCACCGCGGGGGCAGACGACTACAAATCATACGTGACCTTACGGGTCTGACAAAGAGAGCGGCACAAGTGGCCCGGGGCAGAGGAGAGTCCACGTTTCCCCAGGAATGCGAGCTCTCCTCCCGAGACCCGCACAGGGTGAGCACACACACACACGCTCCGGGTGCCAGCACCACCTGGCAAGGGGGCCCTACGAGCTCGGCGTACAGCAGCGGGAGGCTGGCCACCTTCCCGACCCTCCGCGACCCCCGGACGACGGCTGACCCTCCCCGCCAGCCCCCTGCGCCGCCCCGCGGCCCGCCTCGTCCGGGCCCCCGCCCTCCGGAACGCACCCTCTGACGGGGGTCACCCGCGCCCCCCGCCCCCGCCCCCCACACCCCTCACTACTGCCCTCGGGGCTACCCGCGCCCGCGGCCCCCGACCGTGCTCGCCTCCCTCAAGCCCGGGACCCCGGCTCGCCCTCCGCCCCCGCTGGGTGCCCCGGCCGCCGCATCCCTACCCGGTCTCCCGGTCCCGCGGCGCGGCGCCGGCGGGGCCAAGACGCGCCCACTGAGGAGACGGGCGCCTGGGACGCGCCAGCCCCGAAGCGGACCCGGAGCCGGCTTCCGCCTCGCGCCGGAAGGCGTCTGAGAGCGGGACCGGAAGTCCCGCCCCAGTCTCGGGGCTGGAAGGTGGCGAGGGCGGAGGGCGGCAAGGATTTCACCGCGGCCTCCCCTCCCCAGGCGCTGTCTCCCGCGGCGGCGGCCGGGTCGGCCCGCGTGCCTTGTGCGCCGGCCGAGCACCTCAGCCTGGCGGGAGGTCACACACACGTCCGCGGGCTGGGCACAGTGCTGGCCGGGAGCGGGGCTGTGCTGCGGAGGGGCGCCGGGCCGGGGGCGGGAGGTGATCTGCGCCAGCGATGGCTGCTAGCTGACGGCCGGACGAGGCGAGAGTGCATGCCAGGGAGAGGGGCGCCCGAGACAGCCCGGCAGCTCGGGGGAGCCGGGGGACGGGGGGGTGCACCGTGGAGCTGGGGGCGCATCGCGGGACCCGGGGCTGCTCCGGGGAGCTGGGGGCGCATCGGGGGCCGGGGGACTGCACCGGGGAGCTGTGGGCGCAGCCGCCGCTGCAAGGTCGAAGATCACGGAGCCAGGAGCGAGTGCCGATTCCCGAGGCCTGCCGGACCACCGTTCCTTGTACTAAGGAACTTGGACTTCGGACTCCTTGCAGCAGGGAAGGGCGGTTCGCTAGGGTAATAGACGAAGTCAGGAGTTCACTAGCGTCATGGACCTGGTCATCAAAGAAAAATACAAAAGATTGTGGACAGAACATTTCCCCCTCGAGGGTGCGTTTCCAAAACTGCGATACCCAGATGCAAAAACGGGCAGTCAAGGACTGTAGTCCTGTAAGGCAGGACCACAGGGCTCTCACCCGTCAGGTCACCCCATTGGGCAAGCCACCCCCACCGAGCGAGATGCCCCCTGAAGCCACAGGGAAGCACAGAATGGGCTGAGGAGGAAACTGCATTACCGGCTACAGTAATGAGGATTGTTGGCTCTATTTATTTTCTTGCTTGCTACTAGTGTTTAATAAATGCCTTCTGCACAGCAAGCCCCCCTTTTCCTTTTTAGAAAGAAAAAGCATGACAACAATTTTTCTTTTCCTTTTGCACGCAGCAGGGTATGTTGTGACATGCACAGATCAGACTGTTACAGAAGAACAGAAAGAATGGAGGTCATGGAGAAAGTCTGTACCTCGAGGCCACAACATCCAGTCTGGTTGGAGTAGAAGGGCACTGTTTGGGGTTTCCCGACCTTGGGGAGGCAAGCAGTCCATTTGTGGTGGCATATGAAACAACCCAATCATCTGGTAGAGAAGTATAACTTTGAAGGAATGAAAAGATTTTGGGGGTGGGGGCACCAAGAAGTAGAATGTAACAGGCATTCCATGAAATGTCTTGGTATAGGTCACCACAATGGTTGGTTGGTTGGTTGGTTGGTTGTAGGAATGGCCCTAATACACAGGGCAATCCCTTATAGAGCCATATATCCCTATACAAGTGACTGTATTCTAGGGTGACCAAACATCCTGGGTTGCCCAGGATTGAGGGGGATCCCAGAACACTGGAACTTGGATGCTTAAACTGGGATAGTGCTGGGGAGAGTGGGCAAGTTGGTCCTACTATCATCCCCTGTGAAACAGATTAATCCAGAAATGGACACATCCTAAACCAGGCCATTTAGAGTCTTCCCCCACCCCCAGGAATTTAAAATATGGCATCAGAAAACACAGAGGATAGCCCTTAGAGCCATCACATAAACGACAGTGCCCTAAAGAAAAGATCTTTTAACACCCTTTGCCAAGGACCCAGGACCTGCCACATCTCCTTTGATTGCAGGAGGTACCCCTGTGTACTTCCAAACATTTTGTTGCTCGAGTAGCCAGAGAAGACTTCTACTCTTGCAAACACCCACAGCACGCCCTTGCTTAAGACCATCTGCTCTCAGAGCCCCTCCTGAATGGGCACTGAGCCAAATGGTCCATACTTACCCCCACAGCAAACTGCAGTAGAACCATCACAAACCCAAATATCTTGAGTCTCCTGCGAGGATTTTGGTCATAATTGGAACTCCAATTGGTGTCTCATGTTGAGATGGAAATGTCACGTGAACCTAGAATCAGGTTAGGCATGAGCAAGATGTCTGAGGCGGGTAGAGCAAAAAGGGGGGAAAACTGAAGGGAAGAGAGAAGACAGGATTACCTGAGAAGTGTTCATCTTAGTCCCCACCTGCCAGGTTTTCATTTCCAGTCCCTTGTGAGGTCCAGCTACACTTCCTGTCCTCAATTGTATTAAAATTCTGTGTCCTTCTGGGGTGCCTGGGGGGCTCAGTCTGTTAAGCATCCGACTCTTGATTTAGGCTCAGGTCATGATCTCAGGGTCTTGAGATGGAGCCCGGTGTCAGGCTCTCCGTTCAGTGCAGAGTCTGCTGGAGATTCTCCCTTTGCAGCTCCCCTCCCTCAAAATAAATTTCAAAAATCTTTTTAAAAATAAATAAGATTCTGTGTCCTTCCAACAAAGTCCCCATTTTCCTTGGGTTAGTTTTAGTAGGTTTCTATTCCCAGCAATGAAGCAACAAGATAGCAATTCACAAGACACAGGTCGCCTGCTCACCCTGCAGCACCCATCTCTTCTCACCAGAGCTCCGGAGCCAGCTTGTCCTCCCATTCAATGACAGGAGGAAGATTTGCACGCCTGCGCTGCTGCCTGGTCCCTTCAGGAAAACTGCCACAGTAACCACAGGGTGCCTGGGAGGGAGTTGGGAAGCCATGTATTCCAAAGTCCTTATTACGCACAGGGGAGACCAGAAGTCCACTTGGACGTAGTGGTTTTCCCAGAGTCAGTTTCAACCATCCCAGAGACAGGACTAGTTCAAAATCTCCCTCCCAGGCTGTGCCCTGATTTTCTGGTGTATGGTGGGTGTAATAACCCCCCAACCCAGACGCCACCGTGAAATCCCCAAGTGTGCTGCTGAGCTTCCCGAGCCACCCGCCTCGTGGGCTCTGGCACGGGCCGGACTGCAAAATCGTGACAGCTGTTTTGTTGTGAGTGACTGTGGGAAACAGACATCCAGCAGGGAGGGAACCAGGAGAGAACGTTTTAAGAAAAATGTCCTCAGTACCTACCAACTGGCTCAGACAGATAAATGGGTTAATTAACGGAGCTAGTAAGGTTAGTTTAAAAAGTGCATTTACACTTCCTATATATATTCTCTCTCCTTCATATGTGGGTGTTTTTCTCATCTGTATTTGTTCATCGAGATCAACCAGCATCACCATCCTTAGCAGCGGTTAGGTCCGCAGCTGTGCCTTCGTCCCTTTGCAAACTGTCACTATTAATTTGTTGCAAAATAAACTAGTCTGTAGTTGGAGGCAATCAGAACAGCATGTTCCTTGGAATACAAACTGCTTACTGTGAAATCATGTTAATTAAAGATAATGTATTGATGGATAAGGTCAGCCAATGCTCTCCAATGAATAATTCCCAACTGGGCTGCAGGGTTCTAAAGGGGAGGTATTTTTTTATGAGGATCTCAGTCTTCCGTGATTCAATAATACCGTTTAAAGTGAAAGTTGACTCATGACATTTAAGGTGGTGTTTTCTTTCCAAATGTGTAGCCTGGGGGATCTGCCCCAGAAATGTTTCAATTTGATTGGAATATTTAAAAAACATCACCTTTGATAGTTTGGTCTAACTTTTTTTATTGTGGTCAAATACATAAAACATAAAATTTACCATTCCAGCCATGTTCAAATGCATAATGTTATGTATCCACCATCCCCATCCATCTAGAGCTTTCTCATCTTCCCAAACTGAAACTTCAGAACCATGGAACAGTAACTCTCCATTCTCCAGGTCCTCTAAATCTAATTTTAGTCTAGGTTTATAGGTTTTATGCCCATAAAAATATGTTCAACACAGGTTCATATCCTCTGCAAGTAAACATTTATAAATAGAAATAAAATATGGCCTCATTCACCTCGTCTCCTATGGAATTCAAAAGAAACCTGTGATTTCCACAAGGACACCTTGTATAACAATCAGATATTTCTACTTCAGACCTCTTTAAGACTGACACCAGTAGAAATCCCACCTGTAAAACACAGGGAAACTTAGCATGATACTCATTCACTGGAAAGCTTGGGTAGGTCCTATCCTGAAGGACTTTTAATACAAGCTGATAACCATAAACGCTGATCCTTGCTTATCTTTCTGCAAAAGCTACGAGCATTCCACACATCTGATTGGAACACAAACCTTGCTGTGTTTTCCTCCCCATGGCTTCACAGCTAAGCAGAAATGCTTGTGCCAGTGAAAGCTTCACCTGCTTCATCCCAGCAGGGCTGGTAAAGCAAGCCTTTCCTCGTGAATAAAGGGTTCACTCCACGGTTTGGTAACAGAAGTAGAAACGCAGCTCTACTCTTGACTTGAAAATCTTACCACTAGGTAAATAACAAAATGACTTTTCAGCTCTGGGTCTCAGTGATACAAACTTACTTCCTATGAAGAAATTAGCTACAGGCTGGGAAGTTCAAGGCAAAGCTTTCCCTGTAAAAACAACGGATGTGTGCCTTAAACGGGAGCGTGACAGGGCGCCTGGCTGGCTCAGTGGGTGAGGCACGTTTGAGACCCACGGTGGATATAGATCTGACATTAAAAAGAACAAAAGAGAGGAATATGCCTTCTGTGCAAGAGTCTCCTGGTTAGTTAGTAAAGGAGTCACTTCCTTCGGCACTCTCTTAAAAACTTTTAAGATCAAGTGTTAATGTACAGATCAGTTCTATCTGCCTTGAGTAGGCATGGCAGAAGCATAGAAAGTTAGTTGTGATTCCTCTGTATTTTTGTCCTGAGACAGACCTTCTCCACATTACAAATACCGCCCAGAAATATACCCTGCACATAGAGTCCCCAGATAAAATTCAGGATGTCCAGTTAAATTTGAATGTCATGTTATTTTTAGTGTAAGTGGGGTAGGGGAGTGGAAGGCACTCCATCTTAGAAAGTTCCATCTCTGCCGTTTCTCGGTTAGGCTCCATCTACTCGTGTTCTATACGTCCTTGCATCTGAGCGACCCAAGAAGTTCTGTTCCTGCTCCAAGAGGGAAGCAAGAAAGTTCATTGTCCTCTGAGTTTTGTCCTCGGCCCCCAAAAAGCTGGTAACATCTCAGAAGAACTGGACCCGAGCATGTTCCGAAACAATAGAGTCAAACCTTGGTTGATACTGGCATCAGTACCCCCGACTTTCGGTGATTCATGGAATAACACCTGTTCACCTGTCACTCGCCTTCCTTCGGGCCCCACCCTGGATTCCCCAATCGATGGGGAAACTCTTCCTTTCTGAGTCTCCCAGACGTCTGCCTGTTCCACACTATCACTTAGGTTATTCCATAGACTCTGTTCTCACTTCCTCCTGGCTTGCGTTTGATTTCTAGCCTGTGTGAAACCAAGGACGCTCCTAGCTGGTTCTGCAGGGCCCCCTCTGGGTCCTCGGACCTGGCCTGCCTGCATCATAAGTGTGTCCCAAAGATTGCATGGGACAAACTTACTGTAAGAAAGTATTTATTGTTTGTGTAAATTTCAAACTTAACTGAGCATTCTCTAATTTTATTTGCAAAATCTAGCAACCGTATTGCACATAAGCAAGATTCCTTAAATATAGCAATGCACTTTTTTTTTTCTCTACCAAAGTATGCACAGAGCATTAGACTACCACAACGATCCGCCCTTGCACAATTTCCTTAACATTTCATAATAAAAAACAGAAGCAAGACCACAGATCTGTGGAGGGGATTGTTAAGAACTTAATGGAAAGTGTGGAAGCCTGAATCCCAGAGACAGATGTGATTTCCACGTGCTTGTAAGGCACTAACTTATCTGGGGAGGTTGAGTTCGGGAGTCTAGGATTTTACCTGAGAACTCGGTGGGCAAGTGCTTTTGAGCCAGACTGGTTGCTTCATGGTACTTACTTTTGAAGTACTTTTCTGTAGTGTTTTTTTTTTCCTTGAGTCATGTTCTATGTCTTTTATTCTTTTTTTTCCTCATGGCAGTCAAGTAGAATTTTCATATTAGAGGAGTATAGCCCAAAGAATGTTGGAGGAATTTCTGGAAAAGGGGACATGGAGACAACATTTACAATGCTGACCTCTCTCTCTGCACCCTCTTTACCGTTCGCTCCAACAAAGACCCACCACATGCAGTGTGTGAGACGGCGAGTCACTCAGCCCAACCTGAGTGCATTGTCTCCGTCGCCCCAGGCTGGGGACATGCATGGGTCGCCCAAGCCCCCAGCCCTGGGGCCTCCACCCGGAGGCCTCTGCAGGTGTCCTCTCCCTGGCCCTAGTCTCGCTTTGTCGCCTGAGACATCTTGGGAGCGTTGTCTGTAAACACCTGCGGCTCATCTCTGTGTGGAGGAGTGACCGATAATATCTAGACAGACACATTGCCTTCCTTATCCGTCCTTGTTTATTAGTCTTATTAGCCTTTTGCCGGCAACCTTTTTATCAACTAAGCACACACTCAGTCATTTATTCATTCAACAAGTATCCAGACAGCATCAACCGTGCGAGGCCCATCAGTAAACAAGACACAACAATTCCCACCCCTGAGCAGTTTGCATTCTAAAGGGGGTGGGCAAAGATAAACAATACAGCAATAAATAAATATGTTAACTATGTTACAATTTAACATATTTATTTATTCACATGATGAAAAATGTTCATTTATTATAACTTAACATGTTTTTCTTACACTGTGATAAATGTTTTAGGAAAAAATAGGGCATGATGAAAGACAGGGATGGTGGGGGGGATGGGTTTCAATTACAATCATCAAAGAAGTGACACTGGGGCGAGGCTTGAAAAAAGTGAAAAGAGGGCATGTCTGGGGAGGTGTTCGAAGATAGAACAGCCTGAGCAAAGGCCCTGAGGCAGGTGTATAAAAATCAATTTCTGGGTGTCTGGTTCTGAAGCCTGCAGCATGCTCACAGGTGTCTCAGTTCTGGCTCAAGCTCAGACTGGACTCTTTCCAGAATGATGGATTTGTTTGCATTTCTGCACCCCCTCCCCCAGCCCTGTGAACTCTTCCCTTTTGTCCACTGCCCCTGGGAGTTCTCCCGTGGGGTCATGAGCGAGACATTGCTTCTTATTTCTATGGTGGCACCTGGGATGACCCTTTGCCTTGGGAATGGCTGTGGGGACCAGCCCCCAGCCTCATCAGGTCCCTGGAAGGAGGAGTCCTGCAGTGTTCCCTCGTTTCCCAGCCCCGCAGACAGGGTGTTCCCTGCCTCCCTTGGCTCTCCGAATGTCTGTCACCCAGGTAACCAATTCCCTACACAGATTCTCTTCTTTAGGGTGACTGCCGTGGTTTCTTATTCCTGCACGGAGCTTGACAGGTGAGGAAGCTAGAACCTGAAGTCACAGACTGTGTTTTATTTGGCTCGGATTCCAAGCACCCGGCACAGAACCCAGCCAGTGACGGTGCTCCATCAAGGTTTGCTGAATGAATAAGGCACAGATATCCTCTCTACTCAGCAGCTAAGTAAATTAAGACCAGTGACTGCAAGCGTGACATCTAACCCCAACTTTGTCATCACGGATTCAGAAAGCTGCCTTGGTTTTTCTCATCAGAGTAGGGCAACCCCTGCCCATGCCCCCCCTCCTGCCTCCCGGAGGGAGTTTGTACAGAAGCGGGGGGCGCATGGAGAACACAGTCGGAAACAATCAGTCCTCATCCACACGGTCGTTAGTCCCTGGAGGTTCTAAAACAAGGAGAGAGTGTGTAGGTTAAAATTATTTACTGAAATCATTAGCATTTGGCCCACTGCCCACCGAAAATCTGCCAAAACATGGGCCACTTACTGACAGGGAGCCCTAGCCAGACCCTGAGCAGCTTAGTTTCATTTGCTCAGAAAATATAAAAGAACATCTCTCTGGGAATACTCGTGCACTGAGGAAACACAATGCCCCATTTTAAATGCTCGACTGTATTCCCAAAAGAAAATTGGTTTGTAATAGAAACAAAGCGAGTGGTACCCTGAACGTGGGGCAGAGCTGCCTGGGCCTCACACGCAGTGAGCACGGTAATGCTGTCCCATGCACATTCTTTATCAGAGCTCCAAACTATGACGAATTCACCCCACAGAACTCAGACCGCTGTGGATCCCATAACAAGCAGAAGAGAGACAGGTTGACTTTGATACCCTTTTCCATCCCAGCCACTGCCTCCATATAAACTCCCTTTTTTGAATTGCTGTCATGGCCCCCAGAATGGACGTTGGGCCACTCTCTCGGGCCGCGCTACACATTGCTCTCGGGGTTTTTCCCAAGTCTCCCTTACTTAGTTCAAATACCAGCTTTGTCATTTACTAGCTGTGTGGCCTCAGGTAACTTGGTCAATCTCTCTGTGCATTGGCTTCATCATCTTAAAATGGGGACGATAAGAGTACCTACCTGGTAAAACTGGTACCAGATCGAAGTAAGTTAAAGCAGGTGAAGTAGTTAGGATGACGCTTGCATGTTGACCCGAAATGTAAGTGCTGGTCATTCTTGCTACACTTGCAAACACTAGTTGGCTTCATGCTGCTTCGGGGATAAAATGCAATTCTTTAGCAGATATGGGTTTTCCTACTCAGAACCTCCAGCTGTCTTTCCAGACTCATCCTCCACTTCTCCCCATGATTACATATCTCCTCACCCCTCTGATAAAACCTACGTTCTTACGAGAAGGTTCTGTGAACTGGACCATGAACACCGCTGTCTTCCCTGTCTTTTCTTATTGAGGGTCTTTGCATGTGCTTTTCTCTGTATGTGGAATGTTCTTCTGCCTTTTCCTCCATGACACACACCATACACCTTCCAGGGCCCCCCGGCTGTGACTCTCTCTGTGCAATTCCCCAGCACCCTCCAAAGAGAGGAAACAGCTCTGGTCCTCGAGGCCAATGGAAGCCGTCACGTCTCTGAAGGGCCAATAACCATGTGTAGGCCACCTCACGTGGTTGTTACTTGTCTCTCCTCATAGGAATTCACGCTCCCTGGAAGGCAGGAAACGTACCAAAACCTACGACTTCAGTGCCTGGCATGTGTTCAAGAAATGTGCAAGTAAATGAACTGATCACATAACAGCGACTTGGAACGGGCAGAGGGACTGGCCCGTCACTCGGGGCCTCCCGCATCACCGTTGCCAGGTGAGAGGAGCTGAGACTTTGGGCCCGGTGACTTCTGACTCCACGACCTCCGAAAGAAGCTAGAGGAGTTCGTGCCCTGTGTTCATATAGTCGGTTGGATGCAAATAATAGACTCAAACTGGACTCCAATGTTGTCATTTCATTGTACTACTTTTTAAAATTTCTATACTAAAAAGATGTGTAAATACATACGACGGACCAAAAGCTGGTTCTCAAGGTAATGAGTTTTGTGAGAGTTCACAGAAGGGAAGCCTCAACCGCACTAGGGTTTCATACAAGGGGTCGTTCTTCCAACCGGAAGATCTGAAAAATGCAAATGTAATCTATGCCTCTTGCTAAAAAAAGTCAAATACAGAGGAAGAATGATGAAGTGGTGGGTGAAGAAAGGCGGGTGCCACAGGGACAGAGCGAAGGAGCTGCCAGCCGAGCCCGAAGACGGGGCGGTCAACAGAGAGGTGAGCCGTGAGCTAGCTGCCCGAGCGGCTCACATCCACAGTCACTGCGTGTACGTCGGTAACACGTAAAGTAAAAAAGGTCAAGCAGCGAAAACACTACCAGCTTTTCCTTGACACACAGCGTACGTAGCATGGACAATACCTTTTGTCATCCAAGAAGTTTCTCCTTTTCAGACTTGACTATGTCACATGCAAGTCTGACGCGGATCATTTGGGAAAGCAGAGGTGAAAGAATGAGTCTGCGAGGAAAACCATTCCTACTTATTTCTTTAAAGATTTTATTTATTTATTTAAAGAGAGAGAGAACGTATGACCCGAGCCGACGGTAAGTGCTTCACCCACTGAGCCACCCAGGCATCCCCATTCCTACCTATTTTTAAAGAACAAGTGTATGTTTAAAATATTAAAATCGTTCAGGCTTAAGAAATACCGAGCGTTGGCGAGGATGTGGAGGAAGAGGAGCCCTTGTGCTCCGCTGGGAATGTGACTCAGTACAGCTCTGCGGGGAAGACTACGGAGGGTCCTCAAAAAGGTGAAAATAGAAATACCATATAATCCAGTAATTCCACTGTTGGGTCTTCACCCAAAGAAAACAAAAACCTCAATTCAGAAAGCTATGTGCAGCCCGGTGTTTATTGCAGCATTTTCTACAGTCGTCACGATATAGAAGCAACGTAAATGCCCATCGGTAGAAGAATGGATAAAGATGTGGTGTAGACCGATAATGGACTATTACTCAGCCATCAAATTAGGAATGAAATCTTGCCATTTGCAACGATGTGGATGGAGCTAGAGGGTATTATATTAAGTGACATAGTCAATGAGAGAAGGACAAATATCTAGGATTTCACTCATGTGCGGAACCTAAAACACAAAACAAGAGCAGAAACAGAGCCCTGAATGCAGAGGACAGACTGGTGGTTGCAGAGGGGAGGGCGGGGAGGGACGGGTAGAGGCGAGAGAGTGGTGCAGGCTCCAGGAATGGGATGAATAAGTCCCAGGAGGAAAGGCACAGTGTGGGGAACACAGGCAATGGTGTTGTCACAGTGAAGTGTGGTGACAGACGGCAGCCACAGCCGTGTGACCGCAGCGTAAGGCACACACTTGTTGCCTCCCCGTGCTGTGCGCCTCATGCTAGCATCACAGCGTGCATCGGCTGCAGTTCCATGAAATGCTTTTTTAAAGAAAAGAACAAAAAGGACTGAGATACTGAGACGAGCTACAGGAGAGCGGAGCTCAGAAGCAGCACGCCAGGCGCCAAGGGACAGAAGCGTGGGTTTCCCCGCAGCATCCGCAGTAGGCAAGCTGCTGCAGAGACCTAGCGCCGGCCAGCATCTGGGGCTAGGAGGGTGGGGGCTCACGCTGATGGCGATGTGCGGTCTCCTGGGCAACAGTGCCCACCAAGCTCAGCATGGTACTGGATGCGAATTCTAGCTGCTACGGCTAAAATATCAGAATAAATAGAGAAAAATAAACAACTGAACTTCAAATATAAAATCAGGACGCATGGGTGGCTCCATCGGTGAAGAATCTGCCTTCAGCTCAGGTCATGATCCTGGGGTCCTGGGATCGAGTCCTGCGTCAGGCTCCTGGCTCAGCAGGGAGTCTGCTTCTCACTCGGCCTGCAGCTCCCCCTGCCTGTGCTCTCTCTCTCTTTCTGCCAAATAAATAAATACAATCTTTTAAAAAAAAAACCCATAAAATCATTTAGTCATGATGTGAAATGTAGTTTGTTTTTTCTTTCATTAACAAAAATAAAGAAATGCTTTGGCCAATTTCACCTTTCTCTTCTGGTTTATACACAGATGAAAGAGAAAGATAAACTTTCCTGCTTTTTTCTTCCCAAGCTCCCAAAGAGATCTGTTTACAGAGGCAGAAAACATTCTTTCTGTGCAGAGAAAGCTCAGCTTCCGGAGGGCCAGGCCCTCAGGCCTCATCACCCGCGCGCCCGAGAACGGCCAGCCCTGCGCTTCTGAGAGTGTCCTCTGACCCACAGTGTTCCTCGAAATTTAGCATATTTGAAAATAAATCAGATAGAGGTTTTTAAAAATGGAAATCTTAAAACCAATCGCCCGGTAACAGTATAATATTACCCTAAGTTTTAAAGCAGTCATTTTGTGCAGTTTTCGAGGAGGGGAAGCTTTGTGTGTCACCGTGCATGTGGCGCCCAGCCGGCAGATCCAGCTGTAGGTCGGGAAGGGTGTCACCCCACAGACGGAATGGGAGCCCTCGGCTAAAGTTCACTAGAATCTCAGATAACCCATCCCATTACCTATCCAAGAACACAGACCTGTCCGATTCCCTTCAGGAAACTTTTAGTTAAAAACTATGGTCATTGCTCCTTTGACATTTAGGCCAAAATAACTTTTAATGCTGCTGGAACGAGAGTTCTGAGATCAGCAGCCCCCCCTACTTCCTCCCTGCTCCCAGCCCTTGTTCAGTGTTAACGAATAATCGAATCATCAAGGTGTCAGCTGAGAGTAGCTGGAGAGGTCTTAAGCACGGATTTTTATTTCCTTGAAAAATAGTCCTTAAAAAATGGGGTTGGGGGGAGGCTTTCAAGAATTAACTACCGGAAGCAATCACAGTGAACTGCTGTCCTGGAGTGGGAGGGCCTCAGTTTACCGGCCAGTGCTGTGGCCCCAGGCCCATTCCCCCCTTCCCGAGGCAGATGTGCAGCCCCTGAAGCCACGTGCCCTCTGTGGGTGCCCCCTCTGTCTCTGCCTGCACCCCCTCTGTCTCTGCCCCACTCCCTTCAATAAACCAAAAACTCCTGAAATGATCAATCTGAACAATCACCACCTTATCCCATCCTGCGTGAAGGTCAAAGCTCGGAATTCAGCCAGACAGCCTGGGTGTCTTGGGAATGTCATCTAGGGAAGACAGTCTTTTTTTTTTTTTTCTTAAGATTATTTATTCATTTATTTGACAGAGAGACCACAGGCAGGAAAGCGGCAGAGGGAGAAGCAGGCTTCCCGCTGAGCAAGGAGGCCCACCCGGGGTTCAATCCCATGACCCCGGGATCATGACCTGAGCTGAATGTAGATGCTTCACCGACTGAGCCCCCCAGGTGCCCCCCTTAGGGAGGACAGTCTTGACCTGAACCATTTGTGTGAGCCTGACTCAAAAAAATCAATTTTGGCAAATCGAGCTCCAAGCATTTACAATACACAACCCTGCCTTGTGGGGACCGACAGCTCTCTCCAATCCGGGACAGACATTCAGCAGTTGAAGGCTCCCGGACCTTCACTGTGCTGCTCCCCCCACCCACCTTCTGCTGTCTTTGTACGAACTAGGCTTTGCTCAGAGGCCCTCGGCGTTTGTTTTACTTTGTTTTGTTTTGGTTTTTCTGGACCTCACCCAAAGGTCAGGGATTCTTAACCTTATTTCACTCATGACCCCTTTTGAGAACATGATGAAGGATATGCATCTATTCCCCTAAGACAAAGCATGCTCACACGCACGTCTTTGCACACACACAGTTTTGTGGATAATTTCAGTACACTCATGGACGATTTTTTGGTTTGGGTCTTATCTTAGAAAACGTTAACTATATAGACAACGTGGACCCAATATATTAGACACAAATACAGCTTATGTTTATAAAGTCTTTGCAATGAATGAATGGTTCCACACAGCTCAGTCCGTTGGGGGGGCAAGTTTTGTGAGCCTGGGCTTCAGAAACACACGTTGGAGCCAAACCAACCCTTCTCCGCACCTTAGGCTGGTTTCACGGTCTGCAGAGTGAAAGATTCAGGAATGCCAGCCAGACCACACGTTTTTGCCTAAGGTTGCACTTCTCTATTACCAAAACATCATTTGAATTATCCTTTCTTTTGAAAAATGTCTTGGACAGTTGATACTTCCTCCTCTATGCTCACACCTTCCCGGCGTCGTACTTTTTTTTTTTTTTAAAGATTTTATTTATTTATTTATTTGACAGAGAGAGAGCCAGCAAGAGAGGGAACACAAGCAGGGGGAGTGGGAGAGGAAGAAGCAGGCTCCCAGCGGAGGAGCCTGATGTGGGGCTCGATCCCATAATGCTGGGATTACGCCCTGAGCCAAAGGCAGACGCTTAACGACTGCGCCACCCAGGCGCCCCCGTATTTCTTTATCTAAAGGTGAAGAAGAGGGAAACATGACCAGGATAAGAAAGTCAAACAGTATTTGTAAAATACTTGTGGTGTCACCAGTCCCAAATTTCTGAGCGCAAATATGCAATGACCTGCGTTGTCGAAACGATCGTTCTCGAGTAGAACAAATCTTGAGACATGGAGAATTTAGCGGCGTGGTTATAATTACCAAGGATTATGATTGTGCGTTAATTTGACAGTGATAGTTTCAGTGCATTTGAGCACTTTATGCAGACATTTTTCATTTGTTTACGGAAAACTAAGTCTAAGGAGTATAGTACTTTAAAAAGCCATTTCAAAGCCTTCTTGATACCATCTATTGTAAACTCCCAAACTGCTCTTTCAGTCGCTTCGAATCAGAAAATTCCTGAGTAAAAGCTGAGTAAGTGGAAAGAGAGAACAGTAAGTAGAAAGAAATGTTCCAATATCTTAAAACAAAGCGGTATTTTTGTTATTCGACATTTCTGAGCATGCGTGCGTTTTTGCTGGAGAACATGAAGAGAGGCCGAGCACCAAGGCACGTTTGTGGGCTCAGGGTATGGCCAGAGGAAGGACGCGGGAGCACACCTCTGGGACACAAGTCGGGAAGTGGACGGAGGCCACAGCCCAGCCCAGCACACGCGCCTCGTCAAAGCGTCTAAGGCAGGATGAGGGAGCAGCTGTCAGGGCCCGAGAGATCAAGGACCCCGGAGCTGCTCCAGATTGTGCATGGGAGAGAGGCGCTGGCAGTGACCTGGCTGGAAGAGGGTAGGAGTCTTTTGCTGGAGCTGTTTCCAAAGCAAGCCTTCGTGAACGTGACAAATGCTGGCCATGGATTTTCCTGATTTGGGGTAGCCTGAAGAAGGCTGATGGACCTCTCCAGCCCCCATTGCACCCCTCATGTCAGTTTACACGAAGACAGTTGTGCTCAGAGCACAACAGAGCAATACAGCCTTTATTCCTGTCTAATGCCGGGATTCCTCATGCGTGAGTTCCTGAAGTTCTGTGCAGATATTTTAATGACGGTTTTAAAATAAAGCTTTTACTAACAGGAAAGAAAAGGAGAAATTTTACAGGTGAAATTCCTTGCTTGTGATGGAGAGTGAGCGGGGGAATCCTGAAGCCAGTCTCTGGGCTCCCTTGAGTTTGGAGGCAGAGCCTGATCTTAGGAAAGTTCAGGGAAAGGGACAGAAAAATCATCTTTGGAAGCAGAGGCCGTACTTTTAGAGGGTGGAAAACAGGCAGAATTAAGTTTCTAGGCAACAGTGCTCATTGTCTACAAGTTACACTTCCAAGTTCACTCCTCAGTGCTGACCGGTCCCAGATCCCAGGGGCTTGCTCGCCAAGCAGCATGCAGCACGCGGGCTCCAAATGTGCCCGCCCGGTCCAAACACCAGCTACAGTCACATACACGGACATTTGACGACTTAGAAGTTGGATAGTCAGCTTTTCCAGATTATCCCCTTTAAATCTAGAGTCTTGCTGCTTTAAATTTAAAACCTCATGGCTTTGATGGCTAAGCTATGGCGATGAAAACCTTTGCCCAATACTTTGTTCACTGATATCAGGAGAGGAGACTGAGACTCTGATGAGCCTTTATTACCAAGAAGGTGGTCAAATCTTCCAGGATACCAAGAGAATAGAAAAGAACCCCGTTGACTCTGTCTTTGTTTTACAGAAAAGGACAAACAATTATATTCTCATTAAAATTTCAGGCAAAACCGAATAGTTTCCTTCATTCTAGCAGAATTTCCCCCTTGTTCAAATTAAATAAATATTTACTGAGCATCGACTGTGTGTAAGTCCCAGTAACAGGTGCCATAAGGGATATAAAAATAAGAGAAGGACATTTCCTTCTATCGAAGCGCTTATAATTGGGAAGAATGGGGAAGTCAAAATATGAAGATTCATAAGTAAACCTGTGGAGGATGAGGACTATGAGGAAGGCACCCCAAATGGTACAGGAGCAGAAAGGACAGACAAATGAAATCAAGTTCAGAACATAGGAGAAGGCTCTGTGGGGAAGTTGTCCTTGGCCTTAAAGGGTGGGTGAATTTTGGCTGTGGGGGGGCAGGAAGGTATACAAGTGCAGGAAACAGGGCAAAGCCATGGACACTGGGAGACACTAGACGTATTTAGGAGAACAAGGGATCACGTACTACTGGGCTTACAAGAGAGGAGTTAACTGCTCCCTTCGCATCCAGGTATCCAGACCGCGCCCTTCCTCCAAAGACGTTTTGTATTTACTTATTGTCTTAGTTTGCTAGATCAAACAGAATCGAATGCTGCAGGCTGAGTGGTTTACACAACAGACCCTTCCTTCCTCACAGGTCTGGAGACTGGGAGCCCAAGCTCAAGGCGGCCGCGTCGGTTCCTCCAGGAGGCCCCCAGTTTGCAACAGCCTCGTGTAGCCTTTTCTCCCTGTGAGCACCTCCCTGGTGGGGCTCCCTCTTCTTAGAAGGTCACCAGTTCTACTGAATTAGGGCGCCCGTATGACCTCGCATAACCGTAGTTACCTGTTTACAGGTATGTCCAAATCCCATTCTCTCCTTAGGTGCCACGGGTCAGGGCTTCAGCCTGTGAATTCGGGGTGTGGCCTATTACACCTGCTTCTCCTGGTTTTGTCCATCTCGTCCCCATGTGCCTCAGCCAATCCTGTCATTGAAATATTTCTTTACCCACATTTTGATTTGGGGGTAAGATACAGATTATGTACGTTGGAGTCTGATGGTAGAGAAGAGCTTTTGATGCAAGGGAGAGGCTTAAATATCTTAGGTTAAAGAATGGCGGTGGGGTCACACAATGAGAAGTGCTCTTCCAGACAATCGCTCTATTATCAGTGTAGAGGATTTGTAGGAGGTAAGAGGACACAGAGGCAGGAGAGCCAGTCCGGGGTCCCCCACCACGGTTCGGGCGAGGGGTACTGAGGACCCAAATGCCGGGGGTGGCTTTCGGGAAGGAGGTGAACAGCAAGACCGTTCAAGGCGTGGATGTGGCCACTGGGTGGCAGGAGGTGAAAAGAAGGCAGAGAGGTCTGAGCAAGTGAGGTTTGTGAGCTTGATGACTTGAGACAGCTGCGTTCATCAGGAGGCGAGCGGTGAGCGTGAGATGCAGGTGGGCTTCAGGGTACCGCCTCTGGGCGCTCAGTGTTTTCTCAGTCCCTTCCCCAGCACACAGCTGGAAATGGGGGTCCGTGGTCACAGAATGAGCTCTGTCTTATTCACTCTGGTATCTGCAGCCCCTGGCCCAGTCCCGGGGCATCCATAATGCCCAGTAAATAGTTGCTGGATGGGTGGAACAGGCAGGGATGGGAGTGAACGGATGGCAATGGGGTAGGTGATGTCGGGATCAAGGGCACGAAAGGAGGAAAAATAGAAGCGAAGCCTGAGGACACGTAGTCTCCCTTCTTTCTGTAACTTAAGAGAAACACAAAGGGTAATTCTCAAAATTACATAGAGAAAACAATCTCCGTATCTACAGAAAATAGGGCATTCTGGAGCGGCTGGAGAGAATGAGTAAAAGCTACCTTGATTCACAGCGACACCTAGTGACCGGTCCGCAAACAGCACTCAGCCCTGTGAGGAAGGACAGTCAGCGAGCGCCACAGGTGCTGCTGGTGACAGTGACTGACAGATAAGGTCCGCAGGGCCCTCCGTACTTTACCAAGCATTCGTCTCTGCCTTATTTCACCCGGTGACTGAGATGGATGCCGTGGAGTTGAGGCTGATGGGGCCTGGGCTCCTGGTGAGCTGGGGTCCTCTGGGCTCTCAGAGGCACATGGGGAGCCGGGCAGCCACCCGCGGGCACCTGCACAGCCTCCCCCTCAGGGGGAACTACGTCTCGACCGTCTGCACTGGGGTGCCCCTCAGCGACCTTTCCGACCCCTCTCCCCCGAGAGCCCCAGACCCCAGAGCTCGGCGCCTGCCGCGTGACTGTGTCGGGGTTTTCTGTCACAGGAGTTTCCCGAAAGCCTTGTCCCAAGGCCTCAACGAGCTACCGTGTCTCCAGCCTTAAAAATGCCTGCATTGCAATGATTGATTGACAGTTTCTGTCTCTTCTCTTGGACTCTGGCTTCCTCAAGTGAGGGTCTTCCTCCTCCCTGCAGCCCCAGCACTTGGGGATGGCACATAGTAGTTAGCTTGGGGTCCAGACAAATAGCGGAAGGTTTCAGCAGTTTTCTGGAACATGAGGACACGGAAGGAAACCAGAATATGTCACCCCAAAATATGCCACATTGCCAGAAGGGATCAAGGAGAAGCAGAGACAGGGGAAGCTCCCTGATTTTTCAGAAAATCTAAAGGCAGGACATAAAGTTTCAGGTGTTCCTCCTCTCCCTCTATCGGGAAGGACAAAAGGAAATCACCAGAGGCAACATTATTTTCTTATTTTATTTTATTTATTTTTTTAAGATTTATTTATTTATTTTTTAGAGAGAGAGAATGTATGTAAGCAGGTATGGAAGGGCAGAGGGAGAGGGGGAATCTCGAGCAGACTGCATGCTGAGCATGGAACTCATCGTGGGGCTCGATCCCAGGACCCTGAGATTATGACTGGAGCCAAAACCAAGAGTCAGATGGTCAACCCACTGAGCCCCCCAGGCTCCCCCAAGAGGCAACTTTACACTCTGATCAGTCCAGAGTTGGCTCCAGAGGAATCTAGGGACAAATCTTATTGAATGGCCCTGATCTCCCATTACTGGCCTCCTGTGTTCTCTCCTTCCCACCGTTCCCTGCCCTCAGAAGCCTGAAATGCTTTCCTTTGTCCTGTTGTCTCTCCACGACTTCACTGTCCTCTGTTATAGAGACGGTGTAAGCTTGAGCTTCTCCCATGTCTGTCTGAGACACACATGTTCCTATTAATAAACGTCTGTTTCTCTCTTGCTCACCTGTGTTCATTATGGAGCCCCAGCCAAGAGCCTAAGACAGGTAGAAGAAAATGTTTTCCTCTTATACAGTATTTACAGCAGAGCATATTAGGGGGTGCAGGCAAACTGTCAGGTCCACGGTTCTGAGCTGTCCCCACTCCTTGGGCAGCCTAAAAAATCCGGAGCAGCAACAGAGTCCATTTACTAGAACTAAGGATCGGGTAGGGAGTAGGATTCGGGATTCAGAAACCTGGGTGTCAGAACTGGAGGAGGGCTGAGGCTGGACTCCCATGGAGTCTTTCCCAGACAGACGGGATGGCCTCCTGAGTCTCTCCTGATTGCATGGTCCTCACACTGACACCAGAGCTAGCTTCCAGGAATTCGGAGGATGTCACCTCCTTGCTCACGGACATTGTGTGGCCCCATGCCAGCGTGTCTCATCCTCAAAACTGCCCCATGGCACTCAGCATTTGCTGCAGGACCTGGCCTCTGCGAACTGCTTCTCTGTTCTCTAGGTGGTTCAAAGTCGGGCTCTGCCCAGAGGCCACACCAGCAGGAGACTGCACGCCCAGAAGGGAGATGGGATCTCCCCTTCCCTTCTGCGTCCTGCCAGCATTGCCCTGGGAGTCTAGACACCCCCCTGGGTAGCTTCAGTCCCAGTTCCAGCCTTGGATTCCAGTTTGCAGTGTTCCCAGCATGCACCAGCCCCATCACAGCCCCCTCAGAGACGCCAGCACCAGCGGGACTGCATCCGTCTGGGAGGCCCAGCTCCCAGGGCTACCCTGGGGCTCAGAATGCCATCACCCAGGCTCTGAGTTTCAACTCGGCAGGGTGCCTCGTCCAAACTTCTGGTTTTTCTTTAACCAGTAAAAAACACATCATGTGGAATTTACCATTTAACCATTTTAAGTGTATGGTTCGATATTGTTAAGAGCATTTGCATTGTTGGTGCAACTGATTTCCAGAACTCTTTTCCTCTTGCAGAACTGAAGCTTTATCCCCGTTAAACAGCAACTCCCTATTTCTCTGTCCTCCCAGGCCCGGACTGCCAATGTTTTACTGTGTATCCATGAGTTTGACCACTCTAGGTATTTATAGAAGTGGCATCGTACCGTGTTTGTCCTTTGGTAACTAACTTATTTCCTTTAGCATGATATCCTGAGGGTTCGTGCACGATGAAGCAGGTCCAGAGTTCCCTTTCTTTTTAAGGCTGAAAAGTATCCCATTGTGTGTATGGACCACATTTTGTTTACCCACTCGCCACCCACGGACCCTTGGGGGGCTTCCGTCTTTTGGCTACTGTGCTTAGTGCTGTTGTGAACACGGGTGCACAAGTATCTTTGAGACCCTACTTTCAGATCTTTTTGATGTATATCCAGAAGTTGAATTGCTGGGGCGCCTGGGTGGCTCAGTTGTTAAGCGTCTGCCTTTGGCTCAGGGCGTGATCCCAGGGTTCTGGGATCAAGCCCCGCATCGGTCTCCCTGCTCCACGGGAAGCTGGCTTCTTCCTCTCCCACTCCCCCTGCTTGTGTTCCCTCCCTCACTGGCTGTCTCTCTCTCTGGCAAATAAATAAAATCTTTAAAAAAAAAAATTTGAATTGCTATATCATATAGTCATTCTAGGGTTAATTTTCTGAGGAATTTCTAAGTGTGAATAACGCCAAACTCTCCCTTCTGTCCTCTACGCCATCGGGGTGGTCGCTGTTCCCCTTGTGTTCTTTTCCTTATTTTTAGTTCCTCAATAACTCTTTCTATTCAGTTGTGGATAATTTTGGGGGGGATTAAATTTCGGAAGATAAACTTTACAACCTATTATTTAGTTATAGGATAGTCAGCTTGGGTTGGGATTGGACTTGAGTACTTCACAGCGTCCTGACTGGGTTCTGACAGCGATGCCCGTCCCGCCTGCTGAGGGAAGGACACATATACATGTGACAGATGTAGGACACTCAGCACATTATCCGCGGGCTTCTCACGCCCTGGACTCCACTTAGGTCCAAAACCACGTTCCAGCCATGTTCTCCGCTCTGCCTTTCTTCCTTCCTTCCCTTTATTTTATTTTTTTCAAGATTTTATTTATTTATTTGAGAGAGAGCACAAGCAGGGGGAGGGGCAGAGAGACAGGGAGAAGCAGACGCCCCACGGAGCAGAGAGCCTGATGCAAGGACTCGATCCCAGGACCCTGAGATCATGACTTGAGCCGAAGGCAGGTGCTTCACCGACTGAGCCACCCCGAAGCCCCATGTGCTTTTATTTTTCACTAGACTAAAAACTGAGGGCAGGCGCAGGGATGTGTGCTGCATGCCCTTCAGCAGGAGGCGGGACAGAGGACTGACAGACTTCCCATCTGGATGCCGGCTGCAGGACAGTTCACAGTGGGACGTCAGAAGGTGAAGTCCTGGAAGGTGCCGAGATCGGACAGTCCCACCTCCTCCTGGTCCTCCAAGGAGATCAGGAGCATTGAGAGGGTTTTTGAGTCTCCAGGACCCAAGACATTGGCTGGCAGTAGCTGATGCTTTGTACATACTCAGGAGATGAAAAGGAGGAAGGAGAGGCGGGAGGTCGGCGGGGGAGGAGGCAGTGCCCCAGAGCTGGAGTCGAAAAGTGATTTTTGCCAAAACTCACCTCAAAACTCAGTTTCTTCTCTCCTGGTCTAGTTCTGTTTCCCCTAGATTATTCACATTTTCCACATTACCAGTGTTGCCAAAAATGCCATCTATTTTTCTGTTACTGATGACAATTTAACTGTGAGAGCAGTTGTCTGGCGTCCCTGCAGCTGTTGCCCCACGTACCTGAGATGACGGTGCTCCAGCTGTCACCATCGAGAGCCCAGCACGCAGGAAAACAAGACAAAATACTCTGCTGCCTTAATTCTAGCAGGGATTTAATTTAATTAGCATCTGATTTACGCAATGTGCTTCTGACAGCTGTGTTTGTGGAGTATCCATGGAAGTGAGAAATTACCATCCGTTGAAATCATCATCAAAGCTCATTTATTTTCCTGCTGCACCTGCCAGCCTTCGGCTGTGGGGACGTCACAGAGGTTCCAGTAAGTGACACTCCAGTGAGTGTCCTGGGGTCTACCGAGTGTTTCGTGCGGGCTTGCTCCAGAGCCTTAGTATGATAAATCTGGAAATGGGGCTTTGGAGGTTTGATTAAAGGATGGGTGTTTTTTAACATCAGGTTTTAAGGAACATTAAGGATCTCAAATGAGAGAATCTTACCACCGGGGCCAAAGGAGTGATCACAGCTGGGACGCGCTGCTCTCGCTGCTCATGAGGGACTCGGGGGATCTGAGACGGGCTGCTCACGGGGACCCCTCTGGAAGCACCTGGAACTGTGCAGGGAGGCCCAGGGATTACCCATGTTTATAGTCCCCATTGCCTGGAACCTAAGAACTAGTTGTTGAACGAGTGAATAAACCCATAGATTCAGGTGTGATCAGCTCGCAGCTCAGCTTTTCAGTCCCGGGCAGTCATTCACTGCTACTCCCACTCAATTAAACCCACTACCCAAAGAATGAGTACGTGAGTTTACAAGTCACTCTAACACCGGCAGGAGGCATTGTAGATCGGGGATGTTCTAACCAAGTCCTGAGGAGGCAAGGTGACCATCTGAATACCAGCCCAAGGGAATGTCCAAGAACAGGTGGGTCTTGAATGACACAAATGCTTTGTTGGAGACAAATGTTTTAATAACAAGAGATAGGAGGTGGGGATCCCAAAGAGAGAAAATTATATGAACAGAGATGAAAATGCATGAAATAACATATTTTGAGGAGCTGGGAGCTTGGCTCCCAGACAGAAGAAAGGCAGGATAAGTTAGGACTAGACCATGAATGACGTTGAAGGATCTCAGATTTTATTCTGTAACCATGTGGGACCTTTGAAGATTTTTGAGAAGGCGGATGGCCTGATAAAAGCCACGGTTTGGAAGAAAAGCTTCTGGCATAAGGGAAAGAATACACGAGCTGAGAGATGCCCTCACTAGTTAGAGAGACTTTCAGCATTTTCACTGGCACAACAAGAATCAAGAACCAGATCCACCAGCAAAGCCTGGAAGCAGGGTTACCACGTGGAAATGAGTTTCAGAGATAACATGAAGAGTGAATGGGTGGGTTCCAGCGATGGATGGACTCCCAGCTGAGTCAAGGGTGCCGCTAACGTACAGATGCTTCCAGCTGGGCTGACAGCAAGAACGTGATGCCATGAAGAGGGAAAAGTCTAAAGCAGGTGCCGGTGAAAATAAAAAATGCTTCCCCGTTTAGCCCGTAGTTCATACACCTGACACATGCCCAATTTTCTTGGTACCATTCCGGCATGATCGAATATGAACATTAGAATTATCTGCTGTAGCGTTTCTCAAAGTGAGCTCCTCAGACTGCTGCTGCTCGACGTACACATGTGATTTCATGAGCAAAATAACGCACGTTAGCATCTTAAATACTCTGTAAAGTCATGCAGCAAAGAAACCTTTTTCATTTTGTTTACAATGAACTGCTCCGAAAATTTAAGCTTTTCAAATCTTCTTGAAAATAAACCTTATGAATGAATGAATGAATGAATGAACGAATGAATGAAGAACATAATTCAAGAAAAGCTAATTTAGTCCAAACTCCTCATTTCATAGATTAGAAAATCAAGCCCAGGATCCTAAGTGGCTTTTCCAAAATCAGAGAACTTTCCAGAGTCAGGACTGGAATCTTCTTTCCAGAATTCTGTATGCAGTGCTCTTCCTTCTGGGGTTTCTGATTACTACTGGAAACAGGCAGAGGGGGGAAGACTCGTCGGTCCTGTCCTCCCCCCTCCCTCGGGTCCTCTCCTTCCACAGGCACGAAGCTCCTTCAACCCTGGGTTTGACTTTTCTTTCTACCTTCCCTCCCAACCTTTCCAGGGCTGAACAACACACATTCAACTGAGTGATTTAAAAGATCACATTGACTTTATCGAATGATTCATGAATTGGGCAGCATCCTGTCCTGCAAGTACGGAGAAGCTCCTCGAGCTACAGAAGAATGTGTTTCTGTGTCAAGGTCACGCTGCCTTGATGACAACGGCTTTGCAGTCTATCCTGAGCTCTGGGATTGTGATGCCTTCAGCTTTGTTCTTCTTTGTCAAGATTGCTTTGGCTATTCGGGGTCTTTTGTGGTTCCACACGAAGTTTAGGATTCTTTGATCTAGTTCTGTGAAAACTACTATTGGTATTTTGATAGGGATTGCACTGAATCTCTAGATTGCTTTGGGTAGTGTCCACATTTTAACAATATTAATTCTTCCAATCTATGAGTATGGTATATCTTTCCATTTATTTGTGAGAAGTAGTAACTTCTTAAAAACATGCTGGATAGCAGCTGTATCAGGATTCTCCAGAGGAAAAGAGTCAAAGGATTGGCTTATGGAATGTGGGGCTGGCATGTGAAAATCCGTAGGGCGGGACATCATTCCGGAGACTCAGGTGGGGTTTGGTGCTGCGGTCATGACACAGGATTCTTTCCTCTTTGAGAAACCTCAATTTTTTTCTCTTAAGTCCTTTCACCTGTCTGGATGAAGCCCATCTCCGTTATTGAGAGCACTCTCCTTCACTGAACAGTCAACTGATTGTTGGTGTTAAGCACATCTACGAAACACCTTTACTGCAGCATCTGGATTACGCCTGATTAAATAGGTGGGTCCTAGACCCCAGCTAGGCTGACACATAAAACTAACCATCACAGTAGCCAATGAGGGGAAACTGGTATTTCAAGCCATTGACTAAAATCAGCATTAATTAATAAATTAGCATTAATAAAGCCAATAAAGTTTCAAGAGCTACCTTTCTTACAATTTGAAGATAAAGCTTTCCACCATCAACACATTCTTGGGGCTGGTCAGAGAAAATAATTTTTTTCCCAAGACAACCAAAGATCATCATGAAATATGTATCTTGGAACATGTTTTCTACAGAAATTCAGTCAATTCCAAATAGAATTTTTGTGTCAACCACGGTTCCCTGGTTTATGCAGCTGGTAAACTTGAGCAGGGGAAGACGACAGTCAATATGCCAGGAAAGTAACATCTAACTCCTTTCGGGTGATTGGTTGGGGGGCCCTTCACATTCTTTTTCTTGGTATCAATACCGCCCAATTAAACTCATGTCGACAGAACCATGTCCCTCTGCCCTTGTCCCCAGTGTCAATGAAACTATACAAGGAAGAGTTTTTCTCTGTAGGGCATTCACCACTCCCCCCTCTTTTGCTTCAAAAGCTGACTACCGTGTTTGCCAGCACTCAGCACAGCTGCATAAATTCCCTGAGAATAAGACTGGTGTCGTCAGCTTCATTTCGCTGTAGGGATAAGAAACGGTTGTATAGTGTGGTTGGGGAGCACTGCAGTGTGGCAGGGGACAGACACTTTCACAGGGATAACTGAAGGGCATCCCCATCAAGATGCCTGCAAAGATGAAAATGCCCCAACCAGCTCCCGGCTGGCTGCTCATCCCGGCAAAGACGCGAAGGGTGGGTCTGCGTGGCCAGTGCACCTCTGCCGAAGACCTTCCCCAATCCCGGCGGACTTCCCGAATTTCCACTTGAACGGGTAACTTTAGATGACTCCATCATTAGACAGAAAAAATAGTAAAATTAACTTACCTACTTTACACACCACAAAGTGTGGTGATAATGACCCAGCACATGGAGAATCAGGAAACCATCTGAATTTACTTTATTGATTCAAAAGATGTTTTGCTATCTAATTAATTTAATTAGGGACTTCTAGCAGAGCAAGAATCCAGGGCCTGCTGGACGTGGAAGTCAGTTATTCCCTTCCCAACATTGGATCTTGAAAGCTAACAGAGCTGGGAAGTACTTTTCCTTCACGTACTCTTCAACAGCCACGTGTTTGTAGAAGGCACGTCTGCCTCCCAGGAGGAGATGCAGGCCCTTCTCCAAGGGTCAAAGAGGAGCTGGTCGGATGGATGGGACTGGAGCGTTACTGAGCAGGGCCGGGTGGCGTGAACCGACAAGAGGGCCCAAGAGGGGATTTGGGACTGTCGACCCGTCTAGATTGCTGGTGGGCAGGGTTGGTTCTGCTGTGGGCTCCCTTCCTGCTGAGTCCNCCTGATGTGGTCGTGGCCTGCTGGAAAAGTGGCTATGGAATCTGCAAATCAAAGAAATTTATCTCCAAAGAGCTGTACTCTTTGGGAGCCTCATTTTTTGGGGGGGATGCCCATGACGAATATTACAGAGAAATGTCTCTCTGGCACGTTGAATATCCACCTGGCGAATCAGCAGGTAGGTGATATAGGGATTGACAGGTGCCTTGGGCTCAGGTCATGATCTCAGGGTCCTGGGATCGAGTGCCAGATCAGGCTCCCTGCTCAGTGGGGAGTCTGCTTCTCCCTCTTCCTTTCCTTCTGTGCTCTCCCTCTGTGCTCTCCCTCTCTCTCTCAAGTAAGTAAATAAAACCCTTAAAATAAAATGACCCCAATACTCAGCAGCTGAAAACAAGAAACATTTGTGATGTCACAGTTTCTGGGTGCAGCTGAGCCGGGAGGCTTAGGCTCAGGGTATCCTGAGCAGCTTCCAGGAGCCTCCAGCACGCAGGCTGGAGGAGGGTCACCTTCTGAGGACACCGCCAGTGCCCAAGCTCAGCCCTGCACAAAGGCTCTAATGACTCTGAAGCCATATATCCTGGGAACTTGGATGGAGGGAACAAGGGATGAAGCCTTGCTGGAGGGACCTGGGAGTCCTGGAATGAGAGACACCTGGGAGCCTGGTTCGCAGAGAGGCCTGGGTCACCAGCAGCCACAGTATCAGATCACGTTTCAGGGGTCCTGTCCCCCCAGGAGAGGCCAGGTGGTTAGGCTGTGGAGCGCCCTGGCTGCCCAAAGCCTGTTGAAGGGGTGCAGACTGCGGAGGCGCCTTGGGGTTGCCTGGGATCTGGAACGGTTCACGAGACCTCAGCGTCCAGGGCACTAGTGTGGGTTTCTGGGGGAACCCACAGAGTCGGAATGATTCTAAGCCCTAACCTAATCAACGGTGCCTATTGCCCCTCAAGATAGATTAGGGGGGGACTCCAAAGTCTTGCAAAGGTGAGGCAAGGCGGGGCTAGATGGGGTTTCCTTTAAATAAGAGACATCTGGGAGACCCAGTTGTAGAGAGGCCGCTGCACCTGCCGCTCCCCCCGCCCGGGTGTGGGAAAGCAAGCTGCGCATGCCCATCCCGCCCAGGTCCTTGGAACGGGGGGCGGGGGTAGCCTACAAGCTGGTGCTGGGCCAGGACCCAGTGCAGGGGGGAGGCAGTGGCGCTATGCTGGGCTACCGGTGGGAACCAGGCATCTGCACAACATCAAGTCTCCCGAAGACAGGTATCGAGGAAACTCTGAAGCCTCGCTAGGAAGGACCAAGCCACGGAGAATGAGAGACACCGGGGAGCCCGGTTTCTCGAGTGCGCCTGAGCCCCATCGCCAGCACTTCAAAACAGGAGCAGACTTTTCCCCACTATCAGATAATGTTGGGGGGACAGTATCCAGGTGGCCGGGCTGGGCCGTGACACCGGAGGTCTGAAGTGCGCGGACACCCAAGGCCTGCGGAAAAGGCCCACACTGCGCACGCGTGTGCACATCCCTACCCAGCGGCTCAGGCTTGCCGGGTTCTCCGACAATTCAAGGGTCCTGAGCAGCCAGACCAGCAGCATAGACTCCGGGGACAAGGCATATGGCTAATCACAAACCCGAAGTTGCCCAAAGGAGAATATGCCCCCTGAAGACAGAGCTCCTGCTTCCTGACTCCCCGCTGAGGAGGGCCCAGGCTGGCTGGCGGGAGTGTCCTCCAGCAAGGGACACCCGGGGAACGTGGTCCTATGGAGAAACCATGACTCAACCGAAGAGCAAGGCCAGACGCAGACCCTGTCAGCCTGCAGCGTGGAGACCAATGTGGGGCTTGAACCCATGACCCTGAGATCAAGACCCGAGTTGAGATCAAGAGTCAGATGCTTCATCCACTGAGCCACCCAGGTGCCCCTCTTCCTGTCTTTTCTTAAAGGCAGAAGATAAATTCCTGTGTGAAAGTGACCTGCCTGGTGGAAATAATTACCTCCCTTTCCGCTGCTGGTTCTAGAGGATGAGCCCGCTGGACTCAGGAGAGCTCCCCTTTCAGCGCTTCCCGCCTCCCGGCCAATGACATTTCTGTCATTTTTACATCACCAGTGTGCACCCTCCGCCTCAGGGTGATTTTCCAGGGCTGGCCCCCTTCACACTGGAGACAGTGCAGGGGGCTAGGGCCGGACTGTATGGCCCCGAGGGCCACAGCAGCCCCGAATGTGCCGACATGGAGTGGGGTACACACAGGGCGCATGGGCCAGGATAGCCAAGGGCTTGGACCAGGGAAGGTGTCAGGAGAGGCTGGATCAGGGAGCAGGCTAAATCCAATCCTTCACCTCCACGAACGAGGACATTCCCCCAGAATGCAGAATGGAGGGATGGGGAGTCCCTCCCCAGGACAGGACTGGGAGAGTTGGCTGGAGTACTCTCTGTAAGACACACCTGGGAGCCTTATTGCTGGAAAAGCGCCAAATGCTGTCAGGAAGCAGGACTGAAATGGAGCCCAGGGTCACCAGTTTAAAGCTGCCGTGTCATAAAGAGATGTTAGGAGTGGCTTCCCTCCAGCGTGTTGGCCATAAAGTGGTTGGGTGGAAACTCCACAGGAGGGCCCCAGTCCAAGGTAAGCTACAAAATGCAGACATGCAGTGGAGACCCCGGGGACCTGGAAGAGGCAGATGCTGAGGAGAAGGGGTAGGGGAGAAGGGGTAGGAGGAGTGGGCTCTTGGGGTACAAAACACCATCATAATGGCTCCTTCCTTGTAGAATATTCTACCTGAAGGCAGAGCAGGAGCTTTTTAATGGTCTTGGCAGAGAGAGGACAGGGAGCGGGACAGGTAACCTGGATTAGGACACATCTGGTAGGGTTAGGGTTACAGGTTAGAGTTTAAGGTTAGGTTTACTGGTTAGGGTTAGGGTTACAGATTAGGGTGGGGGTAGGGTTAGGGAGAGGGTTAGGTGTTACGGGTTAGAGGTTAGTGTTCGGTTTACGGTCAATGTTAGGTCTAATGTTAGGCTTGGGTTAAGTTTAGGGTTAGGGTCTTAGAGGTTAGGGTTAGGGTCTGTGTTACAGTCAGAGTTGGGTTAGTGGATATGCCTGGCATCCTGGGTACAGTCCTCTCCAGACGGTTAGTTTTAAGTGTTAGAGTTAGGTTTTGGGTTAGGGTATGTGCTTGGCGTCCAACGATTCAGAGACCTCCGTAGACAATAAAACCCCAGACTACCGCTGGGTGAGAATAGACGAGGCAGCCGCTACTAGGGCGGGTCAAGGAGGGGATCTGTGACTCTAAATACTCTTCATGTGGATATTTAACTGTCCTTTCTGTTTTTTTTTTTTTTTAAAGATTTTATTTATTTATTTGACACAGAGAGAGAGAGAGAGAGACAGCGAGAGAGGGAACACAAGCAGGGGGAGTGGGAGAGGAAGAAGCAGGCTCCCAGCGGAGGAGCCTGATGTGGGGCTCGATCCCATAACGCCGGGATCATGCCCTGAGCGGAATGCAGACGCTTAACGACTGCGCCACCCAGGCGCCCCTGTCCTTTCTGTTTTTATCTCAATGTGCACACCCGTTCTCATGAATACTAGCATTTCTTCTTTTTAAAGGTTTATTTCATTCCAGTTAGTGAACATGCAGTGTAATATTAGTTTCAGGTGTCCAATATAGTGATTCAACACTTCCATGCGTCACCTGTGCTCATCACGACAGGTGCCCGCCTTCATCCACATCACCTGTTTCCCCCATTCCCCACCCCCTCCCCTCTGGTGTTTATTAGTTTGGTCTCTATAGTGTGTTTCTTGGTTTGCCTCTCTCATTTTGCCCCCTTCGCTGGTTTGTTTTGTGTCTTAAATTCCACATATGAATGAAATCATGTGGTATTTCTCTTTCTCTGACTATTTCGCTTAACACTGTACCCTCTAGTTCCGTTCAGGCTGTTCCAAATTGAAAGCTGTCTTTCCTTTTTGTGCTGAGTAGTATTCCATTGTGTATACCCACCTCTTCTACTTCTTCCTCCCCCTCTCATCAGATCTAGGTTTAGGGTGAGGGTTAGGGCAGGGTTAGGGTTTGGGATAGGGGATGTGCCTGGTATCCTACAGTTCAGAGACTTCTCCAGAGAATAAAACCACCGACTTCTGGTGGGGTAGGAATAGACCTGGCATTCCTACACCAAGCTTATGCAAAGAGGGATTTTAAACAGATATTCAATTGGTCTTTCTGTTTTTATCTCTGTCTTCACATCCATTTTCATGAATACTACGGATTGTTTTTTAAGTATTATTTTTAGTTCCAGTACAGTTAGCATATAGTGTAATATTAGTTTAAGTTCTCTTTTCCTTTAGTCATTTGTTTTATTTCTTAAATTGCACATATGAGTGAAATCATATGGTTTGTCTTCTTCTGATTTCAGTTAGCATAATTCTTTCTAGCTTCCTCTATGTCGTTGTAAATGACAATGTTTCATTCTCTTTGATGGCTGAGTAATATTCCAGTGTGTATATACGCATATATACCCCATCTCCATTCATCAGTCGATAAACACGTGTACTGTTTCCATAGTTTAGCTATTGTAGATAGGTGCATGTATCCCTTTGAATTAGCATTTTTGTACTTTTTGTGCAAATACCTAGTTGTGCAGTTGCTGAGTCATAGGGTAGCTCTATTTTTAACTTTTTGAGGAGTCTCCATACTGTTTTCCAGAGTGGCTACACCACCTTGCATTCCCACCAGCAGTGTAAGAGGGTTCCTTTTTCTCCACATCCTCCCCAACATCTCTTGTTTCCTCTGTTGTTAATTTTAGCCATCCTGACAGGTGTGAGGTGGTATCATTGTGGTTTTGATTTCTATTTCCCTGATGATGAGTGATGAGCATCTTTTCATGTGTCTGTTGGCCGTCTGGATGTCTTCTTAGAGAAAATGTCCATTCATGTCTTCTGTCCATTTTTCAATTGGGTAATTTGTGTTTTGGGTGTTGAGTTGTAGAAGTTCTTCATATATTTTGGATACTAACCCTTTATCAGATATGTCATTTACAAATCTCTTCTTCCATTCTGCAGGTTCCCTTTTAGTTTTGTTGTTGTTTGCTTTCTGTGCAGAAGCTTTTTATTTTGATGAAGTCCCAGTGGTTTATTTTTGCTTCTGTTTCCCTTGCCTCAGGAGACATATCTAGAAAGAAGTTCCTATGCCCAGTGTCACAGAGGTTACTGTTTATCTTCTCCTCTAGGATTTTTATGGTTTCAGGTCTCAGATTTAGTTGAGTTTGTTTTTCTGTATGGTGTAAGAAAGTAGTCCAGTTTCATTCTGCATGTAGCTGACCAGTTTTCCCAACACCATTTGTTGAAGAAACTGTCTTTTCCCCATCGGATATTCTTTCCTGCTTTGTTGAAGATTAATTGAGCATAGAGTTGGGGGTTCATATCTTGGTTTTCTATTCTGTTCTATTGATCTGTGGTTTTTTTGTTTTTTGTTGTTGTTTTTTTTTTTTTGTGCCTGTACCATATTCTTTTGATCACTAGAGCTCTGTGTTATAACTTGAAGTCTGGAATTGTGATGTCCCCAGCTTTGATTTTCTTTTCCAACACTGCTTTGGCTATTTTCAGTTTTTTAGGATTATTTGTTCTAGCTCCGTGAAAAGTGCTATTGCTATGTTGATGGGGATTGCATGAAATGTGTAGATTGCTTTGAGTACTATAGCCTTTTCAACAATATTTGTTCTTCCAGTCCATGAGCATGAAATGTCTTTCCATTTTGTTTGTGCTCTCTTCAATTTCTTTCATCAGTGTTTTATAGTATTTACAGTATAGCTTATTCACCTCTTTTGTTAGGCTTAATCCTAGGTATCTTATTGTTTTTGCTGCCAGTATAAATAAGATTGATTCCTTAATTTCTATTTCTGCTGCCTCATTCTTGTTGCATAGAAATGTGACAGATTCCTGCAAGTTGATTTTTCCATCCTGTGATTTTACTGAGTTTATCAGTTTTACAGTTTTTTGATGGAGGTTTTCAGGTTTTCTGTACAGAATATCACGTCATCATCAAATAGTGAAAGTTTGACGTCTTCCGAGCTGACCCAGATGCCTTGTGTTTCTTTTTGTTGTCTGACTGCTATGGCTGGCACTTTCAGTACTGTGTTGAATGCGAGTGGTGGAGTGGACATTCCAGTCTGGTTCCTGACTGTAGAGGAAAAGTTCTGTTTTTCCCCATTAAGGATGATGTTCTGAGTTTTTCATCTATGGTCTTTATTATGTGGAGGTATGTTCCTGCTCAACTTACTTTTTGAGGGTTTTCATCATGAATGGTTGTTGTATTCTGCATCTATTGACATGATCATGTGGTTCTTATCCTTCCTTTTAATAATGTGGTGTATCACGTTGATTGATTTGTTAATATTGAACCATCTTTGCAACCCAGGAATAACTCCCACTGGATCATGGTGAGTGATTTATTTAATGTATTGTTGGATTCACTTTGCTAGTTTTTTACTGAGAAGTTTTGATCTGTGTTAATTAGGCATATAGGCCTATAGTTCTCTCTCTCTCTTTTTATAGTGTGGTCTTTATCTGGTTTTAGTATCAGGGTAATGCTGGCCTCATAGAATGAATTTGGAAGTTTTCCTTCCTCTTCTGTTTTTTTTTGGAATGGTTTAAGAAGAATGCATATTAACTCTTCTTTAAATGTCTGGTAGAATTCCCCTGGGAAGCCGTCTGGTCCTGGACTTTGTTGGGAAATTTTTGATTACTGATTTAATTTTTTTGCTGGTTATCTGTTCAAGTTTTCGATTTCTTTCTTTTTTGGTTTTGCTATTTTATGTTTCTAGGAATTTTTCCGTTTCTTTCAGGTTTTCCAAGTTGTTGGCATATAGTTTTTCATAATGTTCTCTTGTAATCGTTTGCATTTCTGTGGTGTTGGTGGTTATTTCTCCTCTCTCATTTGTGATTTTATTTATTTGGGTCCTTCTCTTTTCTTTTTGGTAACTCTTCTATTGGTTAATGAATTTTATTAAAAATTTTTAAAGAAAAAGCTGCTTGTTTCACTGATCTGGTTTTTTTAAGTTTCTATATAATTTATTTCTGCTCTAGTCTTTATTATTTCCTTCCTTCGGCTGGCTTTAGACTTCATTTGTTCTTTTTCTAGCTCTTTTAGGTGTAAGGTGAGGATGTTTGAAATTTTTCTTGTTTCTCGAGGTGTGCTTGTATTGCTTTCCTCCTAGGACCACTTTTGTTACATCCGAAAGGTTTTGGGCGATTTTGTTTTTATTTTCACTTGTTTCCGTGTGTGTGTGTGTGTGTGTGTGTGTGTGTACGTATGTATTTATTTCTTCTTTAATTACTGGGTTCACCCACTCCTTATTTAGAAGCATGTTGTTTAACCTCCATGTATTAGTGATCATTGACATTTTTTTTTTCTTGTTGTTGACTTTTAGTTTCATAGTGTTGTGGTCAGAAAAAGTGCATAGTATAACTTCAATCTTTTTGTATTTAGATTAGGGCTGTTTTGTGACCTAATATGTGAACTATTCTGGGGAATGTTCATGTGCACTTGAAAAGAATGTGTATTCTGCTGTTTTAGGATTAGATGTTCTGAATATATCTGTTAAGTCCCTCTGGTCCAGTCTGTCATTCAAAGCCACTGTTTCCTTGTTGATTTTCTGTTTGGATGACCTGTCCATTGCTGCGAGCAGGATGTTAAAGTCCCTTACTATTATTATCATTATCAGTGAGTTCTGTTATATTTGTTAATTGTTTTATATATTTGTGTGCTCGCATGGTGGCATAAATATTTACAATTATTATATCTTCTTGTTGGATTGTACCCTTAATTATTATATAGTGTCCTTCTCTGTCTCTTGTGAAGTCTTTAAGGTCTAATTTGTCTGGTATAAGTGTTGGTACTCTTGCTTAAAAAAAAAAAGATTTATTTATGTATTTTGGGGGGGCCGGAGGGAGAGGAGAGAGAATCTCAAGCAGACTCATCGCTGAGCACAGACCCTGACATGGGACTTGATCCCACAACCATGAGATCTTGACCTGAGCTGAAACCAAGAGTTGGACACTTAATCGACTGAGCCACCCAGGTGCCCCACGCTGGCTTTCTTTTGACATCCATGGGCATAATATTTCCCCATCCCCTCACTTTCAATCTGCAGGTCTTTTGAGGTATAACACGAGTCTCTTATAGGCAGAATATAGATTTTTTTTTTATCCATTCTGTCACCCTAGGCCTTTGATTGGAGCATTTAGTCCATTTACATTTAAAGTCATTATTGATAAATAGGTATTTATTGCCATTTTATTACTTGTTTCTGAAGATTTTCTCTGATCCTTTCTTGTCTTTCTTTTATGTTTATATTTTCTTTAGTGATATATTTGGATTTGTTTCTCTTTTTTCTTTGCACATTTATTAGTGGTTTTTTATATATAATTACCATAATGTTTGTATATAACCTCTTCTGGATACAGCAATCTATATTAATGTGATGGTCATTTAAGTCTGGGCCCATTCTTTTCCCCTCCCTAGGTTTCAGGTATATATTATATCTTATTTAATTTTTTTGGTGAGTTTTGTGGCTTATCTTTTACAGAAATATTCACTTTTACTGCTGTTGGATTTCCTACCCTTATATTGTCACTTTGGGTCTCTCCTTTCCACTCCTACATTCCTCTTTAATATTTCTTCTAGGGCTGGTTTAGTGGTCATGAACTCCTTTTGGTTTGTTTGGGAAACTCTATCTCCCCTTCTCTTCTGAATGACAGCCTTGCTAGATAGCGCATTCTTGGCTGCGGACTTTTTCCATTCGGTATGTTGAATATATCATACCACTCCATTCTGTGTTGCAAGTATCTGTTGAAAAATCTGCTAGCCTTAGGGGTTTTCCCTTGTACATTACGAACTTCTTTTGTCTTGCTGGTTTAAATTTTTTTAATCACTGTATTTTGCCAATTTAAATACCATATGTCTTGCTGTGGGTTTGCTTTTGTTGGTTTTGATGAGAATTCTCTGTGCCTCAGGGATCTGGACGTCTATTTCCTTCTTCAGATTAGGGAAATTTTCATCTATTATTTCTTCAAATAAATTTTCTGCCCCCTTTTCTCTCTCTTCTTCTTCTGGGACTCCTATGATATGAATGTTATTACATTTGATGGAATCACTGTGTTCCCTAAGTCTGTTTTGTTTTTTTAAATTTTCTTAGTTAACACACACTGTAATATTGGTTTCTGGACATTCAGTGATTCCTCACTTACATACAACACCCAGTGCTCATCACAACGAAGCCTCATGTTCTTTTTTTGGGGGTGAATTTCTCCATCTCCTCGTTTTGTCCAGAAAATAAAGAAGAAAGAAACAGAAACAACAACAATGACAACAACAAAACAAAAACCCGGAAAAACTTGATCCTGGGTGTGTTTTGTGTGCTTGTTAAAAGAATCTAGATCCCAAAATAAGAAAGAAAATAAAAACAAAATACAATGAAAGTAAACAAAAAAATACAAAGTATATATATATATATAAATAAAAATTAAATTAATAAAAAAGTTAAATAAGAAAATAAGTGAAAAAAATAATGAAAGTATGAAGGAAGCTAGATCCTATTTCTCCTAGAGCTGAAGTTTTGCAACCCCCTATGATCCGTAATCTCCGCGAGAGCGAGTTGTTCCTGCTGGGCTTCTGGGGGAGGGGCCGTTGTGCCGATTCTCAGGTGGACTTGCCCTAGGGGAAAGGCTTCTGGAAAGTGGAGGGAGGCATAGCTCAGTGTAAGCAGCTCTGGACTCCACTAGGTGGCACTGTTTTGCTCCCTGAAGGCTTTCAGCACAAATAGGTGGAGGTGAAAATGGCCTTGCCCTGCTCTGTAGCCTCGGAGCTGAAAATTCATGTCCCCCAGTCTTCAGTGAGCCCTCACAGAAGAGAAATTAATCACTCTTGTCTCCCCAGTTGCCATCAGAACCCTGTGTTCACCCTGCCTGTTTCCCAGCTTTTTTATCTCAGGCAAGTGACCGAGCTTCAAAACTCCAAATTTAGGGACTCCTGTATCGTGGACCTGTGCTCTTCCTCCTGGGGGTGGGGGGGTGAGGTCTCACCAGGCTTCTGCCGTTTGCTGGGCAGGTCCCAGGAAAGCGGTCCCATCACTGCGCAGCGGTTTGTAGTTTATGGCAATACAAAGCGGAAGGCTGGTACCAAGACCTGCGGCTCCCTGCCGGCTTCCCTGCTCCTGTGCCTGGGAACAAAGCAGCACATTGGCACCATCCATTCTTGTGACCCAGGGGATCCTTAGACCATGCTGTCACTCCTGGGGCTCCACCCCGCTTTGCCACCTGAGCATCTTTAAGCCCAGCACATCCCCCATTGTAGCAGACTTCTAGAAGTTCTGATTCTGTACTCCTGCTGCTTGTAATGCTTTGTGACGGCCTCTGTAAGCCAGCTCCCTCCCCACTGCCTTATTCACAGCCGTATTTCTCCCAAGTCAACTCTCCACACCTCGTACCTTCCGAAAAGTGGTTCCCTTGCTACTTGTAGACTTGCAGTTTGTTCTCTCAGACTTCTGATGGACTTCTTGGGTGTTCAGAATGATTTGATAACCACCTGTCTATGTTCAGGTGTAAGACAAGCTCAGGGTCCCCCTACGCCTCCACCATCTTAACTCCTCTCTCCCTAAGTCTCTTCTTGTTTGGCATAATTTTTTTCTCTCTCTTGTCTTCAGCTTGATTGCTTTCCATTACTCTGTCTTCTAGGTCACTAATTCATTCAATTCTTCCATCCTGCTGTTCATTTCATCAAGCATATTTCTCATTTCACTTATTGTGCCCTTATCTCCACTATGTTATTCCCTATATATGTGTTAAGGGACCCACTCATGTCTTCCACTCTTCTCAAGCCCAGTGAGTATCTTTCTGATCATTGCTTTAAATTTTCTATCAAGCATGTTACTTATATCTGTGTCGCTTAGCTCTTTGGCTGTGACTGTGTTCCTTTCTTTCACTTGGGATTAATTTCTCTATCTTCTTGTTTATTCCTGTGTGGACTAAGTCAGCTCTGTCTTCTGCTTTTGCAAGTAAGTACTGACTTCATGAGGAGGGAGGTCCTGGAGTGCCGTGCCGGGCAGTGTCCCTTGCTCACCCGGACCTGGCACCTTAGGAGAGTATCCCACGTGTGTCGCTTGTGCTCTTCCGTTTTGTTGGATATACTTTTCCTAACAGTGCGGTCATCCGCACTGACTCTCTGCCCGTGGTGGGCTGTCCTTGCTCTCTGCGGTGTGAGTGGGACCCAGGCAGGCCAGCTCTGAGGGGCTGTGCCTGCTGAGCAACTTGGGAGTGCATTGGGGAGTGCAGTACAGTGCAGCATCTGTACTGGATCACCCTAAGTGCTGCAGCAGCTGGGAGCTGGGGCCACTGCTGCTGGGATTGTGAGGATGGACACAGTGTGCAGCGGCTGGGCGTGGTCGGGGCTGGTACACGACAGTGGCTGGGGGTGTGCAGCTGGGCATGACATGCAGTGGCAGCTGTGCACCTGGCTGCCGGCTGGGGAACTCATGCTAACAAAATCTGCCCCGAATCCACGGCCCAGGCTGGCATGCTTGGAGTGGAGAGTCCTTAGGAGAACTTGTGGATGGTGCACTGCTAGCTGGTCAGGTGGCAAGTGCCCGTGCAGCCCCACCTCTAGCAGTTGGCTAGCGGGGAAGTGGGAGAGGAAAATTTAGACCGCCAGGTCCTCATTTTAGAGAAGTCCCCCAACATGCTCCGAAATCAGCTTGAACAGACCTGCCTCTTGTTTGTCCCTGGCATTGTATAAACTGCCATTTTAATGTCTGTCCATGCAGGCTGCTGTCTCTAGAAGGGTGATGACCCAGCTGGCACTTGCCCTCCAGGCTTGCCCAGGGCTGAATCAGCTGACTTTTAAAGCTCCAGGTTCCAAGCCCCACTGGTTTTAAACACTCAGGGAATCCGGTCCCTCTGGTTTGAAAGCCAAACATCATGGGGATTAGTCTTGCTCATAGGAGCTCCCTCCTGCGAGGGCCACTTTCTCTGCCTTTTCATGCGCACAGTTCCCTCCCTCTGCCTTTCCGACCTTCCTAACCTTTCAGATGAAGCCTCCTATCTATATTCAGTTATGCAGTTTGTTATGCCATCTTTGGCTGTCTCTCCATTTTATTGACTTGGGTTTAGATGATATAGAGTCATAAACAATGGACAGGGTCCTCCTACTCTGCCCTATTCCTAGACTCCCCACGAGACTTTAGATTGTCTGTATGTAGAAGTAGGTCATCTGCAAACAGTTTAACTTATTCCTTACCACCTGGGATATATTTTCTTTTCTGCCTAATTGCTGTTGCTAGCCCTTCCAATACCGTGTTGAATAAGAATGGTGACAGTGGGCATCCTTGTCTTTCCCTGATTTTAGAGAAAAAGTTCTCAGTATTTCACTGTTGACTATGTTTGTGATGGGTTTGTCATGTATAGTCTTTATTTCTTTTAATTAAATCACAAAACAAATTATCAGATACTGGCCAGTTCTAGGGTTTTCTTGAAGTAGTCAGCAGTGTCATCAAAGATCCTGATGTTTTCTATCTTTCTCCCACTATGTTGCCGTATCTTCCCTCAGAAGGGAAGGGGGTTATAGCACCTACACGTATCTTATACAGAGAATCTTTATTATGTTGAGGTACGTTCCCTCTAATCCTACTTTTTTAAGAGGTTTTTTAAAATTTAAATTCAATTAGCCAACGTATAGCACATCATTAGTTTCAGAAGCAGTGTTCAATAATTCATCAGTTGCGTATACCACCCAGTACTCATCACATTATGTGCCCTCCTTAATGCCCATCACTCAGTTACCCCATCCCCCACCCACTTCCCCTCCAGCAACCCTAGTGTGTTTCCTATACTTACGAGTCTCTCATGGATTCTCTCTCTCTCATGACTTCCCATTCAGTTTCCACCCCCCTTCCCCTATGATCCTCTGTGCTGTTTCTTATATCCTACATATGAATGAAACCATATGATAATTGTCTTTCTCTGAGTGACATACTTCACTAGCATGCTCCCCTCCAATTCCATCCACATTGACACAAACAGTGGGTATTCATCCTTTCTGATGGCTGAGTAGTATTTCACTGCATATGCATATATGAACCACATCTTCTTTAACCATTCATCTGTGGAAGGACCTCTCATCTCCTTCCACAGTTTGACATTGCTATGAACATTGGGGTATGTGTGTCCCTTCTTTTCACTACATCCATATCTTTGCGGTAAATACCTAGTAGTGCAATTGCTGCGTCCTAGGGTAGCTCCGTATTTAATATCTTGAGGAACCTCCATACTATTTTCCAGAGTGGCTGTACCAGCTTGAATTCCCACCAACAGTGTAAGAGGGTTCCCCTTTCTCCACATCCCTGCCAATATTTCTTGTTTCCTGTCTTGTTAATTTTAGCTATTCTGACTGGTGGGAGGTGGTATCTCATTGTGGTTTTGATTTGTATTTCCCTGATGCAGAGTGATGTTGAGCATGTTTTTATGTATCTGTTGGCCATTTGGATCTCTTCTTTGCAGAAATGTCTGTTCATGTCGTCTACCTATATCTTGATTGGATGATTTGTTCTGTGGGTGTTGAGTTTGAGAAGTACTTTATAGATCTTGGAAACTAGCCCTTTTTCTGATATGTCATTTGCAAATATCGTCTCCTATTCTCTTGTTGCCTCTTAGTTTTCTTGACTGTTTCCTTTGCTATGCAGAAGCTTTGGATCTTGAAGAAGTCCCAAAAGTTCTTTTTGCTTTTGTTTCCCTTGCCTTTAGAGACGTGTCTTGAAAGCAGATGCTGTGGCCGATGTTGAAGAGGTTACTGCCTATGTTCTCCTCCAGGATTTTGATGGATTCCTGTCTCACATTGAGGTCTTTCATCCATTTAGAGTTTGTCTTTGTATATGGTGTCAGAGAATGGTCCCATTTCATTCTTCTGCATGTAGCTGTCCAATTTTCCCAGCACCATTTATAGGAGAGACTGTCTTTTATCCATTGGATATTCTTTCCTGATTTGTCAAAGATTAGTTGACCATGGAGTTGAAGGTCCATTTCTGGGTTCTCTATTCTGTTCCCTTGATCTATGTGTCTGTTTTTGTGCCAATACCATGCTGTGTTGATGATCACAGTTTTGTAATATAGCTTGAAATCAGGCAACGTGATGCCCCCAGGTTTGTTTTTCTTTTTCAACATTCCCTTCGTGATTATGGATCTTTTCTGGTTCCATATAAATTTTAGGATTGTTTGTTCCAACTCCATGTAAAATGTCAATGGTATTTTGATAGTGATGGCATTGAAAGTGTAGATTGCTCTGGGCAGCATAGACATTTTCACAATGTTTATTCTTCTGATCCATGAACATGGAATGTTTTTCCATCTCTGTGTCTTCCTCCTTCATTTCTTTCATCAGTGTTCTGTAGTTTCTAGAGTATAGATCCTTTATCTCTTTGGTTAGGTTTATTCCTAGGTATCCTACAGTTTTTGGTGCTATTGTAAGTGGAACTGATTCCTTAATTTCTCTTTCTTCAGTCTTGTTGTTAGTGTCTAAAAATACAACTGATTTCTTGGCATTGATTTTGTATCCTGCCACGTTGCTGAATTGCTGTATGAGTTCTAGGAATTTGGGGGTAGAGTGTTTTGGGTTTTCCATATAAAGTATTATGTCATCTGTGAAGAGAGAGAGATTGACTTCTTCTTTGCCAATTTGAGTACCTTTTATTTCTTTTTGTTGTCTGATTGCTCAGACTAGGACTTCTAGTACTATGTTGAACAAAAGTGGTGAGAGTGGCATCCCTGTCATGTTCCTGACCTTAAAGGAAAAGCTCTCATTTTTTTCCCCATTGAGAATGATATTTTCCGTGGGCTTCTCATAATGGCTTTTATGATATTGAGGTATGTGCCCTCTATCTCTACACTTTGAAGAGTTTTAATCAGGAAAGGATGTTGTATTTGGCCAAATGCTTTTTTTCAGCATCAATTGAGAGAGGATCCTGTGGTTCTTGTCTTTTCTTTGATTAATATGCTCTATCACAATGATTGATTTCGGAATGTTGAACCACCCTTGCATCTCAGGAATAAATCCCACCTGGTCATGGTGAATCATCCTTTTCACGGACTGTTGGATCCTGTCGACTAGGATCTTGTGGAGTATTTTGGTACCCATGTTCATCAGGGATATCGGTAAGTAATTCTCCATCTCCAAAGATGGGGTCTTTGCCTGGTTTTGGGATCAGGGTAATTCTGCCCTCATGGAACAAGTTTGGAAGTTTTTTTTTCTTCTATTTTTTGGAACACTGTCAGTAGAATACAGGTGATTTCTTCTTGAAACATTTGGTAGAATTTCCCTGGGAAGCTATCTGGCCCTGGACTCTTGTTTTTTGGGAGGTTTTGAGGGCTACTTCAATTTCCTTGCTGGTTATTGATCTATTCAGATGATCTTTTTCTTCCTGTTTCAGTCTTGGTAGTTGATCAGTTTCCAGGAATGCATCTATTTCTTCCAGGTGGCTTAATTTGTTGGCCTATAGTTGCTGGTAATAATTACTAATCATTGTTTCTATTTCCTTGAGGTTAGTCGTGATCTCTTCTCTTTCATTCCACATTTTATTGGTTTGGGTCCTTTCCCTTTTCTTTTGGATAAATCTGGCCAGAGGTTGATCGATCTTGTTAATTCTTTCAAAGAACCAGCTTCTAGTTTTGCTGATCCTACTGTTTTTCTGGTTTCTAGTTCATGGATTTCTGCTTTCATCTTTATTCTTTCTCTTCTCCTACTTGGTTTAGGCCTTATTTGCTGTTCTTTCTGCAGGTCCTTCAGGTGTAACGTTAGTTTGTGCATTTTGGATTTTTCTAATTTTTTGAGAGCGGCTTGGATGGCTAGGTCTTTCCCACTTAGGACCGCCTTTACTGTATCCCATAGGTTTTGAACTGATATGTTTTCATTTTCATTTGTATGAACTGCTTAAGTTCTTCTTTAATTTCCTGGCTGACCCAATCATTGCTGAGCAGGATGCTCTTTCACTTCCAAATATTTGAGTTCCTTCCCAATGTCTTCTTGTGGTTGAGTTCCAGTTTCACAGCATTGTGGTCTGAAAATCGGCAGGGAATCATCTCAATCTTTTGATATCAGTTGAGACCTGATTCCTGATCCAGTGTGTGGGTCCATTCTGGAGAACATTCTGTGGGCACTCGAGAAGAATGAGTATTCTGTTGTGTTAGGGTGGATTGTTCTGTATATATCTACAAAGTCCATCTGGTCCAATGTGTCATTGGACCAGCTCTTGTTTCTTTTTTAATCTTCTGCTTAGATGATCTGTCCATTGTTGTGAGTGGAGTGTTGAGGTCTCTTACTATTAATATATTATTATCCATAGGTTTCTCTACTTTGGTTATGAATTGTTTTCTATCATTGGCTGCTCCTGTGTTGGGGTCATAGATATTTACAACTGTTAGATCTTCTTGTTGGATAGACCTTGTAGGTATGATATCATGTCCCTCTTCATCCTTTACGACAGTCTTTGGTTGAAAATCTAATATGTCTGTTATGAAGATTGCTATCCCAGCTTTCTTGGGAGGCCCATGAGCATGGTAGATGGTTCTCCATCCCCTCCCTCTCCATCTGGAGATGTCTTTAGGCTCCAAATGAGTCTCTTTAAGACAGCATATGGATGGGTCCTGCTTTTTTCTCCAGTCTGAAACCCTGTGCCTTTCCATGGGAGCATTCAGCCCATTTACATTCAGAGTAACTCTTGAAAGATCGGAATTTAGTGCCATTGTATTGCTTGGAAAGTACCTGTTTCTATATATTTTCTCTGTTTCTTTCTGGTCTCAGTGACTCTTGGGGTCTCTCTTCGCTTACAGTATCCCCCTTAATATTTCTTGCAGGGCTGGCTTGGTGGTCACATATTGGTTCAGTTTCTGCCCGTCCTAGAAGCCCCCTGCCTCTCCACCCATTCTGAATGACAGCCTTCCTGGATACAGTATCCTTGGCTGCACGTTCTTCTCACTTACTGCTCTGAATATGTCTTGCCAGCCCTTTCTAGCTTGCCAGGTCTCTGTAGACAGGTCTGATGTTATTCTTATATTCCTCCCTCTCTACCTAAGGAATCTCTTCCCCCTCGCCACTTTCAAGGTTGTTTCCTTGGATCTAAGATTTGCAAATAGTACTATTATATGTCGTGGTGTTGGTCTGTTCTCATTGATGTTAGAAGGGGTCCTCTCTGCCTCTTGGACACAAATGCTTGTTTCCTTCCTCAGATTAGGGAAGTTCTCAGCTACAATTTGCTCAAATATCTCTTCTAGACCCCTCTTTTCTCCACCTCCTTGGGGGATCCTAATAATTCTGACATTGGAACATTTCATTGAGTCAGTAATCTCCCACAGCTTTTTGTCTTAAAATTGGATTCTTTTTCCCCATGCTACCTCTTTTTCCTTCTTTTCTATCATCTCATCCTCTAACTCAGTAATTCGTTCTTCTCCCTTGTTTACCCTGGCAGTCAGAGCATCCAGTTTAGACTGCATTTCATTCATAGCATTTTATTTATTTTTTTAAAAGATTTTATTTATTTATTTGACAGAGATAGAGACAGCCAGTGAGGAGGGAACACAAGCAGGGGGAGTGGGAGAGGAAGAAGCAGGCTTCCAGCGGAGGAGCCTGATGTGGGGCTCGATCCCTGAATGCCGGGATCACGCCCTGAGCCAAAGACAGACACTTAATGACTGAGCCACCCAGGCGCCCCATCATTCATAGCATTTTAAATTTCTGCCAGATTTGTTCTCATTTCAGCCCTTAGAGATTTTATATTTTCGTTAATATTTTTCTCAAGCCTATACATCATCTTGATAATTGTTACTCTGAAATCCATTTCTGACATCTTGGTTATATCCATATCCATTAGTTCTGTGGCAGAGGCCACAGTCTGTTTCTTTCCTTTGTTGGGGGGTCCTCTTCTTTGTCATTCTGATAAGGTGTGGTTGTGGGGATGTACCAGGACCCAAGCAAGATGCACCTGTTGTATAGGGACCTTAGGGATATGGGCTTCTTTTTCTTTCAGCCTGCCTTCTGGGGGAGGGAACTGCTGCGCTGATACTCAGGCAACCCTATTTGGACAGAGTTGCCTTGTCCCCTGTGGGGAGGGGATGGGCTCAGTGAGAATTGTTTTTTTGGGGTTTTTGTTCTCTGGTGGCTTTCCTTAGTGGCTTTCCATGTCTCTTCTGAGAGTCAGAGCAGCAGTGACTGTATCCAAACCTCTGTCTCAGAACAGAGAGATCAGAGTCTGCTCTTCACTGAGCTCTCCAGGCCACACTGACTCTGTTTCTGTCAGTGCTGCTAAAAACCTGCAGCGTCCTGATTTGTGGGCCCCACAGCCACTTTCCCAGTCCTCGCTCCCAGGGATGGCATGTCTCTGTCCTTTGTGCTTCTAAAACCACCAGCCACCCCCAGTTCACACGTGTGCTCCCTAGTTCAAGGTTTCAGTCTGATGTTGCATCCTAAAGACTTTTCCCCACTGCTACCGGTCTGCTCATTCGGCCCGCTCCCCAGCGTGGGCGGCTTCTGCCTTCCGGGCACACGAGCATGGAGGCTCCCTCCCCCTTACATTTATCTTCTGATATCTGCCCGCAGACTCTTGGCTCCCTGCTTTGTACCTCGAGACCAGCCACCGGAGATGCTTTGTTTGTAGAGATCCAGATGTAACTTCTTAAATCTCAGGCTGATTTTGTGGTTTTTAGGATGGTCTGGAAGATATCCAGCTCGATTCAGGGGACTGGTTGAAACAGGGTCCTCTACTCCTCCACCATCCTTTCTCTCCTCCAGGTTCCTATATTTAGGTCAGTAACTTCGTTGTCTCTAAGTAGGCTTCTCTCATTGTTATTGTACTTCAAGGTTTTATTCGATAAGCCACTTATGAATTTTGTCCAGTGAGTTTTTTGCATCTATTGATATCCTATGGCAGTCTTCCTTCTTGATGTAATTCTTATGTTGGAAGATTTTTGATATCCTGAATTCATTGGGTCATGATGCATTCTTTTGATACCCTGCTACCTTTTTCAATAAAATTTTATTTTATAAACGTTTCACTTATAAACTTATAAACATGCTAGATGTTTATAAGTGAGATTTACGTACATTACAAAAATCTTTATCAGTTTGCACATATAGGTAATACTGACTTTACAGTGTCAATGATGGAATTTTCTATCTTTTTCTATACCTTGAATTCATTTAAATCATTTGAGTTATCTATTTTTAAATGATTAGCTAACTCTGCAAAGCTGTCTGTTTCTAGTGCTGTATTACTATTACCATCATTAGTATTGATGGTAGATATTCATCTTTCAAGTTGAGATAGATTTAAATTTTCAAGGTATCCTTGGTCAAATTTCTTAGTTCTGTTTCATCAAAAATCATACTGTGATACAGATAGAACAACACAGAAAGTTACCCATCCTCTCTATATTTTTAAACTTACTTTTAGAGTTTTACCAAGTGTAATAAATAATAATAACAAATGCTTTCCATATATATGGTTTATGACATCTTTCTCATTTGGGACCTTGTATGTTTTTTCATTATTCCATGTTAATCAAATTTATGATTACTATGGTGGTTATTTAAAATTATTTTATTTTCATTTATATCTATTTTTTAATTTAAATTTTACTTAGTTAACATCAAGTGTAATACTGGTTTCTGGCGTAGAATTCAGTGATTCAGCCCTTATATACAATACCCAATGCTCATCACCACAAGTGCCCTCCTTAATGCCCATCATCCATCTAGCCCACCCCCCACCCACCTCCCTCCATCAACCCTCAGTTTGTTCTCTATGGTTAAGAGTCTCTTATGGTTTATCTCCCTCTTTCTTACCCCCGGCCCCTTCCCATACGTTCAACTGTTTTCTTTCTCACATTCCACATATGAGTAAGACCCTGTGGTATTTGTCTTTCTCTGCTTTCGCTTAGCGTAATACACTCTAGTTCCATCCACGTCATTGCGAATGGCAAACTTTCATTCTTTTTGATGGCCAAGTAATATTCCAGTGTGTGTGTGTGTGTGTGTGTGTGTGTGTGTGTGTGTACACATGTTATTACTCTACTGAGAAGTTAAAAATTTCCTCACTTTTGGGGCGCCTGGGTGGCACAGCGGTTAAGCGTCTGCCTTCGGCTCAGGGCGTGATCCTGGCGTTATGGGATCGAGCCCCACATCAGGCTCCTCTGCTATGAGCCTGCTTCTTCCTCTCCCACTCCCCTGCTTGTGTTCCCTCTCTCGCTGGCTGTCTCTATCTCTGTTGAATAAATAAATAAAATCTTTAAAAAAATAAAATAAAATGGCTTTTTATATTAACTTATGTATTACATAATGCCCCTCTTTATTCTGATTAGTGCTCTTAAGTTTATATTTTTTGTTTTTTAGTGCTGTTAAGTTAAATTCCCCCTTTTCTGATATTAATATTTCCACCTCAGCTTTATTTTTATTTGCATTTGTTGACATTTTGCTTTTTATTTTTAATCTTTATTACACTTGCTAAGACTTGTTTTTATAAACAATACATTTTACATGCAGTCTTCAATTCCTATTTAATGGAATTCAGCTCATTCATAATAAGTATTTTAGTGGCTTCATTAAATTTTATGCTTTAGATCTACTTTTTATTGATTGTTTCACTTTTTTTTTTCTTATATTTCCTCTTATTTTTTCCTAGTTTGATTATTTATTCTTTCCTTAAAATGTTCTAATTAATTAAGAAGTTCTATTTTCTACTCTCCTATAGTTACTACTATCCCTGTAACACTTACAAACAAATTTCTCAACCATTATGTGGAAGAAAGAGGACCCCACGTCCCCTGTCCACCTGCTTTGTCCCCCTCCTGCCTCTCTTCACAGGAGGAGAGGTTTTCAGATGCTTTACTTCCTCAGTCTTCTCAGTAGGTAAGACCATTAGAATGGTTCATGTGCCTTCTCCCTCCGCACCGCCACCCACCCCCCCAAGTCTTATGCTTTGTAGAGGCCGTTCAGGGCTTTAGTTTCAGACCATGACATATTTTCTCTTTTCAGAGTGGTTTCTCTATGTCAATAGTCGGTATTGAACACTTGTGATGAATGTGTGCTGGTGTGGATGGTGGTTGCTGACCCCAGTCACACTCCCATACATTTTTAAGTTCTACCAGGGCTCAGTTTTATACTTCGGATATATTGGAAGATACAGCATGTGCAGTTCCATTGTTTGGCACGAGTTGTGATGGAAACACGTTGGCTGGAACCCGGCCCCCCAGCCTGAGGAGCCTGACAACCCCTGGAACAATGGCTCTCAGCTTGTGGTCCACACTGAGTGGTGCAGAAAGATGAAGAACGGTAAACACTGAAAAGTGTGCATTCGATTTAGCAACTGGAACAATGTTGTTCCCAGGAGACACATTTAGTGAAATGATCAGGATTCTGTGTTAGGAATGCAGAAAGGCGTGACAGTGCAACTGGCTGCCTCTGGAGGCACTGTTGAGCTGCAGTTTAACAGAAGAAGGAAGGCGTGATTGTGCAGCTTGTCTCCACCGGAGGCAGTGAGAGCTACAGTTGGAGAGATGCAGGCAGTCCTGCCAGTGCAGCTTGTTTCTACAGGAGACAGTGGTGAGCTGCAGTCTCTGTCCCCGAGGCACAGGTGTGGCGGTCACAACCCCCAGAGCCATTGACCAACTCAGCATTGTGCCCTGTGTCCCCAGGGTTGTGGTAATGGTCGGTCAGGATCATGTGGGAGGGTCTTCTACATGGGGGCCTGAGGCTGGAGTAAACCAGACCCCACCCAAGTTGCATTTGGAACAGATGAGTTGAGGGTTTCTTTGGAAGAGTAATTTCACTTCTCCAGAAAAGGCAATGTCATTGTTCTATTTAGAATGAAGATAATTACTAATAAGAAACAAGTATGTGTTTCCCTTCTCCCAGAAACTGAAGCAGGTGGGCAGGCTATAGGTCAGAGGCGCCTTCTTCTCCCCAGCGACAACACTTCTCTGCTCTGGCTCCACGAGACCCGAGGTTTTGAAGAGAAGCCTCTGAGTCAGTGAGGCAGCTTGTCACAGGACGCCAGCGTTCGGAGAAAGCAGCAGGTCCATTTGGCACAAGGTCATATCCATGTCAGGACTGGAGGTAAAACCTCTCACTAACCTAAAACCGCCTGGGCTTTTCTCTCTTCTCTCGTTGAGCCACAAAGTCAAACTGAAGCAGCTGGCAGCATTCTGGATTTGATGCGAGAGTTACTTAATTTCCCTGCAGGTAGAACTTTTCAGGGGATCACATTTTCTCTGTTCATTTATTGCTTTTGAATGTATTTTGCACATCTATTTCCTAGGAAATCTCTTTTATTAGAAAGGGAAGATGAGATTTACTGTGTGTGTTTGTAACATATAATTTGTTCTTTCATCTAACAGTGTTTATTTAATTGGACCTAGGATATGGTTGAGAGGCCAGCATCTAGAGTTAAGTGGCTTTTTGTCCTCAGAAACAGACTTTGATGATGTCATTTGTGAAAGGTGATGTTTCATCATTGATTAGTCTTTTCATTCAAAGAGTAACAATTAGGGCTGAGGGAAATTTCAGAATTATTCAAAGTAGCCTTTTACTGTTTAAAAGTTGAGCTTGATACCCTTCACTGGGTATTAAGGAGGGCACGTGTTGCATGGAGCACTGGGTGTTATACGCAAACAATGAATCATGGAACACTGCATCAAAAACTAATGATGTACTGTATGGTGACTAACATAATAAAAAAATAAAAGTTGGGCTTGACTTTCTAGTTTTACTAAATGTATCCTCTAGATATTCTGACGTGCCACTTTTCTTTTGTGGTGAAGTCAGAAGGAGAGTCTTTGGGAATTCTCCTGGATAGAGGCATGCTGGTGTCTTCAAGGGGCTTGGCGTCAGGAGCCCTGGGGTGAATTCTGGAACAGCTTACCTGATGCTGGATGAGTCAGGTTATCCCACAGAGTTTCTGTTTCCTCCTTATGAAATTGCTGGCAGGTAATGTTCTGCTTAAAGGGGAACCGTCCCGCACTGCTGGTGGGAATGCAGGCTGGTGCAGCCACTCTGGAAAATAGTATGGAGGTTCCTCCAAAAGCTAAAAATTGAACAACCCTATGATCCAGCAATTGCACTCCTAGGTATTTACCCAAAGCATGCAAAAATGCGGATGTGAAGGGGTACAAGCACCGTGATGTTTATAGCGGCAGTATCTGCAATAGCCAAACCATGCAGAGGGTCCCAAAGTCCATGCACCGATGAATGGATAAAGAAGATGTGGGAGATATTTTTGAATGGACTATGATCCAGTTTCAAAAAGAATGAAATCTTACAATTTGCAAGGATGTGGATGGATCTAGAGTGTATTAAGCTAAGCAAAATCAGGAAGGAAAGACAAATACCCTGTGAGTTCCCTTGTAGGGAGCTTCAGAGAGAAAACAGATGAACATAGTATGGGCGGGCGGAAGAGAGAGGCAAGTGAGGAAACCGACTCAACCTTAGAGCACAAACCGAGGCACAGGTGGAGAGCTGGCCGAGCACCTTCTTCTGGGCCACCAGCCTCACCCAATACACACGACCTCATCGTCTGTTCCTGTCACTCCAGTCCAGACTTCTCTGAGTTGCCAGGTGGAGACATTCGTTGGTGCTTCTTTCTTGGCATGGGTGTGAAGTTTCAAAACGTAGATGATGGAAATGATGGGTCATCAGAACATCTGTTACTCTTTTATTTCCTGCTCTTCTTTCAATAAGTGAAGTGAATCATACCTGCTAGTGGAAGGGGCTATCTGTGTGTTTTTATTTCCTGGTTTAATTAATCGATGGGAAAACAATTCTTCTGAAATATTAAAAGAATCCTTTGTGGGTGTTCATGTTTTTCTCTTCCATGAACCACATTCCGATATTAGATATTACTTGTTAGAGTAAAACACAGCCCTGGAGCTCTAACAGGGTGCGGTGCCCTTTGCGAGGGGGACACCAGGACGAGTGTAGGTTGTTTAGGAGCTCGGGGAGTGGCTCAGTTTTTTCACCACATCTTTATAAAGAGGTAGTATCCGTTCTTGGATTTGCAAACCTAATCTGGATGCCCTGTTTCCTTCGGGCAATTGGCGCTATCCCCGGCCTGGGGAGTCTTCGTTCAGCCCCAGCCAAGGGTACCCCACCAAGGCCGCCCTAAAGCAGCCTCAAATAATTTCTGCGCGGAGAAAACGGGCCGGTCCTGCCTCTCCCCGAGGAGGTGGTGGTCCCATGGTGACCAGACGGCGCGTGGACGCGAAGTGACATCGCCGTGAACAGCCTTTCGTCCGGTCCGCCCGCCTGCTTAGGTCCCGGTCCCCTTGGCTTAGGTGAAAAGTCGCGGGCAGCGACGCAGGTGGGTGCTGGGCTTTGTCAAGTTCGAGAACCTACCTGCTGTGGCGGCGCGAGCGGCCCCAGTCCCGCGGGAACCCAACTGTGCCGTCGCCCACCTCCCGGGGGCGACTCTCGGCGAATTCAGGGTCCCGGCGTGGCGCGCACTCACCTTTATTTCAAGTCCCGCCTCCGGCAGGTGTGGGCGGAACCTGTAGGAGGCTTTGGGCGGCGGACTCGTTCTGCCCGCGGGGCCGTGAGGCCACAGCATCAGAGCACCTGTCTCCGAGACGCAAGGCGAAGATTCAGGGCCGGTCCCCGCCGTGGCCGCGGTGTCCCGCGGCAGCTGCGCCTGTCCGTCCCACCGGAAGGAGCGCCCGCGCGGGCGCGCTGCGCCGCCTCGCCGGCTGCTATCCGCCGGCGGCCACCAGGGGGAGATGCGCCCTAACCCTTCCTCCGGGATGCGCGGCTGCCCGCGAGCACTTTGGGGCTCAGCAGCCCAGCCCAGAGCACCGCACCCCTCTGCCCGCCCCTCTGGAAGCTACGATCGGCTCCTAGCGGGGCTCAGGTGGCCGTTTGAAAGGTGGCTGCTTTCCTCCTACGGATTAGAAGGCTTTCGACTCACACGTCTTGGCAGTCCAAAGGTGGGCGCCAAGTCTGCCAGCGACACTGCCCGCCGGAGTGTTCAGGGTTAAGGGTCGACAGTGCGCACTAGGCCCCTCTGACGCCCCTGCCAGCGATGGGCTCAAAATCATTGCCAAATTCCACACAAGGTTGTCGCCTACAGGAAGAAACGAATTGCCACATTGAGGAGCAGTCTGGGAGCCGAGGACCAAAGGGTCCTGAAAGCAGCTGGGGTGGTGAAGGCCTGCAGAGCTCACCCAGCCCTGGGAGCTTGGGCCCGGAAGGAGAGAGGGAGCAGGACGGCCATCGTGAGATGCTTGCATCAAACCCGATCAGTAATGAAAGCTAGCTCCTACTGGGAGCCGAGCAAAGCCGCTGACATTACCTCCTTTAGTCCAGACCATAACCCAGTGAGGTATAAACCGCTACTGTCTCCACGCCATAGGCGAGGAAACTGAGGCCCAGGAGAGTTAAGTTGCCCTAAGATATAAAATAAGTGGTAGAGTTAAGATTGGAGCCGCTGCTAGTCGCTGTGCTTATCCCCTTTGCTGTGATAATCATGATAATAAAAGTTACTTCCACTGAGCGCTTAATGTCTGCCAGGCACTGAGTGGAATGTTTTCGTAATGCTGTTTTGTTTACAGATTTATTTAATTTAGTGAGAGAGAGAGTGGGGGCGGGGCGTGCAGAGGTAGAGGGAGAGAGAATCTCAAGCAGACTCCCCACTGGACCTGGAGCCAGCGTGGGCTCGATCTCACGAGCCTGAGGTCATGACCATAGGACCTAACTAAGCGATGGCTACTTACAACCAAGCACAGTTACCAAAAAAGAGAAAATTCTATCCGTTCCCATAACTCCTCACTCTGCCCTTTCGCTATAGCCCCCCACCACTGCCTCCCGTCAGACACTCTCCTTTGCTGTCCTGCCTGCTGTCCCTGTCCCTTGCAGTGTATTCAATAACCTTCTATCTCCTTTGTTGCGCCTTGGGTGAACTTTTTCACCACCCACACCACCAGCCTCCACCCAGTCAGGTCGCCCCACATGTAGTACCTTATTATTGCCGTAGTCCTCTTTAATCCTCACCACAACCTCTAAGGTAGGTACCATTATTATTTTAATCTTTTATTTAAATTCAATTTAGTTAACATATACTGTATTATTAGCTTCAGGGGTAGAAGTCGGTGATTCATCAGTTGCATACAACACCCAGTGCTCATTATGTCAAGTGCCCTCCTTAATGTCCATCACCCAGTTACCCCATCTCCTCCCACCCACCTCTCCGCAAATTCCTAGAGTTCAGCATCTCCTATGGTTTGCCTTTCTCTCTGTTTTTATCTTATTTTATTTTCCCTTCCCTTTCCCTATGTTCATCTGTTTTGTTTCTTAAATTTCACATATGAGTACAATCATGGAGTATTTATCTTTCTCTGACTTATTTCACTTAGCATAATACCCTCTAGTTCCAGCCATGTCATTGCAAACAGCAAGATTTCATTCTTCTTGATGGCTGAGTAGTATCCTATTGTATATATATAGACCACATCTTCTTTATCATTCCACTGTCGATGGACATCTGGGCTCTTGCCATAGTTTGACTACTGTGGCCATTGCTGCTGTGAACATTGGGGTGCAGGTGCCCCTTAGTTAGAATCATTATGTTTGCATCCTTTGGATAAACGCCTAGTCATACAATTGCTGGGTCCTAGGGTAGCTCTATTTTTAACTTTTTGAGACACCTCCATACTGTTGTCCAGAGTGGCTTCACCGACTTGCACTCCCACCAACAGTGTAAGAAGGTTCCCCTTTCTCTACATCCTCACCAACATCTGTCGTTTCCTGACTTGTTAATTGTAGCCATTCTGACTGGCGTGAGGTGGTGTCTCATTGTGGTTTTGATTTGTATTTCCCTGATGCCGAGTGACGTTGAGCTTTTTTTCATGTGTCTATTAGTCATTTGTATGTCTTCTTTGGAGAAACGTCTGTTTGTGTCTTCTGCCCATTTCTTGACTGGATTTTTTGTTTTTTGGGTGTTGAGTTTCGTAAGTTCTTTATAGATTTTGGATACTAGTGAGGTAGGTACTATGATCATCACTGTTACTTTACAGGGAGATAAACTGTCATAAAGGGCTAAGGAACTCGCCTACAGCTGCATGGCTAATCACAGGTGTACTTGGAGTTGAGCCCAGGCAGTCCCACACCAAAGTGCACACACGCACTAGCTGCCATGTTCTGGTGCTCGCCCTATTCCAGATGTCACAGGCCAACTCTTCCCAAGGATTTCATCTGAGACCAGCTAAGGAAGAGTGAAAATTCCTGATGCCTTCCGACCACTCTAGCTGATGCCATCCTTTCACCCATCTGCATTATACACTATACGACAACTCCCAGTAACCCCATGATTCCTGTGCACTGTGGGGACAGAGGTCATGCATGTCCTATATCCATGTTCCAAGGGACCCCTCTACACACTGCACTGGCCTTATCATGTCCACATCAGCTAGGTTAGGAGATTTAAGCAGAACAGTCTTTTCATTCTCTCTGTTTTGTTTTGCACAAATGTCTGATGTCTGGGTTTATTGCCTCCCCTCTCCCCCACCCCGTTACCAAGTGTACTGAAGAGTCCAAACCTAGAAAGTAATATCTGCATGGTTGACTCCAGTCCAGGAACACGAGGCAGGCGCACTCAGGCTTCTCCCACATGGAAGTAGGACGACTGCCATTTCTATGTGCTGTTTGAAATAAACGTTGCGGTATTGTATCTGTATGGTAGAGCCTGACCCAGTCGGCTTTACTCTTATTGCCCCCCAGTAGGGTTCTTGAGGCTTGGGACTTCAAAACCAGAAACAAAAAACTAAAACAAGCAAATAAAAAATGCCAGAAGTGTGCCTTTCACTGCTTCTCCGTCATTATGATCTGTAGGGACCCTACGACTTTAAATTTGTGTGTGGAGAAGGCTATAGCCAGTGTAAACCAGATTCATGAAATTTGGCTGCTCCTATGACCGCTGACTTTGAGGGATGTCTGTCTAATACCAAATGGACAGTAACTGGAGGTCACTTCTTTAATAGCTGTGAGGGACCGCTGAGCAGCCTCATACCCCAAAGTACCTATTGTATCACTGGGTGGCTGGGGTGACAGGAGGGCTCTATCTGTGTTCTTTTTTTTTTTTTTTTTAAGATTTTATTTATTTATTCAACAGAGAGAGAGACAGCGAGAGAGGGAACACAAGCAGGGGGAGTGGGAGAGGAAGAAGCAGGCTCATAGCGGAGGAGCCTGATGTGGGGCTTGATTCCATAACGCCAGGATCACGCCCTGAGCCGAAGGCAGACGCTTAACCTCTGTGCCACCCAGGAGCCCCTCTATCTGTGTGTTCTAATGCCAGCACAGACAGCTTCTGATCAGATAATAATGTTAATAAACATTTACCAAGCACTTAATATGTCCACACAAATTACTCTAATGTCCAGTGTAGTCCAGTGGTTTCCATGTCATGTAGGGGATACCTAGGGACCAACCAGGCCAGGGTGATGGAATTAATTCCAATTGATTACTCTGGGGACCCTAATGGGGCCTATGGAAGACATGAAGTGTATCTACCCTCCATTTCTGGGATCTGATATGGCCAAAGATTACTGGAATTTGCTTTCTCTAACAGAGAATTATTTCCATTTAATTTGCCCCAATATAACTTTGATAAAAGTAGTTTCTCAACTTTGGTGTTAGAACCACCTGGGGAAATTTTCAATAACTCCACATGCAAGCCACACTCCAGACTGATAAAATTAGAATGTCTGGGAAATGAAGCCCAGGTATCAGTATTTTTCAAAGCCCCCCAGCCCCCAACCAGGTAATGTCAGTGTGCATCCATTCTTCATAGTTTTCCTCCTGAAAGTGACTTATAGAGCAGGGCACCTACAGCACCTTTTAGGGCAGAAGCCTGTGGGCTGGGAACCTCAAATATTCCTGGAGAGACTACGTTGATCTGACCAAATTAAAAGAGGCAAGTTCCCATATGTTTGCTACAGATCAAATCAGATATCAATTTTATAGGATCACTTTATACAAAGGAATATAGGCTTGTTGAGGGCATTCCTGGAGGGAGATAAATTGGCCTCTGTCACATGGTGGAGGCTGAGCCTGGGCCTTGGCCCCAAAAGGAGTCTCATCTGATAAGCAGCTATAAGCTGCCCTTTGGTTACCCTTGAACTTTAAGAAAATACACACCCAGAGTGAAAATCTGGTTTGGGCTGTGCTGTGGGGATCAGGGAAGAGTCTAAAGGTGGACTGGTAGACGAGGAGTGGTAATCTTGTTTAGGATGACACGGTGGCTGGGCGCTGCGGGAGACAGTCAGCAGAAGCAGGAACAGAGATCTTAGGCAGGGCAAGGAGCAGTGTCCAGAGCCAGCAATGGCAGAAATATCATGGCGTCAGAGACTGACGAGCACCTGTATGAATTCCTCTGCCCTGGAGCCTGCCCAAGTCCCCATCACCATTGAAAGTGAGGCTGGAGTACATGAAGGGGTTGGAGAGACAGGCAAAGAGGCATTATTATTCAGACATGGATAATAACCTGTACTGCTGAGTGGGCGAAGCCTACCACATGTTGCTATAATCTAATACTTCAAGCCCTACTCCAGTTTCCCACTAAAACAAAGCCCCATTCCCAACCATACGTAAGTTTCTCTTTGGCCTTCAGTGTTGGCTAGACATCTTCTGGTTGCTGCAGGGAAGAAAGTGTATGAGCGTTCTCTCCCAGCAAGGTATCCTCGGGATCAGAGCTCTGAGACATCAGGACACTTTATATGTAATACGTATCCTATTAGATAGTAACTTCTTTGAATAAAAGGCTGTTCCCTGGCTTGGTTCGTTCATGACTAGCAATGACCAAATAAAGCTTGTGCTTATTACAATCCATGTTATCTTTGAACTACTTTATCTCTAGCCTCCCTGAAATAACACACTGGGGAAAAAAAGCCAATAAACTCTACTGAGAGAAACAGTGTCATTTTGAAACATCTGTAACATACCTATTTACCTTTTTCAAAATCCTCACCAACAGAGTCACACTATCCCTCCAGTCATAATTTCAAGCACTTTGTCTCCATAGTGATGATTCAGGCTCCTGTTGCCATGGCAATCATTCTATGAGCTAAACACTTCCGTCAGTCCTTCCCCCTCCTTCCCATTACTGTTGTCAGTTCTGCGATCCAAGCCCTTACTATGTCTTCAATATCTAGCACTGGGCCTGACAAATAATAGGTGGTCAATATATTAAAATAGCTCTTACCTGATATTTCCACCTCCAGGCCTTGTCCTGTGGGTTCTTATGCTTTATCTTCTTTTTTTCCCTTTTACTGGAATGCTTAAATTGGCAAAGCAAACACATCCTTATTTTAGACAACTCAAACAATACAGATGCCTGCAAAGTTAAAGTAAACATTCCTCTCCTTACCAAAACAAATTCTGGCTGGGTCAATGATTGAAACATAAAAAAAAAAAAAAACTATAAAAGTTCTAGAAGAATTTATAATCTGTGATAAGCAAGATCATTTTAAGTTAGAACAAACTTCAGAAGCCATCAAGAAACAAAATTAATATACTTGACCGCATAAACATTTCTAAAGTTGCGTTGGGGAAAATTCCATAAACAAAGCCGAAAGACTAATGAAAAACTGGAGAATGTATTTATAAAGAAAATGGTAAAAAGTTAAACTTCCTTAATGAATCAGTATGAAAACGATGACCAAGCCAGAAGGAAAATGGCCAAAAGAAACTAATGTTTGCAGAAAAAAAGGAACAATAGTCCAGAAGGCAGATGACAGGATGTACCATCTCACTCATAATTAAATAAATGCAGATACGCTAGTGAATGAAGAGATAATATTGTTGTTTCGCTGATCTGATTGGCAGATGTCGATGTTTAGTGATGCCTGCTTCTGCAAGACTGAGGAGAAAATGAGCGCTCTCATAAATTGTTGGCAAAAATGTGCATTGGTGTATTCTTTCTGGAAGATACGTTGACAATATCTGTCAGAACTAAAAAATGCCCATCTCCTCTTACCTTTAATCCCTCTGCCTTAAATTTACCCGATATATGTAGTTGCAAATGTTTAGCAAAAGGTATGTACTAGAATGTTTATTGCTACTTTGTTCTGAAGCAGCGACAGTTCGGAAATATTCAGTATTCAAAAATAGAAGTCAAGTTAACTAAATTACAGTAAATCCATATGATGAATAAGGATGGCCCTGAAAAAAGAATAAAATAGTTCTATAACCTCAAGGGTCAGAAGAGCAAGTTGCAGGGCAATGTGTAACATTTTTACAAGAAGAGACAAATGTATATATGACATGAATATGTACGTTAAAATATTTTTGGCAATAAATTACAGGAAACAGTTATCAGTGGGATGTGAGCTGGAAAAGGAAAGAAACTTTCCCTTTCGTTGTGTATCTTTTACTTGATAAATTTTCCATCTTACGCATGTTTCATGTATGACATTTTAAAAACTGACAGCAGGTGTGTCCTTTTCTCTACTTCTCCAACTGCAAGGCCCAGAGATACTTTTTACATTCAGTTTTTTTCTATATGTAGACAAGAAAGATACAAATGTACATTTTTGCATACGCACAATTACAGTGTTTTGTTCTTACAAAAAGGGGATTTACATAGCTCTGCAATTTGCTTTTCTTAATTTATATGTCATTCACATCCTTCCCTGTAAAGACATACTGCATAAAATTTCATAGCTGAGTAGCTGCCCACACTCTCTGATTCACTGATTGAGCACATGTGCATTGAACAGCAAATAAATGTCAGGCCTTGGGCCAGGCAAATGGAGAGGACACTGAATCGAACACAGTCCCAGAGGACAGGAATGAGGAAATGCTTGTGGTCAGGGTGGTCAGGGCGGCAAGCACGTACCTCACCCACCTTGGTATTCGGGACTTCCGAACCTGGGAGGGCGTAGAAGTCCGTGTTTTCCTCAAGCACCACGGAAGTGTATGGACAGAATTGTCTTCATTGTACAGTGTGTGTGTGTGTGTGTGTGTGTGTGTGTGTGTGTGTGTAAGTAGACTTTATTTATTATAGCAGTCTTAGGTTCACAGCAAAACTGAGCAGAATACACTGTTTCCAAATACACCTCACTCCCATATGGACATAACGTCCCCCCATTAACATCCTGCATTAGAGACGTACATTTGTAACAATCGTTGGACTGGCCCCTATCAGCCAAGGTCCATAGTTTCCATTAGGGTTCATTCTTAGTGTTGTACATTCTGTGGGTTTTGAGAAATGCACAATATCACGTATCCATCATTATGGTACTATCCAGAACAGTTTCACTACCTTAAAAGTCCTCTGTGCGCTGCCCTCCCTACCTCCTAATACCCAGCAACCACTGATCTTTCTACTGTCTTCATAGTTTCGCCTTTTCCAGAATGTTCTATAATGGGGATAGATGGTATGCAGTTTTTTTAGATTGGCTTCTTTCATTTAGAAATATGCACTTAAGTTCCCTAAATGTCTTTTTGTGGTTTCTTTTTAGTGCTGAATAATATTCCATTGTTTGGGCGTGCCACGGTTTATCCATTCCCCTACTGAAGTACAGCTTGGTTGTTTCCGGTTTTGACAATTATGAATAAGGCTGCTGGAAATAAGCATGTGTAGATTTTTGTGTGAACATAAGTTTTCAGCGCCTTTGGGTCAATACCGAGGAGTACAATTGCTTTATTATATGGTCAGATTATGTTTAGTTTCGTAAGAAAGCACCAAACTTCAAAAGTGGTATGCTACGGTGTTTTTTTGAAATGACTTAGTCTCGCCCTGAGTAGTACCTGTAAGAGGTATGCTTTCAGAGACTCCAGAAAATGTTGCGGCTTGACCAATGTTTTCTCTCTAACTGAAGATGTCTCTCCCTCTGCCCTTATGTTTCATCTTCTTAGTTTGAGACTTTGAACTCTGTCAAAATGCAAACCCCTGTATGATCGGTAATAATTTTCATTGTCATCAATTAGATATACCTTGAGTAGGAATAAACATCCCGAAAGTGTTTTGATAAAGCAAAATGGAGTAGAGGTTAAGGAGAAGAGGAAGAGTACAGAGAACTGGTCCATGTTCTTCCTCTCCTAGGAGTGTTTGCCGTATCCGGGGAGAGATATCTCTCCTAGTTACTAAGTGGGGAGGAGCTACCAGCCACCAGGCACTGGACTAGAATGGGGGATACAGCAGTGAGGAGGAGCCGTCTGGGTCCTTGTGGAGCTCACCACCCAGGCACGTACACACAATTTCGATGTGACATAATACGTACTATAATTGCAAACAACATGTATTTGTTGATTTTCTAAGAGTCTGCCTAGTTGTCAGTGGATGCGTCAAATCATGTGTTGCCATCTTTGATGCAGAAAATACGGTTTGCACTAACAGAGGAGTACAAACACCACCAAAGTTCGGTGGTGAGCGTGACTGACTCGGCCTGGAGCCTCTGAGAAGTCTTCACACAGGAGACAAAATACTCAAGCATATATGTGACTTTTCCTAGCCCAGGGAGAGACAGAGCTTTTGAGGCGATAGGTCAGTGTGTGCAAAGGTGTGGAAGGGGGAAGAGTAGGGTCTGTTTGGGGAAAGAACGAGTGGTTCAGGGTAACCAGAGGAAAAGGTGTCTGTGCTGGGAGGGGGTAGGAGAAAGAATTAAAGGGGGCAGCATGCGAAGGACTTTTACATCATGGGCAGGAAACTGACCTTGTACAGTAGGCCTGGGATGTCCGGTAGGATAGCCACTGACCATACTTGGCTCCCGAGTGCAGGCAGTGCGGCCAGAGCAACTGAGGGGCAGATTACATGTTGACAATATTTCAGATATGTTGGTTTAAATAAAATACGTTATTAAAATTAATTTCACCGATTTCTTTTTACTTTCAAAAATGAGGCTGGGGTGCCTGGGTAGCTCAGTCAGTTGAGCCTCTAACTCATGATTTCTGCTCAGGTCGCGATCTCAGTATCATGAGATAAAGCCCTGCATCAGGCTCCTTTCTCAGCGCGGTGTCTGCTTAGGGCTTTCTCTCCGTCTCCCTCTGCCCCTCCCTCCTCTCTTCCTCCCTCTCTGTCTCAAATAAATAAATAAATCTTTTTTAAAAATGAGGCTACTAGAACCTTTAAAATTACGTATTCATCTCATGTAATATTTATGTTAGACAGTGCTGCTATAGACAGTTGAGAGCCATTGAGAGTTTTTGTGCAGAGAAAAGAATGTGATGGAGTTGGGGTTTTATAATTACAAGGGGAGTGAAGGATGGCTTGGTGGGAAAGTGCACCTAGGAGTAAGGTGACTAATCAATTAGAAACCTATTGCTATAGTTCACTCAAGAGGCAATAAGGACCTAAATGAGGTAGTAGGGATGGAATGGGGGGGGGGCTATATTGAAAATATACTTAGGAAGGGAAGTTGGCATGGCTTAGTAATGGCTCTGGGGGTGTGTTGTACAATAATTTAACTTTTACAATAATTTACTTACAATAATTTGGCTTTTGTTCCTGGTTCCTGGGAGGTAACCTCAAAATCCTGGGGCTCTCCCAAGTGATAGCAGTATGTTTATTACTCATGGTGGACCCCTTGGACCACACCTGAGTTATGCTAATGAGATGACTCATGGTGAGCCCCTAGGTAGTTTCAGGATGGGGGCTGGCCATGCCAGAAAGACCAACCATATGATTGGGAGGTTAGGGCTTTGAGTTAAGTGGTATCAGCCAGACTTTCCAACCTTGGGGCAGGATGAAGGGGTTAGAGACAGAGGTCAATCACATGGCCAGTGATTCAAGCAATCATGCCTGCATAATAAAAATTTTTAAAAACTAAAAATAAATAAATAGATAAATAAATAAAATCATGCCTAATAAAAACTGTGGACGCTGAGGCTTGAGTGACCTTCCTGCACACTGACGGGCTGGAAGGGTGTTGTGTCCTGAGGACACAGAAACTTCACATTTGGGACCCTCCCAGACCTTGGACTATGGTCTCTTTTGGGGACTTGTCCTGATTTGCATCCTGTATAATAAACTATAATCAGAAGTATAAAACTTTCCTGAGTTCTGTGAGTCATTCTAGTGAATTATCAGATCTGTTGGGGTTATGGAAAACCTCTCAATTTTAGCCAGTTGTGGTTGGCATCTGAAGTGAGAGCAGTCTTACGGGGGCGATGTGCCCTTAACCTGTGAAATTTAACCTAGCTAGTGTCGGGGTTGCATTGCGTGGTGAAAGAGAACAGGTTGAGGATGACTCCACAGTTTCTAAATTAAACACAAAGGGAACTCAATAGGAGATGCAGGTCTGAGTCAGGACAGGGGAGGATGGATTGAGTGCTATTCCCGTCAACTTTGAGGAGTCTGTTGTCTTCAGGGTTGAGATGTCTAGGAAGCTACACAGTTGGAGTTCAGAAGAGAATCTGGGCCACAGAAGAAGATTTAGGAGTGCCCCATATGCAGGATATTGAAATAGGAATTTTTCTGCCTTCGTGTCCTCTAAAGCCCTTGTTCCTTCCATCCACTGACCTCCAGCTAGACAGACTTTCCTTGCCTTTGCCTTTTCTACCAAAACTCCACCCAAGTTATTCCTTCCTCTTCATACGCTTCCCGCTCTGGCCTGAGGTGACCCCTAAAACTCTCTTCCTGCCCAGGTATTGAGCCAATGATGTGGAAAGTGTAGATAGCCAGGTGGTTCTAAACCCACCCCCACACCCTGCATGCAGTGCACTTCTGCACTCACCGATTTTCATCTGATAGTCTGCTTCCATGACTCTTGCCCTTTTCACCCCTTCCTCTCGGTGGGGAGGGCACAACTCTGAACCTTTGCAAGGTTAAGTTTGTCTTATCACTTGTGCATTATATAACATGAGGAGATAGTTCATTATTTTAAATCCCAAAGGCATTCATATTTTTTTCCAAACAAATATTTGAGCACCTAGTATGTGCTTAGTGTTAGAGATATAAAGATGAAAAGATATGGTTACTATCTTCAGGGAGTTTATATATAGTCTGAGGGATTATAAACACATGCTCACCAAATTCTTTTGATCATGTGATTATGTATAAATTCTATTTGAGGAAGTTATCTAATATAAGTCCAGTTTGTAAGCTGACAGGAGTTAGTATATTCAAGATGAGTCATGGACCTTTTTACTGTCTTCTCAAGCATTTGTCCATAGAAGAAGCTGGATTTCAGAAAATTAAATATTTCTTCACTTTGGTGTTTTGATTGACACCAAATATTTATTTCTTTTGTTTGTTTGTATGTTTAGCATTTTTATGTCCTATCTATCTGTCTACCATCTATCTACACTAGCTTTCCATATGCAACCCACTTTCCCCTTGCTCTAGCACTGCTGTGAATATGGATAAGTGGTCTAGGGAAAGAAAAAGAGTTATTCTGGGACAAGCTCCATGAAAGCATAATGCAAACAGATCTATAGGAGTTCCAAAGATCACCACTTAGGTCAAAAGATGATGCAAGAATCAGCTCTATTCCCTTACTGCTGTGGACTGTTCAAAACCCAGCAAGATTAACATTACCTGGGAGCTTTGATAGAGAGTCTCAGGCCCTACCAAGACCTACTGAATCAGAATCTGAACATTTTTTAAAAAAGATTTTAAGTAATCTCTACACCCAATAAGGGGCTCGAACTCATAACCCTGAAATCAAGAGTCACAGGCTCCACAGACTGAGCCAGCCAGGCGCACCCAGAATCTGAATTTTTAACAAGATTCAAATGCACTATAAAGTTTGAGAAGCACTGTTCAGAGAATTTCATGTGTAGTTTTGTGAAATGCCAGGAAGATTAAATTTCAATCCCATTATAAGCACTGACTGCTTGGTAAGGACTCTTGATGTCGTGGTGAGCATTTTTAATGAGCTGGTGGAGAGAAGAGTCTACCTCTGGCTCAAGCACATTCTCCCACCTTAGATAAAGAGAAGAATCTCAAAAGAGGGACCTTTGCTCAGCACAATTGTACCAAGATGGGCTGTGCATTCAGGGTGGCCCTGAGCAAAGTGAACTCAGTGTCTTGATGCTTCAATTTCTTGGAATGGAGTTTGGGGAAGAAATGTGGTTCCATGAGCCACAAGACCCACCCATCACTACCTGAAAGTCAGGACTGTTTTAGAGCCCAATGTATCTCCTCTTTGGGTGACTTAAGAAAGCAACTGTTCCCAGATTCAAAATTCAGGTTTTCTTTCTTTGGGTTTCAGCTCTTACTGGTTTTGCCTGGGATTTAGATGTGTACCTTCTTTTGAATTAAGTGCCTTCAGACTTGGGTGCTAATGGTTTGATTTGCTACTTGTAACTTGATTATAGTGTAATTACTCAGTCACCCTGGGGAATCGGGAACTCATGGAAAGTGCACTGATGAAGAAATATGGGTTATGGTTTCTTGCTGTGCCCCTGTATTAATTCCTGTGGCTGATCACCACAATTTGAAGACTTAAAACAACAGAGATTTATCCTCTCACAGTTCTGGAGGACAGAAGTTGGAAATCGATCTGTCTGCAGGATGTGCTCACTCTGAAAGTTCTAGAGAAGAACCTTCCTTGACTTTTCCATTTCTGGTGGCTCTCGGTGTTCCTTGGCTTTAGGCTACGTAACTCCAATCTCTGTCTCTTGTCTTCAGGTGGCCTTCTCTACTTCTCTGTGTCTTCTCTTCAATCTCTTATAAGGACATTTGTCATTGGATTTAGGCTCCACTTAGATAGTCCAGGATGATCTCATCTTGAGGTCTTCAACCTCATTATACCTTCAAAGATTTTTTTTCCCCCCAAATAAAGTTACATTCATAGATTCTTGTGGTTAGGACATAGACAGATTCTGAGGGGAGCCGTCAGTCAATACACTACAGACCCTAGCAAGCTGTCTGGCTCTGGACAGGACCCCTAAGCCTCAGGTTTCTCATCTATGAGAGCTCTTTAACTATAGTGCTAATATTTTGTGACTCCGAGAGTCTTTTATTTGAGAGCTCTATCCCTATACAGAATAGGACAAATGAAGAAAACACTCTCGAGTACTTACTTTTTTAAAGTCATCTTTTAAAATCTTTTCATCCTTATGGTTTTCTGTTTTTACATTGATTAATTAAGCAAATATCTGACCAGGACACAATTCTCAGCAAGGTGTTAGAATGCAGTGATGAACAAAATAACAAGATTCCTGCCCTCATGGAGCTTATATTCCATGTAAGCTCATATTTTATGCTACTGGAGAAGAGAAGCAATAAAGAAGTAACAAATAAATACTCAAGCTAATGAGATAGCACCATGCACCATAAAGGAAATAGGGTGATGGAGAGAAGTACCATATAGGCTGACCAGGAAAGCTTCTCCAAGGAAGGGACATTTAAAGTTGAGGCACTAAAAATGAGGAGGAGCCAAGAATAGGTTAGTTCAAGAAACTGGAAGGAGGCCAGTGTGACTGGAATAGATTTTTTGAAACTTCCATGTGAAAAATGAATGACGGAGGACAAAAGTAGCAGTGTATGTGAAAAATCTCACAGGATTTTAGTTGAAAGTATGTCAGTAGTGTGATGTGACTGCCACAGAAGTCCGTGTGGTCTTGGACTCTGCTGGCAGAAGTCTGCTCTCTGGCTCAGGGAAGATGATGGTCTTCCACTGTCTTGTACTGCTGAGAACACCCCCGGATGCTGTGCTCCATTCTGGGCACCATATGTGGTCCAAGTAAAATAGATCAGTTAAAGACCATCTTGGATTATGCCATGTGTAAAAGAAATCCAAATATTCCTCCAAATTACTTTTAAAATAAGGAGCACTGGGTGTTATATACAACTGATAAATCCCTGAACTCTACTTCTGAAGCTAATAATACACTGTCAGTTAATTGAATGTAAATTTAATTTAATTTAAACATTATCAGAGAAAAAATGTAGATCTTCACTCTAGGTTTTCTGGAAGTCACAATACAGATGTTTATATGAAAAATTAACAGAAGGAAAAACTCTTAAAAATTCTTATCTCTTGCAGCAAAGTTCCACACACCTGCCAGCCTCAGCTTCTCTTCTCTCTGTTGTTGTCCTTTCATACCCTCCACCCCAGTGCTGCCTCACAAGGACCTCCTTCAAAAAGCCTGAGCTGTCCCTGTCTGCCCCTTCCCCACTGCCCACTGGTGAGCATATTTCCCTCTGATTTTCCTCCCACAACAAGTAGTCTGCTCAGTACAAATAGAGCCTTTCATCTCACTGCACATCCTTTAAGATGGTCATGGAAAGTAAATGCATGAGATACTTAAAAGGTAAAATCAACAGGACTCAGTAATTGATTGGCTAGTCATAACAGTCTCTGACGTTTATCTATTCTTACTGTGTCATGGCCTGTGCTACTCTGTGATGCAGATCATGTTCCTATTCTCTTTCAAAAATGGGGAAACCAAGGCTCAGAAAGGCCCTATATGTTGTCTAAATTCACAGAGTTCTAAAGTGGCAAAGATGGGATTTAAACGGAAGGAGTGTGACCGTGGGCTCAGGTGAACTAACTGGAATTGGTGAGGTCATCAACATAGCCAGGAAAAATAGGTGAAAGGACAGGCCTTCGGTTTGGGGAGTGGTATGGGTAATGCTAAGTTACTGTTACTCCATGTCAAACTTCCAGTTTATTCCTAAGGTTAAATATGAAAGTTGCTTGTTTTCTATTTTCCTACCTTCTTTGTTCAACCCTTGTAGTAACTTTTAACTCTCATTTTCAGAATTCAATATGCCAAAATCTGCCTGAAGAAATATACAATGATAGAGGGAGCATACCCCAAGAAGATTCAGACTCAGAAATGAAGCACTGATGGCTTCATAGCTTTGCTTGGTGTCTTTGGCTACCTCCATCCTTAGCAATTGGAGTTGATGGCTTGGGGTACACTCTGGGGCTAAGAGGGTCCAGACTCTGTGTGTCCAGTGCAAACTAATTGGGTGGTGCCCAAATGCTTCACGTCCCCTGAGTTTGTTAGGTTCCTAGCAGCAATACCTATGATAGAGCATATGCCCTGCTCTCTTCCTCTTGGGGAAAAAGAGATGAGCCCAGCCCACATCAGTATGACAATCTTCGGTGCTCCAGAGTTAATCACAAAGTTAACTAAGACCTTCTCCTAACAGTTCCTCTCCATAGTCAACTGTGAACAGCTTTTAGACAAGATTCATATTCATAGAATGATAACCAAGAAAGCAGCCCCCCTCCCCAGATTGGGCCTCCCTGGAGAGCAGGTGTGGCTTATAATATTGCATCATTCTTGCCAGTTCTCCTCATACCTCCCTCATTCTGGACTCCTTTTGACCTCCTTTGACCTCTATGGCACAATCCCAGTTTGTTTTTTATATTCAAGGCCTGGTTTCTGAAAATGTTACAAGCCTGACTTATAAAAGAAAGACAGTTTTAGAATCCTTTGTGATCATTCTCCAGAGCAAACGACTGGCTTTCTATGACCCAGAAACCAGGGCCAAAAGGGCTTTTATTTTGCTGCCTTCTGCCTGGCTCCCCTACAGGGCAGCATGGACCCATCAGTCTCAGACAGCATATTTGTGTCACCATAATAAAGTCACTGATATTCACATGACATCATTCATACAGCAGTTTTGTCCTGTGGGTTCTTTTGATATTAGAAGGGGCCTTTTCTATTGGTGCCAGAGAGACTTCAGCTCTAGTTTTCTTTCTTCTGATGGATGCAAAAGTGTCTTCTCCTCTATGTTAAGAATGCACATGTATCTGTCCTCCACTTCACAGATTGGGACAAAGGAACAAAGAGCTGGAGTACATGAACATAAACTCTTAATCCATCTTTCCTCCTGTCCTTCCCAAGAAAACTTGATCCCTGCCTGCCCCCTCATCGTGTCATCCCCTACTCTCCATGCAGCAGCGGTGACTCAGAAGATAGTGACTCCAACTCCAGCACTTACTCATGTAAGCCAGTCAGAACACGGCAGACCTAAGACAGCACATTCAGGCTGGCAGAAAGGCTTGTATTAAATCCTAAAAGGAATAGCTTCTCTTACTTTGCTGTGGAGTATGAGCAGAAAAATCCGTTGTCCCAGGTGCTGACCACAAAAGGAATCAGTTTTAGGATGAAGTTTCAGGGGTGCCTGGGTGGCGCAGTCATTAAGTGTCTGCTTTCGGCTCAGGGCGCGATCCCAGAGTCTGGGGATCGAGCCCCACATCAGGCTCCCCTGCTGGGAGCCTGCTTCTTCCTCTCCCACTCCCCCTGCTTGTGTTCCCTCTCCTGCTGGCTGTCTCTCTGTCAAATAAATAAATAAAATCTCTTAAAAAAAAAAGAAGGATGAAGCTTCAACGTGGATGGCAAAGAGCAGAGTTAGAAAGAGATCATGGATAACATAAATTTAAGCCACTGAAACAACCAATTATTGTGACCCATTCTACATTTTGTTGACTCATAAATTTGCTCATTGTTTTTACCAGTGTGTGTCAAGATTCCTGGTTTTGTTGTTGCTGTCTGTTGTTTTGGTTCAGGTTTTTTTTTTTTTCCTTGTCAAAATGTCCCACTCCACCCTGTGCTTCAGTCTTCTCCACCTCAGGAAATCTGTCACAGTCTCTTCAGTTATTTAAGTCAGAGACCTGGGAATCAGATATGTTTTTACCTCTGCATCATTCTCCAGAACTTCATCAGTCAGGAAGCCTGTTCGCTCTAACCTCCAAAATGTCTTCATAATCCATTCTATACTCCATCTCCAATGCCATCATCTCAGTCCATTGTCTCTCTCAGCCTTCTAACTGGTCTCCCTTCTCACCTGCTGGCCTTCCTGTAATCTGTTAGCCATGCAGAACTCAAAATGTTCATAAAGCACAGGTCATGTTATTTATCTGTTTAAGAATTTCTAATGCTGGGGCGCCTGGGTGCACAGCGGTTAAGCGTCTGCCTTCGGCTCAGGGCGCGATCCCGGCGTTATGGGATCGAGCCCCACATCAGGCTCCTCCGCTATGAGCCTGCTTCTTCCTCTCCCACTCCCCCTGCTTGTGTTCCCTCTCTCGCTGGCTGTCTCTATCTCTGTCAAATAAATAAAATCTTAAAAAAAAAAAGACTTTCTAATGCTTTCTTATTTAGAAAAAAATCCAAATATCTCATAATTATAGGAAAGACTACATCGCTATAATAAAGATCTCAAATAGAAGTTTATTTCTCTTTCACATAACAGTCCAGGCTGGCAGGGCAATTCTGCCCCATGAGGGTGGTCAGAGACGCAGTTTCCTTCCATCTTCTCACTCCACCTTCCCACAGGCTCGCATGTGGTCTTTATTTGCAGGGTTGGTCACTCAAGGGAAGAGAATAGAGAGGAAGTTCAAGACAAGCATGTTCCCTTCAGCCAAGTGAGGTGGGTGTTGTGCACATCTCCTTTGTTCATATCATTGGCAATCACTTTGGTGGTATGACCACAACTCACAACAAAGAAGACTGGGAAGCTTAGCATCTGGCTAAGGATTCTTCCTTTACCGAGGAAGAAAAGGAAAATAGATTTTGGGAGGATGACTATTGTGTGCTGTACTTGATGTGGTCTTCAAGGCTTAGGTGACCCGGCCCCTGCAGCTCCTGCAACATCATCTCCTACTTCTGTTCTTGTTCACTAATTATGAGCTGTGGTGGCTTCCTTTCTACTCCTCAAACATCCTGAGGATGTTTAAACCCTTTGTACTTGCTCTCCCTCTGCCTGGAACACTCTCCAGTGATCCTCCCGTCTGGGTTCCTTCTTAATCTCCAGGTAACAGCATGAATAGTCTCCCCCTTTGAGACACCTTCTCTACCTCTCTTCCAAAATTGTCCCACCTCTTACCTGTCAATGGCTATAACTCTGCTTCATTTTCTTCATAATGCATGAGATGGTTTCTTTGTTTTTACATTGGCTGTCTCCCTCGCTGGAATCCGAGTTCCATGAAGTTAGGGGCTTTATTTGTCTTGTTCTTGTTTACTGAGGTTACAACTCCAGTGCTCAGAATATTGTATCGACATGGTAGGTGCCCAAACAATCCTTTTAAAAGTAAATTGAGGGGCGCCTGGGTGGCTCAGTTGGTTAAGTGTCTGTCTTTAGCTCAGGTCGTGGTCCCAGGGTCCTGGGATGGAGCCTGCATCAAGCCCCACATTGGGATTCCTGCTCAGCAGAGAGACTGCTTCTCCCTCTCCCTCTGCCCCTCTCCCCCCACCCCCACCACTGGTGCTCTCTCAAGTGCACTCTCCTTCTCACTCTCTCAAATAAATGAGTAAGATCTTTTTTAAAAGAGTAAATTGAATAAAGTTTTTAAGGAATATCTCCCCATCTCATCTCTTTGCAATTATCTTTCAGATCAACATTTAAGACTTTGCATTTTTCCCTTCTAATTTTATTTTGTTAGATTTGGCCCATTGCCTGGATCTATAGCTCTCTCTTGGGATTTGATTCTGGACCTGCCCACTACCTGGCCCAGGATCAGGACCTGCAGATACTCTCCGCATCCCATGCAAGTTGGCCGTCAGCCTCTTGCACTGTGTTAATGGGCACTGACCCTTCCCAGGGTCTTTAGTTTATGTTTCCTTTTCATCTCCCTTTTGAATATGCGATCGCACAATCTTTGCACTTGTTTACAAGCAGGACTTGTGTGTCTTGAGTAATGAACCAGGATTCAGGAGATTTGGGTGCTAGCTCCAGTGCCACTGTTGTCTTTTTTTTTAATCACTTCATGAAAGTCATTCCCCTTCTTTGTGGTCTTGATTTTCCCATATGTAAAATCGAGGGCGAAAAATGCTTTCTCTGCTTTCCTCGCAGAGCTGTTACAAGGATCAGATAACTATATAACTATATATATATATATAAACATGCCATGGAATGCTCCAAAATTCTGTTGAAATGGAAGGTCATACTCGAGGACAGCCAAGGCCAGATGATAGGAGTCAGGGAGAGTCTGGGCAATGGGGGACTGTTGGGGAGTCTGTCTCCAAAATCATCAGCCCCCCACCCCATTTTCTGTACACAGTAGGGTGTCTTGGCCTTTTCCCTCCAGTCTTCATGTCAAGCATGGAGACACCTCCTTAGAGAAGACATAAAAAAAAAAAAGAAAATCCCGTTGTGCAGGATGACAAAAGGATGGCCTTGATAAAAAGGGAGACTTTTAAAATGCTGTTATAGCCAGTGTAATCCATGCCTTATCACTGCACATGTAGAAGTTTCTCCAAAATTGCCCAAGACGATTGCACTCATAACAACAATGACAAATGCTTAGAATCTTCTTTTCATATGTTCCTCAAGAGCTCAAATAAACGATGGTTATACCCTAAATCTGTGTGTGTTTAGCTCTCCAATCCTCGAGTTCATCTTGACCGTCAACATTCGGGCTCTTCTCTCCTACACTCTGATCCTTCCGTGTGAATCAAGGAAGTCATGCCCGGATCCTCTGTGTTCTTCCCTCACTCATTACCTTGTTTGATGCTAGAAATTGCAGACACTGAGCTGGCCGTTCAGAAATCGGTGTACACTGAAAGAACAAGGTTGAAGAGTGCTCATAGCATTGATATTTTCTACCTCTTACATCGATTTGTTGCCTTTTAGACTAAAAGAAATTGAGGCTCAGACACCGTAGATAGGAAGGGAGCAGACACAAAGTCCGGGCATATTTTTAGTTCCCCATGACCAGGATAGGATCTTCCAAGCCCCCTAGTTGTCTAATCCTAACGTCTCTATTTTGTATACATAGCTTTTACGCTTGCATGGTTCTCTTGAGCTTGGAGATAATAATTCCTAGTCTAGGCATTGGTGAAATGCTCGCAACTAGCTGGCCTATGGACTTGTTGCCCCCTTCATGTCTCATCCACAGCCTCTTCAATAACCTCTATGGATATGAATCCTCAGCTGAAGTGAGCACCTGAGGTTAGCGTCCAGAGCAGTGGGCCTCAGGTGTTTCTACCTCCAAAATCTTTGGCTTCTTACCCATGGCTTATAAGTGACAACAGTCGTCATCTCCTGCCCTCTGAACCACTCCCGGCTTGTATGTCATTGTGAAAGGGAGCAGTTTCTTGGCAAGTCCCTTTCAAAAGCTTTCCGAGCTCTGCTCTAGCACACAGCGAAGAGGAAAGCCCTAAAGTGACTGAGATCGTTCGTACTGGCTGAGATGTGACCTGGATGTAAAAGCGTTTGGGCACATTCAGCCACAGGGCAGTGACTGGTCTCTAGCCCCCCTGAGGTCAGAGCTTTCAGAATGTCATAAATAATCTTGCTTTGGTTTAGTGAAGCTAACATCGGAGAACCTATGGTGTGTCATACACCATAGTGATTTGAAGGATCCAAAAAAGAATACTTTCAAAGAACTTGCATTGCAGTGGGTGGACAGACACAAAAAGAGATCATATTGAAATAATGTGTTGAATGCAGCGACAGGATGAACAGTGCTGGGGAGAATGAAACTGGGGCTCTTAGCCTGGTGAGAGCAGGGCTTCCTAGAGGACATGACACCCAAACTGAATCCTAAAGTGTGCAGAAGAAAACGCACAAAGAGAGAAGAAGGCATTCTGCAATAAAGGCACAGAGGTGCAGGAAAACACCGTGTATTCAAATGCTACAAAGTGTTCTGCATCTGAGAGCATAGCAAAGAAACAGAAAAGAAGTAGAAGTAGAAACTGGTAATCAAGCTGCAATGGCAGGAAGGGGTCAGATCACAGAGAACCTTGTATATGTTCTAAGGCACTTGTTTTGTGTCCAAAAAACTGTGGGGAGCCAGAAAAGTTTTGAGCAGGGAGTGACAAAGTCAGACTTTCGTCTTGCCATGTATCTTAATTTTGAATGAACTATTTGTTATTTGAGTTTTCTGCTTAGGAAACATTCTCACATAGGGAATTTCATAACTGAGGGTCATTACCAAGATGTAATGTAGCTTGTGTGCTTGCCCTCTTGAATGAACTATGTGCTGCTAGTTTTGTTTTGTTTTGTTTTGCCTGGATCTAGGGGCCCAGGAACCCATCAGTTCATCTCTGTGTGCCAGGCACCTTCCACTGCAAGACAGAATTAAGTAGCTCCCTTTTATACCTTACAGTTCTTACACTGAGAGTCTTTAGGTGGATTTTTTTCCCTCTCTCAAACTGTGAGGAGCATTTGGCAGCTTTTAAAAAAATGCTGGTCTCCTAAAGTCAAGAATTTAAAACACTTTATTTAATCCTGAATTTCCCTGAGAGATAAAAAATGTGTTGATAAGTTTCTTGGAATGAGAGATACGTTTGCTGTGATAAAGAGTTGTTTGCCAGTTCTTGAAGACTTTTCCCTCTGAAGCACTGAAAGTGGACAAAAAGCCCTCAAATGCAAGAGAAGGTTTCCTTCTCAAAATTCTCCATGACCTGTGCTGAGTGACCAGAGTTTGGATCCTCATGAAAATCCACCTTCATTTAATAGATTTAAATCTGAAGAACCTCCTTGGGAAAATGAGCACTCCCCAAGTTTTCATGAGGAACACCTTGTACATGGTGCCCACTTCTCTGGAGGGAAGAACTCTTAATAAATAGGTGTTTCCATTCCAGAATCTGCTACCCTGGACACATGAAAAGATGCTCAACACCATTAATTATCAGGTAAGTTCAAATGAAAACCACAATGAGATATCACTTTACAACAGTCAGAATGGCTAGTATCAAAAACACAAGAAATAACAAGTGTGGGCGAGGATGCAGAGAAAAAGAGCCCTCATGCACCACTGGTGGGAATGCAAACTGGTGCAGCCACTCTGGAAACCAGTATGGAAGTTCCTCAAAAAGTTAAGAATAGAGCTACCTTATGACCCAGCAATTGCACTACTAGGCATTTATCCAAAGGATACAAACATAGTGATTTGAAGGGGCACCTGCACCCCAATGTTTATAGCAGCAGTGTCCACAATAAGCCAAACTATGGAAAGAATCCAGATGTCCATCAACAGATGAATGGATAAAGAAGATGTGGTGTATATATACAATAGAATATTACTCAGCCATCAAAAAAAAAAAAAAAAAAACCAAAAAACAAAAACCCCGTAATCTCGCCATTTGCAATGACATGGATGGAACTAAAGGGTATTACACTAAGCTAAATAAGTCAATCAGAGAAAGTCCAATACCATATGATTTCATGCATAAGTGGAATTTAAGAAACAAAACAAACAAAAGAAAAAAGAGACAAACAAAAAGAAAGACTCTTAAATACAGAGAACAAATTGGTGGTTACCAAAGGGGAGGTGGGAGGGAGGATGGGTGAAATAGGTGATGGGAATTAAGAGTACACTTTTCGTGATGAGCACGGAGAAATGTATAGAACCGCTAAGTCATTATATTGTACACCTGAAACTAATATAACATTGTATGTTAATTATACTTGAATAAAAAAATATTGTAACATCAAAAAAAATCTGTTACTCTAAATTTGTTAAAATGTGTTCAATATTTTGTCTGATTTCCTGGGTCAAATGCTGGGATGGAAAGAAAGTGTAGTGTCATGGGTAATCTATAGTCAGAGGAGTGTGAGATATTGGTTGCTTAGAAGCAATTAATGTATTTTTTAAAAAATATATATTTTAAAAGCCACATAATTTAACATAAAAATTACATATTATATATATGTAATATATATACATATAATGCATATTATATGTATATATACCCATCAATAAACTTTCCATAGCACGTACAAATATTTTCTGGTAAAATAATGTCCTGTTAAGGCTTAGGGGTCTGAGGTGGCACAGTTTTATTTTTTCATGACCAATGCCACATACACATACAGAAAGATTACAGTCAAATGAGGTTTCCGAGGGACAAATAAGTCCCCAAATGCAGGGTTTCCAGTAAGCATGTTAAAGAATGCTTTAGCCAAGGTGCCTAGAGATGACTCTGCCCAAGTGTACCACCCCTGAGAACAAGAAATGAAACGGGATGTGGGACCAGAAAAGAGAAAGTGCTTTACAGTGTGAAATGTGGCATGGTGAGCTGCAGATTCTCCGGAATCTAGTTAGTTCCCGTTTCCTGCTTCTACAGAAAAGAATAAAAAGGTAGATAGGGAAGCAAAACCCCCAGTTCTATGGAACTTACAGAGGAAGAGGAAAGCCCTTGCCCAACATCAAGTGTTTTTCTTGAAACGATCTAGAATCTCTGGCAACAGAGAAAGGGTGAATTATTAGGGGATAGCACAGGAGGTACGATAGAAGAAAGGAGAATAACCCCAAAAGAGATGAAAAGTCCTGAATAACGTGGTGACACAGAGATGGATTTCTGAATTTGGAACAAGCTGAGTATAACCAAGAAGATACACTGGTATGTGGAGGGTGCTGGTGGGATTTTTCTATGAATTGTAATGAAAATAGCCACCCTGATGCCCTGGATAGAGATAGTATCTCTGAGGGTTGTTTAGGCCTCTAAGACTAGAGGTGAAGAATATTTTTGGGAGGAGGAGTTAAGATGGTGGGGGAGGAGGGGGACCTTACGTTTGTCTCGTTCCTCAAATACAACTAGATACATTATAAGTAAAGGAGTGCAAAATCAGAACTTCTAGAACTCTGCTGCAGTGGGGGACATGCCTGGTTTAAAGGTGCTCAGGTGGCAAAGCAGGGTGGGATCCCAGAAGTCACACCATGCTCTGATGATCCCCTGGGTCAGAAGAAGAACGGGTGGCCCCTAAGTGTTGTACTGTTCCCAGGCATAGGGGTGTGGAAGCCAGCTGAGAACAGTGAATGTAGGCGCTGGCTTTCTGCTCTGGGTTGCCATAAACTGTGAACCACTGTGCGGTTGTGTGACCGCTCTCCTGGGATGGGTCCAACAAAAGGCAGAAGCCTGGCAAGACCCTGGGAGGAACAGCACAGGTCTGTGCCATAGGAACCCCCAAATTTGGAGTTTTGAAACTCAGTCGCCTGTCTGAGATAAAAAAGCTTGGGTACAGGCAGGGTGAACACACAGTTTTGGTGGACACTGAGGAGAAAAGAGTGATTGACTGCTCTTCTGTGAGGGCTCACTGAAAGAGTGAGGGGCTAGAGTGCTGGGTGCAGCCATATTCATCCCTCCCCATCCGACCAGGGCTTAAAGACTTCAGGGAGCAAACCAGCGCAACCTAGTGGAGTGAGGGGCCATTTACACCAAGCCCTGCCTCCCTGTGCCCTGGAGGCACATTTCCACCAGGGCAGGTCCACCTGGCAATCAGTGCAACAGGCCCCTCCCCCAGAAGACGGGCACAGACAACCAGCTCTCACTGAGTTTACTGATCACAGAGGGCTGCAAACTTCAGCTCTAGGGGAAAATAGTGTCTAGTATCCTTTGTACTTTTATTCCTTAGTTTATTTAATTTTTTCAGTTATTTTATAATTTTTTTCAATTCTTTTTATGCTTTTTTAGTTTTTATATATGCTATATACATACACACATACACATATATATTATTTTTGGTTTCCTTTCATTGTGTTTTATATAGATAGATAGATCGATATATATCAATCTATCTATCTTTCTCTTTCTGTCTTATTTTGGGAACTAGTTTCTTTTAATAAGTAGACCAAAATACACCCAGGATCTAATTCTTGTTGTTGTTTTTATTGCTTTTTCTTTTCCTTTCTTCCTTTCTTCCCTGGACAAAATGAAGAGATGCCGCATTCACCCTGAAAGAAAAAACAGAAGGCAGTACTCACTGCCAGGGATTTAATCAATACGGATATAAGATGTCTGAACTAGAATTTAAAACAATGATTATAAGGATATTAGCTGGGCTTGAAAAAAGCACAGAAGACACTGGAGAATCCCTTACTGTAGAGATAAAAGAACTAAAATTAGTCAGGCTGAAATTAAAAATGCTACGACTGAGATGCAATTCCAAGTGGAGGCCATAGAAATGAGGATGAACAAAGCAGAAAAGCGAATCAGTGATATAGAAGATAAAATTATGGAAAATAATGAAACTGAAAATAAGAGAGAAAGAAAACTATTAGATGATGAAGGTAGACTTAGGGAACTCAGCGATTCCATAAAGCAAAATAATACCCACATTATAGGAGTCCCAGAAGAAGAGAGGGGAAAGAAGGGCAGAAGGTTTATTTGAACAAATTATAGCTGAGAACTAACGTGGGGAAGGAAACAAACATTAAAGTCCAAGAGGCACAGAGAATCCCCCTCAAAATCAATAAAAATAGGTCAACAGCACCACATACTATAGTGAAAATTACAAATTACACAGAGAAAAACCCGAAAGCGGCTCAGGATGAGAGGTCCTTAACCTACAAGGGTAGACACATAAGCTGGTACAGACCTGTCCACAGAGATCTGGCAGGCCAGAAAGGACTGGCATGATATATTCAGGGTGATAAAAGGGAAAAATATGCAGCCAAGAATATTTTATCCCTTAAGGCTGTCATTCAGAAAAGAGGGAGGGATAAAGAGTTTCCAAGATAACCAAAAACTAAAAGAATTTATGAACACTAAACCAGCCCTGCAAGAAATATTGAGGGGACCCTTTGAGCCAAAAGAGAGACTAAAAGCAAAGACTAGAAAGGAACAGAGAGAATCTATAGGAACAGTGACTTTTAAAGTAATATAATGGCACTAAATTCATATCTTTCAATAATTACTCTGAAAAATAAAATGAGATGAAAATAGGGAGGCAAACCATAAGACATGCTGAACTCTAGAAAATAAACTGAGGGTTGCTGGAGGGGAGGTGGGCTGGGGAAGGGATAATTGGGTGATGGGCATTAAGGAGGACACTTGTTGTAATGAGCACTGGGTGTTATGTGCAACTGATGAATCACTAAATTCTACCTCTGAAACTAATAAAAAACAAATAAATAATTACTCTGAATGTAAATGCATCAAGTGCTCCAATCAAAAGACATAGGGTATCAGAATGGATTTTAAAAAAACAAACAAGACCCATTTTTCACAGAGCTGGAACAAACAATCCTAAAATTTGTATGGAACCAGAAAAGACCCTGAATAACCAAAGGAATGTTGAAAAAGAACACCAAAGCTGGAGGCATCACAATTCTGGACTTTGAGCTGTATTCCAAAGCTGTAATCTTCAAGACAGTATGGTACCAGCACAAAAACAGACACATAGATCAGTGGAACAGAATAGAGAACCCAGAAATTGACCCTCAACTCTATAGTCAACTAATCTTTGACAAAGCAGGAAAGAATATCCAATAGAAAAAAGACAGTCTCTTCAACAAATGGTGTTGGGAAAATTGGACAGCAGAAGAATGATACTGGACCACTTTCTTACATCATACACAAAAATTAATTCAAAATGGATGAAAGACCTAAATGTGAGACAGGAATCCAACAAAATACTATAGGAGAACACAAGCAGCAACTTCTTGGACCTTGGCTGCAGCAACTTCTTGCTAGACACGTCTCCAAAGGCAAGGGAAACAAAAGCAAAAATGAACTGTTGGGACTTCATCTGGATAAAAAGCTTTTGCACAGCAAAGGAAATAGTCAACAAAACTAAAAGGCAACATATGGAATGGGAGAAGATATTCACAAATGACATATCAGATGAAGGGCTAATATCCAAAATCTATAAAGAACTCATCAAACTCAACACCCCCAAAACAAAAACTCTGGTCAAGAACTGGGGGGCGCCTGGGTGGCTCAGTCGTTAAGCGTCTGCCTTCGGCTCAGGGCGTGATCCCGGCGTTCTGGGATTGAGCCCCACATCGGGCTCCTCCACTGGGAGCCTGCTTCTTCCTCTCCTACCCCCCCTGCTTGTGTTCCCTCTCTCGCTGGCTGTCTCTCTCTCTGTCAAGTAAATAAATAAAATCTTAAAAAAAAAAAAAAAAGAACTGGACAGAAGACATGGACCGACATTTCTCCAAAGAAGACATGCTAATGGCTAACAGACACATGAACAAATGCTCAACATCAGTTGGCATCAGGGAAATACAAATCAAAACCACAATGAGATACCACCTCACACCAGTCAGAATGGCTACAATTGGCAATTTAGGAAATAATAAATGTTGGCAAGGATGCAGAGAAAAGGGAACCCTCTTATACTGTTGGTGGGAACGCAAACTGGTGCAGTCACTCTGGAAAACAGTATGGAGGTTCCTCAAAAAGTTAAAAATAGAATTACCCTCTGACCCAGCAACTGCACTTCTAGGTATTTATCCAAAGAATACAAACATAGAGATTCAAAAGGGCACCTGCATCCCAATGTTTATAGCAGCAGTGTCCACAACAGCCAAACCATGGAATAAGCCCAAGTGTCCATCAACAGATGATTGGATAAAGAAGATGTGATACACACACACACACACACACACACACACACACACACACACACACAGAGATAAGTAGATGTGAGTGATGGATATAGAATCTGACTACATTAAACCCAGATTTTCCCTCAATTCCTACAGCTCTTCTTCCACCTCATGAGTTACCCCAGGATCTTTCTTTTTTTTTTTTTTTTTTAAAGATTTTATTTATTTATGTGACAGAGAGACAGCCAGCGAGAGAGGGAACACAGCAGGGGAGTGGGAGAGGAAGAAGCAGGCTCACAGTGGAGGAGCCCGATGTGGGACTCGAGCCCGGAGCACCGGGATCACGCCCTGAGCCGAAGGCAGACGCTTTAACGACTGCGCTACGCAGGCGCCCCACCCCAGGATCTTTCTAATAAACTACCTCTATCCCCTCCTCTTTTTTTTTTCAGCTAGTCTGAGCTGGCTTTCTGTCATTTGCAACCAAAAATTTTTTTACTAATATCCCTGCCAAAGGAAAAACTTCAGCTGGAACTTCATGTCTCCCTGTCATGAAGGAACGAGAAAAGCCAGTTTCTAGGACCATAACAGTAACACCAAGAGGTTATGGGGGAGGAGGGATGCTAGTATGTCTATTATAAATGAATCCCACTCAGTTAAACAAAGGTCTTTTATAAGAACAGTGGTAAATGGAGTCAGCATACATATCTCTTTGGCTTTGCTCTGCTGGAGACTGAACATCTCCAGAAAAAACAAATGAGCCAGGAAGAATACATTGTTTCCGGTAAGCAAAATATAAGAACACATCTCCTGAGAACAAGGGTTGTATTTAAAAAGTGTTTTAATATGAGACTATTGAGTCTTCTCTGCTTGTTTTTTTAAAAAAAGAGAGGGTGAGGAGGAAAGGAGGGAAAGAGAGTGAGAGAGAGAGAGAGAGAGAGAGATTCATCTTTTTACAGCCAAAAGCCAAGGAATGGACTATTTGGTTGCACATTTCAGTGACATAATTTTTGTTAATGAGAAACTGGCTTCACTGTAACTCTGTCGTATCAAAGTCTGACCTGACTTCAAAAAAGACTTGTAACTCAATGGTGTTAAAAAGCGCACTTTAAAATAGCTTTAAATTAAGGGAGGCTTGTGTCTCGTTCCCACTTGGTCTCAAGGAAGAAACATAAGATTTTTCCCACATGGTATCCACAAAAGTCTGCCCTGAAAATATAATATAGCAAGGTCTACACTTGAAAAACGTACAGAAAAACTCATCACTTCTAAATAAAAATCTCCTAATGCACTTTAATTTGATTTGCCAAAAGCAAACTCATACATGGCTTTTTAAGAATGCACCTCATGGGGGCGCCTGGGATGGAGCCCCACATCAGACTCCTCTGCTAGGAGGCTGCTTCTTCCTCTCCCACTCCCCCTGCTTGTGTTACCTCTCTCGCTGGCTGTCTCTCTGTCAAATAAATAAAATAAAATAAAATAAAATAAAATAAAATAAAATAAAATTAAATTAAATTAAATTAAATTAAAATTAAATAAAATAAAATAAAATAAAATAAAATAAAATAAAATAAAATTAAATTAAATTAAATTAAATTAAAATTAAATAAAATAAAAAATAAAATAAAATAATAATACACCTCATGAACAAAGGGAGGAACACTCTAGCCAATACCTTGAAACCTGGATATTTAGTACCAGAGGGAGTCCCTTGGATGTGCGCCGCTAGATGGCGTGTTAGGCTAACTCACTGACCTTCTCTGGGGCAGGCCAGCTACTACCTCTATTCCTGCCATGTTTTGTGAGTCATGTCAGACCACCTGACGCTTTCAGGAAATGCTTAAAACCAAATTCAGCAAAAAGTCTTTCACCTAAATGGTGTGATAAGTATCATTAGGATGTATCTGTCAAGATTTTTCGGAACCTTTCCAAAACCTAGTTAAGCCTAGTTATTTCTTGAATCCAATGTATATAAAAATATGACTTTTGCATTAAACAAATGGGAATCAATAGATGCAAACAGAAGATAACATATTTTCCCCCACAACTGCCTAATTATAATCCATCCTATGAGTCTAGTCCTTCTTTGCTTCTTGAATAAAACCTGAATCCCTAATTTCTTTGGTCACTTGACAAATAGATGAACTTCTGTTCACATTTAACCCCCAAATAGTCTTATTTCTATAATTAAAATAGTGACTCTTTTATAATGATCAAACTATGAACAATATGTAAAGTTAAAGCTTCTTGTTCTCTTTTATCCTGGGCTCATTTTAGTCTAGAAGCTTGCGTTAGAAATGTGCGTACCTCCTAGATTTAACCCACTTAGCACTTCCATTCCCTCTTCACTCAGTTACTCATTTCTCTTGGACCCTCCAGAGTTACTGTGTATATGTGGGGTCATTATGGAGAGAAGGAGGACAGGTAAGGAGCAAAAAAGGTCTTTCTTGACTGGCATCAATGCAATATGGCATTCTACCAAACATGAGTCCATAATCAAAAATCTACAAAACATATAAGGAAATAAGAAACCATGACTCAGAGTTAGCAGAAGTAACAAACCGAAAACCTATAAAGACTGCAGATAGAATTACTGGGTATAAAGTATAAAATTAGTACACTTAATGTAGTCAAAGAAATAAAAGGGAATTGTCTACAAGAATAAGGAGCAGGACGGTATCAACAACAACCATGCAAATCTGAAAAAGAACTAAACTGAGCTTTTAGAAATGAAAAATTTATTAATTGAAATTAAAACTCAGAGAAGGAGATTAGAGTCAATTGAAGAGAAAAATAGTGAACTGGAAGATAAACTTGAAGAAATTGCCCAATGCAGAACAAAAAGACAAAGAGATGAAAAATACGAAAGATAGCTTAAGCAATATGGACGATGGAACGAAAAGGCTTAACATACATTTAATCGGAATTCTCAAAGGAAAGCTTAAAGAGAAACATATCTGACATGTTAATAACTAAGGGTTTTCCATCATTAATGGAAAATCCAATCCACAGATTAAGGAAGCACAGCAAATCCCAATCTGAATAAGTAAAAAAGAAATCCACATCATGTTAATTAAACCAAAGAACACTAGAGACAAAAAGAAAATCTTAAAAACAGCCAGAGAGACAAGATCACTTACAAAGGAAGGATAGTTAGACTGCTAACTGACTTACAAGCAACAGTAAAAGCCAGAAGAGAACATGCTAATATCTTCAGTGTGCCAAGGGAAAATAACTATTAGTCTAAAATTGTCTACTCAGTGAAATTATCTTTCAAGAACAAGAATGATATAAAAACTTTGTTTTAGATAAACAAAAATGGATAGAGTATCCTACCAAAAGACCACCACTAGAGAAAATTTCCTTCAGAAAAAAGGGAAAAGATTTCAAGAGAAGATCTGAAATGCAGAAAGAAAAGATGTGTAGAAAAAAACATGTAGGTGATTCTAAACACTTTATAAATGGATATTTTATTTTTCTAAACACAATAATTTATAAAGCTGAAAAAGTAAGATAAAATTAAAACAATGGACAAAACAGCAGAAAGTCCAGAGGAGGTAATCAGAGTTAAACTGTTCTGGAGACTATCTTTAAGTTAAATCTACATGTGAACATTTTTAAGTTAACTGCTAAGAGACTTGAGTCCCGATGCTTCAAGCAAGTGGACAGGCTTTCTATTCAACCAGGACTCTAAAATCTAAGACTCCCTCGATAGGGCCTGGCTAATAAGAAAGGATTAAGAGGTCCCTGAGGTACTCATCCCTTCTTTTGCCAACAAAGGTTTTAAGTGACCTTCTCTGAATTATGACGCTGTAGAATTTTTCAGATCTCTTCAGAATTTAAACTATCCTCCCACAAATAGCTTCCTTCCTCCCTTCCCCAAGTGCCATTTCTAGCAAGCAAATACTTGTGCCCTACTTGAAAATGAGCTAGGTACCATCACAATGACCACCATCTTTCCTACTCCTCATATTCTCCTGAATCTTAGTCTGTGGAGAGCAGTGAGAGTGGCAACAAGATCGATCCAGGCCACAGCTCATGAAACTGTGAAAACACACTTATGCTCTTTTAGCACTTGCCTCCCCTACAATCCACGGTGTTTAACCCTCTATTACAGTACTCAAAACAATCAGGATCATGTGATTTTTTTCCCCCTGAGGTCATTTAATGTCAGATCATGATTAAAAACAGTTGTATTAATTATGAGTTCTTGATAACAAATGTAGGTGAAATACTTTATTTAGATTAAAACATTACAAGCAAATTCACTTTCTATGTTTGACACTGAAAAAAAAAATCATGGGCAAGAGTGATAGAACATTTTCGTTTCGATGCCACAGACAAGGCACAGAGTAACTGGGCAGGTGACTCTCACGAAACAGATTTCTGACCCCTTGGTCTTATTGTTCCTTCTAGTCCCCTCTTGTATATTCCCAAAAGGAGAATTCCCGTTGGATAATGTCTCATACCTTTGTCAATAAAGTGGCTTTTCCTTAAAGCCAAGGTAAGAGCGAAGTTATTTGTATCTTTCTGCTTTCCCAGAAGAGATGGGTCGGGCCACGTGTGCTTGGGTTCAGCCCCAGCAAGAAGCTCCAACGAAATTCTAACTACACAGCTGTGCCACTTCCTTCTGCATCTAGCCCTTCTCTAAAGTCCCCCAAGTGCAGGAAAGACGCCAGATAGTTCACTTCCAAGCGGGTTGCCCCTAAACCCTGGAATTCTGAGTCTAGCTGAATTTGTAGTTTGGCTCAGAAATTCCTCTTCAAGAAGGACTGTGAAGCATATTTTTGTCAAAGCCTTTTCCCCTCGCAGCACAGCTAGTGAAAAAGGAGCCGCCCCTCGAGGGAGGCTGGCTCCCATGCAGAGCCACATTTGAGGAGCGGGCAGCATGAAGCAGCCCTGACTGCCCAGCTTTGCAGCCTCGTCCCACCGGTGGCATGTGGGTGAGCACGGGGTCCAGGGCTCTTTGCACAAGCTGCAATCAGCCAGGTACCCGTCCTGTGGGTGTTGCATGAATTATCTGCGAAGAACCCTGGACACACAGAGGGCCTTTGGACTATAGGCAAATCACTTAGCTTTTCTCGACCTCAGCTTTACCTTCTGTTTGATGAGGAGGCCACGACACCCACCTTGCGTCTGTCGCAGGAGGGTGTTGGGAGGACCGAAGGCTATAATGCCTGTGAAAGTGCTCTGCAAACAGTAATACACCATAAAAATAACACAAATACTCTTAGTATTAAACTTATCACCCTCGGGCAGCGCCAAAACTCAGGATGCTGCTTGAAGCAGCTCAACATTCTCTCTGTTCCACTCTGATAGGAAAAGCCCCTTACTTAAAGCTCCATGGATCAGCTTCCCAGGTGACTAGGAGGTAGGATCCTAGCGAGAAAAAAAAAAACTAGGCACTTTTTTCCTCCAGGACTTTAAGTACCTGGGGCTCTATTTTGGTGAATTTGGATCTCTGCATCCTATAAATCACTTTTAAACTCTAGCAAGATCCTGGCAGCATCTAAATCTGATGTTGGAAGGGTATATAGCGTAGATTTTATTATTCTTTCCCAGCCCACTCTGGGTCTGAAGGTGGAACTGGGAGTTGGCCAGCTAGGCGGATAATCTGAATGCTTCAAAAAATGATTCGCAATTTCCCTGATGGTGTCTTTTCTTTCTATTCATGATCTAAGTTTTGCTCAGAATGACATCAAGGGAATGAGAAAATTACCTGTAATTCCTGTTGTCAGCTCTGAGATTGTCACAATAGATCATTATTCTAGGATTAGAAACATCTAGAACCAGCTCTCAAGGAGTGTTCCTAGTTTTCCTTTCTCTCTGCCTCACACAGCTCTCCTACCTCTGGACCCCGGCGAGCCAGTCACCACCGTCACAGCCAGACTGCTGGGTGCTCCAGCGCTGCCATCCCCAAGGGAAGAGGACGTCTGAAGACATCCTCAAAGCCCAAGGAAGCTTCAGGACCAACTGTTCGGCGTACATCACAGGTATGATCTAGCCCAGCATTTCCCAAACACATCCGATCACAGGACTCTTCTGAAATACACGTTAAAAAAACACATACTCACTCCAGACCCACCCAATCAATCTCCAAGATGGGGCCCCACAAGATATTTTTTAACAGCAATCCCATAATTTGTATGCTTAGGCAATTTGGGGAAACACTGATCCTGCAGAAAAGACTTACAGGCTTGGGATCTCAAGGCCTGATTAGATTTGTAATTTCACCAATGGCAATGATGGTTTATTTCTCCATCTATAAAGAAAAGGGGGGCTGGACTGCAACGGTATCTGCGACTTTAGCCTCTCTCAAAGACTGCCGATGGCGATGTCTGTCAGAGCAGTTAGAAATACTTCGCGGATGTGGCTGTTTCCAGCATGGAGTGCCTCGGGCTAGAGTGGCAGCCCCTTCCCGCCCCCAGGCCTGTGCCAGGTGCAGCGTGAGGATCACGTGAAAGGAGATGAGAGGCCCGTTCTCTCTGCCAGACTTTCTCTGCATTGGCGCCAGCAACACTCCCGGCTGCAGAACTGAGTCCCCGGCCGAGCAGACACAGATCTCGCCTATGAGCACGCTTGGGCGGGAACAGCCAACACGTCGCATCGGGCCCAGGGCGAATGTCCCCAGCTTCCTAGCGAATCTACGCACGGGCTGAAGAAGCTGTTCTAGGGGATACCTCTTGCTCCCTGCATCCATACCCCCTTATCCAACACATCCCTGACTCAGCTGTGACTCACAGGCACAGAAGAGCTCCAGCATCATTCTGCTGGGCCCTCTGCCTTGTACCCCTCCCCACCCTAATTCACCTCTTCCAATCAGATTTTTTAATACTGGCTTTTCAGAACACGGAGCTTATCTTTGAATACAATGGATGGACAAACACACACAACATTTAAATATCAAAATATACCCATTTAAATTTAAAAACTTTAATTCTCTGGGTTTGTTGTAATTTATCCATAGCAATATTTCACATTGTATGCGTACAGTCTCCTACTTCTTTCTTGGGCATGTCTTCTTTCCCCTATTCTATTGCAGTGTCCCAATGGACAGAGATCATGTCTTACACGAGACTTATTTGTACCCCAATAAAACCTAGGAAGGAAGCTAGTATGTGTAAGTTCTCCCATGTGGGAAACACTATCCAGGGAAGAAACAAAAGGACCCACTGGGAAAAGCCGGGGTGCCGAGGATGGCCAGCTTTGCCTTTACTTGTCTAGCCAGTCTTGTCTCTAACCACATCCCCCAAAACAACAGTGTTCTCTCTCTCTGGAAGTTTCAGTGATTTATGCAGCCCTACAGGGGACAACCTGGTCCCATCTCCCCAGGTTATTTCAGGAGCCTGCTGTCTTCATGTTTTTTTTATTGTATTGTCTGTCTATAGTTTTGTTGTCTTTGGAATTGCAGGTTTCCAATTTTAATAATTCTTTCCCATGACTCCCCTAACTTTCTCCAAAATCCTACATGCCCTCGGCTAACGAAAGCAATTATGTCTGGTCTCTGCAGCTGGTGCTATGGGGCTCTTTGGTGGAGAGAAGCCTGACACAGTGCTCAGTATGATGAGATAATAGCTTCTACAGCTACCCAATATTCTCCAGAATTGCCTGAGCAAGTTGAAATCCAAAGCTGGTGACTAAGAAATGATGATGTTTAATCATCCTTTCCATCTGAATTGGGGCCCAAACAGACTAGACCTAGGCTCTCAGAGGCCAGGGACACCAGTGAGTCTAAAATTCAGCACCAGGGGTATGGCTTGTGCCTTCCTGCCCTTGGAAGTGCCAGCACTGGGCTGAACTGTCCCTGGTTCCTCTCGGACAGGCCAAAGCCATGGCAAAGTTCTTTGATAGGCCAAGTCTCATCCAAGCAACGGTAGCAACTCATCCTTCTGACCCTCACCAGCCACTTCTATATTTCATCGCACATGTAGGACTGTTTTGGAAATGCCACGAAGTAAATGGATACCAGCAGAATGGTGCTCTGGGACGAGGGCCCAGCTCCGGTCAGGATGCTCTGGAGAAGACCAAGAAGATGTTGAAGAAGAAACCTTCATAGGTTGCCCATGGACTCAAGGGTAGAAAATTGACCACTGCTGGGAGGCCAAGCATCACTGTCCTCCAGTGACTTTTGCTGGAACCATGGGTCCCACCATAATGGTACAGGGTGAAAAGCTTTGGCAAATGTTTGCCAAAGAAAATGGAGATTGTGAGACACCTAAGGTTAGATGGAGTTGGGGACTAAGGGGTGAACATCCAGACAAGGAGAAACAGTCCGTTTGTCCTTGAAGAGAAACGAACATTTAAAGGCTGCACCAACTTCTCAGGCCTTGAGTAGGAATGAATTTGGGCTGGGCTCAGCGAGGCGGTCCTTCTGTCCGGCTTGGCTGCTCACACACGTGTTTGCAATCTCCTGAGACTTGCTAGGCTGTCAGACGGGATGGAAGGGCTACTGGGCCTTTGTTTCTCGTCATGCAGCACGATAGCCCAGGCTTGTTCACCCAGGGGGCAATTCAAGGTTCCCAAGAACAGCAAGAGAAGACAGGCCCCATGCACAAGAATTTTTCAAGTCTCTGCTTGTGTTACGTTTGTTTTGGGCCACTGGCCAAATCAAATCACATGGCCAATCCCAGATTCGAGGGGTGGCGAAACAGACTGCATTTCTTGATGAGAAGGGAGGAAATTGTGGCCATTTTTTGCAATCTGTACAAATTACAAAATCTGGAGATAGCTAGCTTTGGGATTTGGGCAAAACCTATCACTCAGGCAAGGGTGGGAACAGGAAGTGCTCCTTCCTGAGAGAACAGTATCACTCATTTCCCACAGCATCCAGAACAGCAGCCTGGTGAGGGAAGAGGTGCGTGCTCCACGTGTCTCTGGTGTCCTGGAGTAACAGAGCTGGGATGGCAGAAACGACTCACAGCAAATGAAGTAAAAAACCAGAGAAGACTGAGCGGAGTTTGTGGGGGAAATGGCCCACATTCGAAATACGATGAGATCACCTATTCTTTCCTCTTAAATTCTTTTTCATTCTTCTCTATTTTACATAAATAAAATGTAAATAAAATAAAATGCTGCTTTCTCCTTTTTTTTCCTTCCTTTTTTCTTTCATGTGTGTATTTTCAGCATTTATCAAAAGGCACCTGATGACATTTTAATCAGAGTGCAGAGGGAAGTGGGGCTCTGTGGGTGGCACCAACCTGTGGAAAGTCCAGGAGAAGGGAGGAGGAGGAGAGCCCTTAATGTCCAAGACTCAGATGTCACTGTGCACAGCAGAAAGAGGAAAAGCAGTTGAAGTTCTCGGAATGGAAAAAGAAATACTGCTGACATAGCTTTTCGCAAAGGTGTACTCTCTTTTGTCTTGTCCCAGCCACTCAAGAACTGTCATTCAAAACAGCAAATTGAAATTGTTTCTGTGATAGTCCAGCAGGTCACTGTCACTGAGCTCACCAAAAGCCCTCTGATTTTAGTGTCACAACAGTCATTGACTGGTGACTGGGAGGAGATGGGGATAAAAGGTATATTTTGCCTAAAGCTATCTTCTGTTGTCGGTCCAAGGCCTTCTTCTAATAGTAGTAACAAGTTTTCCTGTCTCTAAGCACAACACAGGAGGCACAGAAGAACATACTGTAGGCAGAGGCATTTTCTAGAGATTAGCAGTCAAGAGCTAATTCCCTTTCAGAATTGGAAAAGGAATCCTGGTTCAGCTAAGGAAGAACATCAGGCAGGATATGAACTCAGGGGGTGAGACACTCCATGTGTGGGAACGTTCTCACACGCAGTCATCTTCTGAAGTTTCCCAGACTAGTTAGATGTGTGCTGAGGTTTGGAATCAGCCTCCCTTAAAGGCTGCCCCCCATCCCTTGCCAAAGCAGAGATCAGCAAATCTTCCAAGGTGGTGGCCAGGGAAGGTCCTGGGGCCTGCTGGCTCTTGGATTTGTGTCTTGTCCCAGTAGTCTGCTTCTGATTTCTAGTCGCCCAGAGAGGTGTCTTCCAAACAAACATCAGACCACAAGGGACATCCTGGTTGGAAAGTCACTCTGGAAAAGTGCAGAAAGAGCACAACGTTAAATCACATGATGGTTAAAGAAACCCAACACAACATAACCGATGGTTCCCTGGGCAGAGTCCACAAACTGTTCATACTCTTGCCCACCCTGACTCAGGGCATCTCAATAGGCTTGTGCTTATGGCTCCTAAGCCTACGTTGGTGCTGAAGCCAACATATGTCTGATAGAACTTAGTTCTATGGCCACAGAATGACTTCCCAACCCTCCAGGGCCAACTACAATGTTCACAGCTCCACAACAGCCGGTGTGGAGGACACACCACAAACCCGACGTCACCTGAAAGTTCACTCCCTGCTCATGGTACCTCATGGGTCGTCTCACTGTTCTCTTTGGAGAACAACAAAAGATACTTAATTGTTTTGGAGGGGTTAATAATCCTGTCAAAACTTTTTTCCACTCATATTCTCTCCCCATATTACACGCTAAAGAAAACGTCCGCCTTGAATTGTGAAAAACAAAATGGTGGAAGAGGCAGGGTAACTGAGGAGGGCGCATAAGCACTTGGGCTTGCAGAGTGGCCTGCAGAGCACAGGGGGCAGAGACACTTCGGCAGCGGGGAGCGGACATCTGTGACTGGTCCCCCAGCATTTCTCTGAGGTCCAGAGCTCGAATCTGGGGGCTGAGGGATGGACTGGGCTGCTCCTGGCATTTATAGAGAAAGCAATAAAACCTCCGTAAGGCCAATTCAAAAGAGACAATTAACTGGGCAGGGACCAAAGGTTTTCCCTCACATACACAGAGCACCGTTTATAGCTTACATTCAACAAAATGTCAAAGGAGGAAAGAAGTGAGCTGTCCTTCAAAAATAGCTGGAGCCACTAACCTTCTCTGGGATGTGAACGCTTCGGGAATTTTCTGCAAGCTATAAACCCTCCCCAGAAGAGGTGGGAGATGGGGAGGAATGCGCCTATAGGCATGCAGAGAACATTCCGCAAACAGATCTCAGACGTCCACCTAAACGCATATGGCGGTAATGATGCCTCGAATCCCTGAGGCTTCTCGAAGCTGGTCTTAAGGATCCCAGACTCTCCATCTACGCACCTGCTATTTCTGCGTTTAGCGAGTCTCCTGGGGCCCCAGGCTTAGCGACTCCACCTGGTGCCGGGCAGGGCGCGGCCGGCACACAGGAGCCCAGCATCCGCTGCGCCCTCCCTCCCCGCCGCTCCCGCCCCTGCCACCCCCCGACGGGCCCCCACCGCGAGAGGCACCAGGCTGGGCCTCACGGTTTTCTTGGCGGGCTCCTTCTTGCGCTTCTTCTCCGAGTTGCTGTGGTAGGGCAGGTCGCGGCCGCGGTAGGACGGGCCCCGGCTCAGCTCGCGCTCGCTGTAGGGCGGCAGCGCGTCGTCGTCCGCAGAGTCGTCGTCGTCCTCGTCGTCGTCGTCGTCCGGCGGCGAGGCCGCCTTGTACGTAGAGGGCGGCGACCAGGCGTAGTAGGAGGCGCTGCGGCGGCCGAGCTGCGCGCTCAGGCGCGACGGCGTCTCCAGGCTGCCCCCGCGGCTGGCGCCTTCGGGCCGCGCCTGGCGCTCCAGGCCGCCTGCTCGGGGCCCGTGCTCGTACTTGGGGGCGGTGCCCGGCGTCCGGCTCACCAGGCGCGGCAGGGGCGCGTCGTCGGGCCGCCGGCGCGGGGGGCTGGCGGCCCAGGCGCGGCCCGCGTCGCCCAGGGGCTCCCGGCTGCGGCTCCGCGGGCCGTAGTACTCGTCCGGCGAGCCGTCCTGGTAGAAGCCCGCGAGCGCGCGCGCATCCGAGCGCTCGAAGCGGCCCCCGCCCCGCGCCTCGTGGCTGTCGCCATCGGCCCGGCGGGAGCGCGCACCATAGGAGTCGGCGAAAGCGGCCAGTTCGTCCATGGAGACGGCGGGCATGCCGGCGGCGAAGTTCTTCCGGGACAGCATCTCGGACTTGGAGCGCTGCTGGCTGCGGGCAGAGGGCAAGGAGGGTGGCGGTTAGCGGGGCCCGGCCCGTACCCAAGGTCGGCGCCTCTGCCAGGCCCGAGGTTGTGTGTGTGTGTGTGGGGGGGAGGGCAGGCAGGGAGCCTTGGGGGGACGCAAGGGCGCCCACGTGCTCCTGGCTGGCCCAACAGCCTTGGACACCCCTGGCGCCTGGGACTTGCAAACAGTAAAGTGAGGGCTACCGTGCCGATCTGAATTTGTGCTAAGCATCAAAAATGGAGTTGTGTGGCTAAAAATACTTGGTGATTTATATGGTGCTGAAGCACACGGTGGGGCCTTCTGATCATTATTATGCGACTTCTGGTTGACAAGTGCACGTCTCACTTCTCACACCCTCGAAGCCAGCGTGGGTGGTGTGGCTTGCGATACCGAGGATAGATACCCTGTGATATTTGGTGATATACAGAGAAGGCTTTTCCTCCCTGAGAGCCCACGGCCAAGTTAGCTCTGCAAATTACCTGCATTTGGTAAGTCTAACTGAAAGACAACGTCTATTGTCCTTCAAGATAAAGGTCAGGTGGGTGGTGACTGCTATTCAGTGGGAAGCAGCTATACAAAACAGGGTGCACACCTCGGCCTCCCCCACCACTGACCAGGTGACTCCAGGTAACCTCGGTACATTTCAGTTTCCCCAGCTTAAAATGGGGACATTAACAGTACCTACCTTTCAGAGTTATGAGAATCAAATACAACAGTATAACATGTTTGGCATTTAACCTTTCCCATAACAATGATCAAAAATGATGGAGGGGCCCCGGAGTGGCTCAATTGGTGAAGCATCTGCCTCTTGTTTTGGCTCAGGTCAAGATCTCATGGGTTGTGAGAACAAGCTGATTCTGGGAGTCTGCCTGAAGAGTCTTTTCCTCTGCCCCTTCCCCCCAACTTGCTCTCTCTCGCTCTCTCTCTAATAAATAAATAAATAAATCTTTTTAAAAATGAGGGAGATGATGATGGGAATTTTTAAAGGTTATAGCATAAACTGTTATGAGAAGGGCAAGGAAATGTTAATCACATTCATTAAGGAGCATAGAGTACCCATTTCAAAGGGACTTGAATGACTATCACTACACATGGTGTCACAAGTGTTCCCTTGCCTAAAAAATATGAGAAGGGGATGTTCAACAGTCCCAGGAGAGGTGTGGCAGAGGACACCCTAGACTGGGAGACAGAGATGCTATGAGAAAAGCACAGCCTCAGAGCCACTCTGCCTTCCAGTTCCAGCCCCTTTGCCCTCAGACCCTGAGCGGCAGCCCTGGCTCGGCCACGTTCACCTGTACCTATAGCTCTCCCGATCTTCCTTGTTGTACTCCATGGCTGAGGGCCCCCGGCTCGCCCCACTGCTGCCTCCCATGACACCTGACCAGTAGTCAGGATTGCTCTCCAAGTCCCCCGACACAGGGAACTGCTTGCTTCTCATCTGGTGGTAGGCCTGGCGGAAATTGCTGTCCTCCTCATGCAGGGAGCTGAGTTCAGAGATGGTGTTGTTATCTGCAGGGACAAAACCAGGCATGTCAGAACTTTCTACACATTAGGGTGGGAACTCTGTTAGGGGCTGAGACCAAGGTTCTGGGGAAGCTCCCTCCCGAAGGCTTCAGTCCTGTTCAGGTTTGGTTGTAGACCTGAACTAAGGGTGTTTGTGTTCTTAGTTCAGCGGAAACTGGCTCCCTCCAGAAGCCCACTTGCTTATAGAGAGGAAGATTTCCTACATGCTTTGTTCTTAGAAAAGGAAAACAATTGTTATTGTCCACCTAACGCACGTTTCCCAGAAGTTGGGCTCTTTGCAGCTGGTTTCCTCCTGGGGCATCAGCATCCTTGTTCCAATGTTTTTCTTCTTCTTGTATAATTCTTTGAAAGCTATGATAATCCCAGGCATGTTGAGCCAAAAGGGCCAAAAAGAGAGAGAAGCCACAGTTCACAAAATCTGCCTTACTGTTGGCCGAGTCCCAAGATGGGCCGTCAGAACCAGTACAGCCCCGTGCTTTAGAGGAACCCCATTCCAGCCTCCTTCAGTTGTGTGCTTCACCATAGAGCACGGTCCACAGGGTCAAGGGGATTGCACACCTAGTACCCAATCATCTCCCTTCTGGATGCTCATCCAGGAACGTGGACTACCCTTCCCAATTTGTACCAAGTCCGTTTCCAGGGCCTACAAAGACTTCTTTGCCTCCCTAAAGAATATCCCAGGTGTATGCGGCCCTGGGTGGGTAGGACAGCTGTGTAGAGTTATGGGAAGAAAAGAGAGGTGGGCTGCACTTATGGCCTCTTGGCCTCCACTTGTACTCTTCCTACAAAGAAGGGGGTGGGGAATGGTCACAGTTTTCTCATTTCCTAACGTGGCCTAAGTAGCATTTTGCAAAAGCACTTGTGAACGAGAATCTGAGTCTAGAAAGAAAAAAAACAAAAAACAAAAAACCCTAAAACCCAACCATTTGTTTACAGAACTTTGAAATGGATTGAATATCATTTTACTTAAAAAACACATCTAGTGAATCTATTTGTAATGCAACTAAATCCGTTTGTTTTCTAAAATTCTTTGGTTAGGACTTCAAAATATTATCAAAATCAACATTTACAAGGTGTAAGGCTTGGCTGTTGAGTCAAAGGTAAGCCAAGATAGGATGTGGGCAGCACAGATCAGGTTCCCCCCTACTTCTCTTCCCTATCCCCAAGAGTTCTTGGATGAGCACTGCCACCCACAAAGGAAAGGAAGGGCCTGCCCTCCCTCCCCTTGCTGCATAAACACAGCCTCCTTGTCCTGTTATATCCGGTCTGGGCTTACTGCGAATGCCATTCATTTTGGTCATGCAATCAGTTGGTTTTCAATCATAACCTAATTGTTAAGCCTTTTCCTCCTCCTAAGGAGAATGGACTAGTTAGTACCCATTTGAAAGGAACATAATGCAGATACTCCTGATTAATAAAATCTAGAACCTTCCTTTTCTCATGATCCCAGTGAATTCTCATCTCCTGGGAACAGTACAGAAGAGAACTTTAAAATGCATCAAGTGAAACTATTGAAAAATCCCATCGTTGGCCCAGAACTTTCCTTAAACTTCAGGGAATAATGGATCTTTTCCATTTCTCCACATAATGAGGGCTCAGTTTTCACCATCCATAGTGATGGACTGTCTGGGTCGTACGCTGCTGTCACGGTTCGGCCACATAGAACACAAACATCGACATCTCCGCTTCATGAACACCTAATAATGTAGCTCTAGGACAGGATGGGCCACCTTCTCCTGTAAAGGGCCAGATATTGAGTATTTTAGGCCTTGCAAGCTGTAACACTGTCACAATTATTCAACCCCGCCATTGCAGGGTGAAAGCCGTCTTAGACGTATCAGTGAACTGGCCTGGCTCTGTTCCAGTACGAACTATTTCCAAAAACAGGAGGTGGAACATATTTGCCCTGGGAGCTGTCGTCTGCAAGATCACTGCACTGGGATTCTGGACTGAAAATCTCCCAAGAGCAAGCCCCTACTTACAAGGGGCAAGGAAAGTGAGGATCTTCCTGGCTAGCAAATTCAGGGACCTGAAATTCCCAGTTCTCACAGAATCTTATCACAACCTGAAACCATGAGATCCATCTTACAACGAGATCTTCAAGACTGTCCCTTGGCCACCACCCACGCCAGGGTTTACTCTGCTCTTCAGAAAGAGAGCCACTCAAAGTCAAGCAGACTCTATTCCTACTTCATCTCTACGTAATTACTGTAACGTCAACCTGCAAGCTCCAGGAGACCCTGGTTCCAGTCCCTGCTCTGGCCCTGAAGTACCAACACCAGGTGCTTTCCCTCTCTGCTTCCTTTCCTCCTCTGTAAAATGGGGGGGATGGATTCAGCCACCTCAGTCTCTTCTGCTCCAACACACTCAAGTCCTAGGAGGTAGAAGGCTGTGATCTCTGAACAGAAACAGCTACTACCATGGAACCATCCAGTTTGCTCAAAAACTTCTTGTGTGAAGAGCACAGGACTGGGAATCAGAGCCCTGGGTTCCAATCCTGGTCCGGTCACTTCAACCCTCTGGGTCTCTTTTGCCTCATTTGTACACTGACGATTGACCTCAGCCATCGCTAAGGTCCCCTTGGATGCTCAGATTCCATTACCTTATGACCAGCCAGTCCCTGGAGACCATTTTAATCCAGGTAGACAGGAGACATCCCCTAAATCAGGATCCATCCTTTAGTTTCAACCTCAATGTTTAACTCTTTCTCTGAGCTGAGAGATTCATAGCTTTCCTCCCCAGGCTCCTTCTCCTTGATGGCTCTCTCTGTCCCCTTCCAGGGCTCCATGGCAACACATTACAACTAGCTTGTCATGCGGTGACATCTGCATTCCTGACATTCCAATCTGGAGATGGTCTTTTTATAGTCAGTGTGGTGGGAGGAAGCAGCAATGGATGCAGCTCAGACAGGATGAATTTAGCATTGCAAACGGGGAGGAATATGTTGTCCTTAATCTGAATAAAGTGCCTCTAGTCTGGGACTGTTTCCCCAACAATTCCCTCAAGTCTCTCCTCGCTTCCAAGGCGAGGAGGGTTCAAAGAGAGAGATGGAGTGACCTCACTGCCGTGCCTGCCAGCACCCTCCAATAATGAGCCCGTCCGTGCCAGCCCTGCCCTGCGCTGCCTCTCATCATCGATGGTCGTTTGGAACCCACCCCCAGTAATCAGCTGTGTCAGCCGCAGCGTGTCCAAGGGCTGTGAGTTGAGGTTGGGTGGCCCTGCCATCTATGAACTCAGTAATTTCAAGGTTCTTTTGACAAGAGGGGCAGCCCCTTTGCCAGCCCCCCATCTCTGCCATTGGGGCTATCAGAGGAACATAGGCCTCTCTTTTGTAGATTCACTTGGCAGACTTGTTCTTCCACTTCTCTGAGGCCTCCATGTAGCCAGTCGGCAGCCGGACTGTGGTTCAACGGTAGGGGTTTCCATGTTGGGAAAAAACTCACATCTTTAGCCATGACTTTGCATATATTTTAAAGAGAGTAGTAGGGAAAGACCCTTTGAATAAAACATTTCCAACCCCAGGATTGCATTGGCCCCAGCAATGCTCACGGCCCCAGGGACAGGAACAGCACAAACCAAGGTGGTACGCAACTGCTCTCTTTCACACCAGGAGCCCTTTTTCTCCCTTCCGTGTACTCGGGGCTACTGTCTTCAGGACCTCACCAACACCCCTGCTAGTTCTAAGCCCTGAGAGCTCAGGGCTGCCCAAGTCTGGTAACCCCCAAACCCCCTTGAGCCACAAAATCCTGCCTGATGCACAGATCACATAGAACTAAGATGCTCACATCTGCCTCTCATCCTTCTGGCTGGATCAAACTGAGCCAGTTCTTTCTCGACGTAGTACAGGACCTTCATGGAGTCTCTCTCTTTGTCGGCTTGAATCCGGTAACCTTTGCGAACTGTTGAGAAAAGGACAGGAAGGGCAGCTGAAGAAAGCAGGAAGGGGCCTCCATTTATTTTACCAAGTACAACACGTAGTTCCTGCTTATAACAATGCTTTTTGAAATCGCCAGAGATCATCGTCTATATTTATACTGATGGAACCATACCTGAGATGCCTTTTATCGGAGGGTGCTCCTGGAATGCAGGAACAGCAGGCGAACAACAACGTTCTATTACAGTACATTTTGGGTCATTTGTGAAGTTCTGCTTCCTACTTTCTGACCTCCTACAGCTCCACTTAAAGCTCAGGGAAGCATACTCACACTTAAAAAAAGGACAATTTTCTAGACTGAGGACACATCCCTCTATACCATCGGAGGGTCGCATCTTCACTCCGTGGGAGAGCACGTAAATAAAACAGACACCCAAACATCAGGGACCTTGACGAAGGTGGCCTGAAAGCCTCTAGTTTCACGGGAGATGATGCAAAAATTCCATAGCAGGGGGTGCATAGGAGCCAGTATGATAGATTATCAGATGCGTTAGTGCAAACAAGGTGCGAAATACCTGGGTGGCTAATCATGGTTCCATTTTATTTCTTTGACATTTTCCTTTCAGGAGAGGGAATACCATATTCTAGACATGATTAATTCAACCTGCTGCTCCGTGGTTACAAGCAGGTGTTATTTGGGGGGCTTAATAAAAAACAAAACTAAAGCTTGAGAGATATAATACCATCTCCTACGTTCCCATCACTCATACTGTCAGGAACAAAGGCTGTTTAAGCCCCACATCACTTAGTATCAGTCAAGTCCAATACCAGCCCCAAGGGTGATCAGACACAGGCAAGTTTAATCTTCACAAACAGGAGAAACAAGAGAGAGACAAGGACGCAATGGAACGGGGACAGAACCACATGGTAAGAGACAAGACTCATCGTGCGCTCTACATGTGCCAGGTACTGTGTTAAATGCTTTACGTGGACATTCGTTCCTCACAACCCCTAGTGAAGTTACTCTTAGCCTTGATTTATGGTTGAGAAAACTTTGGCTCAGAGAGGTTTCATACACTTGCTCAAGAATAACTGGCAGCACTGGGGCTAGAACAACGTAATCGGACTGAAGCCACTCTGGAGCCCAGAAGCAGACGTGGTAAGGAGGGACAGAAGAGGAAGACAAGAAAGCCCAGAGCAGGAAATGCTCGTAGGTGTGCCACGGGTGGTACGATCGGAGGCACGGTCCTATCAGCCCTATCTTCTGGCCAGTCAGCACTATACAACGGGATGGAAGCAAGTAACCCAACTCCCAGCATTCACTCTTCCCAAAGTAGGGCAAATACCATGAAGAAGCCACATGACCGACCACGTGTGCCTCAGAGGAGACCCTGCTTTCTGCTTTCTGGTCATGTCACCCTGGCTGTGAACAAAGTCCCGCACACAAATGATGCACATGGAAGATGGAAATACAGTCTAGCACGGCACTCTGATCACAGCCCTGGCACTGAAGACTGAAAGCACGCCCCCCACACCCATTTGCAGGTGCACTGGTTTTCTATAGGAGAACATTTTGGGCCACTCATATTCACCTCAAATTGTGGAATTACTTTAAAAAATTAATGAATCTTGGCACACGCTTTTAAGTGGCACCTTCTCCTGGAGGTTAGATCCATAATCCTTATGCCGAAGCAATTATTAGTCGGATGATTTTATTTATCAAGCTACACGCCCTCCCGTCTCTGCAGAGGCGTTTACAGAGTTGTACAGACAGTTCAATTAAAATGCAATTATCCCACGGAACTGCGATGTCTGTGCTGAGGCAGTTATGTCTGATGGGTGAGACACAGGGCTAGGAACTAGGGAACCAGGCGTTTCTGGGCCTGTTGTTGGTTTGTTGAGGGACCTCAAATAGATGATGACCTATCAGGGACCCAGTTTTCGCATCTATAAAATGCAACTACTACTTCCCTACCTTTCTCTTCATAAAGAAGAGAAGATAAATAAAGAAAAAAAATTTTTTTAAAGAAGACAACAAAGACCAAATCAGTATGAGTCCTTTGTAATTATTAGGGCAGCTCAAATGGCACCACATCCAAAAAGCTTTCTCTGATTCTCAGAGCTAGAAAGTTCTGTTTCTCCTCTCTCTCTCCATCTCATTTCTTTCTTATAAATCATTTACTTTGAACTTTCATTATGACCCTCAATATATTCTCATTTGTTCCAAATTATTTCTATAAATGTCTAATCTTCCCAAAAGATTCTTTTTTTTTTTTAAGATTTTATTTATTAAGTTGACAGAGAGACAGCCAGCGAGAGAGGGAACACAAGTAGGGGGAGTGGGAGAGGAAGAAGCAGGCTCCCAGCAGAGGAGCCTGATGCAGGGCTCAATCCCAGAACGCCGGGATCACGCCCTGAGCAGAAGGCAGACACTTGACGACTGCGCCACCTAGGTGCCCCCTTCCCAAAGATTCTTGAAGGAAAAGAATCCTTATTCTAGATCAGTGTAAAGCCCAGGACACTGCTTGGTAGGCACTTAATAAATGTTTGTTTGAGCTGAACTGGTGCCAATCTGGGGATGGTTATGAAGTTAATGATTTCTTTGGAAATAGTATTTTTAGTAGAGTTTCCCTCTCTAGACTGTAAACTTCCTGAGGATAAGGACCAGTTCTCTCTGTTTATTTCTGCATCCCCAGCACTTAGCACAGAGCCTGGCACACTGTAGACTCTCAAAACATGTGTGTTTGTATGAATGGATGAATGGATGAACGAACGAATGAATGAATGAATGAATGAATAGAAATCAGGAATAGAAACTACATCACAAGGGATTAAAAGTAAGACAGAAGCAGCCACATGGTTGATTTATTGGAGGGTTTTGACCAGGAAGGGGAGGACTTGAATGGTAGCTTGAGGGAGCAGCAAGGCTTAGGCAAGTTTTGTTGGTATTGCTGATGGTTATTTTTTAAAGGAGAAAACTAGCATTTTATAGGCATTAGGGAAGGGGCCTACTCTACCTGAGCTATGGCATTATCTAGGTGTTTTTAATACGTGAAGCACTATTAAGGTAAGCATTCAGTCATACTGAGATAGAGTGGAGGTGGGGGGTTGTTGCTTTCTGGAACAATGTACCAGCTGTCTCCTGGTGGTGAGACATGGCGGCCACTAGGAGCAACTTGGTTCACTGCAACTTGGACTAGAGCTTAGATTGTTTTCTGTGTCATTATAACAAATTATAGTCCTCGTTATGAGGCAGATTTGATTATGCACGCACAGGTTATCATGTCCCTGAAAAGTTACAGTAACTATTTACAGCCTCGAATGAAGACGGTAGGTTCACCTTTCAATACTGGCATTATCCAGAGCTACGCCAGAATAGATATTTTCAGCCTTGACTTCTCAGTCACACCAGCTAATGTCTTCAGAAATCTAAATCCCTCTAATTTGCCAAGAAGGACAGAGGCAAAGTACTGATATTTAGACTTTAGAGGTATCATCCTTTGGTTTCATAACTAAAAAGCTAGGCAACTCTCCCAGTAAAAGGTGCTGTGTTTTTTGGTGTTTTTTTTTTTAATCCATAATTTGTCTGAAGATCAGAGAACTCTTATGTATGGTGATATTTTAATACGACATGTCCTAGACTACTGGCCGAAGTCCAGCACTTTTTGGAAAATGACTTTTTTCTCCCAGAGATGTTTCAGTTTAGGGTGGATGGGTGATTTATCTTTTTCAAGTTCTGTCTGGTTGAAGTCCTTTGGTTGGTGTAGCTTTTCCTACTTCAGCTCCTCTAACTTATCAGCCTTGGCAAACTTGGCTTTAGTGTGGAGGGAATACTGGGACATTCATTTTGATGCCAAGCTATCACTTAAAAAATTGTTGTGAAAGTAGTTGGGCTGATACTTTTGATCCAGTTCACTGAAAATTAACTATTTTTCAGCTAATTTCTCCTTTACAGCCAAATCTATCTTATAAAACTTGCAAAAGAAGTCTCTAAGGCAGATACCCATGGATATATAGCCTTGTTTTTCCTGTCCTATCTTAATGAGCTAAGTAAGGCTGTTTATGGATGATAGAACAGCTGCCAGATTCCACCCCCAGGGTGACAGCAGCTCAGTTGTGGGAGAAGTGATGCTTAAAATTTGCATATTCTCTGTATACATACAGTAGGCATATATATAGACACACATCCTTATTAGTTTTGAAAATGACATTTCAAAACCCTACTTGCCTACTCAATTCTTTTGTAAGAAGGATGAGTGGGGGCCAGGTAGATGTGAAAATGAATTAGAGCAAGGCAAGAGGAGCTGTGGAAAGCCGAGGAAGGAGATAGTTGCATTAATCAAGGATGGAGATGATGGTAGCAAGGACTAGGATAGTACAATAGAGATGGAGGGAAGCAAACCGGTTATTTTGAGATATAATCTGAAGGCCTTGGTGATGAACCAGATGTGGGAAGTGAGGAAGAGATAAGGATGAGGTCCCTGCTTCTGGTTTGGGCTGCTGAGTGGACAACAGTGCCATCCACTGAGATAAGAAATATAGGAGTTCGTTTGAAGTCGAAAAACAGTGGATTAATTCAATTTCCTAGAGTTTAAGTTTGAAATGCCTGTGAGATGTCCAGAAGGCAATTTGATATATGGGACTGAGGAGCAGAGGAGGGGTTGGAGATAATGACTGGGAGTGATGAGTGTGGAGAAGAAGACTGAGCCATGGGAGTAGATAAGATATCCCAGGGAGAAGACCTTGGACAAAGCAGGAACACCAACATCTGGGGTGTGTACAGAGGAAGGATTGCCAGCAAACAGCAAAAGAGGTAGGGAAAATGACTAAATAAAGTGTTGAGGAAGGCAAAGAAAGGTGAGGGGGGCATAGGTGGTAAATGCTTTTGAGAAGTCAAGGGATGTAAGAAGTGAGAAGTACCCATTAGATTAAGCAACAGGGCAATCTTCACAAGCACTGGTTTTTGGAGTAGTGAAAGCGACGGCAAGATGGAAGTTAGTTGAGAAGCCGGTGAAAAGCAGAGGAAATGGAGACATGAAATATTCAAAACATTGAAGGAGTTTGGCTATGAAGAGGAGAAAATGCACAGGGAAGTAACATCAGAGGACTATGAGGGTTTTGCAAATTGTTATACTTTAATGGGAGAGATTTAAGCATGGTTTGAATGCTGCCAGGAAGGAGTCACTAGAGAAGGAAAGGCTGGTGGCGATGAGAGCCAATCTTCCGATTGGGTGGAGCATGGATACTCAACAAAGATGAACAGGCTGCATCCAGAGCAGGACAGGAGGGGACAGTCTTCTTCTGTTGGAACAGAGATCTCAAACGAAGAACAGGGGAAGGCATCAGGGTGCCTCTCATCTCTCCCATTTGGTAACCTTGCCTTTTCAACTACCCAGAGGGTTCGAAAGGGTATTGTGTACAAATGTTGCTAGATGATTACTCTAAAATCCCTAAAATTAAAGTAGCATACAAGTATAAAATAGGTGAACTTTACATCTTTTAAATCAGCATTTCTTAATACCTCTAACATTCTTTCAAAAATAAGCTACATGAAACATTGGCTTAAACCACCTTTTTCTTAAAGGACAAAGAGCCAAATGCCATCAGTGAGTCTGGCCATGGGACCATGAGTACAGAAATGTATCCACTGGGGGGATTATGAAGAATTCCATCCTGACTCAATGAGCCAGATGATGACACCCTGGGCCACACTCGCTGTGGCCGACGTCAGCTGTGCACCCTTCCCTTTCTCCTTGCTGATAGAACCCTGATTTTGTTCATTTCCAAGATGAATAGTGTTCTGGCCTAAGACATGAGTCTTGATTAGCTCAAGCCAATCTAGGATAGAAATGGGCACAAGACACAGTCCTTGTCAATAAAACTGCAAGGAGAAGTCTGTTGGGGGGAGGGGGCTTCTGGAAGAGTTTTCCTCACTCTTGAGAAAAGCAGCACAAGGAAGAAGCATATGTTTTCTATCTCTGCACGTATTTAGTACCCGGAACTATGGCAGTCCTCATAGGGTCATGAGGGGAACCGGCCCAGAAGGACAAACAAAAGACGTAAAGAATGAAGTCCTTCAGTGGCGCCACCTGAATTGATCAATTTCCAACCCTGGAGCCATCTTTCCTTGGGATTTCTTGCTATGTGAAATAATAAATGTTCCTATTTTTCAAGCCGCTTCTTTTTTTTTTTTTTTTTAAGATTTATTTATTTATTTTGAGAGAGAGAAAGACAGAGACAGCATGCAGGGGGGAGGGGCAGAAGCAGAGGGAGAGAGAGAATCTCAAGCAGACTTCTGCCACTGAGCATGGAGCCCAACGTGGGGCTCGATCTCACCACCATGAGATCATGACCTGAGCCGAAATCAAGAGTTAGATGCTCAACCGACTGAGCCACCAGGTGCCCCCAAGCCACTTCTAATTGCTGTTGGTTAGTAGGGCAGGATGGGGCCAAAATGATTGAACTGCAACAAGCAGGAACTAGAAAAAGGTTGAAATCAGGAGAGAGGAAGTATTTGTCATCCTATGAATAAGAATAATTTCATTATGAGAATCCGTCTTAAAAAAAAAAAGTAATGGGTTCTGGTGGGAAGGAAGGATAAAAAGACTGGAAAAAGGGAAAGCTGCAAATGAAATATGAGACAAGTTCCATTAACATCCCCAGGCCCACTCCATCCTTGGGGAAATGAACTGTATTGTCTTTCTCTCTCTAATTCCGTGTGTGTCCTTGATCATTAACTTTTACTTCTCAGTCTGTGACTCATTCCCAGGCTCAGACGTCAGAATTCTACTAATAGTTTCAGGGAGAAAAAAACCACAAATACCCATTACTCACGGAGGATATCCACTCCTTCCACGGTCAAGCACTGACAGTTCATTCAGTGGCAAGACGCTCTTTCCTGCTCCCACTGAAAGAAGTCCAGATACCCTCCAGGGGAGAGATGTCTGTTTTACCAACCCTACTGGCTCATCCACACCTAGGAATTTTAAAATCACCTCCTAAAGATACTGCACACACGTCTAACCTTTATACTCTGTCATCTCATTCAAATGCCTCCAGGAAAGCTACACTTGAATGCCCCTCCACCCCCTCTACCCCTCTGCCCTTGCCAATAACCATGCATTCATTGTGCCCTAAAACAACATGAAAAATTTCCATCCAAATAAGCTCTCCTTACCAATTATTCTGTCTATCATGTGCATTGCTAGACAACTTGGGCTCATCCTGAAGCCCCCCCTCTCCTTCATTCCCTAAAGTCCTATTTTGAAGTATCTCTTGGATTTACCTACTCGTTTCAATTCCCACGGCCTCTATCATGGCCCAGATGCTCTCATAGACCGTGAATGGCTTCAATCACCTCTCAGCTCGGGATCTCTGATCCCACTCTCTTCCGCTACCACTCGCCTTATCAGCATGTCAGCTCTCCAAGAACTCAGGAACCTTCCTGCTGTGGTTCCCACTCACTTACCGCACCAAGCCCTGGGAGCTTCTGGATGGGTTTCAGGGCCTTTCCTAATCTGGATGAGGCTCCACCAAAGCCCTCCACTTTCTTCCAGTTGGCCAAGCTGGAGACTGTCAAACACCCACCCTGTTCTTCCAGCTCCAGGCTCCCACCATGTGTCCCTCCTGGGGGGTGCTCCGCACCTCCCTCTCTGTTCTCCTATTCCTTTGTGTTCCTCTAGGCCCAGCTCAAATCCACCTGTTCCCTGAACCCTCTGTAACCGCTCTAGCTCTTTCTCCTTTGAACTCCCAGCACCATACTCTTTGCAGATCTAATGGGCCTAATAAAAATCCATTCTCTCTCCCTGGCTGGGCCATACTGCTTCGTACGCAAACCATGTCCTATACTTCTTAGTGTTCCTCACAGTGCCCATTACAGTCCTGAACACTAGATAGGGATGAGATAACTATTTATGAACTGGATGATCAACATTCAAGGGGTACCTTGCCTCTTTTCCTTATCACTTTAGTTACTGAGGAGCCGGGGAAGAGAGCAGGGACAGCTACATCCTGTAGTCCTTGGAGAGCCTGACATGCACTCCAGGTGATATCAGATACAGCTGGAGGGATCCCATTTCTGGAATGGAGATCATCATTTTCCAAAGAAGAGTCACTGCGCGGATGGTTCCTATCAGTAAGGAACCGGAGTGGAAGCCAGAGAGGAGCATGGGGCAGGGCGGTCTGGAACTACATTTACCACTGTGGCTTCCTCCAGTGGAGTCACTTGGTGCCAGGGGAGGCGGATGCGGCTTGTCCATCAGCACGCCAGATGAGGGGGCTCCTCCCAAGGGGACAGAGGGGATGGAGTAGGGGCCGGGGACACCGGAGACAGAGGGAGGGTACCCGGCCTTTGCTGCTTTCCCTGCTTCATACACTGTGGAGGGAGATGAAGAGCAAAAGAGATTATATTATCGTCCCACCCTCCACAACCCTCACACCAAAACTGCCTGAAGATGTGCTTAAGGGAGCTCCTGGATGTGTGCCTGTGCGTGTGCGCGCACGCGTGCTCACGCGTGTGAATGCATGTGCGCGCATGTATGCACGTGTGCATGCAGGCACGCATGCATGTGTGTTCTCCTAGGCCTGAACTGATGCATCGGAACCACTCTCCCCCACTCCCTTGGACTCCTCCAGCTCCACCAAAAGGCAGTGACATAAGGAATTACGGTGTTTAGTACCTGGCAACCGAGTAATTAAGCAGTACTAGGCGCTGTCGTGGCAACCTCCCCAGTGACAGCAGCAGCCCACTCTTAACCACACTGTCTGTGGGCTGCCTCGGTCCCTCTGGAGGAAGCCCAGCACCAGGCCACTCTGGGCCACCTCCAGGATTCTAAACCTCTTCTAGAGAGGCAGGACAGGCAATGAGCTGGCACATGGCTCTGCTCTGTGATCTCAGAGGCAGAGCAAATCACCTGACTCCTCCTGGAAACTGCTTTATTCCTAAGGACACTACAGATCCATGTGTATCTTCCTCCTTCAGGATGTACCTGGTTTCTGGCAGGGGTGCCCAACTTAGTGGCTGCACGGGCTCGGCCATTAAGGTACAATTGTGAGTCCCCAAATGAGGACGAGCCCCTTGGCGGACCATTTTGTCACGGAAATAAATAAAAATCATCCGTGGCTGGATGGTGGGCAAAGGCTGTAGTTTGCACACTCTGCTTGTCAAAAGCGGAGTTCTCTGCATATGAGAGGCATGACCAGAGAAGGGTTCCTCTAGCCTGAATGCCTGAAGAGAGGGCAAAATCCTTACCCCCAACCTGACCATCTGGAACCTGCCCTTCCTCTCATCAGGAGTGCCAATGAGAAATGCAAAGGCAGGGGTGATTGGTGTGGATAAAAAGTATGGAGAAGTGCATGCACGTGAGAAGGCAAACAAGGATGGTCATCTCGGGGAGCCAGGGGCTCCTGGCAGAGGAGTGAGCCTGGAACAACCAACTTTTAAGGTGGAAGGGAAGGAGGTGGAGAAGAAAGTCAGGGCACACAGCTGTCTGATGGAGAGGTGACATCTCTTCTGGTCGCTCGGCGTCTCCCCACTGGTCACCGTACTCACAGGCCTGCGGGCAGCAGCAGGAATCTGGACAACACGGGCAGCGGATGTAGCAGCAGCAGCTGTGCGGGCAGCACTGGCACCAGCAGATCCCCACCAGGACGAAGAAGAGGAAGACTCCCAGCATCACCAGGCCAACAAACACCCACTCTGGAAGGACGCACAGAGAAACCCACACTTGAGGTGGCCCACCTCATCGCTGTCTCCTGTCAGAGGAGTGGGTGGGGTGGGGGGGACCTGGGGAAGTAAGCATCTCATGACAGGGCACAGAGCTCCCCAACTCAGGAGGAACTCTGGGAGTGAGAAGTGTAGACTTGACATGGCGGGGGTATGCAGAAGAGGGAACAAGGTTACCTGGGGTCATACTGAGCACATGTAAAGACCAGCACAAAGTGGTGGCGGAGTTTCAGGGCCCCCTCCTGGCAAAAGGGTTTATCATATCAACTGTAGTGTCAGAACAAGTATGGGACAAGAGCAGAAAGGCTCCCAGCTGAGGAGAGGAGGAATCTCGCTTGCTGAGCTGTGAAGTGGCAGGTTCGGTGAATATGTTCCTTTTGTGGTCAAGTTATTCTTACCTATAAAAATATAAGTCCTGAGGAGGAGTTCTCTGTGTCACATGGTCTAAATCAGAACATATTTAGGTGGTCCGGGTCTCTTATGTGTTCGTCTACTTTCCCTGCCAACCACCCCCGGAACACCTTTCCCGCACTCAGCATCAAGGCTGAGGTCAAAGCCCTTTGCTTCTATCTGTGGAACAAACCATGGCTAGAGGAAACTAGAGACAAAGACTCAGGGACAGAATATGTTGTCCTCATGCCCCAGGAGTGGCTTGGTTTGATCGCGCTCAGGCCAGCCAGCAGAGCCATGGCTAAAATGGTGCAGGGCTCTGACGACTCTGCTGGCTGTTCGTCAACTTCTGCTATTTTCACACCTCCACCAGAGGCCGGACACAAATTCTAGTTCATTTGCTCATCCAAAAGATTCGAGAAAGGAAACAAATTCCATTTGGCTTACATAAAAATGACTGTGACCGTCGAGTGACTTTATGTCATGCTTTCAGGACTTGGCTAGAGGACCCAGCTTCCCCCTGGAGGCCTGGGACAGGCTGGAGTGAGCCAGGATTTCATTTAAAAGTCCAAAGATTAAAGTGATTCGTTTTGTTTGAAGGCCACCTACCAAAAATTTCTTTACGATGCACTTTAAGTACATACTGTTTTTCTTAAATTTTGGTTATTAAATATTCCTTTAATTAAATGGACATTCAGTTGGAGCTTGAGAATATATTTTTGTTATATAAAGGGTTTTGTGTTAATGCTAAAATTATCTGACCTTTGTTTAGAACATAATTTCCTCAGGAAGAAAACAATTTATGTTTCCTCAATGTCCCTCCTCACTCGTCCATCTGAAATACATTCAAATTTACCAGGCCACCATCTCTTCACTGAGGAAATGAGAATGTCTTGCGCCTGGTGAGAACGGTCTGGAGAGCATTCCTGATGAGGACAATAGAGAGCTGAGGGCTTTGTCCCGGTCCTCAGCTACAACACAATAACATTATGTGGCCCGAGACAGATATGAGCCCTGAGGAACAGAAGGGTGGTGTGGCTCAGTGTCTACAAGTAAGGTCAGGCAGTCAAGGATAAAGACCGGCAGGTTACCTCGGAGAAGCAAAAGAATGCTATTCATGAAAGGATTCTTGGGAGTCAAAAGGGAGGGATAGTCAAGGGACAAGGACCAGATATGAAAACTACAGTAACTCTTTCTTGGGACTGGGGGATATAACATCTAGTTTGAAGCAATGCTTTGTAACATTGTTTGTGTGTGTGATGGACAAATGGGTACAGACTGACAGAACTCCGGATAAGGGGGAATCACAAAGAGGTATCTATTTGTGTCCTTGGGATCAACAACAATATGAAGAATGTCCATATTTGGGTTGGCCAGCTAATGGCAAAACAGGAGAATTCATGGAAGAATAATCAGTGAAACTCAACTGTAAAGACTTTGGATGTTTTAAAACCTGAATAAAGTCAAAACCAATGGCCAAGAATATTTCGTACCTCTGTGTTGCTCCCAACTCTTATGCAGCTCTTAACCCTTTGGCAGAAGCCCTCTAAACCAAGACTGAGTCATAGTCTTTCCTACTCCCTGAGTTTGCATATGTTCTTTCCCATAGTTCATTCTTGTTTCTCTCTGAACCTCCTTCCATTACAGACTCTGGGGCTGCACCAAACTGATGTTCGCTTGTCTGGGCTGGTGCATTCAACTTAAGCTACATAAAACGACAGAGGTGTGCATTTGGGGTTTCCTTGCCATGTGGTCTATGGATCTCAGGGGCTTAGGGGGCCCAAGAAGCCCCTGAATTGCATACAAAACAATGTAGATCTGTAAATGTCAACCTTTCAAGGGAGGATGGTGCATTACTTTCATAAGGCTTGAAAAAATGTTTTGGTAAAGTTATAAAAGGCAATTCAGAGCAACAAGATTGTACACTAATGAATGGGTAACATATAATTTAGGGAATAAGGAAATGTAGGTAAGTAATAACTCTTTGGGGGATCCTTATAGTTGTCTAGTTACAGTTGAGATACTGAATGGTTATGGAGATTGCCAAAGAGCCTGCAAGGCCTGACACTGAAGTGCTGGGTCCCCACTGCAGCCTATTCTAATGATCATTATTCTTTTAGGGCCTAGTAACGGAAGAAATACAGTCTGAAGTCTTTTCCTTAGTTCATCCTGGAAAAGACCACAGAAACATACAGACAAACGTGCAAATAAATTACAGGAGCAATTAGCGACTAATGCAGAAGCAAGACAGATGGAGTGACAGCGAATTAAGCAAATAAAGAGTTAAATGATGGAATACCTGGCATAATCTCCACAGCAAAACTGGGCAAGAGATCAGCAAGCAGCCCTGTCCTGCCTAGAAGAGGTGGAAGGAAAAGAAGAAGGAAAGAGGTTACTCCAGAGGAAAATGCAGCTTGAAGGTTGGCTTCAGTTGGGACCATCTCTACACAGGGCCGTGGACCCAGGCTCTTTGTGGTGGGAGAGGCAGGTCACAGAGGCTGAGCTCAGTCAAGACAAAAACCTTCTCCACCAATCTTTGGCAGCCATCGAAGTGAACTTTGCACCTAAACCAGATGGAAGCAGAAACAGAACTTTCTCTCCAACTATTTATAGCAGGAGGAAATCTCTGCTTCAAAGATGAAAAGCCCCGCTTGAGCAGACTGACATACACCATCTCCACTCATGTCTACATTCTTCTCCACACATTTTATTGGAAAGTCAAATCCATCTGTATCCAAACGCACAACCTACATTTTCATACATCCATACACAGTCCTATGTCCATATCAAAACAAAAGTATGTATTCGGTTTTACCCCAGAACTGCCTCACTACGTGAGTCTATTGATAGCCTAAAGATGTTTCAATGATTAAAATTTTCAAAGGCAAGGAAAAGATAAAGTTAGATGACTTGCACGCTCTTCTACACTCCTTCTGGTTTCAGAAATACTCTATACATATGTATATGGTATGGCTTTTCCATATGGGACCCACAGCTGGCGTCGTATGAACCCAAGTGCCTTCTGCATGATACAGCAGACGAGCTTAAGGGCTGGTGTCAGAACAGGGGCCCCTCGGGGCTCTGGAAGGCAAAGAGCTGTGCAGGAACCAAGACTGTGCAAGATGTGGGGGAGGCGGTTAGTCCTTTTAACAGCTAGCCTGGTTTAGAGAAAGAAGCACTCAATGCTTTCGCCATGTTCTCGTGTCATGATAAATGTAAAGGCCCTGCTCTGACTTCTGCATCTGTACCAGATGTTTCTGCCACACGAGGCCTTGCTAGTAAACAAGCTGCATTGTGAAGCATCTAGCAAGTTGCCCTCCTTTCAGACTTCTGATGGCAAAAAGCCGCGGTGGTTCCACCTAAGCATGCAACCGAGTCTTACTTCACTTATGTGCCTAACATACACCCCTAGAACGGCTCTGTCCAATAGAAACAACGTGAGCTACATATAATTTTAGCTTTTCTAGTAAACACATTAAAGAATGAAAAAAAGAAAAGAAAGAAATTTAATACTATTTTTTACTCATACCAATGTAGCCAGAATATTGAACTTCAAAGGCTCAGTAGCCATGTGTCCCTACTGAATCCACAGTTTGAGGAGTCTGCTTCATGGATTTGGCTCATTTAGAAAACAACTTAAGTTTGTTGGTTGAGGTGCGTTAGAGAACAAGTTACCCATGGGTGTGGTTTATATTTTGAATCTAAAAGATTGGTCATGATTGGTCACTGGTCCCTTCCTCTATCAAAGCACTCCATAGAAAAGAAGCTCTGGGAAAAGTCAAAGAAAAAGCATCTCCTCCAGGACATTTACTTTTTCTTGGCTCTCCCTACCTATACGAGGCCACTGTGGTAAAAGGTGCCCTGCTCCTATGTCCTGCGTGAGTCAATGGTCCCTCATTTGAAAAATTAATTGGGACCACAATACATTCCAAGGTCAAGGAAGGATAGAATGAGTGACTTAGGCTAGCTCTGTTTTAGGTTTTGGCAAGAAGGGCAACTTTCTTTCTGTCTTCTATCTTGTGCAGCTAACATGCTAAGGATGGTCCGCTGTTTGCGAGGTCTCTTGGAAGAACATACAGGAGCCAAGTGGAACATTGGAAAAAGGCATCCTGAAGGAGAATTCTCTGGCTAGCCTTTGGCCTAAGCCTTCAGGAAATGCTATGAGGAGCCTCTGAGACTCACATGTGGTCTAATCCAGTTCCTAGGATGGAATGCCAGACAGAGATTCGGGACCAGAGTCTGAGGAAGTGATTCAGCGCATGCATTGGTCTCATCTGGAGTGTTCTGGGTACAAATATCTCTTGGAAACTCAAGAAGGAAACAACTGGTTAAGGATTGGGGAATTTGGGATGTTGGCCATCTCTTAAAGATGTAATTAATATTAAATACCAGGCAATAGCCAATGATCAAGAAGTCAGTATGCAGTGTTTTAGCAAACTAGTTATCAGATACTTACTTAATGGTGACTAAAAAAAAATCCAGACAATTAGCACTTCTGAATGTATCTCTTATTGTATCTAGTAAAATGATTCTTGTGTCTACTCTTGAGCTCCCAAGCCTACCAATGTTTTAAACATCTCTAGATGTACAATAGCCCATAATTAACTACAGTCGTAATAGAATATTATTGATGATATAAACTACAGATTTGTACACCCTCACAGGGAATTAACCATGTGATAACTGTTAACTATAAAAAATCCAAATATTTGGTGCCTGGGTGGCTCAGATGGTTGAGCGTCTGCCTTCAGCTCAGGTCATGATCCCAGGGTCCTGGAATCGAGCCCCACATCAGGCTCTCGCTCTTTTTGACAAATAAATAAATAAAATCTTAAAAAAAGAAAGAAAGAAAGAAAGAAAGAAAGAAAGAAAGAAAGAAAGAAAGAAAGAAAGAAAGAAGGAAATCCATATATTCAAGGAATATATGGAGCTCGTACCTATTATATAGATGGCATTATACTAGAGAAAGCAGTGGACTGGGAGTCAGGGTACCATTAGTTTACTTGGGGGCTACCATAGGCAATCCTCTTTCTAGGTCTCAATTTTCTCATTAATCAAATGAAATGATTGAATAAAGTGATCTGTAAAGAGGGAGACTATATGTCCTGGTGTGTGCCTGTTGTCCTGGTGTAAATATTAATAGCACTACTTTTTACTCTCAAGGTGTCCTATTTTGGACGAGGAATTATATGACCACCCTATCAATAATATTTTTTGGCTCTCAAATCTGATACTTCAAGATTAGAGTTGCAAACTCAGCTCTGTATGTTTAGAGGGACAGCAGGTAATGCAAGTAATTGCAGCTAGCCAAATGTAATACAACAGGGAGCATTTTGGGGTGAAGCAAATGGCAGATCATGTGTCTACAGGGGCTGCTACTACTCACCTTTAGCCAATTGCTGCCCCACACGAATGTGTCTTCCGGGTCTTCCTGTTTTTCAAAAATTAGCCAGACCACACACTTTTGTGTGAAATATCCTCATTTTCAAATGTTGGCAACTGAGTCACAGATTTTTTAAAACACTCGACAAGCCATACAAAATATATTTTGGGGGCTGTCTAGAGCCCAGAGATCACACACTTGCAACCACGGACAGGTATATACAGACCAATATATTTATGAGCACGTAAAACACAAAAGCTGGCTTTCCCCCCACAGGCTGTTTAGGTTACCTTGTTGGTCTTCTGACATGGTTTCTACACACAGAACATCAATGAGTATGAGCTCTAGGAACCCATGTTCAAATTCTAATCTGAAAGCAAGAGTATTACATACCAAATTGTTCGCCCTTCTTATTTCTGGGGGGCTGGAATGGGCATCATAGAAGAACAATGAAGGCATTTTCATTTCTAGATTATATTTTTACGTATGTAATTTAAAAATTAAGGATAGGGTGGCATCAAAAATATGGACAGGAGATTCACAAAGCTTGTCTCCAACAGAAAGACGTATATCGAGCTTCTCATTCTCCCAAAAGTAACAGTAAGCAGCTGATGCTTCAGGGAAAGATGACGTTTTCCCGTAATGCACCTGTGCAGTGCTAGCCCCAGGGTGGGTGACAGCATCTTGCCATACAGTGGGTGAAATTTAATGTCTTCAGAATTCAGGACATAGCAGGAGTTTGGGGACAGCAGACAATATGACTATATCATGTCAACAGCAGAGAGAGTGCAGATCTCTCTGGCTTTTATACCACAAATTATATTTTACTGGGACTAAAGGCATTTTTAAAAGCAGATTTATGCTGGAATCAGATATTTCTGAAAATGATTCTGCTTCCAGCTTCTTGACTAACAATTCCTAAGGAATGCTGTTGCCAGCTAGAAATGCTCTATCTTGTCTTCCTATTCTATCACATCCAATGAAGGTCTGATCTTAGAAAGGCCAAACAATTCCAGTAAATACTTTCCAGATTTCAGGAGCACTTTACCAACACTTGTGAATCACTGCTATTCTTCCAGGATTCAGTTTAAGAGGGGCAATTACAAGTCACTTTCATGTCTGAGGAAAGGATAGAAAACAGACCCTGCAAATAGAAGGCCACATCTATGCTTTCCAAAACACAGCGCAAACTATCTGTAGAAAATACCGTTTTTATGTAAGCACTCAGTTTTCCCCAAACCTTGCAGAATCCATTACTTTTAAGAAATTTCCACATGAATAGACCAAACAAATTAGGCGTACTAGTAGTTTGTACATACATACACACACAAGTACCCGCTTCGTACAATTACCACCACAAACTTTGCAGACAAAAACATTCCATCCTTTGGGTTGAATGGTCAGGGCAGAAACAGGCATTGTGAATAAAACAACCTTGTATCTTACCTATATAATTCCCTATTTCAGCTGTTTCCCACCACTGACACACCGAAGTTATCCCCAACTGAACTCTTTGTACATATTCCTGAAAACCAGCTCACTTCTGGAATGTCTCCAATTCATTCATTCATCATTCAGTCAACAAAGAAGGGTGGACTGTGCCAGGTGGAGACACAGAGGAAGACGACATGAACCCTATGCTTGAGAGGCTCACTGTCTAGCCCGCGCGGCTTGTCCAACAATGTCGGTCTAAGAACGAGTTGTAGTTACCCGTTTCTGTTTCACAAACTTACTAAGGTCAAAGGACTTTCCTCCTGCCAAATCCAATGATCATCAGCTTTTTTTTTTTTTTCGTGTTTGACACCATGTTCCGCCTAGTCATGACACAGTCCTTGCCTGGTTTCCCACTTCTCTTCTCCTTGTGGCCTTAACTTTGCACATTTCACAACACACCACGTCCTAGTGACGCTTCCCCAAGGTGCAAATGCTCTTTTCTTGGTAGACCAGGCTCCTCAAGGCAGGATTTACTTACCCCCTTTACTAACAAAACCAGCTAATACACCTCTCAATCTCCTGCTTTGTTCAAATCCTTACCGCACACACTCTGAAATCCATTCTGGCAAGAGCCCTGGAAGGACTCTGCCCTGAGAGCGTGGGACCTCCTCCAGGCTCCTGAGGACCCCGTACACACCTTCCTGGGGATGCTTATCTCTCCGCTGCAATGACTCCTTTCCGTGTGCCTCCCCTAGCAGGATGGAAACCCCTCCAGGGCAGGGACTGTGTGCCGAGCTCAGCATCCCCAGCAGCCCACCTCAGCCAACTGGACCTTGAAATGTTTCCAGTAGCAAATCACCACTGGCCGGTATGCTGAGCTTCTGGTTGGATTCTGGTTCATTGTTTGTGAAAGTACCTTTTATCCCAGATGGAAAAAGGCTCTTAATAAGAACATGAAGGAAACATTCATTCATTCATTCATTCAGTACTATTCTATGTACTGGAGAGTGTTTAGCACCCCTGGACTCAGGACTCAACGCCAGGAGCAACCTCTAGTCCTTCCAGCACCCCAAATGCCATCTTGCTATCTGGGGAGACTGAAACACCCCCCCAGCCCCACTACCCACAAGTCGCAAACTACCAGGCTATGGTGTCTTGTTTTAAGATTTTATTTATTTATTTAACAGAGAGGGAGACAGCCAGCGAGAGAGGGAACACAAGCAGGGGGAGTGGGAGAGGAAGAAGTAGGCTTCCAGTGGAGCAGGGAGCCCGATGTGGGGCTCGATGCGGGGCTTGATCCCAGGACCCCGGGATCATGCCCTGAGCCAAAGGCAGATGCTTAATGACTGAGCCACCCACGTGCCCGGAGGCTATGGTGTTTTTAAGGCAGTCATTACACAGAGATACAATATGCATCCAAAATTTAGCCCAGAAAGTTGCTTTTGTCTCTACTCTTAAAACGTAAATCTAAGCTCTGATTACTAGTGTGAACCTTCAAAGTGCAATGGAAGGGACCGAAGTTTTAGACTTAGGACAAACTTGTTTTCAGATCCTAGAACTTCTATTCACTTACTTGCTGACAACAGACACTAAATTATTTAAAGCATGGGAACTCACAAAAAGGAGAAAAAACAATACTTCCTTCATTCTTATGATGTCACCACTGCTGACAGCATTGTTCTCTTCATTCATTTCTTGGAATGTATTACCTCGGAGTCCTCCTCAGGTTTGCCAATATTCATACTAATGGCCTTTCTGGTTAGGACGATCAGACGTTCAGAATGCTTTTCTTCCCCAGTTCCTTGCAATTCCCCTCTTCTCCCTTCTGTTTAAAGCACATCTGGGCTTCATCCCACTTCCAAGCTTTCCTAACATGCCCTAGATCCATTTTCAGGGCTGTGCTGTACCCACCCCCTGGTCTCTCAGCTCCTAACCGTCCAAAATGTTTCTCTCCTAAGTCTTTTAGGAGAGCAGATGGTTTTCTCTGGCCCCCTCAAGTGTAAAGTTGTTTCTATGGCTATTTGGAATCCCAAATAGACTGGAAATTTCCCAAGTGCACACACATCCCTGTTTTTATTCTATATTCCCATAGCAACCATGCATTCAATAAATATAATTTATGATTATCCATCACAAATGTGGATATAGCTTCCCTTTCTTTTACATATATTTATAAAGTGTATTTAAGCATTCATGCATGTACTTTTTTCTTTTTATATCTTTTACATTTTGGGTCACTTTAAATTATAGTGCATAATTCTGACAGTGAATTCTCTCCACAAAATGACTAGTATTGGACCATCTGCAATTAACTATTAATTTTCAGGCTTTTTGGCAGTGATTATAAGCTTGGCCTAAGGCACTGACTTCTTTTTTTTTTTTTTAAGTAGGCTCCATACCCAGCACGGAGCCTAACACAGGGCTTGAACTCATGTGAGATCAAGACCTGAGCTGAGATCAAGAGTTGGACGCTAGGGGCGCCTGGGTGGCACAGCGGTTGAGCGTCTGCCTTCGGCTCAGGGCGTGATCCCGGCGTTGTGGAATCGAGCCCCACATCGGGCTCCTCCGCTATGAGCCTGCTTCTTCCTCTCCCACTCACCCTGCTTGTGTTCCCTCTCTCGCTGGCTGTCTCTATCTCTGTCAAATAAATAAATAAAATCTTAAAAAAAAAAAAAAAAAGAGTTGGACGCTTAACCAACTGAGCCACCCAGGTGCCCCAGCACTGACTTCTTCAATTCACATAGAATTTCAGAAGTAGATTTTATAGCTAGAAAGAATCTCAGAGGTCATCTAACCCATAACCCACTCCATGTTTTCAGGAATCGGAGGCTCAGAGAGATTAAGGATCTTACTCCAGTCACATAGCTAATAACCGAACCAGGAGTAGAACCTGGGTCTACTCATCCCCATTCCAGTATTTTTTTTCCCAATATCTCATTCCCCCTCAAGCTTTGCTTACCCTTAATTTACAAACGTGCAGCAACAGCTTTCTAGTTTTCTAATATTTGCAGAGAGCAACTCTGAAATTTATGTTTGTGGCATTATTGCTCTACTTATATAATTAAAGTATAATTTTTGGATGTACAAAATGTAGAGATGGTTGAAATTTTCAGCAGCTTTTAAAGTTGTGACCAGAAAATGATTACTGAATACATCATAACACACAGTATGAGCTAATTAAAAGATTCACCATGCTGCTACAAACTAATCAACAATAACAGAAATGATTGCAAAGTACTCTGCCTTTGCAAAGTGCTATAGTGAACCAACTCCCTGCCCCCCGAGAGGGACTAGAAGCCAAGTATTATTAGTCATAGAACATGTACAACTTGGCCTGAGATGAAATGCAGAAGACAGCCTGATTTGACTCCAAAACGACATGGAGGAAGGTGGGATTTAATGGAAGGAGGAAATGGACTTTCTTGGAACACAGCGTGATTTCCTGAGCTCACCGGGCTCCGTCCAACAGACTGGCACGGGCAGCTTACACACAAAGATACCAAGAATGGCCACTTAACCCACCGAGGGACACAATGCTTGTAGGTCTTGGACTGTCAGAGTCCCTGCCCTTTCCTCGCTGGCCACCCCCTCTCAGTTGCGAGGGGCGTACACCAGGCGGCACTTTCCCAGACCCAAGTCGAGGCACCGCCCGCGTGTGAAATGCTAACGTGCCCTTGAATGGCTGCCCCTGGCTTTGGAGAAAAATGCAATGACTGCTTCCTGACCGGCTTTCAAGGGCCTGCAATTCTTTCTTCCCAGGGCTGAGCCGATTTTCTCGGTGACACCCACTCTCCCGCGGCCCCCGGTGCCTCCCCTCTGCGGGCCCGTCCCCCGCCTCCCGCGCCCAGGCCCAGAGACTACAATGAAGCTGGCGGGCTGACCCAGCTGCTCCAGCTCGCGCCCGGGTAACCACGGCAACCGCAGGCTTCAGGAATGCGCGCTAATTGAAGGCCGAGTTTCCTCCCACAGCGATGAGCAACAAGTGAAGCAAAAATAGTGAGGCGGGATAAAGGCTGAGAAGGAGCAGGGGTGGAGGGGAGAGCTTGGCGCAGCGCGGGACTGCGTGGCTGGGGATTAGGGAAGGCGAAGAGCGCCTTCAAGACCTCGTTTGTTCTCTTAAGAACCCAGGGTCTCGAAGAGCTAAAGGGACATCCTTTACCCTCCAGGCATCTTAGTGCAAAATTTTCAGTGACCGATCATTAAGGCAAACCGCCATCTCTTTGCTGGGCCCCTCTGCTTGTTTCTCCTAAATGAATGTAGACGTGCACATCCGGGGTCTCCATGAATACATTACCAGCTAGCAGCAAGAGTTCAGCAGGTGAAGGAATGAGCTGACACTAACTTGCCCCCAGCTTCTCTGGATGTGCTGTTCTCTTCAAACCAAAGGAGAACCTTCAAGGTGGTCATGTTTATGGGGTGACCATCATACCAGTTTGACTGGACAGTACAAGTTTACGCCTGTTGTCTTGACATAAATTAGTAAAAGTTTTCCCTTTTCACTCTCAAGTATCCTGGTTTCGACAGTAAATTAGAAAGTCACCCTATCTAAAGCCTTTCCAGGGCCATCCAGATCCTGATCCAAGTCAGGCGTTCCCCAAGCCCCTCCAGACTTCACCAAATGGCCTGTGTGACTTAATCCTTGTATTTCCGCCCAAAACACCCTGTAATTAACTAAGGGCCATCCACTGAGAAATGGGGACTTCCAACAGCAACCAAAATATAGTAACCAAAACATAGCATGCTGGGACAGAATGTCCTGAAATCCACTAACAGGAAGAGTCCCCACAGGGCTGATTAGGATCACCACTGGCAAGGCACCACACAGATGTCATTCAGAAAACGTGAATCTATTAGTAATAGGATTGCCAATTCACAGATGGCTCATTAAAGCCTCTGCCTATGGAACAGGCTAAAGGGAAATCGGCTCTCTAGCAGGAGTCCCAGAACCCAGAATTCCCTAGAGAGGGTTCCCTCAGATTAAGGATGACACACTAACAATGAAATGTGGGGGATGGGAACTGGTAGGAGTTCCTCAAAAGAGGTCTTCCTTGTAACTTTCATTACCCCTCCCCCACTTTTACAGATTCTGAAACCCAGGCTCATCAACATGGACTTACCCTAGGTTATATTGCTGCACTGAGTCCAGGGATATCTGACCCCAAAGCCCATGCTCTTCACAAAGGACCCTGTCCAGTACCCAGATGGACTTTTGGTCAAGATCAGGGTTTTGCAACACTGGCACTATTGACATTTGGGGCCAGATAATTCTTTGTTGGGTGTAGGAGGTCTCTCCTGTGCTTTGTACAATGTTCAGCAGCCTCCTGGGCCCCTATAGCACCCCACAAGTTGTGACAACCAAAAATGTTTCTAGACATCGCCAAATGTCTCCTGGGGGAGGGGGACAAAATAGCCCCCTCTTGAGAACCAATAGCCTAGATATTAAATATCAAATACAGTCTTAATCGGTTGCCTCAAATATAATATTTATCTTTATAAAAACAGTAATTTTTATAGGACAAAATAGTGTCATTTCTTTATTTTGTATCTTCACTGTACTAGGGACATAGTATGCAAAAAAGACGAGTTAAATGTAAATCATAATTGAAATGTAAATCATACTTGAAGCAAAACTGACTCTGTCATGGTGCCCATCGAAGAGCGAGGTTGCAATTATGCAGTGAAGAGGTCTGAAGGCCACAGGAGACTTCTTGCAAAGACTAAAAGGCATGACCCCAGGTCTTTAGGGCAACCACAGCCCCACTCCACTGCTCACGTAGAAGAATAGTTGTCACTGACAGTCATTACCCAGAATCACATTCTAGTTGATGCCTGGCTAACTTTCTAATTCCTCCAACAGAGTCATCTAGATAAGCTCAGGGCAGAGCAGGCCAGGACAAGGAGAGAGGACTGGGAGAGAAGGCGATGTGGCTGAAGCCTAAAGAGCTCACTCCTAATTAGCTCTCTCTCTCCTTGCATGGGAGCCAGCATGGTTATCTTGGCTTTTCTGGAACTCTGAAGGCACAGGTGTCTACTGAAGACAGAAAGGATGGTTCCCGCCCTCCTCTAAGTGGAATCGAGTCTAGTTAAGGTCTTTCACTTGGGGCCAAGATATCTGAGGTATAATTGAGTCTACAAATGAAAATATGGGCACAGCCCAAATCCAAAGATGTTCCAAAGGAGTAAACCCCAGATATACGGCTAGAGTGTGGCTCTGTAATTAATTCCTTCTCTCCTTTCTGCCAGGAGTAAACTTTTTCTTTCTTCTCCCCCAATTCTTTTTCCCTCTTCTTCTGTTTGTAAATCTTGGAGAGAAACAGCAGCAGCCACTCTGAGAGATCAAAGTTTTAGCAAGCAACAAAGACCTCCAAGGAGCCTGTTGCCATGGGAACTCTTGGAGCTGAAGCCCTTTTAATCGGCAAATCTCCTTGGTTAGCAGCACCGGGCTGGGGTCGGCAAAGATGGAGAGAAGGAGGAGGAGGAGCCTTGGCCACAGTAGCCTTTCTTAACAGCCAGAACTAATGTCACGGGGTGGGAGTGCAATGGGATTCGGACTGAAGCAGCATTGACAAGGAGGGAGTGCTAGTAGAGCTCTTCTTGGCCTCAGAAACACGCACCTGTCAAAAATCCCTAAAGTCAATGGCAAGTTCTGAGATATCCCCTCCCAAGAATTCCCTGATTTCTGATTGTGGCCTTAATGGCTTCTTAATACTAACAGGCTGAAAGGTGTATTTTAGACCACAATAACAATTTCAGGCACAGTGTTGAGAATCCCTTGATTTTCTAAAAATTCATGTATGTCTGCTCCTCCACCCCTTTCCTCAGTACTTCTGGGTAAATAGCAGGAGGAGATCGAAGGGGAAATAGAAGCATGACAGGAAAACAAAGGTATCTCTGTGGCGTTGCCGTCACAGGGAAGAATCAATCCCAACTTCGCGCCTACTCACAAGGACCTGCTGGGAGCAAACCTATTTCTGGCTTCCTGGAATAGCATCGCATTCGGCCTATAAAGAAACACAAATGGATGAATTCCACAAAATATTAACAGTGTTTGTTTTTGCCTGCCTTCTTCATTTGGAAACAACTGCCCAATTTCCCTTTAAGAAGCTACTCCTTTTCCTTTTTCCCTTCAATTCATACGGTTCAGTTGGGGCTGTTGGTATACTTATGCTCCTTTCCCAAAGCACAGCCTACCCCCCAACAACAGGACTTTTGCTGAAACTATGGAGAAAGGCACTTTATCGTCCTGAGAGGGATTGCATTAAAGACCATGGAAGTCTAGAACTGTTGGGGGCTATCTTTGCTCCAAATGGGGAGCCTGCCTGAGAATTCAGCTAACACAGAAGAGACAGGGTTTCTTTAAAATAGAATCTGAACAGTGGGACTCAGACATGCTTGAACCTGGACTTATCAGTTACCTAAGCCAAAAAATTTTCCTCAGCCAGGTTAAATGTCTAGCCCTTGCAATCGAAGAGTTCTGTAGAATACAGTCATTGGCTCTGGATGGCGAGATATTAGGAGATATTTTCTTCTTTTGTACATTTCTGTTCTGCTTGAAATGTTTACAAGACACATGCATCATTTTTGCTAAAACAAACAATATTAAAGCAAAACAAGATAGCAGTATTTCAGGCATCACCCCGTATACAGAATTAATTCTGCAATCTGAGGGTCTTCTAAATAAAGTCAAAATCATAGAAAGGACACAAAGCTATCTTGTTTATCCTAATATCTTAGACAAGAGAACCTGTTCCATGTTGAAAGCTCATCAGAGAGGAAGTTTCTATAATTTCTCCCACCAACCATAATTTTTAAAAATTGTTATTTACCATTAGGAAAGCCTTCCTTAGCTTTAATCTAAACATCTCCTGGGTCGTGTCCTCTTATTCTATTCTCAGTCCAGAATCAGGAGTGTTCTCCCAGCCATATTTCCACTTGGGTCCTTTCCCTCATTTTTCTACTTGAAGGCCCTTAAAAAAACAAGCTACCATATGGGACATCAGAAAGAAGGGGTCAGGCCCTCATATTGAGCATGGAAAGAAGTAAGAACAAGGCGAGCTGCTTTTAGATTTTAAAATAATAACTTCTCTGCTTGAGCCTTCCTGAATGGTGAAGTCCTTTTCCTGCCAGCTGGAGCTACCCAAGGGAACTTTCCTCCTATCCAAACAGTGGCACGGGTCCAGGTTATAAACATCCTGTCCTTGCCACAGATCTTAGACCAACATCTAATCTCAGGGTGGCAGATTTCTGGGCACTCCCTTCTTCTGTCTGATGGTATGGCTCTACGATCCCAAGTGTCTAAATGTTTCTAAGGTGTCTGTCACTGTCCTCTCAAAGCACCCAAAACACCAAGTGTATTTCTAACTTTGGTATGACTTTACCTTCTGAATCATCAAAAAGAGATTAAAGAATGTTCAGTATGGTTTTTGTGTTTAATGTTGAATCAGCAGTTGTCCTCCCATTTCTCTGAATCACTTGTCTTCAGATATTTCTGAAACCTCTGAAAGAAGCATCCACAGTGATTTGTAGATGGTTCAGATGTCTGGGAAAGGGAGGGTGGGGTGATGCTCCGTGGGGGAGGTATGCAATCCAGGCAAAAACAACTATGCCTTTGAAGTAAGGGCCTAGGTCAACGGTTATAGGCAGTTTGCCTAAGAAATAAAGTGAAATACTAAAGCAAATCTGAGACAAGTAAAAACTATCACCCATGACCTCAAGCAGCAATCACGATTTTTAAAACATGGCTTATGGGGCACCTAGGTGGCTCAGTAGGTCAACCCTCCGACTCTTGATTTCGACTCAGGTCATGATCTCAGGGTGGTGAGATCAAGGCCCACATCAGTTTCTGGGCTGCACAAGGAGCCTGCTTAAGATTCTCTCTCTCTCTCCCTGGGGCGCCTGGGTGGCTCAGTCGCTAAGCATCTGCCTTCGGCTCAGGGCGTGATCCCAGAGTCCTGGGATCGAGCCCCACATCAGGCTCCTCCACTGGGAGCCTGCTTCTTCCTCTCCCACTCCCCCTGCCTGTGTTCCCTCTCTCGCTGGCTGTCTCTCTCTCTGTCAAATAAATAAATAAAATCTTAAAAAAAAAAAAAAAAAGATTCTCTCTCTCCCTTTCCCTCTGCCCCTCTTTCCCCACCCCCTCTCCACCTGTGCTCACACTCTAAATAAATAAATAAGTAAATAAATAAATAAGGCTTATGCAGAGGAGCATTCTATAGTTTCTTAATATAGACCGGTCACGTGGTATCACGGAAAGAGATGAGGCTAGGAATCAAGACATTTGGATTGAATCATCATCACTGTTTCTTTACAGGGATAATTGTTATAAAACCTGAACAGTAATTTCTTCATTGGGAAGATGAGGAAAATAATGCCTGCTCTCCTACCTTACATGGTTCTTACAGAAAAAACTTGAACTACAAAAACTGAACTACGAATTATTATCAGTATACATTAACATGAATAGCAGACATAGTAATGGTATCACTTTGGTGGACATATATTGCTTTTTTTTTTAATCTCACATCCGTTCTTCCTCTTTTTGTAAGAGTGCCCCAATTTCCTTTGGGGAAATGATTCTTCTCCATATCTTGGTGGACTAGCCACCAAGAGCCCTTGATCTCCCAAGGCTAAGCAGTGGACACCTGTCCAAACTAGGCCAATTGGGCTCTTTCGCCTGAGACTGATTCTTGAGTGGAAAAATGAAATTAAAAAAAAAACAAAACAGTTAAATTGATTTTTTTTCTGGCTATGGAGTCCTAAAGACATTGTCTATTCGTTCTTGCTACGTAGGCCCTAGAGCATCTCTGGCACAGCAGTTCATCAAAACCTTTTTACTTTTTTCCTGGGGAAATACAAAATAACAGCAGAAGTGACCCATGTCACTGCCAGACCTGGCCCCTAAAAAGTCCCACATGATCTTTCTCACTCTCTCTTTCTGAGCGGCTGGGAGCAAATGTCTGCAGCACAGCTGAGCCAAACAATGGAGAAACTTAGACCCCTTACTCCACCACCTGGAAGGGAGCTACCCAGGTGAGCCTCCTAACCATATCTGACTAGGACAAGAGGAAGTAATAGGTTTCTACTGTAGAAAGTCACTGAGACTTGGGGGGCATTTTTACAGAAGCTAGCAAGTGTTACCCTAGCACACTATCCTTTTCAAAAAGAGACCGATTTTCCATCCTTCCTTTCAATTATGATACCCTTCCAACAAATTATTTTCCTGCTGAAGTTAGCCATGTCCAATTCTGTTGCTTCCAACCACAGACCTTGATGGACCTATCACCAGTAATCATTTAAATGGCCAGATAAAGAATTAATGATCATGAGATTAAACCATGTTATCTCCCTTGAGACTGTAGACATTTATTGTACTGACATTTATAAGTCAACAAATACATACTTAGCACTGACTAACATTTAAGAGGCATAAAACATTTGTTACAGACTCTACCCATTTATCATCTCAAAAAACATTCACACCAGCCTCTTTATACTAGACACTCTGCTAGGCATTACAGATATAAAGACAAATGAGCATTAGTCCTTTACTCTGAAGAGCACACGGTCCAGTGCTACGGAGAAGCCTCCAGCGTTGTGGGAGAAATCAGGACACGTACATATGCAGTACCAGTGTCATCACTCACATGAAGTAAACTAGAAGACTGATAGGTTCTGTCCTTGGCCCTTTCCACTTTATATAACCTTCCTGGGTGACTCATCCATTCTCTCATGACTCTATCACTCAGGATTCTCGAATCTATTATCTCTGATCCTCGCTTCTCCACTGGGTTCCAGACCTACATTTCTAGTTGTCGGCAGGACATCCCTACCTTGGGGTCCCACAGGCCTCCCATATTCAACATGTCAAGGACCAAAGTCATTCTCCTGCCTCCCCAACCTGTTTTCCAACCTGCATCCTCTCTTAGTCGATGGAACAGCTGGCTACCCAGGTAGCTAGAAATCATGGAGTCCTTTGGACTCATCCCTCTCTCTCATTTCTTTTTTTTTTTTTTTATTAGTCACCAAGATCCATCACTTCCATCTCAGGAATGTTTCTGTGTTGTCACTTCTCAATCCACTACTCTGGTTCAGAATCTCCTAGGCTTCCACCCACACTGCGGCAGCAGCCCCACAGCCCATCCCTCTGTTCTAGCATCCCTTTTGCATTGTCTACTCTGCTGCTAATTATTGTTTTGACCCTGAGATCTCACTTCATTCCTCTGTTGGTATTTCTTTACTGGTTCCCCAAAGTCTTAGTCTGACATATAAGTTACTTCACAATCTTGTTCTGTCAACTTTTTCCATCTTCACCTTTGTGAATATGATGAAAAAAAATAAATTCTTAACTTTGCCTCTAATGTAGCTCTTTCACTCGCCTTTCCTCACTAATTGGCCATCTGAAATTCCAACCAGTTTTCTTTTTCTTTTTAATAATAATATTTTTTTATTATATTATGTCACCAGACAGTACATCCCTGGTTTTTGATGCAAAGTTCCATGATTCATTACTTGCGTATAACACCCAGTGCACCATGCAACATGTGCCCTCCTTACTACCCATCACCGGCCTATCCCATTCCCCCACCCCCCGCCCCCCTGAAGCCCTCAGTTTCCAACCAGTTTTCTGCTCCCCACTTTGTGATCATCTCCAAGAACAGCGATGCTCAGCTCCTTCCAGGCACCAACAATAGTTTCTTTTCATTCTTGTGGGATTAGTCCTTTTAACCCTGACATACAGCAAAAGATCGCAGTCTATTCTCTCTGGCTTCCTTGTGAGTGAGCACACACCCTATACATTCTTGTGACCAACCTGTAACCCCTTCTATCTCTGTCATGAGCACTGAGGTCCTGGTAGTACCTTTTCAAGGTGGTCACATCCCTCATGTTCGTCTACTTTTCAATCTCAAAATTTTAAAATTGAAATGAAGCTCAAAAGTAACCTAAACACCTTTTCCTATACATAAATGTCTCATTTATAACAACACTTAAGATCTTCCCACCTTCCTGGGACAAAGAAGTCACTACTCCTGAGAATACTTATTCCATCTTTAGACGTCCCCCGTTGTTAACAGTTATTTCTTCATACTGAGATGGACTTCTGCTCCTTGTAACCGCTGCTCTTGGTTCCAGTTCCACCCAGTCACACAGGCACAGTAAGTTTTCAGTCCCTCTTCTATACAATTTCAACTGGAGATACTTCCCGTGCTCCCTTTCCCAAGCCCTCCTTCAACGAGATCAAACCTTCCCAGCTCCTCCAACATTTCCTAATGTAAAATTCAATGACTGAATCAGTGACTCATGGAGGTTGCAATTAGCAAACTGTGCACCCAGTTATATGCCCCCTGAGGTCTTCATCTCCTTGACGTTAACCTCAGACATCAGATTTCTCTCTTGGTCTCACATAAAAGGAATACCTAACAATTAGGCCTGTAGGATGTAACAACCAAAGCATTAGAATTTTAAAAACTGTGACCATATTTTGAAACATTCTATAAAGGGTGTCAAGACAAAGAAGACTCAGAATTTTGCATCTGGGAAGTAAATAACAGTACTTCCTGTGTCCAGAAAATTCTCGTCGATTTCAAACTAACTTCTTTAAATAAATAACACAATTCGTGTTGTCCTAAAAAGTTTACATGGCAGATATATCGTACTCTGGACGTTTCTAATTAATGTGGAACACGGCAGAATGACGTGTTTCTCCTCCCGAAGAACTCTAGCATGGATCTGCCTATCTCACAGGTACGCTTCTTCTACTGTGATGGGTTGACCTGCAGCCTCCCCAGTCTTCCTTTACCATTCTTACCGTTCTTTCTGGAGTGACACTGATTTCTGCTCTTCATCTTTTCTCCCATCCTCGGTGACCATTTTCATCTGAGCCTTTCTTTTACCCACCTCTCAGTGTCCTCAGGACACTATCTTCCCCCAAGTGACTATATGTTTTGACCCAGGGGAATGCCCTTCCCATACCTCAGCACATCCTCAGATGACAAGGCTTCCACTCTACTCATTTTCCCACATTTGCAGAATTGGGGACAAATTATTTAAAGTGGTTTTTACCTGGCCTCCTTTTCCTTCACAGGCAATTACTTCTCTGCAAATGGCTGCACTGGCCAAATAATTGTGTCCACAATTAGCTGATTGCAGGCTCAATGAGCCACTTGTTCCTTCAAACTTGGCCGTTAGAGTTGTGTGATTGGGCAGAAATTTATCTTTTTTATTCCCTTCTGATTTACAGAGTCGCAGCAGATCCCCAATCTGATTTCCCTGCATTCTTTCACAATGTCAATATAAGCGTTTTCACTTTTTTACCTCCTTTTGTATATCTGTCATACTTCCCATTCTTTTACAATCACAGGAGCTATGGTTTATGTATTAGACCCAAGGTATATGTATTTGAATTAAGTCAACCCTCTAATAAGGGTTAATTATGATTAACTAAAGGGTTAATCATTAATAAATAATTACCTTAATCCATTGTATAAATCATAAAAGTTAGGCAGCAGAACAGTTGATTTGCCAAAGGCACACAGTCACAATAGAGAAAACTAAAAATCCTATATAGCAAATTCCATTTTCTCCCTGGGCCCTGAGTTTACCACATGGGGTAAAAATTAACCTTCAACCTTATTTGCCTTTAAAAGAAAGCACGTTAAACATTCCTCCAAATTGTTATCACCTGGCTTCTTGGAAACTACAAAAAATGTCATTTCATCTAAAAAATGGCCTCAAGTGTTTACCTTTTCTCCTACAATTAGTTTTCTTAATTTCTGTATATTTTATCCTAATTTTCTTGTTCAACCAACATTTATAGAACATGAAGTATGTGCTCAATTTTCAGTTTCATACAAGGAGGTCATTTCCACTGACACTCCATTCCTCCACTAAAGAGGACAAGTAGCCAAAAATAATGTATTTTCCTTTATGAAGAAATTAATATTAATAAGGATTAGATATATTTGTTTTGAGAATGACTCAGACGCTTTCAGGTTTCAAGGCAGTTGCCTCCCAATTAAGCCCTAGTAGGCTCTCCAATAGCTCTTTCCATCAGGCATGTTTTATCATTAAACTCTCCAGTTTACAGCCGCCCTTCCTCATGACTGTCTTAAGTGTAGTAACTGAATGGGAAAAGATTCCTGACATCTTGGGAGATCCCCACTCACCCATGGATTCTTATCTCTCAGTTGTCTCTACTCTGGCATTTCCTTCAACGCTTAGCACACAAAAAGATAAGTAAAGCATTAGAACAGAGAGAAATCAGGGTTAAAGGTACACAAGTGGAAAGGAGGGGAAAAAACCAACCCTGAGAAAGCAGAAGCGACACTCAGAACAGTGCCAGAAGGGGCCTCCAAGAAACAAGACACAACAAATATGGCTGCCGCTCATGAAGAGCATATTCTAAAGCCAGTTTGTGCACAAGAAATAAAGTCTGTGTACGCAAGCTGCTGGAACACGCAGGGAAGTGAGGAGAGGGAACAGTGCAAGCAGTCTAAGATATCAATGCTGCTGATGGTTTTCACTTACCCAATACCAGCAGTTCCGCCAAGTCCTCGTTTTTGCCTTCCAGGTCATCAGGGGTGGTGATAATACAGTAATAGAGTCCGCTGTCTCCCCACATGAGTTTTCCGATTTGAAGATCTGCATCTGTTATCATAAAGAGAAGTGCCCGTTCCTAAAACTTCCCCCTGAAAGGAAAACACTGGACAAGGGAGGGTGAAAGGGGGCCCTTCTGGAAGGAATGTCTGCCATGTTCTACTTCTCCACCTAGATGGTGGTTGACAAGAGGTTTGCTTTATTTTAAACAAACAAATACACAAACAAACAAAAAACCAATAGCAAACACTAGCATCCCTAAGGTGAAAGACTTAGGGCATCCCCAGAAACTGGTCTAGTTCTAGTCCAGTTCTGGGAATAGAAGACTGCTTTCAACTAACCAGGTCTGCAGAAGCCCTTGAAAGCCAGACACATTCCAGAATTACTCTGGACTCCTGGAAATGAGCTGGCTTCACAGGAGTTCCTCAAAATTCAAGTGATCAAATAGATCAGGTCAGACTTGTGGGCCCTTTTCTTGCCCAATGACTTAGGGAGCAGAAGAAAGGGTAGAACTGATACAGAACCACCTGGGGCTTGGGCCAAGGCCTCCATCTGGCTCTGCAGTGTGTGTGCTTACATCCTTTCTCCCAGCAGAGGAACTTCTTAGGGAAGTCTGCTTTCTGAGTTTGGGAAAGGGCCATAGAGGCTGATGTTAAGGCATATTTGAGAACATTCTTCGACTAGAACCTATTTCAATTCAGTTCTGATAACAAGCTCCTCAGACTAGAGGTCAGGTTTGAGAAAGACCATTTCCAAAGCTCATCTCAGTGTCTGTTCTAGATATTATACCCTTCACCCTTTCTCCCCTCACTGTCCCATGGGGGCACTGTCCCGTGCTAGGCTTCTGGATGCTTCCATTTCCCATAAAATCAAAATCTTGAGGGGTTGCAAGGCGGAGAGGCTGACATCCCCTTGTGTTTGGGGCAGAGGAACTAATCTCCCTCCTATTCCTGGATTCAAAGCAGCGGTATCATTACCATGCACAATCGTGATCTCTCTGCCCCTGTAGAACTCTCCCAGGGTGACAGTCGAGCCCTGTTTTGAAGCTACCACTCGAACAGTCCTCCTGCTGTCTAAACAATCCAAGTAGGGGTCCCATTCCAGATTTCTTTTGCTGAGAGACTGGGCCCGGGGAGAGGACATGCCCAAGGATTCCCCCATGCGATCCTGGCAGTAGGACTTGAACTTCCATTGCACGACTGCAGGCTGATGGGAGGATGTGGAGAAGTGGCAGCGAAGCACAGTGGGCTGAAAGAGCATGGCCACCTTCTTCTTGTCAAGCACTGTGACTTGAAGGCCATCTGCCATGGCTGCAAAACAGAATGAATATATGCAAATGGTATCCACATTCTGGATCCCACCTCACACCACACAGTCACATCTTTCCACTTCACCTCCCTAACCTGTCCCTTCCCTCTTTCTCCGTCACAGTTAATGGCATCAATATCCACCTGGTTGTGTTGTCCAGAAACCTGCCTTCACTCCCAATATCCAGTCACTAAGCCATATCCACTTGATCTCTCTCCATCTCTTTTTTTTAAAGTTTTTATTTATTTGAGAGAGAGAAAGAGAGAGCATGAGTACAAGCAGGGGAAGGGGCAGAGGTAGAGGGAGAAGCAGACTCCCCGCTGAACAGGGAGCCTGACCTGGGGCTCAATCCCCTGAGATCATGGCCTGAGCCAAAATCAAACACTTAACTGACTGAGCCACTCAGGCACCCTTCTACTTGATCTCTTAACATCGTTAATCTTTCTTCCCTTCTCTTTGACCTCATTACCGTTGCTTTTGTTGGTGCCTCTTCATTTCTTGCTTATATTACAATAATCTCTTGTCTGGTCTCCCCACTTACAGTTGCCCATATGCCATTCATTCTCCTTGCTATATAATTCAGATGATCTTTCTAGATCTAACTGCTATGGCTCTCCTTCTCAAAACCCTTCCCTCAACCTCCATAGCCTTCAGGATAGAACCCAAAGTTCCTGGAAAGGCGAGGAAGGTGCTCCATCACCTAATCCCTCTTACCTCCTCAGCTTCACTTCTGGTGGCATTTCTATTTGAGCACCAAGGATAACCAAGCAAGTAACAGGTTCCCCAAGTGGGACTTGCTATCTCACACCTCTAGATCTTTGCACATGGTACTCCTAGTTTCTGGAATGCTTCTTTCCTCGGGAAACTCTTTTCCACCTTTCAAAGCTCAGGTTAAAGGCTTTCTGTAGGCCTTCTCGGACCCTCAATTCGTTAGTCTCTTCCTCCTTTGTGCCATCAGAACCCCAGCATCTTCTAGACATTTCTTATAATTACTTTGCAAATATTTATTTTCATGCTTGTCACCCCTAACAAACTTGTAAGAAACATGACTTATCTTGCTGTCCCAGCTTGTGAAGCCCATAAGTACTCAACAAATATTTGATAAATAAAGACCGTGGAGCTGGAAAGTATGACTTCAGGAGAAAGTGACTTCCCTTCCAGCTGATAACCAAGCAAAGGGGACAGAGATGAAGGGAAAACGAAAGCTTTAAGAGAAATGGAGATTTTCAGATCAAAAGCACTAGACTAAGTTCAAAAGCTTTGAAGGGTAATAAAAAAAAAAAAAGTGAGAAAAAAAAAAAAAGCCAGAAAGTAGATGAGAAGTTGAAGTGATGAAAAGATCCAACCTGCGGCCAAGAAAGAGGGAAATTTCAGTGAATGGCAGACCAGGGGGCTGTTTGAGAGGCGAAAGGTCTCTATTAAGTCGAGATCTAGAAATTCCAAGCAAAGAGAACTTAACTTTCTCAGTTGAATGGGAGAGTCAAGAGTTTCTAGCTTAATCTGACATTAGAAGCAGAAACAGAATGATGATGAGAGGCAGAAAAAAGGAATATGAATAGAAAAGCATGATAAAAAGGTTCTGAATTAAATCCAGGAGGCTGCCGAGTCAGCTTCAGCAAGCTTGAGACAGAAAGTTTCACCTTAGAATTACAGTGGACTTGAGACACACAAGGAAAGACTAGTTTCCACGGGGCGCCTTCCATCCTTTATGACTGCCAGTGTTCAAAATGACATCCTGCAAGCACACTCACTCTCATGGTGCAAACACACATTTATTTATGAATGTCTCCTATGGAAACCCCCTCGACAAGGACAAAATACCACATTTGTGCTCATGTCTTCTGATTTCCAGACCAGTGTCTCTCCATTATGAAAAACTAGGTTCTAATTCTTCTGGGGAGAAAACAGTTTCTGCATTCTGTGGAATGAGGAAGTGCGAGTATTTGAGATTTACCAAATCTTAGTGTTTTGAACCTACCAAGTACGACAGAATAAATGAAGGAATGCATGCACAAATGAATGGCTCTTACTATGGAAATTTCTAGGATTTTGTAGAGAAAACCAGTTAAATGTGTCATCGATAGCATGGTATAGTAAAATAGCATTGGGATCAAATAGATAGGGGCTTTGAATCCCATCTGGCCATCCACTAGCAATGAGGCCTTACCGAAGCCTCTTAAGCAGCCCTCCCTTACAAAATGAGCCTCATAATCCTTACTCACAGGGTTGTTAACAAACAACCGGCAGGGAGAAGCCTCTAGAGGTGAGCACTGTGACCAGGACCAGTACTGGTAGATCTCAAACACTAATCCTCCCTCCCGCTTCCTGCCTTTTCTCTCACCTCCCACACTGAGGCTCCTGAATCTCCATGGATGTTCACCACCAATAGGTTTGATTACAGCCAGAATGTGTAGATCAGCCCCAACGAGGGGTAAATAATTCCTCTCTGGAAGCTCACGGAAGAATCTCAACTTCTAGGCTCCATAGTTTCCACCCCCCCACCCCCAAATATTGATGCGGCTCATTCCACTACTCCTTAGCTCACAGAGCTGGATTGGGAAAAGAAATTTCTTTACAGTTTCTCCTTAAATTCTATTGCCTTAATTCTTAACTTTGCAATTCTTCTCCAAATCCTTATTCACGCTCCAATTTGCCAGGTAACAAAAGTGGGACAGAGGTGAAGGGACTTTAATTAGCAATGGTTGGGGCTGGATAACCAATCACAGGCATTGCTCCCAGTACAACGCTTTGTCCTGGACCACACCACCTTTCTTCTCTGCTACCTATTCAAGCTACACGTGGGAAATCACATCTCCTGGACTTTGTAGGATAAATAAAATCAGCAAAGGAGGCAAGTGCTAAATAAAAGTGTTGTAGGGTTTTCTGTTCGTTTTGTTTCGTTGGGGTTTTTTTTTTTTTTTTTTTTTTAACAGAGAGTTAAGTGTGGGGTTTTGTTCATTAGGTGATTACTAAGAATAACCTCCTTCTCACGTCTGTTCTCTGTTAATGAGATGAGTCACTTGAGCAAGTCACTGGACTCCCTTAATATTTTTTAAGGGGGGGGAGCAGCAAAGGGAGAGGGAGAGAGAGAACCTCAAGCAGGCTCCACACCCAGCATGGAACCCGATGTGGGGCTGGATCTCACAACCCTGAGCTAATGACCTGGGCCGAAATCAAGAGTTGGACACTTAACTGACTGAGCCACCCAGGCGCCTTTGGACTCTCCTAGTTATTCACAGAGGTTAGTTGGTTCTCAGCTTATTCCATGACATACAAGATAAATCCATGTCCCAAAGAATTAAGGAATACAGTGTCAGAAACATCTGCCTTTTTATAACATGAGAGTTAAAGGTATGGATTTTGGAGAGAGTCCTAAATTAGAATCCAAGCTCTACCACTTCCTAGCTGCAGGAGCTCAGGCAAATTTCCCAACTCATGAATTTCAGTTTCCTCACTGGTAAATATGTCCTCCCTGGTACATAATAATCGTAACTACCTGATGGAACTGACTGAGGGTCAAATGAAATTTTAAACGAAGCACTTAGGATGATATGGTATATAGTAAACACTCAGCAAATGTAGCGATTGCTGCTGCTGTCAAGAAGAGTCTGTTGACTTCTGTGAAGCTATGAAGGTGCTGGGAGATGCTGAGTGTGTATAGTGCAGAATGGGCAAAGCTGAACAGGAATGCCAGAACAGGTATAATTAGGAGTTCAACAGTGATGGTGCCTGGGCAGGCACATCACGGCGCAGACACACACGCACCTCCTGGAAATCAGAAAATGAAGGGCAACCACGTGCATACGTGTGCAGGTGTAATGGGAATCCTGGGACTCTAAGCTAGGGATAAATCTGGACAACTGGAGAGGACAGGACCAGAAATTTCAAGGAAAGGCCAGTTCATTTGACCTTTAAGGAAGGTCTAGAGTTAGAGAGAAAGCTGAAAATGCCAGTCTCTGCTTTAGCTCTCTAAACTTCAAACTGTAGGATGAATGCCACCCAGTTCTTGTGCCTGCCCTGGCCATGACTCTTAGGACCCCCATTCCCATTGGGGGGTGGGATCTAGAATTGCTCTTCTGGCCCTAACCCTGAATTCCAGGTGAGGGCTTTGATTCCTTACACCCCTAAGCAGCATCTCTTTCGCTTAACCTATGTTTATCGTGGACTCTTTCCTCCTGATTTTCAAACCATTTGCCCAAGTGGAACTGAGGGCTTCCTCTGAGCTCCAGCCTGTTTGCTTGGGCCATGATACCAGCCCCTTCGCCAGAGGATTTGGTATTGTTTCCTATATCCCTTACACACGACTGAACCACATCTGAAACTGATGTGGCTAACTTCAAAAATACCTCTTCATGGGACCTCCATTCCTACCTCCAGATCAGGCCCCTCAGAGATGGTACATAATTGGGGTGAAAACTAAGATGGACAAGCCCGCACGCACGCTGAGATCTGGCCTGGAACACCCAACCTCTGGTTCCCACTTCCAAGAGATCTGCCCTGGGGTAAGGTTAGTGTCCTGAGCTTTGGTCCTACCTCCTACAGAGTTTTTCCGATTTCACCACTTGTCAGACGCCAAAACCTAGTACTTCTTATGCTGCAGTCTATAGAGGCTAGTAAGAATATTTTTGTATGCCAGGTAAACAAAAACGTTCAGCCTCTTTGTGGTGTTCATCTGTGTATTGATCTAAGGAATCTTATCCATTCCCACGGTTCCAACTATCATTGTGTCTCAGACCCTTAACTCTCTGAAGCCTCATCTGCATGTTTTAACGGATACTTCAATTTCAACGTCTAACCCCATTCATGATCTCTTTTCCCACTCCTTGCTTATAAAGCAATCCTTCCTCTCCCCCAGCTCCTTTGCCAGTATACCCCCATCCTATCACCTCAGATAGAAATTGGTGCTTTGATGATTTCCTCTCTGTCCCCGAATACATTTGGTTGGTCACTAAATCTCAACATCTCTCAAATTTGACCCTTCTTTATTTCCACTGCCACCTCCTTAAATTAGGTTTCTATTCCTTCTACTAGGTATTAATTAGGAAATGCTCACTATGTGTCAGAAATTGCGTTAAGCATTATTCATGTAGTATCGTCATGAATTTTTTCAAAAATTCTATAAAGTCGGTATTACTATCATACTCATTTCACAGATTAAGAACTTGAATCCCAGGGAATGTATGTATCTTCCCTATGATCTCAGGGTTAGCAAGTGACAGTCAGCTATGAACCCAGGCTGACTGGCTGCAAAGCTCTTAACCATCACTTTACATAGGCCTTCATTCCTTCTCGGTTTTATTATAGCCTCCTAAGTGGCCTCTGTACTTCCGGCCCAATATACTCTCCACACTTTTCATCTAGAGTTGTTTAAAAAAAACAAAACAGGGGCGCCTGGGTGGCACAGCGGTTAAGCGTCTGCCTTCGGCTCAGGGCGTGATCCCGGCGTTATGGGATCGAGCCCCACATCAGGCTCCTCTGCTGGGAGCCTGCTTCTTCCTCTCCCACTCCCCCTGCTTGTGTTCCCTCTCTCGCTGGCTGTCTCTATCTCTGTCAAATAAATAAATAAAATCTTTAAAACAAAACAAAACAAAACAAAAACCTAATCATGTCCATCCCGTGCTTTAAGGCCTCCGTTGATTCCCCATTCCTTCCAGGACAAGACCTGAATGCCTAGACATGGCATATACGGTCATCCCTGTGATTTGGCCCCAAGCACACTCCAGATATACGAAAATAGTTTTCATTCTTTTTTTTTTTTTTTAAAGATTTTATTTATTTATGTGACAGAGAGAGACAGCCAGCGAGAGAGGGAACACAAGCAGGGGGAGTGGGAGAGGAAGAAGCAGGCTCATAGCAGAGGAGCCTGATGTGGGGCTCGATCCCATAACGCCGGGATCACGCCCTGAGCCGAAGGCAGACGCTTAACCGCTGTGCCACCCAGGCGCCCCCTAGTTTTCATTCTTTAACTATCAATCTGCTCTTCCTTTCCCCCAGGGAAACACGGAGCATGTAACTGAAGGAAGACCTGGCAGCCAGAGAGAGAGGCACTGGGTGTGGGTCCTGCAAGGCTGGCACTCTGAGCCCAGGCCCTGGTGACACTGTAAGGGACTTCTGTGTCAGTGCTCTTACAAAGAGATTTACAAGGGTGAGGAAAGAAACCTGTGTTTCATCCTACAAACGAAGGCAAGTCGTGCGGAACACCGGAGAAGAACGGTTAGGGAAGAGAGCGAAAGACAGAAAAAGGAGTGAAGGCAAGGGACCGTCCTGTATAGAAGGCACCTGTCAAAATGAGGATTTCTGACTGCAAGCTGCACCAGACACCATACTGACGGTCAGAAGTGACGGCTGGAGATTACGTGCTCTTGTGCATTTGCAGAGGGAACCCTCATTCTCAGACCCCCAGACCATTCCTGGAGGACACCATACTGACGGTCAGAAGTGACGGCTGGAGATTACGTGCTCTTGTGCATTTGCAGAGGGAACCCTCATTCTCAGACCCCCAGACCATTCCTGGAGGACACCATACTGACGGTCAGAAGTGACGGCTGGAGATTACGTGCTCTTGTGCATTTGCAGAGGGAACCCTCATTCTCAGACCCCCAGACCATTCCTGGAGTGTTTGCTGTGCCGTTGATGCACAGAGAAACTGCCCTTGACTACTGAATTCAAATTCAATCGAAAACATATTTTAAAACACTATGTTAAGTTCTGGGAAAATCGATTGGAAAGACCAGTCCCGGATCTTGAGAAATTCAATATAAACTTTATTTCTAACTCCAAGGCCCCTGAGGGCAGGGACCAGGATTTGGTTGACTCTGATCCCCAGGATAGAGCCAAGCCACAGAAAATGGGTGAAGCTCACACAATGTGGAAAGAATCAAAGAATGAAAGAATAAATGAATAAATGAAGGAGTGAGTCTGAATGACCTTTCTTAGCAGGTTACCCCCGATAACTGACGAATACCTAGAAAAGCTGCCTAAAAGTGGAGTGATGAATGACAGCTCAGAGAGCAGCCCCCAACCCAGCTAGTCACTAGGCTAGGGAAGATCACCTCCAAGTGCAGACAGTGTCTCCCTTCATGCGGCAAAATAAGGTCCTGCCCCAATCCTCATGTAAAGAAAAGGATTCTATACACAACGGACTGTGTTCTTGCAAGAATAACAAAACCGGTATCTAAAGCAAAGCTGTTCTTATTTTAGCAATCTCATTTTTTTCCCAAAGCAAGTTCCTTTTCCCCACTAGTTAATTGGTAAGCTATTCCTGCCTGCCAGCATCTTTTGAGAGGAAGTACGGCCCTATCTTATTTTATTTTATTTTATCTTATTTAAGAGATTATTTATTTATTAGAGAGAGAGAGCACACACAAGCAAGGGGGAGGGGCAATGGCAAAAGGAGAAGCAGACTCCCCGCTGAGGAGGGAGCCCGACGTGGGACTCGATCCCAGGACCCTGAGATCATGACCTGAGCCGAAGGCAGACACTTAACTGACTGAGCCACCCTGGCACCCCACATAGCCCCATTATATAGAAACAGATGACTGCGGAAGGTTATGGAAAATCATCATTGTAAAGATAGGCATCTTTAAAAATTTTGTATACTGCTCATCCATCTTTTAAGTCTTGAAGTCCCAGAAGTGGGATTTTGACCTCAGAATTGCATGTTTCCCAGCATATCTTGGCCTTCAGACTCCTAAGGTTTCTCTTCTTTCAGTATGACGATACAATCTTCCTTCTCCTGCCTTCAAATTAGGTCTTCTTTAAGACATTTATCTTTTGTCTTCTCACTTTTAACATATTGTCCCAGTTTCTTAAGACACTGCTTAGGGACAACGGATGGGCAGGTTTTCTAAGTGTAGGAGATGGATATGAAATAGCCACACATGTCCTCTGGGTTTGGTCCATAGTCCAGATGAGGAAATAAAGCCTGTCCGTCCTCCAGTAGCATTGTCGGGATGGGAGCCAAGTATCTGGAGAAATGTCGCCCTGCAGGCTCAAGGTTTAAAGGTAAAAAAAAGTGCAGATTGGATCTTTCTTTCCCCCCCTAAAAAAATAGAAACTATTCATCTTCCTGATATACCTGGGCTAAAAAATAAAATAAAAAGACTTCACAAAGAATAATAGACATTCCCCTTGGTATTTGCCTACTATCTAAGCCTGATTATCCAGCTTTCCCATTGGTTCTATAAGTTAATCAACTGCCTTCCAGCAAATTCCTTTCCTGCCTAAATTGGCCAGGATCAGCTTCTCCTATTTGCTATCATGACACCTGATTGCTCGACCCATTTTACAGTTAGGGTGACCGGATGTACCATTTGGAGATTTAGAAAAAAATATGACAGCATTCTTGTAAGTTTTCCCCCCAATAGTCCCCAAAGACAGCAATAGCTCCCCTCTTCCATGGGGCTATGGTAAACGCCAGTGCTGCCCTTGCCCAAGTAGGCTTTGCTCATGGCCTAGTTATTATTTGCTGCCCATAACTCCGGTACTCATGCATACTGAGTTTGCCATTCATTAAGCATATGTCCTGTGTGTCCAACTGAGCCATGCTTTCCCATTCTCAGCCACCACTGTGCAGATAAAAGGCAGAAGCATATCTCTTTTCTGTCTGATTTGCCTTGTCTTCCAGAGAACTGAAATGAGCTCATGAGTAATGTCTAGCTGGCCTACCTGCTGTTCCAATGGGACCAAAGCTGCACTAAAAGAGGTTAGTCCCTCTCCTGCAAGGCAGAAGTACTTTGGAAACTGTCCTGGTTCATTAGGTGGGTCAGCTTTCTGGAATGGACCAGCTCTTTGGACAGAGCAAACTCCTATAAGAAGTTCTGCTCCACCTTTACCACCTGGATATCTATGCTTCCGGTTTAGATCTCTCACCTGAGCTCCAGACCCAAATACATAACCTCATTCTCCATGTGGATGTTACACAGACACCTCCAACTTGTCACCCTATAGGAGGAGACACTAACTGTCCCCTTCTATTAGTAAAGGAACTTCTCAAGTTTTAATCCATCTAGCCAACCCAACCAAATACTACATTTCCGAGCTTCTCTATAGCTAGTTGTGACCATATATTCAGAATGAAGGTACGTGAGGGGAAGTGACAGGTACAACTTCTGGGCCACCTTCCTAAAGATGCGTCCCAAGCTGCGTGCCCTGACCCTCTGCTTTCCTTGCTCCAACTGGCTGAGAAGGGCTGTCACGGGAGCAGTCTTGGCAGCCGCATGTTGGGAATGGTAGACTCACCTCCAGGAGTTCTGGATTGTTACAGGAGAAAGAAATTATTTTGTGTAAGTTACTATATTTTAGAGTCTCTTTGTTACAGCGACTTAGACTGTGCTTTGGTAAAAATGCAAAATATTAAGCCTTTATCTCCCTCCCTTACATGTTTCTCTCCTGTATTAGTTCATGCCCACGAATGCCATCCCCAGTGATCCCAAGCCACAAACCCGAAGAGATCTTTGACACTCCTGCCCCTTTAACCTGCACATCCAACCGGGCCATCACTATTCCATCTCTAGTCACTCCGTCCACCTCTCCCATCCCCACTGCACCCTGTGACTTCGGGCTCTCGGTATGCCTTGTCTCTCTTTCCACAGGAGATTCCCAGGTGGTCTCTGCTGCAAGTTTGCCCACATCTAACACCTTCTCTGCACTGTGGTCCAAATGATATTTCCAAAATGCACATCTGTTCATGGCACTCCTTTGCTCCGACCCTTTTAAAGACTCCTTCTAGCCATGTCAGCAGCACAAGGGACAACTGGCCCCCTTTCAGAGAGGACCACTCTCTTTCATTCCTCCTGCGGTGCTAATTCCCCAACCATACTAAAATATTTGTAATTTTCAGAAATCACGTCCTCCCTGATTCTCGGCTTTTGCACATGCTGTTTCCTCTGTAAATCGCCCTTCTTCCATCCCACTTTTCCCCCTAGTAATTCCTACGTATCCCTCCAAACTTGCTCAGCTATCACTTCCTCTAGAAGTTTCTTCTTGCTCTTACCGCAGTCACAGCACCTGGGAGAATGACGTCGCATTTGCCTGAGAATTTCCTATCTAGCTCTCTGTCTACGTCATTCACAGCAAACTCTCCCCTGCAGCCTTTTAAAGACTCTGCTGCATAGCAGGTACTTGACACATTTGCTGAATGATTTAACCCAGTCGATACATCATATTATTTGCTCCCAATTAGTTTTCCCTCCAGACTCTTGCCTTGTTCCCTGTAGGCAGAGTGCACTTACCACTCCAAAAACCCTGGGCTTTTCGGCATGCCATGCCATAAGACATGTCCAAGCAGAAGCTTAAAAGCATGTGCATGCTTGGCTCTGGTCACTCTAGGCCCTCCCCCTACCCTCTTGAGCCCTCCGCCACAACAAAAGCATGCCCAGACAGTGGCCGATCCTTTGTCCTGGGTCTCAGAATAAGAAAGCATTTGGAACTGAGCCAAGTCTACCAATTCTAGCCAATTCACAGCTGACTTGCAGCTGACTTCAGCTCCCATGTAATATGAGCAAAAACTAAACGTTTGCTCTTGTGAGCTATTGGGATTTGGAGGTTGCTCGTTGCTATCTCAAAATGCTGACCAATATACCGATCTGGGGTTCATAATTAGGATTGAGGGCCTACTGTGTACCAAACATTGTGCTAGGAGTTTTACACAATTCCACTTTAATGATCACAACAAACCTGTAAGGTAAATTAATTTCCCATTTTTAAAGCCAAAGAAAATAAGGTAAACTATGAAGCTAGGATTCAAACCCAGGTCAGTTTGAACCTAATCCCTCTCCCTGCACTGCCTCTGAGTCTGCCTCCCGGTGAGCCAAGGGCATGGGAGGAGTGATGATGCAGGATCCCAGCGGAACGCGAGGGTTCTCCTCCTAATGCAGGCATCTCTTCCTGCAGGACTGCAGACACTGCAGGAGAAGAGGGGAAGCAGCATGCTCTTCTGAGTTCTTCTTTGTTTCTTGGCCCATAAAGAACACTAGTCATCCAAAATGCCTTCTTTCATTTTCAGAGAGCCAGAAGCTATCTCGAAGACCAAAATGTTAAGCAGACATATGCCACAGCGACATCCTGTGTGGCTCCTGGGTGCAGAGCACCAGCCCCTAGTCCCAGATGGGCTCTGAGATGCCAGCAGTCTCTGCTGTCACTGGGTCACATCTTCTGCTCTCCTGTGCCTCACTTCTCATGGATGCCTTTCCTTTAGATCTTAGAATTTAATTGGAAAACCTAAATGCCATCCTTTCTCACTTTTCCCTGCAATATTTCCCTGAGTTCTATGAATTCTGAACCTCACCACCCAGTGCCCTATAATAGACACCATGTATGTTCACCTAAATCAAGAGTTCTACTTTGACCCACCGTAAGCAGAAAAGAATGTTTCCCTTAGATTCTGGCACTTGACACAACCAAGTCCTATTAAGTCAGTGACACTATTTCTTATTCTTTTAATCAATAAGATACCATGGCCTTGGACAAGTTATTTAGTCTATCTGAGCCTTTGTCTTCTTATGTAGAAGTACGTAATATCAGCCATTCTTGCTTAAACTGATCAAAAGCCATAATGTATATGAAAGTCCTTTGACATATGGAAAAGCGTTACAGCGTATAAATAAGCAAGAACAACAACCACATCATACCTTTCTTTATATTCTTGATTGGGGAAAAAGGAGGCATAAAAGCTAAAATGCTGGAAGGAGTGAAAAGGTGAGTGGGTCCTGGAACAAAAAGTTGAGACTAGAAGGGACATCCGGGGGCCATGTTGGCTATAATGGGATTCATCCCACCTGGTCCAAAGTGCTTGCCTTCCTTTACCAGTCCCCAATATGACCACAATTTAAGCGTTCAGAGTGAACCATCTCCTATCCACCAAGCCCTGAATGCTATTCCATCTTTTTCTCCAAAAATCCTAACAAGAGCTCTCCCTCCCCAGCTGGTGTCTTTCACTCCAATCATTAATGATCAGGGAAAGGCTGAAGAAACAGGCTTTTCACTGGGTGAATTATAAAAAGAAGACTGGACCTGTCACTCTTTAGTTGTGGCTTCCAACTCTTCAAAATTAAATGGAGAAAAGACTCAAAACCATAGAGTCTTAGAACTGAGAGTGACTTTACAAGTCATCTCATTCAACAGATTATGAGACCCAGATCCCATGGATATATAGTCAATCTATGGAGCAGGTAGGACTAGAATCCAATCCTTAACTCCCAGGTCAGGTTTCCTTCCACCAATCCAGTCCTGGTACGAACACTACGAACATGTACTGAGCACTAAGTACTTGCCGTAAGACTACTGGTGTAGTATTGCACTAAGACTGCCCCTATTAGTAATTCCAAGTCTGTAGAAACTAGCCAACCAGCAGAATCATGTGAGTCTAAACTCTAAAGAGTGATACTGAAACAAGCCCCCTCTTCTGGTCCAGAGAGAAGCATCTGGCTGAGAGAAGGAGGGGAGTGGGGAGAGCTGTGATGAAGTGTTGAAAGAAGATGCTCTGGTAAGAGCAAGGTGTCTTCTGCAGGGGAAAGAACAGAGAGGCAAGAGAAATTGAAAGGTATGGAGGACAGGCAAGGAGACAATGGAAGTTGAGGTGTCAGCCATCTCTATAAGCGGTTCTTCCTTCTCCGGGGCAAATATTAAAGCTTTAACTCTCCGTATCCAAACGTCTCGGGCACGTGGTCACCAGGCATCTACCTGAATGCAAACCAGACCAGGTAACAACCACCCCTGGATACCTTCTTCCTCCTGGAGGCTGAGTTAGGAGCCAGCGTGAAGCAGCTCCCAGCACTTGGTGCAGGTCTCCGTGACTGCTTGGCCACGGCTACTCCATCCCCGTGTCCTGCCACCAGGCTGCGAGCGCTGGAAGGCAGGGCCGTGTCTCATCGGAAGACCTTCTGCTTCTGAATCAAAATCACTGGAGCCACTGACTAGACTGACAACTCTTGGAGGGGGAAGACGGTGTCTTCTCTCTCTCTCTAGCCTCAGCACCTATCTTAACACTTAGGAAGCACAGGAATTGAATATGTGCCTGTAGACTGGATGAATAAAGGAATGAATAAAACCAAAAGGTGTACCAAAGGACGTGCTAAGAAAGCAAGGCATCTTCAGCACAGAAAGACCCAAGAGTCTCCAGGAAAATGCATCGCCTGCTCCCCACCCGCGAGTGTGTGTTCACGGGGTGGACACGGCGCCAGCCTTTCTCACAGCCTGTGCTGCCAGGAAAGGAGGAAACGCCATCCGCGTTCAGGAACAAAGACCGAGTGAACCCTCCTTCAGGTCCCACGGCTGGATGGCACCTGTTGCTAAAATAGCAGCTGAGAAGCACTGCGTTTGCTCAAAACAACAACAATTTATTACAGGAAGCAGCGTTGCGATGACAATAAGAAATCATGAGGCTAAGCATACAGCAGAATTTCAGCAACGAAAGACAAGGAAGGAGCTGCCTGAGACTGAGGGAAAAAACTAAAGTGTTGATTAGAAATTGCTCAGCCTGCATTAAAAGAGACAAACAGGGGAGGGGGGAGGGAGGAGACAGAGAGAAAGTGGGGGAGGAGAAAGGGAGGGAGAGGGAGAATGAATGTGTCGTCCTCCCCCCCCCCACTCTCTGACTCATTTTTAATCTGTCCTCTTTCTCCCTCCCTTTGTACCACCCCCTCAAGAGAGAATTCATTGATTGGGCTGGACTGAAATTTCTTACCTTTCCTCTCATGGTTTTGCTGGGAACGATGAGTCTGAATCCCTCTCATCCTTGACTGCTCCTCTCCCCCACCCCCCAGCCGCCATTGTTAGCTCCTCTACTTTGCTGAGGCTGAGAGGGAGGCAGCTTGTCCGGCAGCACTACTGACAGGTTGACGGGCTGAGGGGGGAAGCAGACGCTGGGCTCAGGGGATGCCTGCAGCGCTTGGTGGGATCTTGAGAGCCAGCCTCACGTGCAGAGCGCGAAGCCCAGCCATCTGACAGCTGAGATGGCCCTCGGAACTAACCTGTTGCCTGCCACCAGGCAAGAGAAGGCACGGACAAAGCAGCAACTCCCCTCAAAATACACACGAAACAACCAAAAAACCCAGAGAGGCAGCTTCGAAGAGTGCGCATGGGACTGGCCTGGGGTTCGGAGAACTGGGTTCGAGTCCCTGCTCCATGACACATTTGCTCTGTGCCTATTATCTCTCTGGGTCTCCATTTCTATAAACTGAGAGGGCTGGCCCAGATGGCCTGCGGCCCCTTCCAGTGATGTGACTTCATCTCATCAACAGCTGTTGGCCATCTAGCAGGGCTATAGGTTCCCCTCCTGCTCCCACTCCCTGCAAATCCCTCAAGTGCTTTTCTTGGGCACACCCTGGGGTGTCTGGAAGAGCATCTCTGACGTACAGCCCTCCCGCCCCGGGATGCCTAGTTGACCTCAGGGAGGTGGTGATACGGGCTTCAGGCCTAAGTTCCCTTCTAGCATGATAACACAGAAGTAGAGGCAAAGCAAGGACATTCAGAATCAGTGAGGGTGGAAGTGGAAGGCACTGGGAGGCCAGGGGAGTGGGGAGCCGTGGATCAGCCAAACCCTGAAATTAGAGATGATTCATATTTGAATAATGTGGGACGGATGAACTCAGAGCAGCCAAGAGAAGAGGCTAACTCTGCAGACGAGCCCTGCCCACCCCCATTCCCTAAAGCTAAAGCCAGCATGGAGCACAGCCAGTGTTAGGTGTCCTTCATTTGGAATGGGGGGGGGGGACAACTGAGGCAATCGATAATCTTATTCTGAAGCTAAGGGAAATATAGTTTTTGCTTTTCTTCTTAAATACATTTTACTCTCTTTCAAGGACTGCCTCAGATATTTTAAACTTCTTACTGACTTGATTTTTCCAAACCTTCTGATTGATGCCCCCAGAGGGGACAGAACTTCATTTTGGGGGGTGCCATTTTCTGTTTTCTCTCCTGCCCTGCACTGCTCTCACCCTGTCCCTGAAACCTTTCTGATCCCTTGTTCCTTTCCTCCATCACTCTGTCTCCACCTTGCTTGGAATCTTTGTCTCAGCCCCTTCCCAACTACCCGAACCTTCCTTCTTACCCATCCTCACCAGCACCCAAGCTGGGCTACTTTGTGAATCTCTCAGGGCTAGCCACCCTGCCTGGCCACTGGCCCCTCAAGCTCGCAGGACCCTCGTGTGAGCCTTTCCAGACCTCAGGCGGGTGGGGAGAAAGTTCACCCAAAGGGAGGGGGAAACACGGAGTATCCAGCTAGCGGAAGTGACTTTAATGCTGGGGAGAAGCTCTACCTTCTGATCTCTGCTATCTCTGCAATTTCTCTTTATTGGAGGAGGGGAGCTTGTTTATTTCGGGAGGAAGGTTCTTCTCCGCTATGGGACCACTCCTCAAATGGTACCAAGCGCGAGAGAGCAGGGCCCTAAACTCCACAACCAATCGAGCCTCCATCCCCATCTTCCTCCTCATCCCGCCCCAATGCACCCCCCGGAGCCACAGAGATAACGCCGCTGGGTCTCCTGGCTTCTCTAGCGAAGGAATTAGGGAGACACTCCTCCACCCCTCACCTCCAGAAAACCAGTTTTCTTAATTAATGTCTCCTCTGAGCTTTCTTTTTTTTTTTTTTTTCTAACCAAGCTCTTCCCAGGGCCCACAGCATCACCAACTCAGGGTAAGACCGAGAAGAACCGTTGTGTGGAAGAGGAAATGCCCAAACGACAGAACAAGCTCCTGAGGAGTCAAACACCTTCATCTCCATCCGTCTCACTTGTAGTGGGGTTCTCCCCCGCCTCCTCCATCATTCTAGCACACACACACACACACACACACACACACACACACACACACACGGCCCCTTCCCCCACTTACCGCCGACCTGCTAAGCAGCTTTCAGCCCAGCCAGGGGGAAATGGGGGTGGGGTGGGGTGGGAACAGCGGCCCCAAGGGAATATGCGTAAAGTTATCGGCCTCTACCTGTTAGCCAGAAGAGAGCGATCCACGCCAGCACGACCCCGTCCATGTTCCCCAACTTCCCATTCAGATGAAGGAGAGGGCGAAGCGGGGAACGGCCGCGGCGTCAGGCTCGGGGTAAGCGGGCGGCAGCGGCAGCGGCGGGGCTGCGGCCGCGCGAGCGGCCCGGCGTCCTCGGGCGCCGCCGCCGCCGGGCCCGCCGCGCCGCCCCTGCCGAACGCAGCGCTGCCGCGGGCTCCGGCTCGGCGCTGCTCCCGGCGGCGCTCCCGCACGGCCAGGCAGCGAGCGCGGCGCGGGGCGAGCGCCTCCCGGCCGCAGAGCCCGCCGCGCGGGGGAGCTCGGCCGCCGCCGCCTCCTCCCGCCTGCCGCCCGCCGCCCGCCGCCCCGGGGCTTCCGAAGTTTCTGGGTCACGTGCAGGCCCCGAGGTCGCGCCGAGTGACAAAGTACACCGGGGGAGAGGGTGCGGGGGAGGCGGCCGGGCGGGCTACGAGGAGCTGGGGGCCGTCGGCGTCGCTCCGCCCGGGGGAGGCAGGCGTCCGGGACCCTGCGGAGTGGGGGCTCGGGGGACGTCCGTCAGGGGACGCAGGTGGCTGTGGCCAACCTCAAGCGGGAGAGGGACCGACGCAAGAGGGGGGGAACCCGTGGGGACTTGGCATAACTTGTCACGGGACTGCGCCTAGCGGGTCCTCCGGGCAAAGGTGTTTGCGGCTGCTGTGCCCGCGTCCCTCCGTCTGCTTCCCTTCTGGGCAATGCAAGGACACCAGAGGGTCTGCGGCATCCGGGAAGTTAGGAGGGAGACCCGCGCTGCACCCTTCTCCTGTGAGAACGCTGTGAGGCATAAGAAGGGCATATAGCTCTTCAACAGAAAATATGTAAAACTAGAATGAAATAAACAGTGATGGCATTTCCATGTGTCCAACTCTTAATCGTGAATCGGCCTTTCGGCTTAGATCAAAGGCGTTTGTCCAATACTTTACAGTTCGCAGGGTGCACACAGGGATTATTTCCATTTTTTAAGCGGATCTGTCACATGTATGTAGGAAAGGAGTCTGAATGTCTATGTCGAGAGACAAGGGAGAAGAAACTTATGCTTTGCTTAATAAGCTTGTATTAAGCATCTACTAGGTCCTAAGAACCAAGGCTACAATGTAAATAAAGCTAGGACTTCCTGTCGTTATGCTTCATCTTGGGTCCAGGAGAGGGAGGAAGGTTACGCCCTTAAACACATGTTGGTAGTAAAATGGAGCAAAGGTGATAATGGAGACATAGCAAAAGTTCCCTCAGAACACAATGCAAGGAGCAATTTGGGGGAGGGGGCAGCACCTCAAGAAAGGAATGGCAACATCTTCATTGGCGTTTGCAGAACGGGGAAGATTTGGACTGTTCAGGGATTGGTGGTGGAAAGGGGGCAGGATAGGGAATTCCGGACAGAGAAAAGAAAGGAGACAAGGCAGAAAGGTGTAAAATTGCCTCAGAAAACAGAGTAGTTCTAGGCTTGAGGAGAGTTCCTGGAGAGAAAGACTACACACTTTAGAATGAATTTACATGTGAGACACGGATGAGATGTGAACATCAGAAATGGTGAGAAAGGACTCTGGCCACTGATCTTTTAGGACTGCTTGACATCTGAATTCCCTTCTTATTGAGACAGGGAAACTAAAAGGACCCATGAAGGACTGTGTTTTTGCTCCTTTTCCTGCCTTTATTCTTGCAAGGACCTTACACGTGTCTTATAGTGCAGGTAATGTATGTCCTGCTTATACAGGTCAAGGAGTTAATGATTTCTTTGGAGTCTTTCTGCACAATAGATTACATCTAAGGAGTGACTGGGTGAGGTCATCATGTAGACCACTAACTCCAGACATCTTGATGCCAAGACCCCTGGCTCTAGGGCATAAGTAACTTATGGAGGACACCTGAGCACTCGCCCTTGTTTTGAATGGTTCCTGGATATATGAGAAGACATGTGCACCAGACCAGAATCCTCAAAAAAATACTCAGACCCCGAGCAAAGACAAGACTCATTCTCCTTTTTCTTTCCGAGTCCCTCAGATGCTCTGTCAGTATCTACGCTCTGTCTTCAGTAAACTGTCTTCTCACTTCCTGTCAGCTCAGGTTTGATTTCTATCCTGTCCTGCACAAAGCCAAGGACCTTCTTAGCTGGTCCTGTGGGACCCCCTCTGGGTCCTCAGACTCAGCCTGCCTCCATCATTGGTTTTTAGAAACTCCAACCGTGGAAGCCAGAAAGTCTAGAGCCACTTCCCCAGCCACCCCAGCTGGGGTACGGGCCCAGGCCACAGGCCTGGCCAGGGACCCTCACGCTCAGAGCTTTTTGAATCTGTAGCAAGTGATAAAAGGAGCGGACACAGCAGAGAACCAGGTTTCACCCCCAGTCTTCTGAAGCAGCTGTGACCGAGGTCAGGCCACCAGATCTCACCAGGTGCGATTTTGGCTGTGGTCTTGCACGTGCACATCGCTCTGGGTTCCAGCCCATTTTCTGCACCTGGCTTTTCAGCCTTCCTGGCATCTGTGTGAGCCACCCAATATCCTTTCATAAATTCCCTCTCTGTATGTTTTGGCCAGAGATGATTTCTGATACTTGTAATTAAGAACTCTGACTGATACGTTACATGAGAGAGATCTGGAGGACTATTTCCTTTCCTAAAGAAGAAAAATAAAATAAAGATAGAAAATAAGAGCAAAGGAGGGACCTAACATTCCCTATTAGGTTGTCAGCACAGTTCAAGGTGTTTTACAAGCTTTCTCGGTTAACCCTAATGAAGAAGCTTAGGCCCAAAGAGTGTAATTAACTTCTCTAAGATTAGGCAGCTAGTCGATAGCAGAGGTAGAATTTGAACTGAGGTCTTTTGACTCCAACGCACATGCCCTTTGTGCCATTAACGGGACACCTAGACCAGAGAGTTGATATGACCATGTATTTGTGTTATGCTCTGCCGTCGACTGTATGCGTGCGTGTGACTGTGTGTGCATGGGCAGGGGCACACAATGCCCAAAAGTTTGAACACTGTTTGGTGTGTAAGCGTACAGAACAATACTATTTAATGCAAAACTGGGACAACTTTTAAGAGTTAAGAAACTGGAAACGGGAGACGGACTGAGCAAAGAGAACCCGCGTGGGCACGGGAAGTGGGAAGTGAGTGCCCACTGAAGAAGTGAGCTTCGAATGCATGCTCTAAGCATGAGCCCATGCGCGTGTCAACAGGGTCTCAGGAGACTCGGGGAGGAGCTCGTGCTAGAGTGAGTCATGGAACACAGGGGCCTTGTCCGCCAACCTGGGGATTTGTTTTCTGTGTGTCACTCTGCATATCCACCTTCCAGCTGGAGAGGAAGAGTTGGTCTAGCCTGCATCTTCCTGAGTGCCTGGGGCTCCCAGCCATCCCTAAGAAGGTGCCAAACCGGATTCAATCACAGTGTGTGCCCATCCCAAATGCACCGTTATTACCAAGCTGATGGAAGGTTAAGAGAAACTTTGAGGGTACACCTAAGGATTCAAAACATTCAGCCTAAGGGACAGCAGGAGAAAAAAGGCAGAAAGATGGTATTATTTTACCGTATTGTTGATGGTAGAGGGGCGACATCAGAATCCTGGTGTTCGTCCAAGTGTGGTGTTTGAACTCGCAGCATCAGAATCGCATTAAAGTGTTTGCTTAAAATGCAGATTCCCTGGCTCTTGTGAAAACTAAGATCAGAAACTCTGGGTGGGGCCCAAAACACTGCGTCTTAACTGCCTTCCTTGAGCCCTTGTGCAGCCCTCTAGGGTTTCAAAGGTACCACCTCATTACTTTCATTGTTTCCCTGGGGAGCTGTTGAGTCGATGTTTGGAAATGAGCCTCAGATTCAGATCTGCAGATGCTCCAGTTACTCGTTTCTCCTGGCCAGAGAGGACAGGACTCCCAGCAGAGATTAGCTTTTCACAGCCATGGCAGGGTCTGAATCCCCAATACTTGAAGCTCTCTGCTGCTACCAGAGACAAACATGTCAGAACATAGGCGCTGATGGGACCAGAGCAGGACTTGAAGGAAGCTATAGCAAGAATCCTGTGTCCTGGGGATTCGGGGGAGTGGAATAGCTGACTGCTTTGTCAAAGCAGCACACTCCAGAACAGAATTAGGACGTGAAGAGAAGTGAACCACCGCAAGGAGACATGCTGGTAGCTGGTAGCAACCCCATAGTTATAAATATAATGCAGCTTGAATCCTCTTTAAAACACGAGTTCCTTGCAGGCACACAGGCATGCGTCTACGTGAATTCTGCTTAACAAAAGTCTTTTTAAAGCCCACAGATAACATCACGTTTCTACTTCTCCTCTCTGATCTTGACTTCCAGGAAGACTCTATGAAGTGTGACTTTAAAATTGATACCATGTTTCTTATCTAAGTTTTGTTCAGCTTTCCTTCCCTTGTGCTACCTTTTGGGTTTGTTTTCTTCCCCATCAACCACAGCTTCAAAACCACCTTCAATGAATTATAAGTTTTAAGAAATCTAAGTTGAAGCAAGGAACTGAAATAAAAAGATTGGAGATTCTAGGTGCCCTATACTGGAAACCAGAAACATTTTCAATCTGGAAGCCCTTTCATATTGAGGAATAAATTGTTTCATTAAGAAAATGCTTTAAAGAAAGGAAATGCAAATGTAGAGTGCAGGGTGCCAAAAAATTTAAAAAGCTTTACTGCCAAGAACAGTGGTAAGTATATAATAAGTAAAAGATCGGGAAAATGTGCTGAAGATTCCATGTACTTGAAGCAGATTTAACCCAAAAGCCTGCTGTCTCAAGCTTCAAAGCAAACTACAGTGGTGCAGCGTGCTGAATGAGACGGTGTCTGCCTGCCCCATCCTGAGGCCAGACCTCACCAACACTGGGCAGCCTCCGCCTGAGTTAGCTTTCTAATGACAATTTCCCTGCAGAGGACAGCTTCCAAGGACAATGTAGAGAAAAAAAGAGCAGAACATAAAATTGTATTACAGCATGGTCCCAAATATGGGAAATGCAGTTAAAAGAGTCAATGGAAACAACAGAAGACTAAGAATGGTTATCTCTGGGTAGGATTGTCTTGCATTTATATCTTTTGCATAATTTTCTAGATCCTCTAATATTTCTACAACGTAGAAAAAGTTGCTAGACTGTGCCACAATTTACTCAGTTTCTGGGACATCCCTGGAGGAAGGAGAGAGGCACGAAGAAGTGACAGGTGTTTTGTCAGGCCTGTATCTTTAGGCAGATACAAAGCCCCCAAATGTACACCTTGCTCTCATTCCGTCTCAATCCTAAGCAGTTAATCAAGTTAATTATGAGCAATTGAAGCCCTGGGAGCCCTTACTGACTGATAGTTCAACTATAATTTCTTTGTGAGTTACAGAGCCAAAGATGAAGTAAGCTTGCTTCTCTTTCAGGAGCCCTATCTCCGGGTTTTGCTTTTGTTTCTTTTTCTTTTTTTTTTTTTTTTTTAAGATTTTATTTATTTATTTTGACAGAGAGACAGCCAGTGAGAAAGGGAACACAGCAGGGGAGTGGGAGAGGAAGAAGCGGGCTCCCAGCGGAGGAGCCCGATGTGGGACTCTATCCCAGAACGCCGGGATCACACCCTGAGCCGAAGGCAGCCGCTTAATGACTGCGCTACCCAGGCACTCCTTTTTTAAGATTTATTTACTTATTTGAGAGATAGAGCGAGCATGCAGGGGTGGGAGGGAGAGGCAGAGGGAGAGGGAAAGAGAGTCTTTTTAAGCAAACTCCGTGCTGACCTCAGAGCCCAACTTAGGGCCGATCCCAGGACCCCAAGATCCCCACCTGGGCCAAAACCAAGAGTTGGACTCAACCAACTGCGCCACCCAGGGGCTCCCTTTTGTTTCTTTTTGTTTCAATGTTAGTGTCCTTTGGAGACCTGAACGACATCAACAGCCCCCAAAATCAGCAGTAGAGCAGGCTTAGTGATGGAGCAGTATCCTTTAGCCCAAAGGGGAAAGATGAAAGAGGGCCTGTCTTCCTGTATTTTATCAAGGCTTTGGGCACTAGGCATTGATGATTAAGCCAGAGGATTGCTTCTTAGCCCTACACATTCTCCTAGAGGCCTTCCTCCCCAGCACAGGTCAAAGATGGGACCTAAGAGAGGGAAGTGAGTGAGAACGAGTATGTCCTCTGATGCCCTCACCCCCAGAAAACAGGCAGGGAAGGGAGCTGGAATGAGAGAGCTGGAACACTGAGCATAAAAAAGAAACAGCTCAAACAAAAGACAGGTCATTTGTGGGCTCTCAAAAGCTGGTGTTAAAAAACAGCAGCCTTGACCTTTGTGTTGGCGTTGTGCAGAAGGCTCTCTCCTAGAATTGTTAATTTCATACTCCCACCCCAATTCTGAGTGAGTGCCTTAGACACAGAGATGATCGATGTGGATTTTTGTCTAATTATTTACAAACTTTTTAGGGTCTTTTTCCCTTTTCCTCATCTTTTCTTCTCTCTTCCCTGAATTCATTCATTTAGTCCATACACATTTATTGAGCGCTTACTATATTCTAGATACTATGCTGTCTAGAGATTAAAGATGAAAGGAATTTAAAAATGAATGAGTCACAGCCCCTTGTGTCGAAGAGTTTACAGTTGAGATGTAGCAATGTGTGTGTGTTGGGGTGGGGAAGAGTCAGACATACAGTCTTTAACTGTGATGGTGCGACAGGACCTATATTAGAATAAATGCCAGGTATGGTGTAGAACAAAGAGAGAGGGGTCAGTTACTCACTAGGAATGCTGGTCGGAGATCTCCTCAAGAAAAGGTCATCTCCGAGCTAAGTCTTAAACACGATCTGGGCAGAATTTCTAAAAGCAGGAGTAAAGCAGGAGGGAGTGCAGACACAAGCAACAGGCACAGAGCAGAGTGGGGTCTGCTGCCTGGACCATGGTTTCACACAGGGCAGAGTCAGCAATAGGGCCAAAAAGGGAGACTGAAGTCAGACCAAGGGGAGCCACGTTGCCAGGTTTTTTTTTTTTTTTTTTTTTTTTATTTATTCAACAGAGATAGAGACAGCCAGCGAGAGAGGGAACACAAGCAGGGGGAGTGGGAAAGGAAGAAGCAGGCTCACAGCAGAGGAGCCTGATGTGGGGCTCGATCCCACAACGCCGGGATCACGCCCTGTGACGAAGGCAGACGCCCAACCGCTATGCCACCCAGGCGCCCCACCAGGTTTGAACTTAATTCCACAGGCTATGGACCACACAAGGATTTCTCAGAGAAGAACAAGATTAGACTTGTGTTTCAGCCACAGGGTGTAGGATGGATTGATGGGAAGAGCTCATTACAAGAGCCCAAAAAGGAATGAGCACAGAAACCAGGCTATAGGTTAGCAGAAACGGGAAGCAAATAGGAAGTGGGAGAGACATCGCAGGGAGACACAAAGTGGAATCCGCACGATCTAACTGAGCAAGCAGAGGGATCAACTAAGCTTCAGGCTGAGTTACTCAAGAGCATGGTTGTGCATATGGGCAACATCGAGAGATGGTGAGGAACTTGGAAATCCCTTTTTTTGCTTCGGCAAAGCATTCTGTAATAAACATCCTTGCGTATCCATAACCAATAGCTCGGAAGAAGAGCAGTAAAGAAGCAGGAAATCTCGTAGAGGTCAGAGGCACTCATGGGCTGCGCGGGCTGGGGATGTCACTTTACTACTCTCAGCCTCAATTTCCTGTTCTGCAAAATGGGGATGATCCTAGAACCTGTTTCAGAAGATTGTTGTGAGCAGGAGAAATGAAATGGCCCGTATGCAGTGCTTAGCAGAGAGTCTGACACGGTAGCTTTTAGTGATCATCAACTACTATTACTATTATTATCGGCACAGGATGCTTACTGAACAATGTCAGGGCCTTAACTTAAACTAGCATCAGAAAAAAAAAATCTAACATTAGGAAAAATATTATCCTAAAATGCCATGTGTTCTTGATGGTCTCTTAACACTCACCAGGTTGACAATCACTTCATACTTCATATTAAAAAAAAAAAAAGTAGATGTCCTCCAAGTCTCCAATGGGTTTCTACCCATTTAGGTGAAATCTAAAGTTCTTACGATGGCCTTGTAAGCCCTGCAATGTGCGGCCCCAACTCCGTCTCCAATACCCTCTCTATGTTCCTACTTGCTTACTTCACTGCAGCCAGACTTGCTTTGCTGTGTCTCACTCATACTTGACGTGTGCCCACCTTGGGGTTTTGTCACTTGCTACTCGCTCTGCTTGGAATGCCCTTTGCCTGACATCTTCATGGTTTGCTTCCGCACTTCCTTCCACTGTTTGCTTAAATTTCATTTCCTCAAATAAGGCCTTTTCTGAACCCCCTAAATTGCAGCTTCAATCAGTCCCTATTCCCTTATCCTGCGTTATTTTTCTTCATTGGACTTATTGTCCAATAATATGTTCAGACATCTTATTATATATGTAATTGTTTATTTCTTTATTGTCTATTCCTCACTATGTTATAAGCTTTGTAATGCTGAATGTGTTCTTGGCCCTAAAACTGAGCTTGGTACTCCGCAGACTTTCCATATATATATATTGAATAAATGAAACACTTCCTCTTGTAAATACTCTCTTGTCTTGGTTCCCCTGGTTTTCTCCTTGCTTCTTCAGACATTCTTTTTTAGTCATCTTTGCTGGGTTTTCCTGTTCTGACTTCTAAATGCTGGTGTTCTTCCGGGCTCCATCCTAGAAACTTTTTTCCTCTCTTCACTCTCAGCCTAGGTGATCTAATCCATTTCTATGAATTTAAATACCACCTTTATGTCCAAATTGCTTCCAGATTCTGTCTCTAGCCCAGAACACCAGATGCAGACAGCCAACTGCCTACTTGACATCTCCACTTGAATGTGTAAGAGGCATTTCAAAATTAACATATCAGTAACTAAATTCTTGATCCCCCTGCCATACACACCCCAACCAAAACCTAACACCCTCCAGAATTTCTGAATAAGAAGATCAATCTGGTTGAAAGAGGGAAAAACTGATCCATTTACATAGGATTTTACTTAAATAAGATTGAAAAAAATAATCAGTTGTATCAAAGAAGAAGAGGAGCAAGTAATAGAAATTATGAGGAACATTGGACCCTCTTTGGTACCAGCACTGTCCTCCCTTCCCCAGTCCTTGCTATTTTAGAATAGACACGACTTGCCACTGGGTTACTCAAGCCAAAACCCTAGAATTCCTCCCCTTCTCTCGCTTCTACATCCAACCCATCAGTTAGTTTTTTTTTCCCCCGAAGTACGATATGAAGCCATCCTCTCCCCTTCATGTCTTCTGTTTCTTTCCTGTTCTAGGTCACCATCAACTCTCACATGGACTTCTGAAGGGACCTCCTACCTATTCACGCCATGCCCATTCTTGCTGCTTTGAACCTATTCTCCAAATAGCAACAAGACTGATCTTCTTGGGGTGGAAATCATGTCATGACACTTTTTAAAAAAATCTTTCAATGACCACCCACATACTTAGTAATACTTGAACTCTTGACACTGCCATGTCCAAATTCCTGCTGATCACTCCAACCTCGGCATGTACCTTCTCCACCTGAGTTGCCACACTACTGTAACACTGACCAATCTTTTGCGTACTCTGATGATACACCAAACTATTTATCGTCTGAAACCATTACATATGCTGTTCCCTCCATCTAGAATGCTCTTTTTTTGATTCTTCACATGATTAGCTCTATTCTTTAGCATTATTCTCGTATTAAATGGTGTCTCCTCAGAGAGATTTGTCCTGATTACATATCTAAAAATTTAGCAGTTAAATCTACATATTGATTTAATATGTCAAAATAAGGTAAAGCAATCTTGGCCAAGGTAGAATAACAGGGAACGACTTTATCCAACATCCTAAACAACTAAAAATTTGATCAAATATATAAAACAATGTTTTCAGACACTGGACATCAAGGGGCAGAGGTGAGTAATCCCTGAAAGAACGGAACAAACAAGGTGAGCCGTGTGATTGCCCCAGGTTGCTGTCTGGAGAGAGTATCCAGAATGCAGCAAGAGGGGTAACCTAGGCAGAGCCCTGGGGTGTCCCTGGGTTGAGGAGATGGAGTTGGTGTCTAGGTAGGCCACAGTGACTAGAGTTTGCAGGGCAGAGTACCAGAAAAGAGAGAACAGTACAAAGAAAGAGCTCTGGAAATCTGCTAAGGATCTCCCTTGAAGCTCCAGCTGAATACTGATTTGTATGTGTGTGGGAGGAAACTACACAGTGCCAGAGAAAGAACAACCTGAAAGGATTAGAAGGAACTATCCTTGAAATTCACACAGGGCTAGAAATAGTTTATGTTTCCATCAGCCAAAACGGAAAAACTTCCAAATTCATGGGTTGTCAGGCAGAGTACTAAGAAGAGTATTATATCAGCAGAGGAGGAAATTAGCCCTAAAGGTTGCTCTCATACCAAATAACAAAGCATAAAAGTAAGCCTCAAAAGGAGGAAAATCTATACTCCAACTGTTTCCAAATAACATAACTCTGTCCCAGAAAAAGCACAGGAATATTTATAAGAAGACAAAAATAGGCAGCATTCAAAAAGATAAAATTTACAATTGTCATCAAATCAACAATTACCAAGCTTGCAAAGAAGCAATAAGGAGAAAAATCAACCAGTAGAACCAGACCCAGAAATGACACAGATGATGGACTGAACAGAAAAGGACATTTAAGAGTTATTGTAACTACTTTTTTTTTTTTAAAGATTTCATTTATTTATTTAACAGAGATAGAGACAGCCAGCGAGAGAGGGAACACAAGCAGGGGGAGTGGGAGAGGAAGGAGCAGGCTCATAGCGGAGAAGCCTGATGTGGGGCTCGAACCCAGAATGCCGGGATCACGCCCTGAGCCGAAGGCAGACGCCCAACCGCTGTGCCACTCAGGCGCCCCTATTGTAACTACTTCTTGCCGATTTGGATGCCTTTTATTTCTTTGTTGTCTTATTGCTGGGGCTAGGACTTCTAGCACTATGTTGAACAACAGTGGTGAGAATGGACATCCCTGTTGTATTCCTGACCTTGAGGGAAAAGCTCTGTTTTTCCCCATTGAGAATCATATTCGCTGTGGGCTTTTCGTATATGGTTTTTATGATATTAAGGTATGTTCCCTCTGTCCCTACACTGTGGAGACTTCTAATCAAGAAAGGATGCTGTATTTTGTCAAATGGTTTTTCCTGCATCTATTGAGAGGATATTATGGTTCTTGTTCTTTCTTTCATTAATGTAGTGTATCACATTGATTTGCAGATGTTGAACCACCCTTGCAGCCCAGGAATACATCCCACTTGGTTGTGGTGAATAATCCTTTTAATGTATCATTGGATCCTATTGGCTAGTATCTTGTTGAGAATTTTTGCATCCATGCTCTGTAAATCTCCTTTTTGGTAGGGTCTTTGTTTGGTTTGGGATCAAGGTAATGCTGACCTCATAAGATGAGTTAGTAAGTTTTCCTTCCATTTCTATTATTTGAAACAGCTTCAGAAGACTAGGTATTATTTCTTATTTAAATGAGTGGTACAATTCCCCTGGGAAGCCATCTGGCCCTGGCCTCCTGTTTGTTGGGAGATTTTCTACTACTGCTTCAATTTCTTTGCTGGTTATGGGTCTGTTCAGGTTTTCTATGTCTTCCTGTTTTAGTTTTGGTGTTTATATAAGTCTCCAGGAATGCATCCATTTCTTCCAGATTGTCTAATTTGTTGGCATATAGTTGCTTATATGTTCTTAAAATCATTTGTATTTCCTTGGTGTTGGTCGTGATTTCTCCTCTTTCATTCATGATTTTATTAATTTGGGTCCTTTCTCTATTCTTTTTGATAAGTTTGCCTAGGGGTTTATTGATCTTATTAATTCCTTCAAAGAACCAGCTCCTAGTTATGTTGGTCTGTTCTTTTTTTTTTTTTCCTTCCTATTTTGGTATCATTTATTTCTGCTCTATCTTTATTATTTCTCTTCTCCTGGATTTAGGCTTTATTTCTTTCTCTTTTCCCACCTCCTTTAGATGTAATATTAAGTTGTATATTTAGGACTTTTCCTGTTTCTTGAGAAAGGCCTGTATTGTAATATACTTCTCTCTTAGGACCATCCCAAACATTCTGAACTGTTGTGTTTTCATTTTCATTTGCTTCTATGTACTTTTTAAATTCTTCTTTCATTTCCTAGTTGACCCCCTTCAGTCATAGTCATTTGAAGGGACACATGCACCCCAATATTTATAGCAGCAATGTCCACAATAGCCAAACCATGGAAAGATCCCAGACGTCCATCAATAGATGAATGGATAAAGATGTGGTGTATTTATATACAATGGAATATTACTTAGCCACTAAAAAGAATGAAATCTTGCCGTTTGCAACGATGTGGCTGGAATTAGAGGGTATTATGCCAAGTGAAATAAATCAGTCGGAGAAAGACAAATACTATACGATTTCACTCATGTGGAATTTAAGAAACAAAACAGATGAACATAGGGGAAGGAAAGGAAAAATAAAATAAGGTTAAAAATAGAAAGGGAGGCAAACCATAAGAGAAGCTGAACTCTAGGAAACAAACTGAGGGTGCTGGAGGGGAGGTGGGTGGGGACAAGGGATAATTGGGTGATAGGCATTAAGGAAGTCACTTGATGTAATGAGCATTGGGTGTTATACACAACTGATGAATCACTAAATTCTATTAATACAGTATATGTTAACTAAATTGAATTTAAATAAAGAATAAAAAACAAAGAGGATGCAATGGAAACAAAAGCTTTCATAGTAGTTCCAAATATATGCCAAGAATAAAACTAACAAAAAAATGGCACAACCTTTATGAGAAAATCTATAAAATTTTATTCAAGGGCATTATTTTAAATCTAGCTTCTTATTGTACACTTTCTTCCTAACACATTAAATTTTGCTTTAAAAAAAAAACATATTCTTTGCAACTGTAACCAATGTAACTCAAGAATGGGGGAAAAACAAAAATGCAGTAACAAAAAAACCCGATATTGGTTGAAGCGCTTGTTTTGTCATCTTCCCCTCAAACAACCCCCACTGGATTGTAAACTTCTCGAGGGAAAAGATCGTGTTTTTCGCGCTCCTCACTGCACCACCCAACACCTTCCATAGTGCTTGGCACAGAGTTGGCCTTTCACAGTTGTAAAACATGAAGGAACTTCAACCACTCATCCTCTTTTTCTCTACCGGCTTTGACACAAATTACGCAATAATGTACAGGAATTGCGCCAAACCGCCCACGTGACCGCTCCCCCACCAACGCCTCATCCCAGCCAATCAGAATGCTTTGAGCCTGTGACCAAGCTCCCCTCCGTCCACCCCACCCCCACCGCCCCACGAGTCCATCTCAGACTGTTTTTCCTCCCAGCGAGGTCAATGCGGCTGCGCACTGCGCCCTGATTGGTTGCGTGCTGCAGGCCTTCGCGCGCAGGCGCTTGCCGCGGTTACTAAGGGCGGGAGCCCGGCGAGGGCGCCGGCGGCTTGTGGTGTCTCTGGCTCTGGTCGTCGAATCCTGGCCTCGCTCGCCATGCCAAACCGCAGGACCAGCCGTAATGCGTACTATTTCTTTGTGCAGGAGAAGATCCCCGACCTACGGAGGCGAGGCCTTCCTGTGGCTCGCGTAGCTGATGCCATCCCCTACTGCTCTGCTGACTGGGCGGTAAGACGGGAGGGTGTTGGGGGGGCAAGGGGGCCCAGGGGGCGGACCAGGCAGTTGGGCAAGTGCAAGGGCGAGACGACAAGGAAAGAGGCCTCAAGGAGACCAGGGACCCCGTGCCCCCTGCTGGGGGGAAAGGAAGCCCACGCGTTCCCGCCCTAGGGCAAACCAAACCACTTACAATGTTTAGGCTTCTGCTTTTGGGGCCTAAGGGCACTCGGTCCTTATTGTTGTTTCTCTCCTTTCTCAACCCCCTTTAATGTCTCCCAGCTTTTGAGGGAGGAAGAAAAGGAGAAATATGCAGAAATGGCTCGAGAGTGGAGAGCAGCCCAGGTAAAGGAAGCTGGGCCTCCAGAGAAGCAGGTAAAGTTAGCCTGGGAAGAGCAGCTACCTGTCGGGAACATGGGCATGTTCACTAAGTGCTGGATGAGTGAGTGGGTGAATGCCAAGGGGGGGACTAGTGGGTGATTCAGTCTAGTGCAAAGAAGAATTTTTCATTTTTTTTTTCCTGGTGTCAGAATGCCTGTTAAAAAGCCAGCAGTTTCTCTAACTAGAGCACATGTCGTCATTATTTGGTGGTGAAAGGCTGGGGGAATCCTTATTAGGAAACCTGCAACCAATAAACCATGATCAGTGATGAGAGTGTTGGGTTTTAAGGTTTGTACTAGATGATCTCTAAGGGTTCCTTTCAACCCCTTTATGATTAAAGGCCCCTCCTTTTTTTTTATGTTTAAAAGTAGCTTGGACCATTCTCTCTTTTTCAATGACACCCGGAACCAGGCAAGCCGTTGTGTTTAAAATATTGAAATAACAAAACTTGCACATGCTGGTGAATGTTAGTGTGCCTTATAGGTAACAGTTGAATAAAGCTGATTTGGGTAAATTTATGTGTAGTAGAATGATAAAGTACTAAATAAAAATTTTCTTGTTGATTTGTATCAGGAAAATTCAGTGTAATTGTGGACTCTTTCCCCTCCCTCTATGTGCTTTCCATTCTTACATAGTAAAAGTCCATTCTTCAAACTGTCAGCATTGGATTGAAATTCAAGAGAGCTTTGCTTGCTTTAGGTTTGAGAGATTTTTATTTTGTAAATGTATGTTTGAATAGAAGCTCTAATTGGTTGAATTGGTTCTTAGTTATACAGGGGATCCTTGATATATATATTTTTTAAACAAAATGTAAGCCGTGTCGTATACGTCCCTCATGGAGTCTTGAAGTCAGCATGATTGGCTTTTTACTTTAAGTGAAAAACAAATTGGAGTGCTTTGTCGAATGATGTTCTTTTGGCCACCGGGCTGGCGTGTATTATGTAACTCGGTGGGATTCATGTAGATTATCAGTGGTGGGCACATCGTTCTCAGCGATAGTTGACTTGGTTGTTTACCACTCACCTTTTGATTCAGAAATATTTATAGATTTTGCCCTTGTCTGCCTTTGGATGTTGGTGTCCCTGACAAATACGTGCTTATTTACTCATCGGGCTCATTGGCCTACAGAGGTTACTGAAGTAATCTGTGAACTGTTTTTCAGTTCTTTTGTTAAATTTAAGTATTTGTGTAAAGTACCCCCTAAGAGTGTGAGTATGTGATCAATTATTTTCTTCCTCTTTAGAAACCTGTTTCTACTCCACTGAAGCAGCCAGGCATGCTTGTACCAAGGCAGAATGTTTCACCCCCGGATATGTCAAATTTGTCTCTAAAAAGTGATCAAGGTAGAGTAATCCTAAAAGCAGAACGCTCAGATAAATGTGGGTGCTCAAAACACTATGATATATTGATCAGTAATTGTGTTCTGTTCATTTTGATCCTGCATTTCAGAATAATTGACTACAAGTGTTGAAATAATGGTGGTGCTAACGTTGTAAAAGCTGGGGTGATTTGCATTTGTTGAAATAACAGTGGAGAGATTTTGTTTTGTTTTATACAGAAACCTGGTCTCTTGGTTAATAACCACTTTATATGTTACTAAATATATTTCTTAGATGTAAGTGTTTTTAGCTAGACTCTTAAATACATTTAAATTATAAAGACGTTGAATTATTGAGCTAGCCTACAAAAGAACTTAGCTAATGAGAGTCCTTGTTATTCCTTCTGGCTGTTTTGTGTTCTGAATTTGTTGAAGATTAATAAACTTTTAACAGTCTTAAATGTGGCCAATCCTGTTAAATAAGGCCCTTCACACATTCTCATATTTCTTTCTTCCTTTAGAGAATTTATCGGTGTTCTTGTGTATATTGCTAAAAAGTGAAGAGTGACCTAAATTGTCCATAGTTTATATCAGAGTTTTTCTGTGCTGATTCTACTTGGCTTTATTTTCCAAACCTCTTGTATTTGTTGAATATGGGTCACAGCTTTTCTTAAGTCATTCCTAAAATTCAGGGCTTATGTTTAGCTAGTTATGTAGAGCTGGCTGCAAGTTTGAATAATTTTGTTGCTTCATGCAGAGTGGTTACCACTGTAATTCTTGATAAGTGTAATTATAAAAATTTTGATTCGTTTACCTGGTACAGATGATTAGTTTTCTCTTTTCCAGCTCTTAGGATTATAGGAACACAAGGAAAATGGTTCTAAAACTTTTGCTTTTGTAGAGGAGTAAACCCTCAACTGTTTGTGTTGTCTTACCTTTTTCTTCTTTTTATTTATTTATTTTTTAGCTCTCCTTGGAGGCATTTTTTATTTTTTGAACATTTTTAGCCATGGTGAGCTACCTCCTCATTGTGAACAGCGCTTCCTCCCTTGTGAAATAGGCTGTGTTAAATATTCTCTCCAAGGAGGTATTATGGCAGATTTCCACAGTTTTATAAATCCCGGTAAGTAGTCAGAGTGAGTAGATGCTAGATCTTTTTTTTTTTTTTTTAAAGATTTTATTTATTTATTCGACAGAGATAGAGACAGCCAGCGAGAGAGGGAACACAAGCAGGGGGAGTGGGAGAGGAAGAAGCAGGCTCATAGTGGAAGAGCCTGATGTGGGGCTCGATCCTATAACGCCAGGATCACGCCCTGAGCCGAAGGCAGACGCTTAACCGCTGCGCCACCCAGGCGCCCCTAGATGCTAGATCTTAAACAGTATGCATTTAATCTTGACTTTATTTAACAGTATTTGTTTTCTTAAGGGCTGGTGTATAATTCTTAAAGTGTAATGAGACTTCATCATAATTGGTTGAAAAATTGTTAAGAACTAGGTGTTTACACAGAGTGTTTTTAGTTTAAGCTTTTAGCCTCAAGAAAGCATTAGAGTTGGGTGGATAGTATGCCTGAAATATGTGTAGCCTATTCGCTTCCCTGTGGCCTTACATCTTGGAATTTTCTAAAAGAGCCTTTGTTCTTTTTTTTCTTTAACCCATCCTTCACCTCGGAGATCACTAGATTTTAACCTGCTGTTATTTTGTAACTTTGAGCAAAGTTATTAACCTTCCTGAACTTATTAGCTTATCTGTAAAGTGAGAATAATACCTATTGTTGACTGTTCTAAGGAATACAGGCGAAGGTATGGAAATATCCTAATTCTTAGTAGTCTCTCAGATGTTCTCAGTATCTCTTCTGGCTATTCCACTCCAGCAAACCAAGTAGTAATGAAGACATAGGATTCAGTTAGGTTCCCAGGAGGGTAGTTAAAGGACCAGTGTACCTTTAAAGGCAAGTAGGAGATATATATAAGGAGAAGAGTGTAGGGGTAGAGGTTGGGGAAAGAAGAACTTCATCTTTAGTTTTGTCAGTCGCTTTAAAATTCATTAGAATAAGCCAGCGCTTTTTCTCATGTTTTGATGACAGAGAAACTAATCATCCTACTCACACTTGTGAGAGCTGTTGCTTAGGATAAATTAAATAACTGCTTTTCTTCATATGGTTGTAAAACATCAAAAAGATTGAATTTGGAGACTTTTCTTCTTTTTTGGTGAGATATGTGTACATGAGGCCCTATATTAAGGGCCTCATGGACCCCTCACTAAGACTCCCTAAGCAAGTTTTCTGTACCTACTATTTCTTTTCTGTAAGGAGTAACTTCCTTTTTAAAGTAGTTTAGACAATATACCAATATTCTTTAATGTCATTCCTTTGGTTAAAAAAAAAAAACAACCTCTATGAAGGTTTAATTTTTTTGTATTTTCACATAGCAACAGCCATTACCTACCTGTGTTATGACTTGGTCATCCTATGGCTTATGGCTATAGTAAAACCAGAGAGCTTCTCTCAACAAAATATTTTGTATTACAGGTGAAATTCCACGAGGATTTCGCTTTCATTGTCAGGCTGCAAGTAAGTATAAGGGAATGGGGTAGAATAATAGGCATTGAATGTGTATCTAACTGGTAAAGACTTACTGCTTTACATGGACACAGAAAACATAAATCGGGGGAGGAATCACCTTATTGTTGGAGAATCGTCATAGAAATGGTAGATGGCGTATGTGATCCTTAAAAACATTAAATAGACTTGTGGGATACCGAAGGGTATGACTGTATTACCTAAGCTCTGAGCTAAACTCTTCTACGAACTAGGTTTTAACCAGTTTTCTCTGGTTATAATGAAAATCATGATAATAGTTTTATTTTTAATTTATATTCAAAAGTATCATTGTTTTGTTTTTTACTTAAAAATGTAAACAACTAGCCTAATAGAAGTGTTTGAAGTTAGAAATAAGTTTTTCAAATCTGCCATAACAAGCAGGTATTTTGTTATATTTATAATGCTGTTCTTTATAAAGAGAATATTTTAGAGTCCCTTTTGGTTATGTCCTTTGAGTTTTTTCTGGTCTTAATAAAAAATACGTACTAGACCTTTTTTTGTTTGCCTGGGATCAGGGCAGTAGAATGTGGAACAAGGTAAGGGCAAATTTTTTTTAGTTGGTCCCTTTATAGCTTTGAATGAAAAACATAATACAGAAGAAAAATTCTGTTGTAGATTTTGAAGTGTGAACCTGGCTAATCTCCCCCACGTGTTACATCATCTGAGGTTATTCACGAAATAGCTGGTGGAAAGACAAAAATAGAAACTTAGCTGGTGAATTAACTTCATTTTTACTTAAGCTGTTTCTGGTTGGTTCATCTATCGAGTGCGTTGGAATCCTTGCTATTTGCCAGACTCTTAATTTGTGAGAGTGCCACTGGACTTACTGTTGATTGTTTTGGTTCTGATAAATACTTGATTTTAAAAAAAGTTTTTAAGGCGTATTTTTACAACATTTTCAAGTTAACCAGATTAACAGAAACCTATTAAAGACTCTAGGAATGTTTTCTTAATTTATTTTTCAAACTAATTTAACACCATTCAGGAAAGCTCATCGGTGAGCTGCTTTGGAGCGCGCCAATTTAGACAGGTTTTAAATTGCCAATTTGATAACCCTGGGAGGTATGCCAGTTAAAAAAGATAAATAAATGACTGTATTAGAGTGATGGCTATGTTAACATCACTAAAAATGCTGATGCTGGTGTAATCAACCTGATGCTTAGGAAAAGATCATGGTTCATAGACGAGTACACTGGAGCAAGTTTACATGTGGATGCAGAGTGAGTAGAAGCTAAGGAATGTGCATGCAGATCTTTCAAGTGCTCCTGTGCTACCTGGCCTTTTATGAAATACGCGTAAGTGAACTCAAGGGAGCACTTCATGGATGGGCACCGTGGTTTAGCACATCAGAATCAAAGAAGTTCAGGTTTTGAAGAGGTGTTGATAAGGAATCTATTGATTTCCCCACTTCACTGCCATGTTTTTCTTGGAAGGGTCCTTCAGGTTCTGTATGAGTTTGTGGGGATAGGAGGTCTTTGGTCCTTCTCATTCTCCCCCACTTTAACCACGGGAGCTCTGATTCTGTCCATCTTACTGCTTAATTTCCTTGAGAAGTTCTGCTTTAAAACAAGCAAAGCTTTAAAAACTGCTTTCAGCTTCCTGTACAAAAGGTCTATCAGCTTTTAAAATCTTCATACGCCAAGAATGTAACATTGACTTAAGTTATAAAGAATATTAATGAACAGCAGGGCATTCCCCAGTCAGCTGAAGAAATAAGGGCAGTGTGCTATCATTGGAGGTCATTATATCTCTCCTTAATTGCATCCCCCTCCCTCTTTATAAGAGAGACACTATTTGAAATTTTGTGCTAGTCATTTCCTTTCTTTTCCTGAATAGTTTTATTGTGAATACATAGTTTTGGTTTTTTTGAAAGAGTGCGCATGAGTGGGAGTTGGGGGGATGGAGGGGAGGAGCAGAGAGAGAAAGAGAGAATCTTTTTTTTTTTTTTTAATAATGATTTTTTATTATATTATGTTAGTCACCATACAGTACATCCCCGAGAAAGAGAGAATCTTAAGCAGGCTCTGTGCCCAGTGCACAGCCCGACGTGGGGCTCAAACTCACTACCCTGCGATCATGACCTGAGCTGAAACCAAGAGTTGGACGCTTAACCAACTGAGCCACCCGGGCATCCTGTGAATACATATTTATTTAAATTATGTATTTAATTTTGCTTTTTTGAACTTTTATATAATTAACATTGTGTGCTTCTTTCTGTACCTGTATTTTTTTAACTCAGTATTACCTTTTCCTAATTTTTCTGTTGGGTTGTCCTTCATGTTTGTTTGTGGAATTTTATTATGTATCTGCTTATTGATTTAATTGCGGATACCTATTTTCAGTTTGTGCCTTGTATTTTTTATTGTCATTATGGTGTCTTTTAATGAATGAAAGTGTTTATTTTTAATTTAGTAAATGTATCAGTCTTTTCCCTTATGTTTTGAGGGGTTTTAGTGTCTTCTTTAAGCATCCTCTTTTACCTGAAGGCCATAAAGGATAGTTTTTATTAAGTTTTGTTTTTCATATCCAAGTTCTTAATCCACCTGGCATTGACTTCTATATGGTGTGAAATAGGGATCTTTTTCATCTTTTTTCCCATGTAGATAATCAGTTGCCTCAGCATCATTTATTCAATAATCAGTTTGGTCCTTAGTGTGCAGTGCCACATTTCCGTTGATGCCTGGGTCTTTTTGGTATCTTTTATTTTGTTCTGTTGCTCTGCTTGGTTTTTGGTATCCATACCGTGGAGCACAGTATTTTAATACTTAGACAAGTTCCTTGACTTTATTTTGGAACATCATCGTTATTTTTGACCCTTTGCTCTTCTATACAATTTAAAGTCAGAGTATCATGCTTTACAGAAAGCTTTGTTGAAATTTAGATTGGGATTACCTTAAATCTCCAGATCATTTTGGAGAAGACTGACAGCTTCACGTAATTCTATCTGTGAGCAGGGGTCTACTCTTATTTTTTAGATCTGTAATGCCTTACAATACTTTAAATTTTCTTCACAATGATTTTAATATCGTTTAATTTATGACTTATACATTTTGTTATTTATAAGTGAGATCTCTTAAAATTATATTTTATTTACTTTTGTATTTTAGTTTTGTCCAGCCATTGCTAAACTATAATTGAGTTTTTAGTACATTCCTTATGTAGTCATATCTGTGAAATGACTTTTTTCTAATTTATACAAATTTTTTATTTAAAACTTTAAAAATTTGTCTTAGGGTGCTGGCTAGGGACTCTAGTTTCTAATGTTTCACCAGTGAATATGCTGTTTGCTTTTTGTTTCTTTTTTCTTCTCTCATTTTTTGTATGCACTCTTGATCAGGGTAAAGAAGTTCCTTTCTATTCCAGTTTGGTTAGAGATACCAGTTGCACATTATAATGAATGGTTTTTCTGTGTCTCACGTGATTTGTGTCTTTTGTTCATCTGGTAACTTGATAATGCTAAACCAACATTCCATTCCAGCACTAAACCCAATATAGTCACTGAATTTGGTTTGCTAATACTTTGTTTTAGGATTTGTGCAATCATGTTAAAGACTGAGATTAATCTTTTTTGTTACCAAGCTTATTTGCCATTCTAACATGGATTAGAGAATGTGTCTTTAGTTTTTTTAATTTACCTTTGGTTCTTTTTTTATGGTTTTGCTGAAATTATCGATATTTTTTATTTTCCTGAACATTTTAAGTCTTAGGACTGATAACCTTATTATAGAGGTCTTCTTTCTGGATCTGTTGGTTCTCTTGATGTTCAGTCAAGGTATCAGATCTCTTCATATGTCTGATTATTTTTGAGTGAGGACAGTAGATAGGAAAACTTGTTATTCCTCTCCAAAAAAAAAAAAAAAATTATGATTGATTCCGGCAGAAAGCTGCTGTCACTAGCCTACTCAGAGTACCTTAATTCAGTTTTAGGGATTGAGATAATACAGAATTGGGTTCACATATTTTAAGAGTCCCATCTATTTCTAGTTGATCTCTAAAAAAGGGGGAAAGGCAGATGACCACTAAAGGACCATCTGTGAAATTTGTAATTGACTCCATAGCATAGACAATGGAAGCCAGAAGACAATTGTATATATTAAGTATGTAATTTAAAAATATTCAAGTAATACTGGAGTAAGATTTTTTTTAAGATTTTATTTTTAAGTAATCTCTACACCCAACATGGAACTTGAACCCACAACCCAGAGACCAAGAGTCACATGCTCCACCCATGTTGCCAGCCAGGTGCCCGTGGAGTAATATTTTTAATTCTTACAAGTCTGGTCTATTGAAAACTGCTCATTTTCTCAGACTTTAAATCTCCTCTTCGAGATTTGGTAAATGCCCAAATTACCAGTGAACCCAAATGCCAGAATCAAGCTCTCCAGCATTTTTCCCTCTCCAGGGTCTTGGACCCCTAATTCCTTACTGCAGTTTTGTCTCTGCAGTGCTTTCAAGCAGGTGTTTGATTTGTTCAGCTTTTCTCTAGTCTGTAATTATCAGAAATTGAACTCTTCTGTATCCTTTTTTTTAACTATATGCTAAAATTCATAATTTGACCTCCTCAGATATAAGCATGATTATTTAAAATCTGTGCTGAATAACTTCAGCTGCTGGAGTACCTTTGGATCTCTTCCTACCAAATTTGGTTTGGTTTTCATTCTTCTTTCTTCATGCACCTGGTTATTCATATAGACTGAAAAAAATGATTTTTTTTCTTTAGTATGACAAATTTATTGGCCTTTAAGATTTATTTTAGAGGAGGGAGGAGAGAGGGAGAGAATCTTGAACAGACTCCCTGCTGAGCATGGAGCCCAGCATGACTTAATCTCAGGACCCCAAGATCATGACCAAAGAAATCAAGAGTTGGACACTTAACCAGCTGAGCCATACAGGTGCCCCAAATTTACTGGTATTTTAGTAAAGACCTTGATCTCAGTCATTTCTCTCCCATCTTGACCTTAGGTTAATATTTCATTTGAGTCAAGAAAAGAACATGTAGGAGAGGGTTGTTATTTTAACGTAAACAGTAAAATGGATAAAAGCGGAAAGTCTGCTTACATTAAAGCAAGTTAAATTCATATATCTTGATATAATTAAATCATGTAAGAACTGATAGTTTTATATACATTTCCATTGTTTTATTTGGGGCTTACTCTAAACTTAAATGCAAATAAAGTATTAAGAATATATACAGGTTGCTTCTCTATTACCTATTAAAAGAGCTCAGCCAGTAGCTATCACCAATAAGATAGTCTGAAGCTGCCTCCAGATTAAACACTGCAGGAGTTTTCAAGGAAATCATTATACTGTATGTTTCTTTTATCTGTGACTATGCTTTTAAAGATGTGTTTATCACATGAAAAAATTTCATGTACAAAAAGTTTTTTAAAACCCTACAATACATAGATCTAACAACATATATGTGGTCAAAGATTCCATAAGGTATGTTTAAAGATGCATTTTAGTTTGGTCCTTCAGTACCTAAACTGTACTTTTTGAGAGGCCATTGATTAATACGTATACACTTCAAATCCTATTACTGGGCTAAAATAAGAATTCTTGTATTAAGTCCAAATCAAATTCCCTTTCACAAGTTAATAACTTAAGCTTTAACAGAGTTACAGAAAGTACATCATTCTCCTTTTTATCTTCATACAGTGTTGCTTTTTTGGTTCTACCTTAAAAAAAAACCCCAGCCAAATATTTATTATACGTACATTTAAATTTTTGGTGGTGGTTTGTATTTGAAAAGAGCTTCTTTGTGATTTGCCTTGGATCTGGTGGAAATGCTTACAGGAACTAGTTAATAACAAAAACCAAGGGAAGCACATTCAAGATACTGATTTACTTTGGTAGCAAACGGTCTTTGAAGAGTAATGAAGGTAGACAAGACCCATTAAGGTGAAGTGGGCTATTTCAAATATGCAACAGTCTACATAAAATTTTTAAAAAAATTTTTCAAGAGCTAAGCATCTGTACCAACTGATAGCAGTGCAATACCTCATTTATGATGACTTGAAACAAAACAAATGCCCATTAGGAAAACTGTATTTTAATTTAATATACTCCAGTAACATTTTCCTCCCAATACAGTACTCCCTCTATATAAGGCTATTCCTGGGAGCCAGTGTAGGTTATAATAAGGGAGTTAAGAGTAATTGCTTGCAGTTTAAATACACAATAACTTTTTGCCTCCCTTTTAATGTGCTAATAGTTGTGTCTTAAAAAATATGCAATTCTTAGAAAAGTACCATTTCTGATTTTTTTTATTACCTGTAACCTTTTAGAAACTAATCACATGATACTACAAAATTAACAAATGCCTTGAAATCTGAATACAAAACATAAATTAACTCTAATTTCAAACTCTTATTTATTAGTGTATCACCACCCAATCTTAAAAAAAAGGGGGGGGAGGTGGTTCCAAGGATATTCTTTTACCATTCTTTACAAAAGGAAACTATTCCTTTTAACTTAACACCCACTCCACACTCCAGTTTCAAAACATATCCTTTGTCTTGGTCATGGACATTTCCAAGACAAGATTTTATATTTTGCTCCCATAGCTTCTGGTTATCAGAAAAACCATGCTTTCCTTTATTGAAGGAGTTAGTCCTGCTGATGTAGGTATATCCCTTCCAATATTCTTCATTCTCATCTTTGCTTCTGGAGGCATTTCCTCTGGTTCACTGTTTTCCTCTTCGTTAAAAGCTGCTGCTGAGTCGTTAGGCGGCTGCCTTCGGCTCAGGGCGTGATCCCGGCGTTCTGGGATCGAGCCCCACATCAGGCTCCTCCGCTGGGAGCCTGCTTCTTCCTCTCCCACTCCCCTGCTGTGTTCCCTCTCTCACTGGCTGTCTCTCTGTCACATAAATAAATAAAATCTTTTTAAAAAAAAAAAAGCTGCTGCTGAGGGGCGCCTGGGTGGCTCAGTTGTTAAGCATCTGCCCTCGGCTCAGGGCGTGATTCCGGCGTTATGGGATCGAGCCCCACATCAGGCTCCTCCGCTATGAGCCTGCTTCTTCCTCTCCCACTCCCCCTGCTTGTGTTCCCTCTCTCGCTGGCTGGCTATCTCTGTCAAATAAATAAATAAAATCTTAAAAAAAAAAAAAAAGCTGCTGCTGAAAAGGTTTTTGGAGCAAGAGTTAAAACAGTTTTTTTAGGCTTATTTGATTCAAGTTTGATGGTTATGGCTGAGGCTTTCTCTGTCGTTTGACTACCATGGCAAATCCAGACTTGGAGATCTTTGTAGGCTTTGTTGGGAGGTCTGCAAGCTGCTTCTTCAGCTGCTCGCTTCTCAGCACTGCAACTGGAAATTCCCCCTCCATTACTCCAGAGGCTCCAGCTTACCTTAGTTTCTCAGGCTTCTCCTCTCCCACCTTCCCGTCTGCCCTTTTCCCTGCCACACTGAAAAAATGATTTTAAAGTAATTTGAGTCTTATAACGATGTTCCCATCATCCAGAGAGGATTTAGGTTTGCTTTTGCTAGATAACTGCGGGCCTAGCAAACCAGGTCCCAAAAGCTGTCAAAAGCACACTTCTCAGCTATTCAGTTTCCTCTTCTGGAATTGGCAAATAACTGCAGGGACAAAGTTGCCCCCAAAGCTAGACTCTCTGGAGAGCCTTTCTGGATTTCTGTATTCTCTTTCATCTGGATCTAATAATTTCTTGCTACGGTATGTGCTTTTGATATCCTCAGATGTATGAGATTTCTGTGGGAAATTGGTCTGAATTACTTTGTCCATTTTTTTTTAAACTGGAAGTGGAAATCTTAATCATACAACTTTTTACGAAGCAGTTATTGCTATTAAGTTCTCCAGCCTTATATATAAAACATTTATGAAAGGAAGATGGGAATGGCGAAAACATAGATTTGAGTCCTGGCTCCATTGCTTGCCAACTATTAACCTACTGCGCTAACTTCTGTGATTGTTGGTTGTGTCTTCTCTAATATGTGTGTATCCCCTATCTTCTAAGATTATGGGATAAATTATAGAAAGTACCTAACCATAACTAGGCTTGGTACAAGTGCTTAACTATGAGTTACCAGTGCTGTCTTCCTGTACCCCTACTTCCTTACCTACTTCGTAATATTTGTCTTGGTCAAATTTTGAACTCCTTCCTCCTTTTTATTCCCTTCAGGTGATTCTAGTCACAAGATTCCTATTTCAAACTTTGAATCTGGGCATAACCAAGCAACTGTGTTAAAAAACCTTTATAGGTTTATTCACCCAAACCCAGGAAACTGGCCACCTATCTACTGCAAGGTAATTCATTGTAAGAATTTTTTTTTTAAGGCATCCACTTAGATACTGAAACATCCATGAAAGGTACCCAAAGAAAGTAAATGTGCTTGTATGTTAGCTGTGTGAGCTAAAACATGTTCATTCTGAATTGTTTTGAATGTGATTAGGTAGAATGATTTCTGTGGTATTAGAGGGATTCTGAAGACTGCAAAAGCTGAATGTATTTCTATTTTGATCTCATGTTTTTAGTTTCTCCTGCTGAAATATCTTCTCAGTATCTTTTTACTCTGAAAAAAGTGTGTTCTAATCTGTACACCTGTCCTTCTAAGTGAGATTACTGTTTATTCAGAACTGTTTTTGTAGCAATCTCTTGATCCTCTTTTGTAATCTTTTGAGAGCTCTAGTCTTCATTTTGTCTAAATTCTTTTAGCTAGGAGTTGAAGAACTGGTTTTAACCTTACTATTTAAGTGTAACCATAAACAGATTACCTTATCTTTTTCTGAACATTGGTTTCTTCATGTGCCTACCCTAGATTCCCTTTGCTTTTCACAGAGTCTGTTACCGTTGCTTTATAAATGTAACTGGTTATTAAAAGCAGTAGTCTTTTAAAATACATGTTGCTCTTTTTTATGGTTCTCATTTAGTTGTCACAAACTCTTTAGTCTTTCCCTTCCTGCCACCCCCACCTCCTCAGTTTGAAAGGACAGCAATTGATTAAAATTAACTCAGTGTAGGAGAAAATACAAGTAAATTTTTTCCCTTCTCCAGTCTGATGACAGAGCCAGAGTCAACTGGTGCTTGAGGCATATGGCAAAGGCATCAGGTAAGTAAAACTAGGTCACTGTTGAAGTGCACAATAGCATCTGTATTTCCAGTTTGGTATATAGTTCTGTGTGCCTAAATTCAGTAATTGTTTGTCTTTTTCTATTTACCAATGGAAGAAATCAGGCAAAATCTAGAACTTCTCACTGTAGAAGATCTTGTAGTGGGGATCTACCAGCAAAAATTTCTTAAGGAGCCCTCTAAAACCTGGGTTCGGAGCCTCCTAGATGTGGCCATGTGGGATTATTCTAGCAACACAAGGTATTTATGGTGATTTTGTAATAGTGATTTTGACTTTTTGAACTGGGGAAATATGGCAGGATTAGTTTTTCCTTTTTCATCACAGGCAGTATTTTCCTATGAAACTTCAGAATCATTTCCTTGAATAGTAAGATTCCATTGATTGTCTGATACATTGTCATTTTGTCTACAACTAAAAACAAAACACACTACCAAATCACTGACATGGTGCTTTATCACTTAGAATTTTTGTGCTGATGAAAGAATATTATTAAACATGTTTTATTACATGGAATTCTTAGACTTACATATAAGAAATATGTAAGTGAAATAAATTGAAAGTATTTTTTATTTTGAAATAATTTCATGTTTATAGAAATGTTGCAAGAATAGTACAGTAATGTTCTATATAACATTCTCTCAAATTCCCTAATTATTAATACATATTCTTATAACTTTTTCTCAAGATGTATATACACTGTTTCTTTTTCTGAACTACCTGAGAATAAGTTTCATCAGTTGGATATGAGACCCAGTGCTCATCACCACACGTTACCCCATGCCCCCACACCCCTCCCTTCTGTAACCCTCAGTTTATTTCCCAGAGTCCAGAGTTTCTCATGGTTTGTCTCCCTCTTTAATTTCTTCTCATTCTCTTCCCTCCCTTCCCCTATGGTCCTCCGTGCTATTCCTTATGTTCCACATATGAATGAAACCGTATGATGATTGTCTTTCTTATGTCTATATTATACTGAGTGAAATAGGTCAGAGAAAGACAAATACCATGATTTCACATTTATGTGGACACTAAAAACCAAAAGAGACAAACAAAAAGCCAAACAGACTCTTAACTATAGAGGACAAACTGGTAGCTGCCAGAGGGAAGGTGGGTGAGGAGATAGGCTAAGTAGGTGAAGAAGATTAAGAGGTACACACTTCCAGTTATTAAAAAAAAAAAGTCTTAATTGCTTGAGTTCTGTCTGCTTGATCTGTCATGTGTTGAGAATGGTGTATTAAAATTTTCCTGTTACTATTGCATTTCTGTGTTTCACTATATCTTCTGTAGTTTTAAGCTAGTTACTATGGTATTTGTGGACTTTACAGAACAAAAATTGAATCTTGATCTGGTAGATTGATTAGGGCTCTTGGGAACCAGTAGTCCCCGTGTTCTTGCCTATTGAAAACTTTTTATTTGACTTTCATTTCCTTGAGTTTCTAGAAAATACAGCTGTACTGTTGTATGTCTTTGTGTGCTGCTTCTGAGAAGTTTGCTCATTTAATTCTCTTGGTCTTTTAAGTTATTTGATCTTTTTTTGCCTGGAGAATTTAAGAATGTTTTTTCCTCTTTTAAGTCTAATAGTTTTATTAGGACATTTCTCTGAGTGTATTATTGCAGGTCCGTTTTCTCAGCTGTTCGGTGAACCCTTTCAGTGTGCAGAATCAGGTTTTATTTCTGGAGATTTGTCTTTGATGGGAGTTTGATATTAGTTCTGTTCTATTTAATTTCTCTTCCGAAGGGAGTCCAGCATGTGTATGTAATTTAGTTCTTTTCTGATATAATTTTTATTTCCAGAGTTTCATCAACTCTTTTTTTTTTTTTTTCCTGTTCTTTTGAAATTTCTCATTCAGGGCATGTTTTCATATCTTAAAATTCTTGTTTGAGGCTATTTAATTCAACACAAGAGTGTTATGTTAGTTTTCCCTTCGTGGTTTTTTAGCGGGGAGGGGAAGAAGGTGAGGGGGGAGGCTTTATCAGCTAGAGTGTTTGGAGTCTCATTTTCAGTTTTCTTGTGGGAGTTTCAGTAAATGGAGGTATGTTCCTTTGTATTTCTTGGACAGGGCTGGTGATTTGGGGAGGTTTGGGATTCGTAGTTCAAGTGGCTCCCTCTTCTGTCAGTGTAGCAAACTGGTTTCTTTGAGTACTTTCAGGGTGGCAGGGGTGTGGTTGTGGGGCTTCCCATTTTTCTTTGTTTTCTTTTGTCCTGAAAAATCCTAAATTTTTCCCCTTCCCCTTTGCTTTTTCCCCCCCTCCACACAGTTTTTAAATGACTCTTCTCTCTCCCTCCCTTCCAGACAGCCTCCTAGAGCCTTAAAGGCACTTTTAAGTTTCTTTGCTGTGGTCAGTGCTGTGATCTATCAAGATTCTGAATATTTACAGATCTTCTCATTGTAGAATCATTATAATTTAATCGTAGGCTATTTCCCTTCTGTCTCTCCCCAGTGTTTTGTGCACTCCACACCCCTATAAAGCCATATAAAGGCTCGGGTGTGAACTTGAGAAGTTACTCCATTGGAAATCAAGAGGTTTTTTTTTACCTTGTTTATTTTTGGTGGGAATGTAAATTAGTACAGCCACTGTGGAAAACAGTATAGAGGTTCCTCAAAAAATAAAAAATAGAAATACCATATGATCCAGTAATTCCATTACTGGGTATTAGTCCAAAGAAAATGAAAACACTTAATTAGAAAAGATATATACATCCCTATGTTTATTGCATTATTTACAATAGCCAAGACATGGAAGCAACCCAAATGCCCACCTGTAGATGAATGGATAAAAAAAAGATGTTATATGTGTACACACACACACACACACACACACAAGAATATTACTCAGCCATAAAAAAGAATGAGATATTGCCATTTACAAAACATGGATGGACCTAGAGGGTGTTATGCTAAGTGAACTAACTGAGACAAAGACAAATGCCATAGGATTCCACTTATGGGTGAAATCTAAAAAACAAAGCAAAAGTAGAAATAGGCTCATAAATACAGAGAACAAACCGATGGTTGCCAGAGGGGTGGGTGGGGGATGGACAGAATGGCTGAAGGGGAGTAGGAAGTACAGGCTTCCAATTATGGAATGAATAAGTTTTGGGGATGAAAAGTATAGGGGAGCACGTATTGCATGGTGCACTGGGTGTTATACGCAAGTAATGAATCATGGAACTTTACATCAAAAGCTAGGGATGTACTGTATGATGACTAACATAACATAATAAAAAATTATTATTAAAAAAAAAAAAAGAAAAGTATAGGGGAGCCTGGGTGGCTCAGTCGGTTAAATGTCTGCCTTCGGCTCAGGTCATGATCCCAGGGTCTTGGGATCAAGCCCCGCATCGGGCTCCCTGCTCAGCGGAGTCTGCTTCTCCAACCCTGCTTGTGCATGCATGTGCTCCCCCCATTCAGATAAATAAATAAAATCTTTAAAAAAAAATTATAGCATAGGGAATATAGTCAATGGTATGGTAATATTGTTGTATGATGACGGATGGTAGCTACTCTTGTTATCATAGTGTAATGTATAGACTTGTGGGATCACTGTGTTGTACACCTGAAACTAATGTAACATTGTGTGTCAGCTATACTGCAAATAAAAAAAATGAAAAATAATTTTAGGGGAAGGATAAAATGTATGGTTACTAGGAGAAAAAAGGTACAGAATAGACTATTCTACAAAGAAAGTGAATGAAATGAATTAGAATGATACCTACATAACAGTTACGTGTATTTATATGCCAGTCTATTAAAATACTTTTTTGCCACTGACAAACACCTTTTCTGTGAGTTTTGATGCTGGTTCTTTCTTGATCTTACCAGATGATGTCAGCAGAAAGTGTTCAGAGACAAACCAATACTTTCTCAAATAATCTTCAAATGGTTTATTGACTAAAATGAGTTACAGTTGTTTATCATCAAAAACAAGCAGATTTGTACATGGTCAGGCAATGCAACTAATTCTAGGCTGACCAATAGCAATTGTAAAATACCTTCAATTGTAAGATGCATTCCAACTTCAGCTAAAATGTGAAAAAAAAAACCCATGTTTTAAAATTGAAGAAATAGTGTTGAGCTCAGTTGAACAAGTACAGGCCGCAGCAAGAGTCGCTTTGGTGTAAGACACTGCGGGCTGCACCGTGGGTTTTGCTCATGATGAAACTGTTACGTAGTACTGTAAGCACCTCGGTAATAAACCGCTTGGATAAGGATGGATCTGCCTTTTTCTGAGCTTCCTAATGTAAGATTCCAATATATAGCACTTTAGGAGGGAGATTGGGTTTAGTAGCCAACAGAAACTATTGTTGGAATCTGTTAATATAAGCAGATGGGGCTCATTTCAAACACTTCTCTTAAACTTCTGCATTTACATTAAAGTTTGTAGTAAATTTTTGTCTCTAGCTTTAGGAGAAATGGGTAGGTGAAATGGGTAGGTATTGGTGAAATTGGTAACAGACAAAGTGAGTATCAGAATCTTAAACAGGCTATTGATGACTATCCTGGTCATCATATTTATAACTTTTATAGATCTGCCATTCTCCTTGTTGCTTCTTGTCATAATTGTCTTTGAATTAATTCACTGTGTGTGACCTATGGATGAAACAAGACAGCTTTTATTTAATCAGCCAGTATTTATCGAGCATCTCCTCTGTCCCAGGCACTGTGCTGAAGGTACAGTGGTGAACAAGATTAATGTGGTCTCTGCCTTCATGAAGCTAACATTAAAAAAATTTTTTTTTTAGATTTTATTAGAGTGCACAAGAGGGGTAAGGTCAGAGGGAGAAGCAGACTCCCCAATGAGCAGGGAGCCTGACGCAGGACTCTGATCCTGGGACTCCAGGATCATGACCTGAGCCGAAGGCAGTCGTTTAACCAACTGAGCCCCCAGGTGCCCTGAAGCGAACATTTTAATGGGAAAGCGAAACTTATAGTAAATAACAAAATGGTAATTTTAATTTGTGACCAGTGCTAAGAAGGAAATCAATAGGATACTCTTCCTCTTTTAGCAGAGAAGAGTGTGTACAAGGACTACTTTCTAGAATAGTCAAGACTTTTTTTTGAGGATGTAACATTAAAACTGAGATCTGAAGCAAGAGACCGATGCAGCTGTGTGAAAAATGGAAGAGCATCCTGAGCAGAGAGGTGCTAAAGCCTGGAGGTGAAAGCTTGGTGTTTACTAGAAATCGTTGTCAGTATGACTGGAAGGTAGTGAGCAAAGTGGTGAATACACAAGGTGAGGTTGAAGAAATAAGCAAGGACCATAAGCCCCATAGACCTTCTTAGCTACAGGAAGGAATTTTTTCCCCAATCCCCCCGCTTCCCCTTTGGCAACCATCAGTTCTCTGTATTTAGGGGGTATAGGAAGGGAAATTAACAGAATTTGATTAGATTTAACAGAATTTGATTAGATTTAACAGAATTTGATTAGCAGGAAATTAACAGAATTTGATTAGATTTCTAAAAGCTCTCCTGAGTTTTTAATGGATATATTGAAAAGGGGCAAAAAAGGAAGTACAGTCTATAACTATTAGACTATTTCTCTAGGCAAGAAATGGCTTGGAGGGGGGTGACAGTAGAAATGGAGAGGAATAAGTAGATTTCATCTGGGTATAAAAACCAGTAGACCTTGCTGATGGACTGGATACAAGAAGGAAGACTGAAAAGGAATAAAGACCATGCTTAGGTTTGTAGACAGGGAAGAGAGAGAGGAGCAAGTTTAGAATGTTTTGAGGCCCTGGTGAGGTAAGATCTAGAAATAACAAGCAGGCAGCTGGTGGTCCTGGCCCAGAACTCAGTGAAAAGGTTTGGATAATGCCAGCATTCACTTCACTGTGTGCCAGGCACCATTCTGGGCACTGAAAATACAATGAAGAGAGACCAGTCTTCTGCTTTAGTGGGTCTTACAGCATATTGATGAGGTCACTTTGGCAGAGGGCATGAAAAGAAGAGGACCCAGCACAGAGCCCAGACAAGCTCTGACATTTTAAAACTGGCAGAGGCTGACTTTTGGAGGTCTCAGTACCCCTCAACCTGCAGTTACTATCATGTTACAGATTGGCATTGCCATCATCTGTGCTGATTTGGGTTGAAGATATGAGGAAGAAAACTAGGATCATAGATGCAATAATTCCACAGGTCTCATTGGGGTACTTGGTGGTGGGGCAGGGATGTTTGTTTGCTTTTGTTCTCTGGATTGTCTCATTCTTTGAGGTTGTGAGTTGTGGTGCTCCTGTCTTGTGTTGCATCCTTTCTTTGAATGTCTGATTGTCCTTGGTTATGTTCATGTTTAGAAATCGGGTTGCAAAGCTGACTAAGTGCTCTGTGTTCGGTGGGCATTATCAACTAGCTGGGCTTTACTACAGGGGAAGCAGATGAGGGAGCTAGATGTCAAGCTGAGACAGAATCCTAAATGCCACAATATTGAGGGCTTTGCCTTAAGGTACCAACATCCATTCTTGCTGCCTGGTTCTCCTAAGAACAGTTTACTTCTTTGTACAGGGCCAGGGAACTTGACCATTCTTTGTTCAGAAGTTCAGCTTCCTGTCTTACTTCTGTTCTCTGGCCAGGGACGAGTGCGTCTGTTCAGTGCCTCTTTTGACTGCCGGTGGGCAGATCTCCCCTTGTGCAGCCAGCTCTGTGAGGACCGAAGGCTGTGACTTCCTTTGTCTAGCCTCCTTAGTTACCATGGCTTCGTTTGCTTTCTGTAGCCTACACATTTGTTAAACTCTCTTCCGTGGAGGCCTCTTTCTGTTGTCCCTTTATCGTGGGCTGCTACCATCTTTATTCTTTGACTGTCATTTGGTAGAGTGCTGGGAGCAAGAGGAGATAAATTTATGCATTTTAAACCAGAAGCCCCAGCAATAGTAGTTTTAAGGGGTGCAGTTTTATATTTTGATGTCACTTTAGAATTGTTTTTTCTTGGCCCAATTTATTGAGTTTTTAATTTTTTTTTAAAAGATTTTATTTATTTATTCGACAGGATAGAGACAGCCAGCAAGAGAGGGAACACAAGCAGGGGGAGTGGGAGAGGAAGAAGCAGGCTCCCAGCGGAGGAGCCTGATGTGGGGCTCGATCCCATAACGCTGGGATCACACCCTGAGCCGAAGGCAGACGCTTAACCGCTGTGCCACCCAGGCGCCCCGAGTTTTTAATTTTTAACCAGTATTTGGGCAGCACTGGTACATAAGGCCTGAGACGAGTTTTTGTGGGAAATATGGGAAAGAGTAGCATGTCCTAGCCCTCAGTGCCTCCTGTCTGACAAGAGCAGTAAAGACACTGGAGTTGTATATGATAATTTCTGATAACTCCTAGGTGTTTCAAAGGATATGATACATCAGGGAGAAAGCACTTCAGGGTAAGGGCTAAAAATATATGAAATACTTAATGGGGTAAATGGTTCTCTTGGAAAGATGAATAGAATTTCTGTGAGCAGAGATTTAGGTTGAAAGAAGGACCCTCCAAGAGAAGAGAATGGCCTGAACAGTGACTCAAAGGACTGAAAGCACAGAAACTGTTGAAGAGAAACTAGTGACTCCATTTGACTATAGTGTAGGGTGTCTGTAGCTGTCAGGTGGTCATGATTCCTGAGCAAGGTAAAGGCTGGGTTATCCTTGAAACGAAGGAGGAATCTTAATGCTGAAATAGGAGGAAAGGAGATTATCGAGACTTTTTGAGATAAGAAAAGAGGAGTGTCAAGGCCTTTATGCCACACATCATTTGAGTGAATGAGATAGTGTTGGACAGATTTACCCAAAAGAGCCGACTCACTTGTGACCTTATGACTTTAGGGTGGAATTTCATAAAAGAAGCCCATCTAAGATGTGTCAAAACTAGGCCTAGATTTGAGGCTGCAAAGTGAATATTAATAGCTTAACAAAGTGAACGAAGCAGTTCTGATTTTCGACAGATTTTTAGAGTGAATCTTCTTTTACTAGAAAATACACTCCTATTTTAGGGGGATTTGTGGGATGATTTTGGGGAAGAGAACCAAGAAGAAATCTCAGAGAAAGACCAATACCATATGATTTCATCATATGTGGAATTTAAGAAACAAATGATGGTGGGGGGGGGGAAGAGGCAAACCAAGAAACAGACTCAACTATAGAGAACAAACTGATGGTTACCAGGGGGAGGGGGATGGAGAGATGGCTTAAATAGGTGGTGGGATTAAGGAGTGCACTTGTGATGAGTGCGAGGTGATGTATGTAAGTTTTTAATCACTAAGTTGTACACCCAAAACTAATATTACACTGTATGTTAACTAACTGGAATTAAAATAAAAACAAAAACAGATGAAAACCATGTTATTTTTAACAGTGTAACTGTAGGTTTGGAGGCATTTTTCCCTGGGATCAGATTTCCATAGGTTTGTTCTTGAGTATGTTTTTAATCCTGGAATGCATTGTTGGTTTTTCAATTGTTGCTTTTATTTCAAATATGTTTTGTGATGGAAATGTGTATATGAGGTACTGAACTTGAGGTTTAATTTTGGAAGAGGAGCCAAACTAACTGGAAATTTGTTACTTGATTCTGTGTGCATATGTAAGAACATAGGCTTAGTTTCAACCTAACCTCCTTCTTTTTTTTTTAAACTAGGTAAAGAAGTACGCACTTAGTAATAGGTTGAAATAGTTTCATAGGCTTAGGTTGAAAGTTTTATGAATCCTATTTACTGAATCACTTTTTAGAAAGGCGGCGGGAGAAATTCTTAATCTAACATTTAGGTAGTCTTCCATTCAGTTAAATAACTTTAAGTGTAGATAACTGATATTTTACACTTATTGTTTAGCATGATTGTAATTTTTAAACGATCACTGCTAGGTTCAGGCAAACTTTGAATTATGCAGGTAGTACTGTTGAGTCTGAATAGGCTATGCTCCGTGAGAAGATACAGGTTTATAGTGGCTTCCGTTGTAAAAATATGTGGCTCGTCAGTCCCTCTCAGTCCTTCACCTTCTGAGGTCCCCACTCAAACATCAGCTTCTTGGTGGTCCCTCTCCTGGCTGCCTTATTTAAGATGTCACCTCTCTAATGTTTCATATCATCTTTTTTGTCTTTGTATTTTTTTCCTCCTTAGAACTTGTCTTTATCTAATTTACTGTGTATTATGTCTACATCTTTTTTGATCTGTCTTCCTTACTAGAAAGTAAGTTTTGTGTGGGTAAGAGTTTCTGTGTTTCACTCTTTTTCTTCTTCTTTTTTTTTTTAAACTAGGCTCCACGCCCATGAGCCCATGTTTCATTCAATACTGTATCCCTAGTGCCTAGAACAATACCTGGTAAAGAAGTACGCACTTAGTAAACAGTTGTGGAACAACTGCATGTTAACCATAGTCATTAATGCGTCTCTGTAACACTCGTTTTATTTCAAGGTAGAATTTATGTGTTACAGTTATGTATGGTTTGCATAGCATCATGAATTTGCATCAGAGGAGATAACATTTTAAGTCTTTTTTAAAAATCTATTTTTCATTGGTTAAATGAGAAACCTTCATCTTTGAGTAATAGCGTCAGTTTTTCTTAAATGATTTTAACTAGGTAAGTTAGCTGGCATATAAAAATCTTTAAGCAGTGCGCTGCCATTAAAGATATTAAAGTCCTTTTTTTGTACAGGTGCAAGTGGCATGAAGAAAACGATATTCTCTTCTGTGCTTTAGCTGTTTGCAAGAAAATTGCGTAAGTTGGAGAAAGACATTTCTTCGTGATGCTGTATTCTGCACTGGGTTCTTTGCCATTTTGTTTGCTGTTGCTTTTGCAAATGGGGTTAAACACTTTTCACCTCCATTTCCATAATTCTCTTCTAAGACAAAGGGTTGGTTTTTTTGAGGAGGGGGTTGGTGTTTTTTTAAACTTCATGTTACTTTTATTATTCTGTCCATGTAATACTTGTTGGTATAGTTACCACCTGAGTAATTTGGGTGAACTTTCAGAAGCACTTACTGAAAATTTTCCTTGTAGGATGTGAAATTCCCTAATATCATTAACAACAGCATTTCCTTGTTAAAGTACTCCAAAAATATAGACACTTTTCTCATTTTGTAGTGAAAGCATCTGGAGCCTCAGATCTTTGGGTGCTGTGGTGGTCCCTTTCCGTGGCTGGTTACAGTTGGTTCTGAGGATAAATAAGTTTTTTTAAAGTGGTAGCCTAATTTCTGTTGCTGCCCTTTGCCAGCCTTAAACATTTGAGAATTCTGGTAATCTTTACTCTTAATCCTGTTCCCTTATAATGAACCTGAAATTTTATCTGCTAATCAGAATATTGCTTACCAGTAATGACCAGTTTATGATACGTATCGCTACCCATTCCCATTTCTTCTCCAAATCTCTAAATTTCTTTTTTCCCCAATTTAGAACAGTATATCTTACATGCTTTTTCTTTATATTAGACATTTTAAAAATATGAATCATTTTAGAATAAATTAGATCAGATTCTGATAATGAGCTTTTCTTATTTCCTTTTAAAGATACTGCATCAGTAATTCTCTGGCTACTCTCTTTGGAATCCAGCTCACAGAGACTCATGTACCACTTCAAGATTATGAGGCCAGCAATAGCGTGACACCCAAAATGGTTGTACTGGATGCGGGGCGTTACCAGGTAAAGAACTGACTTTTAGGAGCTACTGATGACTTTATATGTGCTACTCAGTGCGGTCCTGGTCAACAATAGCTAAAGATCAGGACTTCGGTTCTCTTTTCTAAGACATTGTTTTAAATCCTTTATGGAATGTCAAACACTTCTTAAAAAAGATTTATTTATTTGAGAGAGCACGCAGGGGGAGGGGCAGGAAGAAACGGAGCAGGATCCCTGCTGAGCGCAGAGCCAGACCAGGGTGGGCCGGCCTCCATCCCAGGATTCTGAGATCTTGATCTGAGCTGAAATCAAGAGTCCACTGGCTGCTTTACTGACTGAAGGCACCCAGGCACCCCTGGAATGTCGAACAGTTCTTAATCCAGTTGGACCCAGTTGCATTAATCTTTTTCCTTACTGGTATTTTTTTTTATATATTTAGTGAAGTTTTGAGAAAATTAGCATTAGCAATTAGTCTTTATACAAATCATATCCAAAATTCATCTCAAAAATTAAAATCTGAATGTAGATAATATAAATATTTAAAATATTCAAGAATGTATAAGACCTGATTCAGGATTTGGTCAAAAGCTATCTAATTTCCCTACCTTTCTTCCCTCCATGAAATTTATTTATTAGTAGGCCTCTATATAATACTAACAACATAGCAGCCAAGAGTATAGACTCTGGAGTTAGAATTCCTGAATTGGATTTCAGGCCTTCTTCATATAGTCTGTGTGACTGTATGCAAGTTATTTGAACTTTCTGTGCTGATTCTTTATCTGTAAAACAGAACAGTAATAAGGGCTAGTAGTTGTAGGATTGAATGCAACGGTATATAAAAATGCCAAGAACTCTGCCTTGGAACGTAGGAGGTAATAAGTAAAATGTTGGTATTTAAAAATAATTGATAAAACAATAAAAAGGGAACCCCCAAAATAGAATAAATAATTGATACAGTCAGTAGTTGGTTGACAGACATTAACCCGGATTAACTATAACTCTCCACCTACTCTGTTCTATACTCATGAAGCTAAATGGGGCTGAAAAGAAACTACCTGTACTGACTGGTCTTATGAAATATCACTACCAACTTCAAGTGAGTCCTTAGTAGAACACCGTCAGTTGTCCATGTCTCCCAGTTTCCTGGGGTTACGTCTCACCTCCTTTCACTTCAGACTCAATCCTTGTTTGACATACCTGATGCCCTTGCCTCCTATTCTCTGAGAAAATAGAAGCAGTCAGAAGAGATTTTCTACGTATTCCTCCCACTGCATCTACCATGTACTCTGTTTTGACTCCTGTCTTAATGCATGAATTGTCTGTGCTCCTGCTAAGACCAGTCTTTGTGTTTTAGATCTTACTCTCTAACCTGCTCAAAGATGGCTCCAACAATTTACTTCTCTTTCTTGCGTCATCAGGGTTTCTCTCAGTTCCGAATCCTTCTTACCAGGAAACATGCTATAATCTCATCTTTAAAAATAACCCTCTCTTGACCCTGTAATTCCCCTCCAGACACTACTTTCTGCTTCCCTGTACAGCATTACTCTTCAAAAGTTAATTAGACATTGGGAAAATGGGTGTTAGTTGATATTTTATAAAGAATAATTTGAAAGCAAAGTAGATGATCCAATAATTGATAAGAAATAAAACTTCTTTTCCCTTGTATTTTTCTTTGTTACTTACAGAAGCTAAGGGTTGAGAGTCCGGGATTTTCTCATTTCAACCCTTCTAATCAGGAACAAAGACCAAACACACCCACCGGTAAGCATCTTCTGTTTCCTAAGAACGCACCTCAGCAAGCGTAGGGTATGGTATGGTACTTAAACAGGTGCTCTAAATTAGCTTTAAGATATAGGACCTGGTTGAATTGAGAGTTTGATTTGGCATTATTAGCACCTTAAACCATTTGGATATGTACATTTTTGTATCACTTTAATACAATTTAACTTAGCCTCCAGACTTTTGTTCAAGGCATTGAAAATAAAGCCTGTTAGCTTGTAGCAGCTATAGTTTTATAGTTTTGTGATGTCTTTGGGCAGATAGGAAAATTTAAAAGCTAGGGACATGAAATTTCAAGTGGCGCCTGAAGAACTTCAATTAAGGTTTCTGGGGCTAAAACCAAAAACTATTCTTGTTCAGCCTTTTGCCTTTGCTCTGAGGGTCTGTTTTCCTTTCCTAAGAATCTCTGTCCTATTCATGAAAGGTCTACAGTAGGATAAGAGTCCATCAAGGGATCTCTATATAATAAAACCATAAAATTGCTGCATTTCTCTTCTTGTATTTCCAGTATCCTTAGGTGACCAACCATCTGGGGTGAGAATTTCTGGCCAAAACAGCAGTGTTCGGGGAAGAGGGATTACCCGCTTGCTAGAGAGCATCTCCAATTCCTCCAGCAATATCCACAAATTCTCCAACTGTGAGACTGCACTCTCACCTTACATGTCCCAGAAAGATAGATACAAATCTTTCTCTTCCTTATCTTAATGATGGTATTTTTTTCAATTTCTGGAAAAATAACAGGCCCAACTTCCCTTCTGACTACAGTCATTAAAACAGATCACATCAATGAAAATGTCACCACTGTAAAAACTACTTAATTTGTAAGAAAATTCTGTTTCATAGTAAAAAAGTAGTTGGAGAAGATCTTGGCATTTTTGCTTTTTTTTCTTTTTTGAGGGGTGGTTCTACTTCCTGATTGTATGATGTGAACACCATTAAAGTTTTGAGTCCTTTAAGAACAGAACTGGCATTTCAGAGTTGTCCTTTTGAGAGTATTTTGATAATCTTTCCCTCTACAATAAAGGTATTGAGTATCTGTTAGGAAAGGCTTTTTAAATAGTGTTAATCTCTTTCTTCCCACTATGAAATGTTGGAACTTTTTTGAGTACCTACTTTATGGACATCTGTATCCTCTTGTGCAGTCCTTACAACCACTCTGAGAAAGGAGATCACCTCCATTTTACACACACGGACACAAATGCAAGCTCAGAGATTGAGGGCGTATTCAGGAGAAACTGTTAACTGACTCCAAAGAATGTTTCTCATATATGGCGCTGCAACCTCCTTTCCATCTATTTTTGGTATCAGATCTTTGAATAAGAAACAACTCACACAATGTAAGTTTATATTACATTTTCTACTAGCGGATTAAAAAAAAATCGTACATCTGAGCTTTGAATACATCTCTTTTTTCAAAATCAACATGACAGAAGGACGACCTGTGTGGCTCACTCAACTGTGCCCGACTCTTGATTTGGCTTCGGTCATGATCTCAGGGTTGTGAGATCAAAGCCCTACCTTAGGCTCACGTGTGGGTATGGAGCCTGCTTAAGACTCTCTCTCTCTCTCTCTCTCTCTCTCTCTCTCTCTCTCTCTCTCTCTCTCTCTCTCTCTCTCGGCGCCTGGGTGGCTCAGTTGTTAAGTGTCTACCTTCGGCTCAGGTCATGATCCCAGGGTGCTAGGATCGAGCCCCGCAAGGTGCTCCCTGCTCCACTGGGAGCCTGCTTCTTCCTCTCCCACTCCCCCTGCTTGTGTTCCCTCTCTCGCTGGCTGTCTCTATCTCTGTCAAATAAATAAATAAAATCTTAAAAAAAAAAAAAAAAGATTCTCTCTCTGCCCCTCCCTCCTACCCTCCCCTCTCTTCCTCTCTGGGGGAAAAAAATCAGCATGACAATAATTGGATTGGCTGAGGAAGTGAAGGGAAGGCCTAAAATTAAAATTCAGATCCATGGATTTAGGTGCCTAAGTCCTGTGCCATCTGAATTTTTTTTTTTAAAGATTTTTTTATTTATTCGGCAGAGATAGAGACAGCCAGCAAGAGAGGGAACACAAGCAGGGGGAGTGGGAGAGGAAGAAGCAGGCTCATAGCGGAGGAGCCTGATGTGGGGCTCGATCCCATAACGCCAGGATCACGCCCTGAGCCGAAGGCAGACGCTTAACCGCTGTGCCACCCAGGCGCCCCCATCTGAATTTAATCTAAAACATATTTTAAAAATTTTATAGGTCATGTTATACTTTTGATGTATATGTGTCAGATAAACCAAACAATAGGTCCCAAGAATTTACTATAGGAGAATAGCTGTTCTTTCTCTTGAGAGCAAATCAACCCCCCAAACCATATTAGTAAAATTCAAACTCCTGTCTCCTTTTTTCCCCCTGAAAATTCTTTTGGCAGCAAATCTGAGGTATTAACTACCCTTCAAGAAGACTTTACGAGTGAGGGGGATACTCCTAACTATACTGGTTGAAAGTGATTTCTGCTCTATCTTCAGGAGTGTTTTCTTTGTTATCTGACAACACTTAGCTTTTAATTGTTGCTGTTTGGGTTCATGAGCTATCTTTTCCTCAGTTGCCAACTTTGAGGTGCCCATACTTCTGTACAAAGATGTTCAGTAAATGTTAGAATGAATAATTGCCATTATCTTCTCCCATTTGGTAGGTTGCCTTCTAGTTTTGTTGACTGTTTCCTTCGCTGTGCAGAAGCGTTTTATTTTGATCAAGTCCCAGTAGTTTTTTGTTTTTGTTTTGTTTTTTTGCCTTTGTTTCCCTTGCCTCAGGAGATCTATCTAGAAAAATTCCCACAGCTCATGTCGGAGAAATTACTGCTTGTGCTCTCTTATGGGATTTTAATTGTTCCCTGTTTCACATTTCGCTCTTTAATCCATTTTGAATTTATTTTTGTGTGTGGTGTAAGAGAGTGGTCCTGTTTCTTTTGCCTGTTGCTGTCCAGTTTCCCAACACCATTTGTTGAAGAGACCATCCTTTTTCAATACTTAAAAAGATAATCCAGTTAAAAATTAAGCAGAATACATGAATAGACATTTTTCCAAAGAAGACCTACAGACGGCCAACAGACACATGAAAAGATGTTCAACGTCACTCATCAGGGAAATATAAATCAAAACTACAATGAGATATCTCCTCACATGAGGCAGAATGGCTAAAATCAACAGCACAGGAAATAACAGGTATTGTCAAGGATGCAGAGAAAGGGGAACCCTCTTGCACTGTTGGTGGGAATGAAAACTGGTGCAGCCGCTTTGGAAAACAGTATGGAGATTCCTCAAGAAGTTGAAAATAGAGCCTACCCTATGTCTCAGCAATTGCACTACTAGGTATTTACCCAAAGGCTACAAACATAGTGATCACAAGGGGCACTTGCACCCCAATGTTTATAGCAGCAATGTCCGTAATACTCAAACTGAAATGAGCCCAGATGTCCATTAACAGATGAATGGATAAAGAAGATGTGGTATATAGATATACAATGGAATATTAGCCATCAAAAAAATGAAATCCTACCATTTGTGGTGACATGGATGGAAGTAGAGGGTATTATGCTAAGCGAAACAAGTCCAAGAAAGACAAATGTCATGATTTTACTCATCTGTGGAATTTAAGAAACAAAACATGATCATAGGGGAAGGGAGGGAAAAAAAAGATGAAATCAGAAAGGAAGACAAAACCATAAGACACTCTGAACTATAGGAAACAGGGTTGCTGGAGGGGGGGTGGGTGGGGGGATGTGGTAACTGGGTGATGGGCATTAAGGAGGGTACTTGATGTAATGAGCACTGGGTGTTATATGCAACAGATGAATCACTGAACTCCATCTCTGAAACTAATAATACACTATATGTTAATTAATTGGATTTAAATTAAAAAATTAAACAATTTTAAAATAATAAAAAAATAAAATGTCAGAGCCACATGGTTTAACTGGAGATTCCTAATTTTCGAGGAATAGATCTGTCCAATATTAAAAAAAAAAAAGTCTGTATCCAATCTGGGCTTATTCAGGAGAGAAGTGATTTAGCATTAGAAAATCTATAATGGGGCACCTGGGTAGTGCAGTTGTTAAACGTCTGCCTTCAGCTCAGGGCGTGATCCTGGCGTTCTGGGATCGAGTCCCACATCAGGCTCCTCCGCTGGGAGCCTGCTTCTTCCTCTCCCACTCCCCTGCTGTGTTCCCTCTCTCGCTGGCTGTCTGTCACATAAATAAATAAAATCTTTAAAAAAAAAAAGAAAAATCTATAAATGTCAATTATTACATTAATAGATTCAAGGGAGAAAAGCATGTTATTAGAATGGATGGAGAAAAAAGCATTTTACTAAATTCAACACATATTCATGACAAAAATTCCAAGCAAACTAGAAATAGGATTGGAACTTCCTTAGCCTGATGAAAAGCATCTACAAAAATTCTACATCAAATGTTGTTAATGGAGAAGCTTTAAAAGCAGCTCCTTTAAAATCAGGAATAAGACAAAATGCCCTCCGTTTTGCTTCTATTCAACATTGTACTGGAGTTTCTATCACACACAATGTAAGAAGGAAAATAGAAGATTTGGAAAAGAATAAGTTGTCATAATCACAGATACAGTTGTCTACATAAAAGCTCAAAAGATCTACAGATAATGGGTAGAAATAGTAAGTTTGGCTGGCTATAAGATCAATATTAAAAATAAAATGCATTTCTACACATCAGCAACAGTTTGGAAAAATATTTTTAAAAAGAGAAGACAGCATTTGATAACAGCAAAAAACCTGTGAGGTACCAAAGGAATAAATCTGACAAAACGACATATAAGACCCATATGTAGAAAATTATACAACTTTAGTGGAAAACATTAATAAAGGCCTACACAGATTTCTTTAATATTGAGTCTTTCTATAGATAGGTTTTCTCTCTATAGATTGGTTTTCTAGCAAAAAAAAAAAAAAAAATCAAGATTTCAATTCTGCCTGGACTCATCTATAGATGGAATGCAATTTTAAAATCCCAGCCTTGTTTCTGTGGGATTTAGTAAGCCAATTCTGGGAAGAATAGAGGAAAAAGCCAGGACACTCCTGTAGAAGAATGTGGTAAGGAGCAAGTCGGCCTGGCCTTCGATTTATTATAGAGCTTATTATAATGATAATTAAGATGGAGATATTGCAGTAAGGATAGACAATGAATGGAACAGAGTCAAAAGACCCATGCATTTATGGAACTGATATAGGACAGGAGGGACATTTCAGACCAATGGGACTATTTAGAAAATGGTCCACTTAGACGCTTGTCTATTTAGAAACAATTGATAAATGCATGAAGGGAAAACAACTGAAATTAGACCCCTTCCCTACTTTTTTCAAAAAAGCAGGGGCGCCTGGGTGGCACAGCGGTTAAGCGTCTGCCTTTGGCTCAGGGCGTGATCCCGGCGTTATGGGATCGAGCCCCACATCAGGCTCCTCTGCTATGAGCCTGCTTCTTCCTCTCCCACTCTCCCTGCTTGTGTTCCCCCTCTCACTGGCTGTCTCTATCTCTGTCAAATAAATAAAATCTTAAAAAAAAAAAAAGCAATTCCACTTGGTCTAAGGATTTAAATATGAAAAATTTTTAATTTTAGAAGACGTGGAATATCTGACTTTGAGGTCATAAGGATTTTTTGAAGACATAACAGAGTTCACTATAAAAAACTATTGATACGTGTGACTACCTCAAAGAATTTGTGTTCGTTAAAACAAGAACAGACTACAGAGACTGTGAAAAGACAATCCACAGGCTGGAAATTATAAGCGCGGAGTCAGGATAGTGGTTGCCTCTGGGGAATGAGAGTGAGAAAGCAGAGAAATACATGTGTCAAATATTTCATTTAAAGGGACAATACAAAGCAAATCTTAATAGAGGCTTTTTGGTGGCTCAAGCAATAGTGAGATAGAGTTTCTTTCTCTCAAATTAACAATTTTTTAATCTTTAAGACGGTTTCTGCTAGTTGATATGGAAAGGGCCAGAGTTCATGAGTCACCTGAAACTTCTACTTCAGAAGATAAAGACATGGGGCGCCTGGGTGGCTCGGTGGGTTAAGCGTCTGCCTTAGCTCGTTGTGATCCCAAGGTCCTTCAGGTCGTGATTCCAGGGTCCTGGGAGGGAGACCCGGCTTGCCCGGCTTGTCCGGCTCCCTGCTCAGCAGGGAGTCTGCTTCTCCCTCTCTCTCTGCCTGCTGCCCCCCTCTGCTTGCGTGCTCTCGCTCTCTCTGCGCCAAATAAACAAAACCTTAAAAAATAAATAAGGAAAGGAAAAGAAGATAAAGGCAGAAGTGCTCAATGTGATGCATTAGTAAATTAGGTGCCTGAATCAGCGGCTACGCTGAGACTTTGTCTCTTTCCTTGGCTTTAAAGAGAAAAACAAACCCACACCTTTCTATCAGCCCCGGCTGGATGCCACCTTGGGAATTTATTCACCCACCACATCTCAGTTTGAGGAACCTAAAAAGTCCATTTCTCGTTTGAGATGACAGACAAGGATGGCAATTTAAATAAATTTGGCTTCCCGGGAGCTGAGAGGCAAATCTGCTAGCAGAGTCCAAAGAGCATCTACCATTTTTACTAAAATTTGCTCAAAATAACATACACCTTCTGGGGCGCCTGGGTGGCACAGCAGTTAAGCGTCTGCCTTCGGCCCAGGGCGTGATCCCGGCGTTCCGGGATCGAGCCCCACATCAGGCTCCTCCGCTGGGAGCCTGCTTCTTCCTCTCCCACTCCCCCTGCTTGTGTTCCCTCTCTCGCTGGCTGTCTCTATCTCTGTCGAATAAATAAATAAATAATCTTTAAAAAAAAAATAACATACATCTTCTGTCTCCCACGGGCACACAATGGTGTTAAACATGATTATTTTACCGCCAGAACAGGTCACAAAGGAGGGTGATGAGCGCTTAAAAAGCCTTTAGTAATATCAGGCCCTTGGCTTTTACCACATGCTATCTGAGCTCTTGTGGAATTCTTCAAGTTCTCAGGCACCTGCTTTTAACCAGAAAAGGACTTATTGGGGACCAAAGTGCCGCTGACCGCGACCTAAACTTAGAATTAAGCGTACTCATTCCAGTTCCACTTGGATATATTTAAATAAAATACAAGCACACTCCTGCTAAATTTCTACCAGCTCTTTCTAGCCAACGGAACATAATTTCATCTCCGCCTCTCTCAGGACACGGAACACTTTTCATCTTGTAGTAAAGCAGTGTAGGTATATTTTGTCTCCCCAACTTGAGGACAAAAAGACATTCTTTTTAATATCACTACGATCATTTGGAATAGGTACTTTATGTACAAATTCAAAAGGTACAAAGGGTACGCAGTAACCTCTATGCATGACATGCATGACACCACTGCTCCCCGCGTACTCCATTTTTTCCCCCGAGGCAACCAATATTGCCAGTTTCTTGGATATCCTTCGTCCGTGTTTTACACCTATCAAACCATACCAAACATGTGTACATTTGTATATTCTTTATCCTCTCAGAAAAAAATAATAGGGGAGCACTCTTCTGCACCTTATTTCTTTCTACTCGATGTATCTTGGAGCTCATTCCACATCATCCTATAGAGTTTCCTCCTGCTTTTTAACAGGCGCTTGTATTTATAAGCGCGTGTAGCAAGACACTGTTGTGTGGGTGTGGCATATCCCCGTCCATCAATGGCTTCTTATCTCTTACTGTTACAAAAGCTGCAATGAATAGCCTTGTACATACATAGTTCTGCGCGTGTGCAGGTTTCCCCACACTCTCACCGCACAGTGTGCTATCAACCTGGGCTGTTTGCCAGTGTGAGAGGTGAACATGGTAATGCAGTCTAATTTAAATCGCATTTCTCTTATTATGAGGCTGAGAATATTTTATATGCTTAAAAACAATTTTATGTTTCCTTTTTTTATTAACTAAGCATTCCTATTCTTTGTCCGCTATGCTTTTGAATTGTTTTTAACCTTAATTTTTGGAAGCCCTTTAGGGTATGAGCTGCAAATATTTTAGCCCATCTTTTTGTGCTTCTATTATCCTGATTAATTGCGGCTTTTGCCATACTGAAATTTTTATTTTTATGTTGATCAGATTCATCGATCTTTTATGTTTTGGAGCTTTATATTGCATTAATAAATGTCTTCCACACATTGAGATACAAATATATCTTTGCTGGGGCACCTGATGGTACAGTTGGTTAAGCATCTGACTCTTGGTTTCGGCTCAGGTCATGATCTCAGGGTCATGAGACTGAGCCCCGTGTTGGGCTCCACACTCAGCGTGGGGTCTGCTTGAGATTCTCCCTCTCCCCCTGCCCCTCCTGCTTGTGCTCTCTCTCTCTCTCTAAAATAAATATTTTAAATATATATTTATATATACTCGCTTCTCAGACTTCTAGAATTTCATTTTTTTATATTTTAATTTTTGATCCATCTAAATTGTATCCTGGTGACAGTGTGACATGGATTCAGACTGCATTTTTTCTAGATGGTTAACCAGTTTCCCCAGATCGTTTTTTAAATCCATGTTCTCACAATAATTTCAAAATGCCGATTTTTCATTTAATAAATTCCTACGTATATTTAGGTCTAATTCCAGACTTTCTGTTCTACTCATGTACTCATTGTCCTATTTTACTTATAGTTTTGCAACAAGTATCTGGTTGTACATCTGTAATTATTTGGTATGGCAAAGGAATGATTCATTCATTTTTAACCCAATCCCTACCCTTCTGCGAGGTCAAGTTTGCTTATTTTATTTATCTATTTATTCATTCCACTCATGCAGCCATTTATTTACTAGTCAAACATTTATTAAACAGCTTCTTAATACCCGGCATTATACCAGCGCCGGAGAGAAAAAGGTGAACGGCGGTCCCTGCTCTCAGAGAGTTCACGGACAAGTGGGCACACATGGTACCCAGTGAACGTCAACTATTGGTAGAGTTAGCGGTCAAGAGCATGGCCCCCGAGGCCGACAGTCTCCATGCAGATTTGGGCTCCACCACTGACTCGCTGTACGGCCTTGGGCAAATTGCTTAACCTCTCTGCTTCTCATCTAAAAGTGGTGATAGTAACACTTACCTTTTAGGGTTGTTATGAGGATTAAAACAGTTAATACATTTAGAATATTCCTGGCACCAAGCAAATTCTAGGTAAGACAACCCTGCCGTCACCCCCCACAAGCCTCGGGGATGTCTCGATGCTCTGATAAGATGTCCTCTCCCCCGCCTCTCATCTCTGGTTGGCAGGAATGTTACCATGGCCCAAGACCCTACCACTCCCTCGCACCCAACCACTGTGAGTGGCTTCACTACCTCCTGTCTTGAGACTATTGAAACCAATCTCATTTATTTCTGTTTACATCAACCACGCCCACCCCATGCTCCCAAACACCAGACTCAGGTCATCCTGAGGATCCCCATACAACTCTGCACATTTCTTTTCTGGTCCCATCTCCCAGCCCTCCCCATGTCATAAACCCTTCTACTGGGACCTCCGGAGCTCAAGGGGGGTTGTGGGTGCATCCTCCATTATACACCACCTCTTGTCAGAACATTCCCTTCTTCTTCATGTTTCTCTGTTCTCTCCACTTCAGGTTGGCTCTTTCCCACCTTCCTCATACCCCTGGGCCCGGAGGGGAGACAGGTGCCCCTGGCTCCTCATTTTCCCTCACCTCTCCCTAAGAACTTCCAGGTTGGCGTGTCCTGTGGATAGTCACCTACCCCTCCTTGCTGTTGTCACCTACTCTGCCAACCATGGTTCTTGGTGATTTCAGTCTCCATGGAGATGATCTTTTCAAATCCTGATGTCTCAGTTCTTTGACATCCTCTCCTCGGTGAAGTTGTCCTGCACCCCACTTCAATTATCCACTCTCCTACTCATATCCTGATCCTTATAATTACCAGTAACACAACCCCAGAATACATTCATTTCAAATTCTGTGCTCTACTCACCACCTTGGTTTTTTTAGCTCATATCTTCTGGCACCCCAAGTTCAACAATTCTTCTGTTGCATGTGGAACCTGTAATATGTTGATTCAATCACCATTTCCCCATCTCTTACCACACACAGTCTTCATTTTGCTTTTTACCATGTTAAAATGCACAATCAAGTGTCACCCCCTTGCATACAATCTTATCTCCTTTGCTGATCTTTTCCTTTCTTTGGTACAATCCACTCCTTGCTAAACCCAACTCTGCCCACTCTGTCACCTGCGCATCTGATAATAACTAGAGAAAGACGCATTACCAGGCTGTGTCATCTCACTATAGATTTATGATAATCACCTCAAGGGCACCCTTAATGCTACTGTATTACCCTAGTCCCTCACTCTCCCACTCTTCTGGATGGCTCTTTCATACCTTCTTTCGTCAAAACTCCAACACCTCCTACCCCATCCTCACTCCTAGCTTTGCACTTTACTGAGAAAGAAGTAGCATTCAGAAGAGAACTTATACAAGCTCCCACCATGACATATACGCAGCCACTGGCATCTGTCCTCTATCTGTGTCCTAGCCACCCCAGCCTGCTGGAAGGGATTATTTGCTCACACTTCTCCTTAAGGTCAACACCACTCCTTCGATCTAAATCTCATCCCTCTCACTCAGAGCATTGTGCCTGCAATTCTTTTTTTCTCTGGCATCCTTCATGCTTCCTTCTCTATTTGATAATTCCCATTACTTTAAAAACTTGTTATTATTTCTCCCATTAAAAATAAAAACAATTGGGGCGCCTGGGTGGCTCAGTCAGTTGAGCATCTGACTCTTGATTTTGGCTCAGAGTCATGAGATCAATCCCCGCATCCAGCGTGGAGCCTGCTTGGGATTCTCCCTCTCCCTCTCCCCCTCCTCCCACTTTCTCTCTCTAAAAAAAGAAATAAAATTTAAAAATAAATAAATAAAAATAAGTAATCCTTGTAGTTCTCTGTATTGCTCCATTATCGGCTCTCTTAGAGCAAAGCTTCTCAAAAGAATTGTCTTTTCTTCCTTTCCTCTCCTCCCATTGTCTCCTGAACTCAGTAGGGCATCTGCCCCTGTCATTCAGCCATAATTATTCTTATCAAGGTCACCAGTGACTTTCATATTGCTAAGTTGAATGCTCGATCTCAGTCTTAATTAACCTACCAGCAGCATTTCTTAGATACAGTTGAAACAGGTCCTTCACTTGGTTTCTAGGACACCACATTCTCTTGGTTCGTTCCTGCTTACTAATTGTTCATCAGTCTTAGCTGTATTATCTCCCTTCCTCCAGATTTTATATTTCCTCAGGGCTCAGCCTCCAGGAAGAATAAACCCTACTGACACCCTGGTTTTGGACTTCTAGACTCCAGCACGTTGAGAGAATAAAATTTCTGTTGGTTTAAGCCATCCAGTTTGCAGTAACTTGTATGGCAGTCCTAAGAAATTAATACGTACTTGAATAAACTACTTCAAAACAGACCAGTCAACCGTTAATGGCGATTTCCTTCTCAATTCACGTAACAGAGTTCTTTCTGTAACTACCAAGACCCTGAACCACCTCTTTGACTTTGCTTCCCACCCCTTCCTTTGCTCACTCTGTGGCAACCACACTATTCTCTTGCTGTTCGGTTCGCACTCCAGGCACACTCCCGCCGTAGGGCCTGTATGCTGGGTTATCTGCCTGGAATGCTCTTCCTATAGATAGCCATGCAGCTCTTCCCTTACCTTCTTTACGTGTTTGCTCAAATGCCATCTTCTAAAATGGAGAAATTCCTAGAAACTCACAAACTACGGAAGCTGAACCAAGAAGAAATAGAAAATTTGAACAGACCGATAACTGGCGAAGAAATTATATCAGTAATTAAAAAAAAAAAAAAACCCTCCCAACAAACAAAAGTCCAGGACCAGATGGCTTCAAGGCGAGTACTACCAAACATTTAAAGAAGAGTTAACACCTATTCTTCTCAAACTATTCCAAAAAACAGAAAAGGAAAACTTCCAAATTCGTTCTATGAGGCCAGCATTATCGTACACCAAAACCAGATAAAGACATCATAAAAAAAGAGAACTACAGGCCAATATCCATGACAACTGCTCTGTATAGATAAGTATTTTCATGATTTGTCCTGCAAACTGACCACCTAGACCTGCACATACACAGACAGGCTAAGGAATTTGTTTGTGAGACTCCTGCTGTGTGAATAACCTTAGAAGCCTTATTGTTTAAAATATATTGTCTGGCCTCCAGGTCAGATCTTGCCCTTCTGTTCTGGACACCAAGAGCTACAAATCTTGTCTCACATCCACTCCTGCTCCAGGCTGGGCTGTCTCCCCAGAAAGGAATCAGGGAGAAGAGGCAGACACACGCAGCCCAGGCTCCTTGAAAATATAGAAACGCAGCTCTCTCCAAACTGCATGTAGGAGAACAAATGTTTAATCTCAAACTTTGTTATTTGCCCTATAAATATGGCCCTTATGGGGATGGTCAGTTGGAAGTCTCACCTGAGGGGAGGACACTCTGCCCAGGCCTCTCAATCAGGACTCCAGCTTGGCTGTTCCCACTGGGCTTTCCCGGCTGATGAGGTTGGATGTTGTAAGTACTGGGTCCGATGTAACTTTGCCTTATTCTCATTTATTGCCTGCTCTTACCTTCATCTATGTGTAGATTCCTTTCGTCTTCGGTCTCTATTAGGTTTCTATAATAGTAATAATAAAGTTTTCTTTCTTTTTGAAACCAAAACATGGCTATTGTGAATCTTTTGTGCAGAACATAAATATAGATGCAAAAATCCTCAACAAAATACTAGCAAACTGAATCCAACAATACATTTAAAAAATTATTTATCATGATCAAGTGGGATTTATTCCTGGGTTGCAAGGGTGGTTCCATATTCACAAATCAATCTACATGATACATCACATCAGTAAGAGAAAGGATAAGAACCATATGATCATTTCAGGAGACATAGAAAAAGCATTTGATGAAGTACAACATCCTTCCGTGACGAGAACTCTCTACAGCCACACACAAAAATAAACTCAAAATGGATTAAAGGCCTAAATGTGAGACCTGAAACCATAAAAATCTTAGAAAAGAACACAAGCAGTAACCTCTTTGACATCAGCCTTAGCAAGTTTTTTCTATTTTTTTTTTTAAGATTTTATTTATTTATTTGACAAAGAGAGAGGGAGTGCGGCAGAAGCAAGCTCCCTGCTGAGCAGGGAGCCCGACGCAGGACTCGATCCCAGGACCCTGGGATCATGACCTGAGCTGAAGGCAGATGCTTAACTGACTGAGCCATCCAGGCACCCTGCAACTTTTTTCTAGATATTTCTCCTGAGGCAAGGGAAACAAAGGCAAAAATAAACTATTGGGACTTCATCAAAATAAAAATCTTCTGCACAGCAAAGAAAACAACCAACAGCACTACAAGGCAGCCTACTGAGTGGGAGAAGATATTTGCAAATGACATATCCAATAAAGGGTTAGTATCCAAAATATATAAAAAACAGTTACAACTCAACACCAAAAAACCCCAAATTATCTGATTAAAATTGGCAGAAGACATGAACAGACATTTCTCCAGAGACGACATCCAGATGGCCAACAGACACAAGAAAAGATGCTCAACGTCACTCATCTTCAGGGAAATGCAAATCAAAACCACAATGAGATATCACCTCACACCTGTCAGAACAGCTAAAATCAACAAACAAGAAACAACAGGTGTTGGCGAGGATGTGGAGAAAAAGGAACCTTCATGCACTGTTGGTGGCAACGCAAGCTGGTGCAGCCACTGTGGTAGACAGTATGGAGGTTCCTCAAGTTAAAAATAGAGCTACCCTTCAATCCAGGAGATGCACTACTGGTATGGGATATTTACCCAAAGAATACAAAAACACGAATTCAAAGGGATACATGCCCCCTGATGTTTACAGCAGCATTATCTACAGTAGCCAAGATATGGAAACAGCCAAGTGTCCATCAGTTGATGAATGGACAAAGCAGTGGTATATAAGTAAATGGAATATTATTCAGCTGTGAAAAAGAATGAAATCTTGCCATTTGCAATGACGTGAGTAGAGCTAGGGAGTATAATGCTAAGCAAAATAAGTCAGAGAAAGACAATACCATATGATTTCACTCATATGTGAAATTTAAGAAGCAAAACAAATGAGCAAAGGGGAAAAAAGAGAGACAAATCAAGAAGCAGACTCATAGAGAACAAATAGAGGGTTACCGGAGGAGAGGTGTGTAGGGGGATGGGTTACATAGGTGATGGGGATTAAGGAGTGCACTTGTGATGAGCAGTGGTGATGTGTAGAATTGTTAAATCACTATACTGTACACCTGAAACTAATTTTAACACTGTAGTTAACTGGAATTAAAATTAGAACTTAAAAACAAGAAAGAAAACGCATCTTCATGGAGTCAACTTCTTCAAAATAGCTGTTCCCCCACATTCTCTGCTCCCTAGCCCGATTTATAGTTCACCATTGCAGTTAGAAGCATCTGATATACTTTGTTTCACTCACTCATTTTATTGACGATGGCCTTTTCCCATCATTAGAATGTAAGCTCCATGGAGACAGGGAATTTTTCTCTCTCTTCTGTTCGTTGCTGTTTTTACGTTGTCTGGCAAAAGCTGATGATCAATCATTTGTTGAATGAATGAATGAATGAATGAGGTTGCCTGTTATTCCTCTTTTTTTCAGTCAAAATAATGGGGCCATCTTATTAATTGATACAGAGCTTTTGTTTTTTATTATAGAAATGTTCAAACATGTAAAAGTAGAATATATAATGTACCTTTCACCTGGTTGAACAATTATCAATACAAGTACGACCAATTTTGTTTCATCTGTATTTCCACCCATTCCCTGTACCTCCCAACAGATTAGTTTGAAGCAAATCCCAAACATCATATCATTTTAATTTGTAAAGATTCCATTGTGTAACTCTGAAAGATAAGGAGTCCTTTAAAAAGAACACAATTTTATCACACCTAAAATCAGTTAATTTCTTAATATCATCATATAATCAGTGTTCACATTTTCCCAACTGTATTATAAATGTTTTTCTTTCATTTTCCACTTTTTTAGTTTGAATCAGGCTACAAATAAGGATATTCTAATTTGCTAGATATCTATTAGGATATTCTAATTCACCAGATATCTACTAGGATATTCTGATTCGCCAGGTATCTACTAGGATATTCTGATTCGCTAGGTATCTACTAGGATATTCTGATTCGCTAGGTATCTACTAGGATATTCTGATTTGTTGGTGCATCTTTTACTCTACAGGTTCTTCCTTTATATTCTGCAAATCTGGGGTTGAAAAAACCAGCTCCATAGTACTAATTTCTCACAATTGTATTGCATTTTCCCATAGTCTGGGTTTTGCTGATTGCATGGCTGCGTTCCTGAGTGTCCTTTAACGTGTTCCTTTGTCTCCTGTGTCACCTATAAACTGATAGATGCTTGGTCACATTTTGGTTCTTCTGTTTTTCTCAAACTTGCTTTACTGGAGGTACTTGTACTTCTAATAGAAGGAACAGTCTCTTGTTTTCTTTCTGTCTTTTTTTTTTTTAGGGGTGACGATCATTGCCCAAATCCAGTAGTTTAGTAGTGTTGGAAAGACAGTGGCATTCTATCATTCCTCGCCCCATCTTTTTAGCTAAATACTTCCACAAAGAGAAGCCCTTCCATATTCACCCCACATCAGCTATCCGGTTTCCCTGATCATTTAGAAAAGAGAGAGCAAACGTTTCATTTACCTGTTTTCAAATTAATGATTTGTGCTGCTCCTAGCATCTTCCAAAAGTGATCAATGAGTTGTTATTTTAATACCATTATGAATAATAGATACACGTATTTTTATGTGTTTTAATATACTATAGTAATTATCTTTATTGTTGCTCAAATCATCCTCTTCGGCCAATGAAAAAATGATCTCTGAATCCTACTGACACAATTCCAATGGTCCTTGATAACTTCCTTACTCTCTGGTATGACAATATGTTCTAGGCTTGCCTTGTACATTATTTCCTGCCCCAGACCTGAATTAAGCTCCAAAGAGCCCTGTTTTCTTTTGTGAGAAGTAGTATTTAAAAACCACAATCTGAATACTAGCAGTGCCTCACTCCTACTAGGTCAGTGTGCCCTAAAGATTAACTCAGCAGGCCTGGATTATCTAAACCCTGCACATTTCAAAGGAAGGTTTGGCCCTTGACCAGCTCCTGGGAGATAACCTCTAAGCCTCTGGGCTATCCCACCTGATAAGAGTGTTTATCTAGGACCCTGGGCCACACCAGGTAGTCTACGCTAACAATATGATTTATGGGGGTGGGGGTCCTTGGGCCACGTAGTGTCAGTTGATCTCAGGAGGGTCATGCCTACACAACTGAAGCCCTAATGTAAATCCTAACAAGACCTGAGTAAGATTCTGTGGTTGCAATATTTGTGCATGCTGGTACACATCATTGCTGGGAAAATCAAGTGCTGTGTGTATGATTTCACCGGGAAGGGACACATGCAAGCTTGTTTCTGGTCTCTCCGGGTCTCTACCCTATGTGCCTTTTTCCGTGGCTGATTTCACTCTATAATCTTTTGTTGAATAAACTGTAACTGTGAATATAACAGCTTTACTGAGTTCTGTAAATTATTTTAGAGAATCAGTGAACCTGGAGTTGGTCTTGGGGACCGCTGAATATAGTCAGAAACTGTGTCTGGGCCTTTTCAGCAGATAACTGGAGAATCTGTATTTTTTTTTTTTTAAGATTTTATTTATTCATTTGACAGAGAGAGAGACAGCCAGGGAGAGAGGGAACACAAGCAGGGAGAGTGGGAGAGGAAGAAGCAGGCTCCCAGCGGAGGAGCCTGATATGGGGCTCGATCCCAGAACGCCGGGATCACGCCCTGAGCCGAAGGCAGATGCTTAACAACTGAGCCACCCAGGCGCCCCGAGAATCTGTATTTTTAAGATCAAATACATCATGATTTCATTGTATACTCCAAACAAAGTGCAGGTCCCCAGGCTTTTACTTACCTCACTAATCCTGTATCTCTATGGCCTTTCAACCACACCAGAAATACCTGCTTCTTAATGAAAACAAATAATTGGTTTTCTTTACTTTTCCAGTACAACAAACTCAAAATAGCAGCACTAAATCTACCAGCAACACTATAATTATTGAGAACAGTTTAAGGTTTTGTTTTTGTTTTTGCTGTTATTTTTGTCCTTTGGGTGATCCCAGTGGGAATATATGGTCAAATCACTATTTTAAAGTCACGCAAAATAGTTCATCTCTGTGCAACTATGCTATTAACTGGATATGCAGATATTATCACTTGTATTTTATTTTTGCTTCTTAGGGGTTTTTATTTAATTTTGTTTCATAATTTTGTGAAATATTAATGCTTCTAAAGACAAATCTTCATACTATTTAAAGAAGTTCCTCCCTCTACCCCTCTATATAACCATGTTTAAATTTAGTACTATTCCTTTAGTGGTTTTTATTGCATGAGCAAATCCCTGCATGTGTATAGATGTATGTCTGTATCTGTATCAGCCTACAGATACATGCAAATCTTCCTTTTCTAAAATAAACGGTAGCACACTGTACTGTTCTTCTTCACGATGCCCTTTCCACGTAACAACATACCCTAGAGATCACTGCATTGTAGGACGTCCATACTCCTCATTCCTTTTTACACTGTATTATATTTCATCGTGCAGCTGAAGCACTTTTTATTTAACTGTTTTCCTATTGATTCAGGTTGTTAGTCTTATTATTACAGACAGTGCACTAACCGCACCTTGGGCATACATCCTGTCGTATTTCTGTTAGTGTGTCTTCAGGATAGTGTCTTGAACCTAGATCCTTGTATATCACTATATATATAATATATATATAATATATATTTCTTATATAATTATATATAATATATATATAACATATATATTATATATATAATGTTGCTAAATATTGCCAATTTCCCTTGCATCAGGACTGTTGGGCTCTTTTCACACCCACCAACAATGTATCCAGGTGCAGGTTTCACCACAGACCCACCAACAGAGCGTATGGTCCAAATTTTGGATTCTTGCAGATCTTACAGGTTGGAAATATTTCTGTGAGTTTTAATTTACGTTTATCTTACTGTGAGTGATGTTGAACATATTCTTGCACGGTTCAGGGTAATTTTCACTCTTTCTCTGCACTGTCTGTTCATATCGCTGATGATGGCTTCTTCAGGCTTTTCCTTATGTTTCAAATTATTATCTTTCTGCTAACACCGCCTCAAATTTTAGGAAGAATGGGATACACTAAAGAAACCTTAGGTCCTGGTAAAACTGTGGTTGAAGGGTGGTATGTACAAAATTTTAGAATACTGGTTAGGGTTCTGAATTATGAGATTAAAAATCTTGGCTTTCTTGGAAAAATTAATTTCATTTGCTCATTAATTTGGCTGATATTTATTGAGCACATGCTATATTCAAACACTGCTCTAAGCACTGGGAATCCAACGATGAGCTTATTCTCCTATCTGAGGGAGCTAATGAAGAAGGAAACGACATTATTCTTCAGATTCAGGCTGAAAGATTCTCCCTACAAGAATATACTCTTGGTTCATATGATTTTCTCCATGTTTCCATCTGTGATATCCAGAAATTTAGGGTCATCCCTACTCGTGAGTCAAAAGCAGTGGTAAAGTTTTTGTCAAAGAGATGACTATTAGTCCCCGCATTTCGTCTCATTGGCTGCTTTTATCAATGAAGGAGAAACCCCACAGATCTTATTACTGCTAAGTCACACAGCCAAAGCCCCCGGTTTTCAGGTCTTCCTGGGTTATTTCCATACCATCAACATTGTAGAGAAGTTAAGGGAGCAAATATAACACAAATGCAACCATCTGTTTGTCCCCATCGGGTCTAGAGAATAACTCCAATTAATGGGGTCTTGGGCACTTTTTGGTGGTGGCATTGTTTCTGCCTGACTCTTCCCTGTCTCCACCCTATGTGCCAAGCCACAGAGCTCTCCTGAGTCATGGAAGGGGTTCAAAGGGACTGCAAGATGTTTTTAATTTCGTAAGGGAGATAATAAAAACCAATTAGAGAAAAGTGGGAACAGCAAGATAAAAGCAACATGCTGGGAGAGGAGGAAGGCTGTTCTGAACTGGTGAACTATATAGATTGTTCCTGAAGGGAAGGACTAAGGCTCATGGCATGTAGAATGGTACTTAAGCAACTAACATATTGTTCCAGGGTTCTGGATCTCTCTCTGAGAAAAAAAGTTCTATAATAAAGCTCAGGACTTACATAGTTGGACCTCATTTTGGGCCCCAGCTCTGTCACCAACCAGCTGCCTGAATCCTGGACACTCAATTCTTCTGAGCCTCAGTTTCTTCTGAGATAGTGTGGCTATCTGGCTGATAGTGTGACTGTGAGGATCAAAATGGGTCATGTCTTTGAATATGCCTTGTAAAGTTCAATCCTTTAAAAAAATATTTTATTTATTTGACAGAGAGCGTGAGCAGGGGGAGGGGCGGGGCAGAGGGAGAGGGAGAAAGACACCTAAGCCAAGTATGGAGCCTCACGTGGGCTGAATCCTATGACCCTGAGGTCACGATCCCAGCCAAAACCAAGAGTCAGGCACTCAACCAACTGTGCCGCCCAGGCACCCCCACTCATGAACATCTGATACACAGTTCCCACGCCAACAACCTCAAGTATGTGTATATATACTGCAAAACATTTAGATAGGAAGACCGACGAGTTGTGATTCACTGAGGCTGATTTCTCTAAGAAGTTGCTCAATTAATGTTTCCGCAGGTTCTTTGAAGTCTCTTCCTGGATGCTGGGGGGGATGAGACACTTTGAATCCACCTCTAAAGCTCCTACTCCAGCTGCGGTCTCTACTCTTTCCAGAGCAATATGAAATCATTGCCCATTGGCACAGTGAGCCATTCTTTTCTCCTGGCAGCACAAAAGAAAGCTCATAAGCATCTTCGGTGCTGATTGCCAAGTGGGTAGGAAATGACAGCAGCCTAAATTATGAGTCCAGGTGTCTCTGCAGAAATCCATTTCTGCCTCTCTGCGATGCTGATGTCACTTTCTACCACCATTGCTTCCTGGGCCCTGCTCTTCTGCTCCCTGGGAGATCCACCTGTGGTCGGCATGCTCTCAGCCTGAAAGTATTGGAAGGCTTCTTAACCTGGCAGTAGACCAGGCTGGCAGGTGTCTGTCAAGGCCACTGGGAACATGGGGAGTGAACTTTAGGTAGAAACAAAAAGGTTTGTCTCTCCATAGCTAGCCTTATGCTGATTAAGAAAAAAACAAATCATAGAAGGGGCACCTGGGTGGCTCAGTCTGTTAAGCATCCAGCTCTTGGTTTGGGCTCAGGTCATGATCTCAGGGTCATGAGATCAAGCCGACCTTGGGCTCCACATTCAGTGGGATTCTTGAGATTCTCTCTCCCTCTCTCTCCTCCTCTGCCCCTCTCCCTGGTTAAGCACACATGCACACACTCTAGCTCTCTCTCCCTCTGTAGTAAATAAATAAAATATTTTTTTTAAAAAAAGAAAAATCATAGAAGATTATCATGCTGGGTAAGCTATGCTCAATTAATATTTTCCACAGTGAAATAAGGGCGCCTGGGTGGCTCAGTCTGCTAAGCATCTGCCTTCAGCTCAGGTCATGATCTCCAGGTCCTGGGATTGAGCCCCGCATTGGGCTCCCTGCTCAGTGGGGAGTCTGCTTCTCCCTCTGCCCTTCCCCCTGCTCATGGTCTCTCTCTGCCCCCCTCTCTCAAATAAATAAATAAAAATCTTAAAAAAAAAACCAGTGAAATACTTCATGTTACTTTTATGAGAAGAAGGTAAAATAGAAATATGATGGGTTTATTTAATATTTTAAAAGAGAAGAACCTATATTTTTCTGCTGTGTGGACCATTGTCTCTTGGGCTTTCCCTCAGCCTTGCTTCAGGCTTCACTTTCCTCTCCTTTGCTGAGTTTTCTTCCTCCATGTGTCATCAGAGATGTCCCCAGGACTCCTTGGCTTCTTTCTCACCACTCAGCCTCGTGCAGGGCCTCTCCTCCACGACCGTGACCATACCCGCTCCTGGATGCTGGTGATCCTTGAAGTGGTGAACCAGCCAAAACTCTCTTCAGAGCTCCAGGCACTTAGACCTCAAACTCCATAGCTGTTTTTATTATTCTTATTGCTAATCAAACCCATCTTATTTTCAAAATAACTTCAGGTGGATTCCAAAAATACATAAAAGATGAAAACCAAATAAATGCAGTAAATAAAAGCAAAGTCAATGTGAAGATAAAAACAAGGGCAAAAAAAAAAAAAAAGATAAGGTAGTTCACAAATTTATTTAGAAAAGTTCTGTACATTTGCTTGACCTGCATTGAGAGTTTGACTTTGAGCTTTCTACTAACCATTGCAAAGAGGGAAACACGAGTTCACAATTCATACGTTAAGTTAAAACAGTGTGTTGGTAGCGAATTTGTTGTTCACAAGTAACAAGAACCTCTTGAGTGAGCAGAACCAAGAGAAAATTCTCTGGTGGATTGTCATCAATAAGAAGTTTGCAATGTGATGATCAGTGTCCTTAATAGCATCCTAAGGGTAAATACAGAAACGAGAGACCTAATGTTGTCTCTAATAATCGTCTACAATAGTGTCCAGGGGAATCACACAGCTACGTAAAAGAGTATGTCTAACGCAGTTAATGTGAAAGAAGAGATGAAGATGACGCAATCCAAGTATGCAGATCTGATGGCTTGGCTTGAGTCAAGGGTAAAAAATATGATATATTCTGTAAAATAGTCTACGTTTCATTTTTTTCAGTAGAGATTTTTATTTTATTTTTTAAAGATTTTATTTATTTATTTATGTGGCAGAAGGAGAGAGAGCACAAGCAGGGGGAGCAGCAGGCAGAGGGTGAGGGAGAAGCAGGCTCCCTGCAGAGGTGGGAGCCTGATGCAGGACTCAATCCCAGGACCCTCATGAGCCAAAGGCAAACACAACCAACTAAGCCACCCAGGTGCCCCTCAGTAGAGATTTTTAAATTTATTGACTGGTAGTGAGTCCTAGGTTATAATTGCTTGATGTTTCTGGTGTACAAATAGTCTTTCTTGGCAGTTAAGTGCAGACACATTTGCTTTAAAACCAGATATTGAAGGTGGGGATAAAAGTGACATCCTTTTATGAAGGTTGAAATGCCTCATGTAGACACCTACTAGCAGAGGCCACCCCACGTGCTTCTGCATGGAGATGGCCTGAGGGGCTACCAAGGGGAAGAAAACAACCCCAGGTTCACTCCACACTAGGGGTGTGTCCACAAATGAGGTCCGGATCTCTATGCCGTGGAACAAAATAGCCAGGAGAATGGAGAGGAGGACACATGGAGAACTGTTAAAGGGGCGGAACCTTCAGAACTGACCACAGGTTGGTTTGAAGAGAAAGAGTGGTCTAGCAGGACCCTCTGGTGGGGGAAAGACTTTCATTTTGTGCTGTCTTCTCTTCACCTCATTGCCCTGGGCACATCACTGCCGATGAGAAGAAGAGAGGTTGTAGGGCAACATGACAGGAATCAGTTGCAAGCATCAAGGTGCCACACCGGAGCAAAGAGCAGGAGAGGGACCCTGGCGGGACCCTCTTCTCTCCACACTCTTGCGGCTGAAGAGGGATGATACCTGATGCTGAAGCATAAAGAGGCTCCCTGGTAAAAATTCTCTTCTACAAATGGTGGTGGGAAAACTGGACAGCCACATGCTAAAGAAGGAAACTGGACCCCTGTCTTGCACCAGACACAAAAATAAACTCAGAATGGATTAAGGACCTAAATGTAAGACCTGAAGCCATAAAAATCCTAGAAGAGAGCACAGGCAGTAATTTCTCTGACATCGGACAGAACAACATCTTTCTAGATATGTCTCCTGAAGCAAGGGAAAGAAAAGCAAAAACAAACTATTGGAACTACATCAAAACAAAAAGCTTCTGCAAAGGAAAGAACCAACAGAACTAAAAGACAACCTACTGAATGGAAGAAGATATTTGCAAATGACATATCTGATAAAGGGTGAGTATCTAAAATATATAAAGAATTGATACAACTCAACATCCCAAAACCAAATAATCCAATTTAAAAATGGTCAGAAGACATCCAGATGGCCCACAGACACATGAAAAGATGCCCAACCTCACTCACCATCAGGGAAACGCAAATCAAAACTACAATGAGATCTCACCCTACTCCTGTCAGAAGGCTAAAATCAAAAGTTCAAGAAACAAGTGTTGAGTTCAGTAATTCATCAGTTGCATATAACAATGATGTGCTATATGGTAGCTAATTGAATTTAAATTAAAAAAAAGAAACAGGTGTTGGCAAGGATGTGGAGAAAAGGAACCTTCATGCACTCTTGGTGGGAATGCAACCTGATGCAGCCAGTCTGGAAAATAGTATGGAGGCTCCTCAGAATATTAAAAATAGCACTACTGGGTATTTACCTCCAAAATACAAAAACACTAATCTGAAGGGATTTTTGCACCCCTATGTTTATTGTAGCATTGTTTACAATATCCAAACTGTGGAGGCAGCCCAAGTGTCCATGGACAGATGAATGGATAAAGAATAATGGAATATTATTCAGCCATGAAAGAGAATGAAATCTTGCCATTTGCAATAACATGGATGGACCTAGAGTGTACAACACTAAGTGAAATGAGTCAGAGAAAGACAAATACCATATGATTTTACTCTTACGTGGAATTTAAGAAACAAAACAGTGAACAAAGGGGAAAAAACAGAAACAAACCAAAAACAGACACTTTCTTTTTTTAAAGATTTTATTTATTTATTCGACAGAGAGAGAGACAGCCAGTGAGAGAGGGAACACATGCAGGGGGAGTGGGAGAGGAAGAAGCAGGCTCCCAGCAGATTAGGGAGCCAGATGCAGGGCTCGATCCCAGGACCCTGGGATCACGCCCTGAGCCGAAGGCAGATGCTAATGACTGAGTCACCCAGGCGCCCCCAAAAACAGACTCTTAACTATAGAGAACAAACTGATGGTTCCCAGAGGAAAGGTGGGTGGGGGGATGGGTGAAATAGATGGAAGGGATTAGAAGTATTATCTTGATGGACACTGAGTAATATATGGAAGTTTTGAATCGCTCTATTGTACACCTGAAGCTAATATAACACTTTAACTACACTAGAATTCAAGGAAAAAAGAGAAGATGTGACATATACGCACCATGGATATTATTCAGCCATAGAAAAGGATGAAATCTTGTCATTTGTAATGAAATGGATGGAGCTAGAGAGTACCACGATAAATGAAATCAGTCAGTCACAGAGAGACAAATACCATAGGATTTCACTCATATATGGAATGTAAGAAACAAAATAAACAAACAAGTGGGGGGAGGGGCGGGAAGAGCCAAGCCAAAACAAGAGCAACAACACCAGCAAAAAAACCCAGACTCTTAACTATGGAGAACAAACTGAAGGTTACTAGAGAGGAGGAGGGGGAGATAGGTGAACTAGGGGAAGGGGACTCAGGGTACCCTTGTTGTGACGTGCACTGAATAGTTTATGGAATTGCTGAATCATTATATTGTACACCTAAAACGAATATAACATTGTATGTTAACTACACTGCAATTAAAATAAAAAAAAAGTTTCCCTGTGGTCAGGGTCTCCTTGAGGAGAAGCAACCTTGTAGACTCGCCGACCTGGCCACTGGGGTTGGGCAAACGCTTGCAGTCCCTCACCTCATCCTCTTGGTCACCTGAGTTCAGTGCTGCTGTGATGGACAGGTCTGTGCCTGAAGCTTCTACACCCACTTGAAGGCATGCTACAACTGCTTCCCTTTTTTGCATCAGGAGGACATCACACCCTGTGCAGGAGCAGCTAGGAAGTATGGGAAAGCTGACACCCCAGAAGCAATCACTTAACAAGCAGAATCGGTAGGGGATGGAAGCTAGTAGAGAAATGCCCCAGCTAGTCATCCCTTCAGTGGGAAAATTCTGAGGCATGTTCCACACGGTTTCTCAGAGGGTCTCCAGGGTGATTGAGCCGCAGTTGCCCACAGTAGGAACCAGCTCAATTAACCCAGATTACACTGACCTTTTCCCTATCCCATTCTACTTACTGCACCACTTCACCTTCCTGATATCACTTCATAAGACAAGCACCTTGATCTCAGGCTCTGCTTTTGGGGAAGCTGTAGGAAGCCAGCCCCAATCCCAAATTAGAGCTAGAAGACTGGATTAAAGAACATTCACAGAAGGCATCAGGGAAAAATGAACGATGGAAAATCTAAAAAGCATTAGGAGATCTGGATGCTGGAAGTGGATGTGTTGTTATTCAAATAATAGAAGTTCCAGGGGGAGACAAGCAGGTTATTGCAGGAGCTCAAATTAGTTGGTCTCTGTGACTTTATTGAGTAGATCTCTATCACCTTCTTACAACCCATTATCTTTAATTTCATCTCACAACATTTTATCTTCAATTTCTCTGACTTCAACAAAGGAATTAGAGAGGAAACAAGCTCAGTGGGTCAGGCATTTTGCCCTTGGGTCATTTCTCTTAGCATCTGGTGATCAAAGCCACGCAGACCTCAGTAACAGTTGGTGACCTCTCTGTGCTACAGCTAAGACACCATTGCTGCTGGCTTTCAGTTACCTCAACACGTCAGCCTCTTTGCCAAGACATTTGTGTAATGCCTGTACTTGTGCCTCACTCTACAGCAGCTTCCGGTTATAATGGGGAGTGCCTTCCGGAGACAATAAGGGTGGCAATCTGGATGGGTACTAACTTCATGAAGGGAAGAGGAACAGACGTGGAGCTGTTTGCCCTGCTGTAAATTCCCTAGCAAGCTCAGAGAGGACAGTGTTTCTGTCTAGGATTAGAAGGAGCTCCGGGCCCTGCCATACTGCTCAGAGTCAGAATTACCAAAAGATGTCTAGAAATTAAGTATTCACTTTGTTGGCTCCTTAGACTAGCCCAATAACCACACCACTTTCCGTCCCCTCCCTTTTTCTTCTTCTCACGGATCTTATTGTTCCTTTGAAGCTCTGGGTGAATTCTCCATACCATAAAAGTGGCAAGTCACTTCAGAACTACTGCTGAAGGCCAAGTGGAGTGTTTTCTCACAATTTTCCTTTTCATTACTTTTTTCTTTTTTTTTTTTTGAGGCGGGGAGATTAGCTGATAGTGGAGATCAGGGACTAATTTACTATGGGAAATTGTCTCCAAGCTTCTCTCGTATATGAAAGGAGAAAGATTCCTGACCCCATGGGTTCCCACTGTTGGAGGAGAAAACTACAAATATGGGAGGGGAGAAAACTCAAACCCTGTGGCATGTTGGATTGGAATTAAAGGTATTGGTGTGAACTAATGATCTTCAATATGTCGAGATTATTAGTATAGAAATAAATAAAGAGGATAATGTGTATGTAGAAAAAATTATATAACAATTATATATATTAAAGTTTATTAAATTTATATGATTATATAAGTTTTTGTATATGATATATACATAGTTCATTCACTAAATCTTTACACTGCTGAGAGGGCCTTGCAAACAGTAATGATGACCACACCTAATTCTCAGATCTTCATTTCTGAACACCATTTTTCACTAAAACAGACAAGGGCTCCTTGGGGAAACAACTCATTTCAGGGCTGAGAAGGAGAAAGTACAAAATGAACCTGAAATGCCTTATGCCAGAAAGTGAAGAAGTGTAAGAAGAATTATAGGATTGTCAAAGATCAAAGAGGTCAGCTAGGAAGGGGCTCCCAAGGCCAAAATCTGGGACTATTTGAGCATCAAAATAAGTAATGACAGCAACGGATTCCAACTCAGGAGATAAAATAGATACACAAGAGCCCATGAAGATTTAATCCATTGATGAGTAAGTTAAAACTCTGATGGGAAATGGGATGTTTACACAGTCTCTAAGCACCTCTCGAAAAAAGAAGTTAATTAGTGCAACAGGAAAACAAGTAACTTTAGAGTGGAGAAAACTTGCAGACTTTAGTCCAGTGATCAGAGTTAACATTATCAATAATAGGAAAATTAAAATCCTGTGCCAGCCCATGAGATGCAATGGGAAGAACACAGCTTCATTTCTGTGGTGCTCTTCTCAAAGACACATGAGTTTCATGATGAAGAAACATCAGACAAACCCAAATTGAGAGACTTCCTACAAAATACAGACAGACAGAGATATTACATATGACTAGATGCAATGAGTAATTCTGAACTAGATTCTCTTGCCCTAATGGAGATTACTGGAAAAAATTGGGAAAACTTAATGGGGTCTGAGGATACTGATGCTGATTTCCTGTATCGATGGCTGTATTGCAGATACATAGGACAGAAATGCACATTAATATTATACATATATAACACATATTTAGGGTGGTGGGGCGTTGTGTTGGCATTCTCGAATGGTTCAGGGAAAAAAAGTCTTTTGTGTTGTACTTAAACATTTTTTGTAGGTTTGAGATTATTTCAAGAAAAACAGTGTAAGGAGAAAAACTCCAGTGCAGGGGGACCATAGAATCCCATCACCTTCCTGCGCATGCTTGACGTCTCCATATGCGCCACGCCTACAGCCTCTCCCAGGCAACTATGACGCTGGCACTGGACCAGCCATCTGAAGAATCAATGTCATGATCTCAGGGTCCTGGGATCCAGCCCTGTGTCCAGCTCCACGCTTGGCAGGACGTCTGCTTGAGGATTCTCTCCCTCTCCCTCCTGCCCCACCCCCTGCACTCTCTCTCTGTCTCTCAAGTAAATAAATAAACCTTAAAAAAAAAAAAAAAAGGAAAGATTGTTTTTTTAAAAACATGAGCTCATGGTAACCCCAGTCCGCGGTGTGTGCTGGCCCTTCCCACAACCGGCTAAGGCAGGATACATCCACACACGAACAAGAGAACCCAAGTACAAAGATGAGCACACAGCTGAAAATCAGTGCACTTGATAAAAGCCAAAATTTTTAAAGGGAGACCCCCCCAACTCTATAGCCGGATGAATTTCCTGGGTCATTTTTTAATTTGGGTAAGTCAGTCGCTATAGAAATGAAAGCGGACGTGCCTGGAGGGGCAAAGGTGGATGACTATGAAGTCTGCTGTTAAAGCAGATGTCACGCGGCTGTATTTTTACTAGGCTTATTGTTTTAAAAGTGATCCAGTTACAAAGTTGCCCTGGTTTGCTGTGGTCCGCCTCTTATCCTCATTTTCTTGTAAGTCCTCTTATTTTTAGCATGTGACTTTGTAGAAGGCAGAGGTTTTGGGAAATGCACATATAATATTATATCCGAAATGCCTGTGTTTTAATAGGGTAACAATTCCCACATACAAATTTGAAACAAACAAAAGCCCTGTCACTCTTTCTCCGGCCCTGCCTTTTCCCCATTCAGTCGTCCTCTCCGTATGCGCGGGTCAGGAGGACAGGTGCTCAGGTGGAAAGAGCGTGGTCTTCAGAACCAGACGGAACTGAGTCTAACCCTTATTCTGATACCTACTAGCTACTAGCTGCCTCTGATGATGCCATCCCCCTGAGCCGCAGCTTCCTCGTCTGTCACGGAGAGGGTCGAAAGGCCTTTCTGGAAGTCGGCCAGAAGACAGCCGATCTCTGTGACCTAACTCAAGAGCCGATAGCAAGTGTCCGCGAGGAGGTCCTTCCCACAGGACAGCACTTTCCAGTAGGGACTAAGCCTCACCCCTACAGATGCTCAAGGCCGTGAACCAGAACCTCCAGGGGTGGGGCAAGGTGGTGACTCTTTCACAGTCCCCCCGGATGACATGATACCTGGTGAGACACGCTGCCGGTAGACAGTCTGGTCTGCTTCACGGCTGCAAATAGCAGTGATATCCCGCGTTTATTCAACTTGCTAAAACTCACTGTGCCTCAGCTTCCTCAACTGTAAAATGGAAGTGATAATAGCACTTAACTCGCAGAGTTGCTGTGAGGATTTTATGAGAGCTATATGGAAAGTGTTTGGAACAGTGGCTGGCCCAGAGCAAGTGCTAGCTGAGTGTTCACTCAGTATTATACATCAGGCTCTGTGAGGTTGGTTACATGTCACTCTGCCTTTGAAAGCCAGTGCTGTGTGGGCATGCACAAAAGCAACTTCAGAACGAGCCCCTGAAGAGTGGCTGATTGACCAAGTTCATATTACTTGGAAGGGACCTCTCTGGGCAGCTAGGGCCCTTCCTTAGGTGATAATATACATGCCTCTTCTTGCCATGTGCCTTAATATTTGAAACTGTAAGTAAGGATTGTATGAAAAACTGTTTCAAATGCCTAACGAGTGTCTAGGACACAATCTTCCCTCAAACAATGGTGGCCTTTGTCTCTCTTCCCAAGCACCTTAAGTCTTTGAAGTGTCAGCTGGAAACCACGCATTGGGAAGGGAATGCCCGACATTGGAAGGGAAAGACCGTGAGAGCTAAATTTGACTATAAGCGAGCCTGCAACCATCTAATTCCCACTGTTTTTGGATTGAAATAAATTCAGCCGGAGACTGTAGCCTTACTGGCTGATAACGTGATTTGAGACTCACATAGGAGTACCCCACCCTGGAGTCCAGACCTGTCAGCACCACCCCTTTCCCGCTTGTAAACCCACTTGTATTCCTTCACAATGCAGCCCAAACATCACCTCCTCTTTGGAGCTTTCTTGAACTCCCGCAGGGTCCCCACTGTGTCCATCTCACGTAATGATGTTCCTGTCTGTCACCCCCATTAGTCTTTAGCTCCTGAGTAACAGTGTCTTGGTGACCTTTATACACCCGGCAGCCAGCACAAGACTTGGTACATAGTAGGTGCTCACAAGAGACTTGTCATTAAATTAATGCAGTAGGTCCTGATTTAAGGTTATTGAATTAATGCAATGAGTCCTGATTTACCCTTATTTTCTTACATGAGCCTGGAGCTAAGGCATGTAATCCTTCAGGGCCTTTCCAGAACAGAGACAAGCCAGCCCCAGCTGGGGGAGGTGGCCACCTCCCCTTCCACAGCTTTGTCAAGAACGTGCTTGTAGAGCCTTGCCCCGTGAGGCCTGGAAGGCACCTCGAAGTATGTAAAGGACCAGGAGATGACCTTGGGCAAGAAACGTGATGCCAAACAGTATTTATTCAACGGACATTCATTCAGTGCCAGCCCATGAATGAGATTCAGTTCCGGCCCTCCCAAATCTTGCAAGCCTCGGCAGAAACAGACCTTGGGAACGATGGCACTGTGTGACCGGTGCTGGGACAGGAGGGAGCACGAGGCCATGGGAAGGGACAGGGAGGAGAGGACTTGGAACCTGTGGCAGGAGAGACAATGTCAGAGGTGAGAACCCACTGTGGATCACGCTGCTTCGAGGAGGGAAAGCCACCTGTTCTGTCTGACAGCTGGAACAGGAGGAGTGCCTCCTCCTCTCTCAGGAGGGGCCCCATTTTGGGGTATAACTGCCAAGAGCGTCCCCACTGTCTTCCCTGAAGCCTGTCGACTGACCGCCAGGCCCACTATGGTCTTTCTGACACTTCGCCTGGAATATCCATGGGCTACCAGGGAAGGTTCTGTCCTGTCCCTAGCAACCACTAGAGACAGTGCTTGACCCTACTGTGGCCACAGGCAAGGGGACCCCCAAGATCTGACCTACTTCCCTCTCGCCCCCTCACCTTGCCTCGCCTCTCCTGGGAAGCAGAAGAGGTGTGTGGTAAGTAGACACCAACCCACGAGACACGCGCTTTACCCTGGTGTGAACAAACCCCACATTCAAAAAAGAAATAAGAATTTCCACTAACAAATTTATTATTCCTGATAGCTTTTTGAATGAAGCGAAGAATTTAACAAAATATACAAAATATATATATATATATTTTTAAATCACAAGTGGATGATAGATTTACAGCATTGGTTTCCTGATTATCCAGAAAAGACAATGATGTCTATTTCATAGGACACTGCACGTGGGGGAGCCCAGCCGCAGGGCCGTGAGCCCGAGGCTGGGACACTGGCTGTGCTCTGACAGCGGGCGACACGCCCAGCCAGCGGGGAAGCCACGGCAGGGCCGCAGAGCAGCGCGGGCAGCAGGCGGGACCGGGCTGGCGAGGCCAGGGTCAGGTGTCAGGAAGCAGGGGTGGTCGTGCCCCTTATTCTCCGGAGGAGCCATCGTGAAGCGAGAACGTGGGACCGGCTGGAACAAGCTCCCTTGTGTGCACACATGTGCGTTCACAAATATCAGCGCACACTTCCTTCACTAAATTAGCAAAGGGGTTTGGGTGGGAGTCGTGAGTCTACAAACCTATCAGAGAGACCAGGGAGGGGAAGCCTCAACCTGTCAAAACAGGTACCCGGATTCAGGGGGAATGAGCACCTGCTGGGAGGGCTCCTGGGCTGGGGGGCGGGGAGGGGCGGTGAAGCCCACGCTCTGGCCCAAGGAGCTCAGACATTAGCCTAGGGATAGGCTAATGCTCCGATAACTGCCGTGTGGCCCCTGAGGAGTGTGGGACAAGGTGACAAGATTGTCCCCACGTGTGGGGGAGATCAGGGTCCAGTTATAGGCACCACTAGGACTTGAGATGGGCCTGTTGGGACAGGTAGAGGCGGAAACTGCATCCCAGCCAGAGAGAGAAAGTGAAGAGCCCCTGAGGAGGTGTGCGGGGGAGCGGATGGTGGCCCTTGCAGAGCGTTTCTGGAGGGTACAGGAGAGAGGTGGGAGGAGCTGGAAAGGGGGCTTGAGGCCCAAGTGGGTCCTGAAGCAGGAATTTTCACTTAGGTTGGATAAATAATAGGGAGTCCTTTGCGGACTCATTCATTCAGCAAATATGTCCTGTCTGCCAGCACCCCCAGGCGCTCCCCGCGGTGCCGTGCCCCTGCTCTCCTGCGGCTGGTGCGGCCTCCGCACAGCCCGGACCGCTCACAACCAGGAGCGCCCCCACCAGCTACAGAGGGAGGGGAGGCCAGCCTGGGAGCTAGGCATGGCAGTAGGAAGGGGTCACTTTGCGGGTGAGGGCACTTGGCAGGGTCGGTCACCAGTAAGATGCCCTTAGCTGAGTCCTCCAGCAGATGACATAGGGAAGAAGCATTCCATCGATGCCAGGAATGGAGGGCCAGAAAAATGGGGCAAGGAGAGCGGAGGCAGGAGGCCGAGGAATGAACACCAATCTTCCCCACCTCAGCCTGCAGCACGCGCCGGTCACGGGTCAGCGGGGCCGGGGGACTCCCGCCCCGTGCTCCTCTGGTCTTCTTGCCTGTAGTCATCCTCCTCTTCCTGCTCCGTGTGAGGCTCTCTCACCTGCTCTGGAGGCTTCTGGTAGATCATCCGATTCCTGAGAGCAGTGAGGACAAGAGGGGAAGGGTTTGCGCTCACTCAGGCTGGGGGAGCTGGGCCTCGTGCTCCTTATGGCAAAAGCAGCCATTGGCCCTGCCCCCCCTACCCGTCCGGACGCGAAGGGACCCTGGGCTGAAGGGCTAGCTCAGAGTGCACAGGTAGGTGGCACAGACTTGCTGTGCTCACGAGATCAGAAAGTTCTAGGAACAGGATGGCCCCGCTGGACCACGAGGGCCCAGCCCGTGCAGGACGCTCCGCCCCACCCTTGTCCCCTGCACAGGCCACAGGGAGCCTGGGGAGCTGAGGGCCTTACGGTCAAGCACCAGGACGGCAATGACACCTGGGGGCAGCTATCCCCAGGGCTGGTGTGGGTGGAAAGGCCACAAGGAGCTGCGACACTTCCTCCCACTCCGCTCAGATAGCGGCCCACGGGCCGCCCGCAGACACTCACGGCTTTGTGTCCTCGGCCTCGTCCTTCCCGCGACAGCAGCAGCAGTAGACGATGACACCGATGAGGATGAGGGCTGCAGCCAGGCCCCCCGCGATGCCCGCGTACAAGGCCACGTTCATGGAGGCTGCGAGAGGCAGAGCAGAGAGCTGCACCGCCCGACTGCGGCCCTGAGCCCGGGCCTCGCGGGACGACGAACCACGGGAAGGGACGCCGCTGGGCGGGCGCAGCCTTCCTCCCGGCCCCGGGAGTGCGGCCGGCTTCTAGGGACACTCCGCAGAGGGCATGGCCTTGTAGACAGGGGACCAGGCAGGTCTAGAGACTACTGGCCAGGCCAACGGATGTGTGGCCACCACTCCCTGGGCTGCCCAGGCTCCTCAGAGGTCCTCAGCTGTCCGCCGTGCCGGCTGTGACTCCGGCGTGTCCTTGAGCTGGTGGAGGTGACCCTCCCCAAAAGATAAGGTCCAGACTCTGTGGCAGCTGCCTCTGGACACTTCCCTCCTGTGCACTGAGTGGCCCTCAAGGCAGGTAGGACTGAGCAGGTTTCCAGAAGTCCATCTGAGGCTCTACTTCCAAAGAACGGAGGAAACTGGACTGACCTCTGGGCGAGGGAGCATCTGACTGAGGGCACCCAGCCACCCTGCCAGCGGGTAACCCTAAAGGGGCTCCCCAGTTCACCCCCACAAGGTCTGCCTCAGCTGCCCCTTTGGACCCCAAGCCAGTGATCTTCGGGCCTTGGTCCACTCCCCTCCCCCTCCCCCTCTCCCTCCGTCCACCCCCCAACCCGCTCTTACGAGGTCTGACAGCCACGGTGATGTTACAGGACTCGGTCCCCACCTCGTTGCTGGAGGTGCAGATGTAAAAACCGGACATGTCTGTGGAGATGTTCTTCAGAGACAAGGTCTGGCCCGTGACTGGGAAGGAAGGACGGTCAGGGTGAGGAGCGCAGACACCACGGTTCAGGGGAAACACCTAGGAGTGGGGGGGCCTGGATTCCCGGGTGGGTACAAGTGCTGCCTTTGAACTTGTCCGAGCCTCCTCTGTCCTGCGGGGAGAGCATCCACCTCGAGGCCTCCCGGGACGATTGCGGGCGGGATGCACCATTCCTGAGGGCTGAGAACTCAGTCAGGGCCCCTGGCTCTGCCACGGATTGATTTTGTGACCTTGGCCCAGGAACGTAGCTCCGCTGACCCTTAGCTTCTTTATGTATAGATAACAATGGTCCGTGTGAGGCACTGTAATAGCATAAAACGGGGTACTGCTAATTCAAGCCCACATCAGGCACCTGATTGTAGGAAGCGCCCCAGGAAACATAAAATGCGTATGTGTTACGTGAAAACGCTTTATAATTAGAAGATACGCTTCTAAGCACTTTTATGATCTTCAGAAACCGAATCCTTTAGCGTGGACTCGTGGAAGAAGTCTCTGAGCAATCAGGAATGGTCCAATAGTCCTCGTGAGACACCTTTCCTGCTCAGTCTGTGAGCCTGTGAATTTCTTCCCCTTGAAAGGGAGAGCTTTACGCTTAGACATCTTTACAGGCCCTGTCCTCAGAGATGCTTTGTCATAACTGCTATTCTGAGTGGAGAGTTAGAGACCTTTTCCTCCCAGCAGCCGCGGAGTTAGCCTCGTGAGGGCCTGCTGCCACCAGGTGGCGACATTTCATCCGGAGATGTTGGACCCGGCAAGTGGGACCCAGTCACTGCACGGCTCAGACGTTTCAGAGGTGGCTCCTAGCTTCAGTAACAAGTCTAGGCCTTCTCTGACTCACTTATTTTGCTTAGTGTTATACCCTCCAGCTCCACGCTGTTGCAAATGGCAAGATTTCATTCTTTTCTATGGCTGAATAATATTAGATTGCATATACATAACTCTTCTTCTTTATCCATTCATTGGTGGAGAGACACTGGGCTGCTTCCATATCTTGACTATTGTCAATAAAGCTGCAATAAACATGGGGTCCATGTATCCCTTTGAATTCGTGTTTTTGTATTCTTTGAGGAAATTCCCAGGAGTATGATTACTGATCGTAGTGTAGTTCTAGTTTTAACTTTTTGAGGAAACTTCATACTCTTTTTCACATATGTGGAATTTAAGAAACAAAACAAATGAGCAAAGGGGGAAAAAATAAGAGAGACCAATCAATCAAGAAAAAAGATGCTTAGGGGCGCCTGGGTGGCACAGCGGTTAAGCGTCTGCCTTCGGCTCAGGGCGTGATCCCAGCGTTATGGGATCGAGCCCCACATCAGGCTCCTCTGCTATGAGCCTGCTTCTTCCTCTCCCACTCCCCCTGCTTGTGTTTCCTCTCTCGCTGGCTGTCTCTATCTCTGTCAAATAAATAAATAAAATCTTTAAAAAAAAATGCTTAACTATAAAGACCAAACTGATGGTTACTGTGGGGGGAGTGGGGGATGGGTGAAACAGGTGATGGGGATTAAGGCATGCACTTGAGATGAGCACCAGGGACTGTATGGAAGTGTTGAATCACTATATCGTACCCCTGAAACTAATATTACAGCGTGTGTTAACTAACTGCAATTAAAATTAAAATGTAGGGGCGCCTGGGTGGCGCAGTCGTTAAGCGTCTGCCTTCGGCTCAGGGCGTGATCCCAGCGTTCTGGGATCGAGCCCCACATCAGGCTCCTCCGCTAGGAGCCTGCTTCTTTCTCTCCCACTCCCCCTGCTTGTGTTCCCTCTCTCGCTGGCTGTCTCTGTTAAATAAATAAATAAAATCTTTAAAAAAAAAAATGTAAAAAAAAATTAACAAGTCCAAGCTTCTTAATGTTATCACAGGGTTAGAGGTCTGGTCCTGCAATCACCTTAGCTTTATCGCTCAGCCTCCCCCGCCCCACCCCCAATCTCTCGCAAGATTGTATCTGGTGTGGATTTCCCTTGTCTGACGTGCTACTCCGTATACTTCCTCAAATGTGAGGGCCTATGACTTTGTCAGCAATCTTGTATGGTAAGTGGAACAAATATTCAATGTCCAATGTCACAGAGGTAACCAGAGGCTTAGACAACTTAACGGACTTGATGAATGTCACAAAATTAAGAAATAATAAAGCATCACAAAAATCCTGTTTAAGGTTCTAGAACTATCACAACGGCCCTAAAGCAGATGAAGACAGTCTCTGTCCTGCCATGAGGGCCGACAGACATGAAACCAGGGTGATCACAGGGGGGTTAGAGTTAGAACTGGAAATGCTGTTTGAGTTGATAGCAAGGGAGTTTAATCTCATCTGAAGGGTCCTGGAATGCCAGTATAAAGAACAGAGAATAAAATAAAATCATCGTAATTTCACCAGCTAGAAATAACAGCCGATGGTTTGGGTTATTTTCTTCCAACCTTTCCCAATGTACTTTCTTCAGATGCTTCCCTTGAAACCCACAGCTGTATTTTCTGGATACTCATTCTCTATAAAATGCTACTGCTCCTATCCTAGAATTTCATGCCTCAGGATGTTTTCTGGAATATTGCTTACATGTGACATTAACATGCGGTACTAAAAAAGCAGTCCGTGACCAAAGCAAATTTCGAGATCATTGAGAGAGGGTCAAATACATTTTTTTAACAACAGAACTCTTAGAGCTTCTAATTTGCTAATGAGCCCTGGGTGTCCCTCAATGGAGGTTATAGTAATAGTGGACTTATTTTCTTTAAAATGTTTTTAAAATTAAAGCTAGGTAACATACACTGTATTATTAGTTTCAGGGGTATAATTTAGTGATTTATCAGTTGCATATAACACCCGGTGCTCATTACATGAAGTGCCCTCTTCAATGCCCATCACCCAGTTACCCCAACTCCCCACCCCTCTCCCCTCCAGCAACCCTCACTTTATTCCCTACAGTTAAGAGTCTCTTATGGTTTGTCTCCCTCTCTCTTTTTATTGTTTTTTTAAAGATCTTGTTTGTTTGTTTATTTATTTATTTGACAGAGAGCGTGCAAAAGGAGGGGGACCGGGAGAGGGAGAAGCAGACTCCCCGGTGAGCAGCGAGCCCAATGTGGGGCTCAATCTTAGGACTCCGGGACCATGACTTGAGCCAAAGGCAGACGCTTAACCGGCTAAGCCACCCAGGTGCTCCTTCTCTCTGTTTTTATCTTATTTTATTTTATCCATTCTGATACCCTGTGTCTTTTGATTGGAGCACTTGGTCCATTTACCTTCAGAGTGATTATTGAAAGATAGGAATTTAGTGCCATTGTATTACCTGTAAAGTAACTGTTCTTATAGATTGTCTCTGTTCCTTTCTGGTCTTTGTTACTTTTGGTCTCTCTGTTCACAGGGTCCCCTTTAATATTTCTTGCAGGGCTGGTTTAGTGTTCACAAATTCCTTTACTTTTTGTTTGTCCTGGAAACCCTTGATCTCTCCTTCTATTCTGAATGAGAGCCTTGCTGAATAAAGTATTCTTGGCTGCATATTTTTCCCATGTAGCACATTGAATATATCATTCCAGTCCTTTCTGACCTGCCAGGTCTCTGTGGACAGGTCTGTACCAGCCTTTTGTGTCTACCCTTGTAGGTTAAAGACCTCTTGTCCTGAGCCACTTTCAGGATTTTCTCCTTATCTTTCTAATTTACACGTTTCACTATAATTTGTTGTGCTGTTAACCTATTTTTGCTGATTTTGAGGGGAGTTCTCTGTGCCTCTTGGACTTGAACGTTTGTTTCCTTCCCCAGATTAGGGAAGTTCTCAACTATAACTTGTTCAAAAAAACCTTCTTCCCTTCTTTCCCGGCTCTTCTTCTTCTGGGACTTCTATACAATGAATATTATTTCAGTTTATGGAATTGTTGAGTTCCCTAACTCTACCTTTGTGATCTAATAGTTTTCTTTCCTTCTTCTTTTCAGCTTCCTTGTTTCCCATAATTTTATCAATATCACTGATTCGCTCTCCTGCTTTGTTCCTCATTTCTATGGCCTCCACTTGGGACTGCATCTCGGTCGTAGCATTTTTAATTTCAGCCTGACTAGATTTTAGTTCTTTTGTCTCTACAGTAAGGGAGTCTCTAGTGTCTTCTGTGCTTTTTTCAAGCCCAGCTAGTATTCTTATAATTGTTGTTTAAAATTCTAGTTCAGGCATCTTAGTTATATCCGTATTGATTAAATCCCTGGCTGTGAGTACTACCTCCTGTTTTTTCTTTTGGGGTGAATTTCTCTGTCTCATCATTTTGTCCATAAGGGAAAAGAAGAAAGAAAAAAAACCCAGCAGTAACAGCAGCGACGACAAAGAAAAAAACCAACACTAGATCCTGGGTGTGTTTTGTTCTGCTTGTTAATAGAAAACAAGAAGGAAAGAAAAAATATATAAATATATTACATATATTTATATATATGAATATATTAAAAAATATATAATATATATAAGTGAAATAAAATAAAATGAAACAAAATTTTAAAATATGGATGCTCAATACTATTTTCGCCTGAAAGAGCTGAAGCCTTGCAGCCCTCTGTGATCAGTAAACTTGGTGAGAGCTGGTTGTTTGTGCTGGTCTTCTGGGGGAGGGGCCTGTCAGGTGAGCTTCCCCTGGGGGAAATGTGCCTCCAGGGCACAGGGAAGCAGAGCTTGGTGTAAGTGGCTCCGGACTCCACTAGGTGGCGCTGGTTTGCTCCCTGAAGGCTTCAGACCTGATGGCGGGCTGATAAGGCAGGCCCCCCTCTCTAGCCCCAGAGCTGAGAATTTGTGCCCCCCACTCTTCAGTGGTCCCTCACAGAACAGCAATCAATCACTCTTGTCTCCCCAGTTGCCGTCAGAACTCTGTTCACCCTGCTTGTGTCTGAGCTTTTTTATCTCAGTCAAGTGACTGAGTTTCAAAACTCCAAATTCTAGGGACTCCCCAGTGCAGACCCACACTGTTCCTCCTGGGGAGGGTCTCCCCACGCTTCTGCCTTTTGCTGGACCCAACCCAGGAGAGCACTCACACGACCATGCAGCATTTCACAGTTCATGGCAACACAGCAGAAAGCCAGCACCTAGACTCACTGTTCTCCGCCGGCTTCCACGTCCCTAAGCCTGGGAAGAGATCAGCACTTAGGTGCAACCCCTTCGTTTTACAACCCAGGGGATCCTCAGACCGTGGTGTCACACCTGGGATCCCGCCCTGCTTTACTCCTGAGAACCTTTAAACCAGGCACGTCCCCACTGCGGCAGACTTCTAGAAGCTCTGATTTTGCACTGTCCCTCCCCAGCGCCGTATACTCAGCTCTGCCACACTGGGTTCAAGTCTCTGCGCCTCCTACCTTCCAAAAGGCGGTTGCTGTCCTACGTGTAGACTTGCAGTATTTGTTTTCTCAGAACCTCCAATCGATTTCTCGGGTGTTCCAAATGATTTGATAACTATCTAGTTGCATTTGAGGGAGGAGACAAACTTAGGGCCCCCTACCCCTCTGCGTCTTAACTCCTTCTCCCTAATGGTCTAATTCTCTAAACTAATTGGATTTTTTTTTTATTTTTAAGAGGCATCTTGGGGCACCGGGGTCGCTCAGTCAGTTGAGCGTCCAACTCTTGATTTCGGCTCAGGTCATGTTCTCAAGGTTTGTGAGACTGAGCCCCGCATCAGGCTCCACACTCAGTTCGGAGTCGGCTTGGGATTCTCTCTCTCCCTCTGCCTCTGACCCTCCCCTGCTCTCCCTCTCTCAAATAAATAAATAAATAAATAAATAAAATCTTAAAAAAAAAATAGAGGCATCTTGAAGGAACACACTTTGGGAAATGTTCTATGACCCTGGGAATACTTATGGGGACGATAACCCTTATCAGATTCCTACTACCTTAGAGTGTGAGATTCAGTCTATCAGGACAGAAGACTTCAGACTGCCTCCAGGACCTTTCCAGTCATCAAAGCCCGGCTTTGGACTCTGGGCCTTGTTCCCCAAAGGAAACGGTGGACCATTAGAAGCTGGTCTGGAATTAACCAGCGCATATCCAGTGCCTCCAGATCTGCTCTGATTCTGAGTTGGGGCTCCCAAGCCCCTTTTCCTCTTGGAAAGGACCTAATACTGCTTCTGAAATCCAGCTAAAGCTCATGTTTTCGCTGCAGTGGCGACACCTTGTGGTCAAGAGGAGGAACGCAGGGACAGTCCGCCGCCCACTTCCCTGGGCTCCAACGGGGAGAGATTTCCCCAGAGAGGCCCCGGTCGCCCAGAGGCACTGATTTCAAATCGGCAAGACTGAACTTTCCTGTCCCGGCCACTCTCCACCCCACAACCTAGTGAACAAGCTCGGGCTGCCACCTCTCAGGATCCTCAAGGTCTTCGCTGGTGGCCCGGGTCCATGCCCAGCCTTTAACCCTTCAAGAACCATCTCCTTTGAGGTGCTCTGGCCCCCAAATTACCCCCCTCCTTCTTCGATACCCAAATTCCTACTCTCTCTCTGTGCACGAAGTTCTTACAAAGGATGTTCAGAACTATCCACAGGGGATCGCCTCTTTCCTCTCCACAACCTTCAGGGAAGGGGGTATAATGACCATTCTTGGTTTTCAGAGGGCGATCCTAAGGGTCAGAGAGGCCGTGAGGACTTACAGCTACAAGTGGAGACGTCAGGACTGAAATTCTTATTTACTTGTTCCAGAGTCCCTGTTCTTTCCGCCGCTGGCTTGCTCCCACCGATCACTAAGTGAAAGGAAGCGATCTCTACGTCTTCAGAGGGAGAGGAACCCTACTCTCCCATTGTCCACTGTGGACTGAAATGTTTTAAAAATCAGAACTGGGTTGGGTCCGACTCTGGTGCGCTGTGAGGCAGGTGGAGTCCAAAGGCTCTGAGAAGGACCCCCTGCTCCATCCCAACAGCAGGCGTAAGCTTGTGTTGTTTCTACCATGAACCACACTCCCGGCCAGCACTCCCAGATCCGGACTCTGACTCCGGCCAAATCTTAACCCGCAGCAGCGTGAAGCTTTTCCCAAGTAAGTGAGAGAGTCTCCCCTTGACCTTCTTTCATGCCTTCAGGTTTCTCCTCTTTTGAATCACGGAAAGACAAAGTTTTGGCTTCTGATACCTGGAAGTCTTTCCTGATGGAGGCAGGAGACCGTGAGTGGGGGCAGTCATCCGTGATGGTCCTTGGACAGTGCCTGTGGCCTCTGGGGCAAAGGCCAGCCTCCCAGGCCCAAGGCACGGGCTCTTCGTGATCCCCCGTTACTGCTTTTCTTACAGTGATACCTCCCTCCTCCCTGCCCTCGGCTCTGCAGAATACTCACAATTCCCGGGACACGTGCCATGCCCCCCTGTTCATCCTGGTGGATCTAGCCCACAGAACACATAGCTAATAACACCTCGCATGAGGACTTCTAACTACCTACCGGGCATGGTCTCCATGCTTTACATGCACTTTCATTGAATCTTCATAGGAACTCTGTGAAGGACTAGATTTATGTCCATTTTACAGATGTAGAAACTAAGGCACAGAGAGGCTAAGGCTATTGCCACGGTCGCGTAGCTAACACGTGGTGGAGCCAGATTCAAGGCCACGCCACGCTCTTAGCCACCGGGCTATACGGCGACTCAAGTGCCCCCTCCTTGGAGAAACCTGTCCCCTTACGCATCCTCGGGTTTACAGGGCCACTGGCTGTGAGACTCTGACAGCATTTACCGCGTAACCTTCAGCCTTGGGTCTCCCTATACACACTTTGCTGGCAGGAAGGGCAGACCCACCACTGGCCACGGCAGACCTCGGTGATCGTTGCTGGAGTCCCCAGGTCATGCGGAGGCCAGACATGCAGGCCCATAGACCCAGATGAGAGCTGCCAGGTGGTTTCCAGAAATTCCAGACACACTCAATAACAACTTGCCAGCCGGAAATTTGTAAACAAAATTGGAAACTTGTTGAAATCCACAATATACTTTCTAATTTACACTGGATTGGGTGGGTTCTTTTTTTTCTTTTTTTTTACTTTTAAGAAGTCCTCATCTTGCTCCCAGGTGAGTGAAGGACAGACAGACAAAGTTCATCCTGGTTTGACCGAAGGCCCAGTCTGTACATTTACCGGGTGGGACTGACCCGGCCCCGGCGCACTTCTCACACGTCTCCAACCGCGGCCTCACTGGTCGCTGGCTACTTCGTCTCCACGGACACTGAGCGGAGAGACCGCCCGGACGTTAAGCCAGCCGGCACCTTTCAGACCTTGTCTGTTGTGATCTCCAGGAGCACTGGCGGTGCCAGGGGGTCCTGGGGCCCAAAGATGCCACCGAGGTATTCCCACACCAGTTGGCAACAAGGTAATGACAGTAAGATATTTATATAGGGTTTTTTTTTTTCCAGTTTGTTTCCTGACCAAAGGTCAGATACCAGCTGCCCAGTACGAAGGTCTCCAGGCAACCACAGCCGAGCCTAACGCCTCCTTCCCTGAGAAGGAGGGACGCTCACAGCAGCCCGGGTCACCAGCCGGGTGTGGCCACAAACGGAGGGCGTGTTTGGGAAGGTGGGGTTCAGTGGAGCCCCGAGATGGACTAGCCTGGACGGGGAATGGGGATGGGAATTCCCGCCCCTGACTGGAGCCACAGAGCTGGACTCGAGGCCTCAAATGTATACGTTAGGGGCACCTGGGTGGCTTAGTTGGTGAAGGGTCTGCCTTCGGCTCAGGTCAGGATCCCCGGGGTCCTGGGATCGAGTCCCGCATTGGGCTCCCTGCTCAGCGGGGAGTCTTCTTCTCCCTCTGCCTCTGCCTGCTGCTCCCCCTGCTTGTGCGCTCTCTCTCTGACAAATTATACATTTTTTTTTTTAAAATGTATACTTTAGGACATGATCGCAGTCAAAATTAAAATCCCACCCAGTGCTTTTATCCACATGTGCCCATTCAAGGGAACTGAGTTACGGGGAGCAAAGAGAACAGGCGAACATATGTGACGTGCTCCCACTGAGAACTTACGTGACTCACTTTGGTTTCCCACAACAACCTACGAGGTGGGGGTCATCGTGAGAAGACTTAGAGATGCTGCGGGGGGAGGGGGGAGGGAAAGGGCAGCCCTTCAGGGAGACCTGACTGCTCTGGCCAGGATCCCCCCCCCGCCCCCCGGCAGCCCTAGTCAATCACCCGCGTGGCGGGGGAGCTGCGTTCCCCGGTGACCCCGTTACCTGCTGGGGCCGGCCGCTCCTGGTTCAGGACGTTGTAGCTCTTCCAGCTGTACTGAGGGGCTGGAGAGCCCTCCTTCGACTGGCAGGTCAGCTGGATGTTGTTCCCAATCACGGTCTCGCCCTCGATGCCACAGTCCGGCTTGGAGGGCGGCACTGTATGGGCGAAGGACCAGAGTGAAGGCACGAATCAGGTGGGGCTCGGCGACAGCCCCCTCCCGCCCCAGACGCCCGCGCGTACTCCTTGGTTTGCTCTCAGGCAAAGTCATGGCCCACTGGCGAGCCACGGTGCTGTGAGATCCGTCCTCCCCGGACTGTCTCCTCGGTGGCCTGTCACCATCATAGAGAGGCAGCGTGCACGGACGTCAGGACGCATCCTGAGTGCGAGATGAGAGTCACCACCCTTATAAACGTGGGGATACTGAGGCCCAGAGAGGAGACTCGGCAAGAGCTGGGTGGGGCTAGAACCCAGGTCTTCTGACTCCACATCCAGTGCTCTCTCCAGCAGCTCATGTAAGCTCCTTCTGATGTTGGCCCATCCGTGCATTTTAGGTAAACCTCGCAGTGCCCAGTGCCCCCATGTGTAAGATGAGGGGACAACAGGCCCAGACTGGATTTGGCCACATTTGCCTGCCCCTGGGTTAGGGGAAAGCCCCTGTCTCGGAAGCCCCCCAACTCAGACTTCTTAGGGAGTTTCCCTCGTGTTAAGCGCTGCCCTCGTCCTGGGTTTTGCTGATGAAATGCAGCTGCTCGGAGTAACTGGGTGATTGGAGAGACCCTGGGTGGCAGCAGAGTGGCGTGCTGGGTGGAGAATGAGGCCTGAAGGGGTGGGGGTGGGAGTGCAGAACGGCAGAGACAAGGAAAGGGAAGCCTACAGAAAGGAGGTTACAACAGGCCAACAGGCCCCTCAACTCACAAGCCTAACCTGATCGCCCACAATTCCTGAAGATCTCAAGCTGGTCCGTTCACTGGGCACGGCCGTACCCCCGTGTAGAATGGCTCATTCCACAAACCTTACCGGGCGCTTACAGAATGTCTGATACCGTTAGGCACTGGGATGACATAGTGAGTGAGTTCCTGTGTTCAAGGAGTCCAGTGGGGGCAAAAGACAAGTGACTGGACAGTGACCGGGCAGGAGGCAAGGCTGCAGGGGGCAGGGAAGGCACAAGCAAGGGACACTGACTCCCACAGCCTGGCTGTGACCTGGAGGAAGAGTGAGAGTAAGCAAGGCCAATAATGGAGGTGGTGGTGGTCAGAGAGAGGGGAGGGCCCTCTGTACAGAGGGAATGGCATGTGCAAAGTCTCCAGGGCAGGAAGGAGCATCAAGTATGCTTGAGGCTTCAGGTGGTGTCCTTGGGGCTGGGAAGGGGAGAACACGCAGTGCGGAGGGCTATTACTGAATCCCTCCACCTCTTTCTTCAGACCCTTGGATGGTCTGCTTGCCCCAGTAAATAGCACTGCCCATCGTACAATCCAAACTGCAGGGATGCACGGTCGGTGAGCGCGGAGAGTGGCGCAGCCCCCCACCCCCCACCCCAGAGTGGCCGGGGGAGGCTACCCAGGATGCACAAGCCGCCCGTTCTGGTTTTTCTCTGAGACAGGCAAGGGGTTCTTGGGTGTGTGTGCCCCACAGCTCCTGCTGCTCTCGTGAGGGCCACCAGGTGTGGGACAAGCATGGGGTACTCGCCCTACACCAGCCCCGGTTGCACAGTCCCTACACCTAAGAGGCCCAACCTTGGTTCAAGAACCATCTTTCTAGGGGTGCCTGGGTGGCTCAGTAGTTAAGCGTCTGCCTTCGGCTCAGGGCGTGATCCCAGGGTCCTGGGATCGAGCCTCACGTTGGGTTCCTCCGCTGGGAGCCTGCTTCTCCCTCTCCCACTCCCCCTGCTTGTGTTCCCTCTCTTGCTGGCTGTCTCTCTGTGTCTGTCAAATAAATAAATAAAATCTTCAAAAGAAAAAAAGAGAAGAACCATCTTTCCATATCCTGGCGCAGGCCCCAGGGACTGAAGCAGCTGGGGCAGGGAGAGACTGCTGCCTTCAGACCACCGTGCCAAGCAGCCCTCCGCCCCGCTGGCCCAGCAAACAGGTGCAAGAGAAGGTGAACGCTGCTTCCCCGGAGACTGGCTCTAGGTCAGGGTTGGTGACCTAGAGGTCTCAGAATATCCCTCCCCACGCATGGAAAGCACTCAGCCTGTTTCCCAGGTGGGCCGTGACCAGGGGGCTACAACCTTCAGAGGTGGACAGGCTGCCTGGAGTATAAGAGCCCCGAGAAGTGTCACATCGGGCCAGCGTCACCCTTGGTGTGCATGACTGTAGTCAAGCCTTTGCTCCACCAGCCTTCTCTGGGATCCAAGACAAAAAGGGGAGAGAACAGACCAAGGCAAAGGAGCACATAGAGAAGAGAAGCACAAAGAAGCAAGCTGGGCGTGTCCAAGGCCAGCTTTGCCAGCAGGAATTATTAAGGCAAATCCTTCATTCACTCTGGAGACAGCAGTAGAGATAACAAGAGACCAACCTCCTCCTAGGAGACCAGCCTTATGAAGGAGTGTGGCCGGTTTTTGTCTGTCCCCCTGCCCCATACACCCAGGGCCCTTACCCTCAGCCCCCAGGCTCTCCTCCCACCCCAGCTCACCCTAGGCACCCCCCTCACTGTCCTGATCCTTCTCTAAGGGTTCCCTCCCCAGCCCCCCATCATCAAAACCAGCTGGGACCTCAAATCAGCTCTAGTTCAAATAGCCCCTCCTGCGGGGCTGTGAGGTCTGCGGGGCTCCCGGAGATCTTGGGTTCTGGGTGGGCTCTTCCTACCTCCCAGACTCAAGGCAGCTGCTACCCGGAGATTCCTGGATGGGGCACCGCGCCGCTCCAAAGCCCGCGCCTCCCGCTTCAGACGCCAGGGGGCGCCAGAGGCCGAGGAGACGACCAGTCCCGGCCCCGGAGCGCCTCGGGCCGGCCCCAGGGCCAGGTGGCTTCTCCCTGGAGACCAGCTCTGTGAGCTCCGCCCCGGTCCCCCGGTCCGGAAGCTCTCTGCTCCCTCAGTTTACGGTGAGGTCACCGAGCCCGTGTGGGCGGCCCCGCATAATTAAAGCCCTTCCACCTAAAAATAGCCCAGTAGCAAAGCCATTCGGAAACAAAACTTTCTTTTAAAGATTTTTAGTGGATTTCTTAACAGATAGCACAAAGTGATTTCTCTGTCTCTTTCTTTTCCTCTCTCTCTTTCTCTCTCTCTTGTTTCAAAGCAAAACACTGAGTTCCACAATCTCAGATTAAACTTGTATCTTTGCCCCCCTGGTTAGCTAGTTCCCTGGTTAGGGGGCCGTGGGAGGGGAGGGCGGAAGGGGACACGCACAGGTGAGTGGGGTCTTGCTGCCTTTCCCTCAACCAGCTTGTTGCTAGATGAAAGGGGGAGCTATTTAAGGGAAGCCAGAAGGAGACAGAATCAGCCAGAAAAGGACCAGGTCCAGAGAAGTGAGGGATTCAGCTAGGGGCCAGCCAGGGCAGTGGGAGAGGAGGAAGTACAGAATAGAACCGAGATACAAATGTGCATTTTTTGGCTTATAAAAGCTCTCCAAGGAGCTAACGCAAATAAAAATGAAGAGCCATGCACACAAAGCAATTTGTCACAACATTCTAATGGCTTTAATTGGAACTGGCTGGGTGTTCAGTCAGGGACGGGGGACTCCATCCACTCCCCGAGTGGCAGGAGCTGAAAGGACCCTAAGTGCTAAGACAGCGGCAAGTGCTACCTGGTGAGGAATGAAAAGAGCAAAGTACCAGCCCATTCGGCTACAAATTCACTTACGGACACAAATAAGCACGTGGACACGAGCTGGAAGTCAACATGGACAAGTATAAAACCGGGCGGTACAGGCGGATGTTTTTCTTTTTTAGTTTCTCTCTCTCTCTCTCTCTTTTTTTCCCCCTAATTAGTATTTTTAAGAGGCAAGGCAGCATCACCAAACAGTTATTTGTTTGTTTGTGTTTGGCCCAAGGTTGCTATCGAGGCAGGACGACCAGAGAGCAGGGCTCCATTTCAGCAGCTAACAGCCTTCTGTGTGCTACACACCTCGACCTGAGCGGCCCCCCAGAGAGCAGCCCCTAGACAAATGTCACAGCACCCCAGCTAGGTCGGGAGCACCTACAACACAGCTCTAAAAATGCTAGAAGACGATACTGTGTGATGGCGACAGCTCCGTCCAAGAGATGAGAGGGGGTGTGAATGTTCCTGAAGGTCCAAGACCATCAAGAGGCCCCCCGTGAAAACCCAGAAACAACGAGGCACACACTCACAGGGCGGTGGGGCTTCCCAGACCCCAAGCAAAGACCTCCCACGAGGAAGAGCAGGTTCAGAACCCCATTATCGATGAGTGATGTGTCCAAGCTGCAGGTGTTCTGTGGACAGATGAGGGCGAATGACACATCGAGCGAGGGCTGGCTCAGCTCTGCCCCACCAACCCTCCTCCGTCAGCAAGGATCCAGGAAGGGCAGAACACAAGCTACTGCCGTGGCCAGCTAAAACATCACTGGCAAGCTCACGTCTGCTGTCACCTGACAGAGAGGGTGCTTTGACAAGGTAAGTAAACCTAGAAGAATTTGGGAGTTGTCTTGTACTTCAGGATCAATTACCGGCCAGGAGTGGCAGGCTTGCACAGCGGCGGAGTGCAGGGCTTTGTATCTGGGCCGTCGTGTTCTGAAGGAAGCTTGCACACTTTCTACAGGTGTCTTGAGCCTCCGTGTTCTCTTCTAGTAAATGTGAGTGTTAATACCCACTTTCACAGATGGGTTGCAAAGATTACAAGAGACCATATTCATAAGACTCTTCGATGCCTAGCCCATACCTGGTCCTCTGTAAATGGGAGCTATTGTGACCATGAACTTGGGGCAACTTTCACACAGACCAAGGTCATTGCAAGTGGATGGTCGTTTTCTCTCTAAGATAAATCCCCTCTGTTTTCAGAGCAGGAGAACACAGAGAAACGGGAAATTTGGCTACAGTGTTGAGTGCGGGGTTGTGAAAGAGGTCCTGTGCTTCCCTTCTGCAGACAAAAAAAAAAAAAAAAAAAAAAAAAGGCTCTGCATCTGTCCACAGGAGGCCTGGAATTCTATTAGAGATCCCTTGTTACTGAAGGTCACTAAATCTGAAATCCGTCTTCCTAGACAAGAGGACTTGACAGTTTTAACATGTCATTCCTTTGCAAGTTAATATGTAAGTTGACCATAATTCCAATCAACTTCTATTTTTAACTAAGCCAAGTGGTTTAAGAAATTAACATGGGAGAATAAATGTGCAAAAATAGACAAAACTTTTTTGGAAAAGTTTAGTAAGAGAAGGTATTACACAGTGCCGGGTATTAAAAGCCAACTATTCAAACACTGATAGCTCCAACTGAAAAACAAAACAAAAGAAAACAAAAACAAAAACAAAAAACCCCTATATAGAGGGATAGATGTGTGTGTGTGTGTGTGCGTGTGTGTGTGTGTGTATATATATATCTCAACGCTGAGTATAAACATGCTGTAATCAAAACCATGTAATAGCATAGATGAATAATTAAAGAAAATGAACCCAAAAAGGAGGAAAACAGCAGCCATGTCTGTGTAGGTCTTACTGCAGGACAAAGCGGGCGTCCCCGTGCAAAGATCAGGGTTTCTTTGCTACAGTAAATGATGTAATTGGCTATCTGCTTGCGGGGCCACAGGGGCCCAGAGTGGACAGGCAGAGAGCAGGAGTGAGTGCCAGAAGCAGGGGCTGGGTAGAAAAGGATGGGGGGCACACATGCTACCTGCGTCAGGTATACCTGTCAGTGCACCCCCTAAAAAAAAAGCTGTGGAGGGGATTACGTGAGAGCCGAGAGAGAGAGACACGTGGCCTAGCCAGGCGAGCAGGCCTTTGCCTTTCTCCCTTTTACCCTCCCGCCCCTGCCCCTGACAGTGACCTCAGAGGAGCCACACCATCCCCTCCCAGGGGTGGGAAGAGTCAGATGAAAGAAGGAGGGTGAAGAGACAGACCCAAGCCCTCACTCCCCACCGCTGGTCCCCAAGCTCTGGGTGGGGCCCAAATGGGGGGTGGAAGTGAAGCTTTATAGTGGCCAGATTAACAGTTTGATTTGGACTGCACTGAATTCTTTTTTCACCTAACCAATTAACAAAATTGACAAAAATTAAAAAGACTGATAACATTCAGTACTGGCAAGGAGGTGGGAAACCAGGCATGCTCATAAAATGCTACAGAAATGTAAGTTGCTTTGAGGAAAGTAGCTTATATTTAATGAAGGCATTGTGTTTGACCTAGAAATCCTACTCTTTAAGAATCTATCCAATAGAAATAAAAGCGCCAGAGTGGAAGAATATCTATATATCTGTACATATCAGTACTGTTCACACACAAACTTGGAAACAGCCTGAGAATATCCATCAGTACGAGCACTTGAATAAATCATAGGACAACCACGTGACGGAGTGTAGGCTGCTCGTAGGTGGGTCTGTAGGGATTGATCTGGAGAAAGATGCATCAAACATTACCCATAAAACATTGCCGAGTGATCTTTATCATATGATCTCTTTTTCTTTTTCAAACGAAAGGAAAGAAAGAAAAAGTGTGCGTGTGTGTGTGCGTGCGTGTGTGTGTGCGCACACACGTGCATGTTTGGAAAGGACGTGGAGAAAAGTATGGAGAAATATTACCATTGGCTCCCATGTTGGTGGTAAGGCGGAAGGAGACCATTAATTATTCTGTCTTCAGGGCTACATTGTTTGATTGATACAATGCGTCCAAAAGCCAGGCAGCCGCTCCCCACAATTAAAAAAAAAAAATCCCACTAAGAGTATAAATGGAAAAAAATAAAGGAAAAATGATCCATCGTTTTGGTTTAAAGCGTGGCTACCTCTCAGGATGGAGGCCATTCCTTGTGTCAGACCCAGAGGGGCCGTTCACTAAAATGTGCCCGGTAACTGACTCTGAGTCACGTGCCTCCTTTCTCGGGGCCGCATCTACAATCTAAAGATACTGAAGTAGATGGCTGCTCAGATTCTTCCAAAACTATAAGCTCCAATAACAAGGGATCTGTATGAAAAGAATGTCATCTGGGGACGTATTTCAAAGGCCACAGACCCTGATCAGCGGGGTGTGGTTGGGGCCCCGCGGTGGAGAGATGCTGGTATGAAGGGGTTCTACTGCTCAGCTGAATTCGGGACGGGAAAGTCAAGATCAGGCTCTCAGCACCCAAGGAAGGCACAGTGAGAGTCCTTATTTAGGATCTATGATTTCCCCTTTCCTTCTCCCTAATACGTGTGCCGTGAAAAGGAAGAGCACTGGACAGAGACGGGCAGATTTTTCCAGGCTGACCCGGGGGGCCGCTCCAACAGGCCTTCTCCACTGGCCTGGGAACTGTGCCACGGGTGGGCAGCTCAGAATAGTCCTCCCTTAAAAAGGGAGAAGCAGCCCCCTGCCCAGGCAGCGGGATGAGGGGAGGAGTCTGACCTCCTGGTGGGGCACGACTCCCCCTGGCTTTCCCTCACCACGGGGGCTCCACCTCTCCCCGCACCCCTCCCTGCCCTGCCTCCCTCTGCCCCAGGGAGGAGACAGAGACACTCACCGAGGACCAAGAGCCGGACGCGTGACTTAGAGGTTCCCTCCAGGTCCGCCATCAGGGAGACCGAGCACTCATACGTGCCGTTGTCGTCCATGGTCAGCTGGTTTATGGTGATGGAGGCATCTGACTGCTCAGCGTTGCTCGATATGTTGGCACGGTTCTTATAAAGGTCCCCGTAGATGTAGCTTTTCGTCAAAAATTGCCAGATGAGCACCCTTTCCTGGGAGGAAGAAGAAACACCGCTTGGTCTTACCCCAAGTCTTGGCATGGTGCTCGCAGCCTGTGCTAAGTACCCCCATCCACCACTTCTCTCGGCACGTGCGGCTGTAATATGCAGTGCCCATTGGGGATTCCTCTTATAACGTATATGTACTTTGAATAAAAATATTGGAAGACCAGGGCAGGGAGGCCGTTCATGTCACAGGAGCACATATGGATAAAGGGGCTTCCTCGGATCCCCACGCTATCACCTCTGGTCACCTCTGGCCTCTCTCTTACCCATTCGATTTCAGTCCATTGTCTGTCCTCACTCGTTCAGACGAACAATATTTATTGAGCACCTATTACGTGCCACACATCGTGCTAGGCAGCCCTTGGCTTCCAAGCCCCACTTTATCTACTTGACCCTTGCCGTTGGAAGTTATTTATTCATTGATCTACTCGTTGTTTACCAAAAAGAACACGAGACTGGCTAAGATCACTACTTTCTAGCCAAACTGCCTCCGTACAAGTCCCAATTCTGCCCCTTACTAGTTATACGACCTTGAGCAAAATGTGACTCCGTTTCCTTTTCTGCAAAATAGAGATAAAAATAGTGACACCGATTTTATACAATTTTTGTGAGGATTAAAGTATATATGCAAACCCGTTAGGGCCTTGCCTGACATGGTAGTTTTGCTGGAAGTACCTACATTCTGCCAGACATCACCACTGAGCATCTACTAGGAACGTGACGTTCAAAGATGAACAACTCGTGATTTCTGCCCTCAAAGAATAAATATTACGACATCCTGTGATTAGCAATGGGACCTCAGAAGAGAGGCATTGCATCTAGAAAGGGAAGTCTGGGAAGGCTTCCTGGAGGAGCTCCCAGAAGACAATGCCTTGGATCCTGAAGGACAAAGGACAACCGGCCAGGCAAAGGGATAGCGGGTTGGGGCAGAGCACGTTGGAGGAGGACAGATGTATTTGGCATTTTAAGCAAAGGGAGAACATCGAAGAAAGACCTAGGAGTGGGAAGCTATGGGTCAACCCCAAGTGGTTCAGTATAAACGGAGTGAGTATGTGCGGGAAGGGTGGGTGGAAGGTAAGCATGGACAGGTAGCAATAAAGATCATAGCTGCTATTTATTGAGTGTATGCTACATACTGGGTCTATTCTTTGTATGTATTATCTCATTTAATCCTCACAACACCCCCGTGATGGAGGTATTATGATTATATCCATTTTACATATGAGGAAAACAAGGCAGCAAGGGGTTAAGTACTTCTCCCGAGCTTCCGTGGTTAACCAAATGGCAGGGCAGGGATTCGAACCAGACGTTCTGCCTTCGGAGCCTGGACCCTGGCGCGTCGTCATTGTCAGATCGCAGGCACCGTGTATCGGGGACTGAATAGGCTGCATTTTGTCTTGAAAGCACTGGAGAGCCATGTATTTTAGGAAGTTAGCTCTCAACCCAGGGTGGGAAATGACTTAGCAGGAGAAGGAAAGGCAGTTAAGAAATCAGCTTAGCAATTCAGATGAAAAATGCTGGGTCTTCAGATCGGGCTGTGGCAATGCAGACGGGAGGATGAAGTGAATTTGGGGAGTGTGAACAGGGTCAGCCAGTGGCACTGGGGGTCAGGGAGTGGCAGACCTCAACGGTGAGGGTCTTTGGCCTGAATATTCGGGTGCATGGTGACGTCACTTCCAAGAGAAGAAACACCCAGAAGGAGAACATTTTAAGAAAAAAATGATGCATTCTGTTTTATAGGTGATGTGCTGAAGTGTCGATGGGACACCCAGGCGGGGCTCAGCAGGAGCTGGACAGGGCAGCTGAGAGCGCCTGGAGATGAAGGTTTGGGAGTCAGTGACTTAGACGTTAACTGAGCCGTGGGCTAAAGGAAGCCGCCCCAGGTGAATGAGTACGGTATGCCAGGTACCCGAAAGGTCGGGGAGAGGTCAGATAGATCAGAAGAAAACCCGAGATGAGACTGCCGAAAAGCCAAGGGAGGAAGAAGATTCCGAGATGGGAATCTTTTCCAGCAGATCTTTCCCAGCTCAGCTCTTTCCTGAAGGGCTGGCTCTGCCCGGGACTCTTCATGCCCCAGCCGCTCTCCTGATCCCAGCTGCCCCAAGGCTTCCTCCCTGGACACCCCCTCCCCCTTGCCTGGACCTGTTACAAAAATTTCCTGGAGGTCACAGATTTAATCCCTTCCTCTGCGCCCTTGCTTACTCTCAAGGGGATTGCCTCAAATCCTTTTGGAAGTGAGGGATCCATCAGCCGACAGAAGAACTTCAGTGTTTCTCTAAGCGCTTAGAGAAGTGCCTGGTGAGACCCTGCATCTGGTTGGCTGAACACATGTGATGGGGAAAGAGATGTCTTTCAGTTTCTTCAAGCTCAAGACAGCAGCTTCCCTCTCTAGGTTTTACCCTGAGATTCTGGACATAGATAGGACCTGTGCCCATGGCCCATCAGGGTTCCCAGGGCAACAGACAACAGGGTGTATCAGGCAGGCTTTACTCTCCTCTCCCCTTGGGTGTCCTGGGTCACCCCTTCTTTCTTGTCAGGGAAGAAGCTAAATGCTTCCACTCTGGGTATTCCTGGGGGCCCGATGCTTACCTCTGGCAGGCAGGTTTGCACTTTTTTTACTTTTATTTTTAATTAAGTAGCTCCACACCCAGCATGGAGCCCAACACGGGGCCTGAACTCAGGACCCTGAGATCAAGACCAGAGTCGAGATCAAGAGTCCAGTGCTTAACTGACTGAGCCACCCAGGTGCCCCCATGTTTGCCTTTTAAAAGTAGAGCTTACTGGAACTTACTGAACCACAATGGAAAAGACAACTGGTAGCCTAATGGCGGAGAGGGGTACTAGAGACTTCCCTGCCAACTGTATGTAGGCACATGAACAAGATCTGGGATCTGTTTAGGGACCTGTTTTGTGTGACCCCCCAACCCTACATCCATGCTTTCTTTTTCTGAATGTACTTAAAAAAAAAAAAAAACAACCCGAGGTTGTAGAATTACATAATTCCTTCAACCCTGGGAACTTAAGTAGGATGCCCTCAACTGATTTGAGTCCTTAGGGAGCCAATGTGTTGCCACTTATTTAAATACGGTTCATCTGGAGCCCCAAGAGGGCCAGTGTACCCCTTCTGCTTTCCAGGTGCCTCCTTCCTGAATCGCCAGGAGGGGTGGCCACCTGCGCGGGGAGCCTCGGGTGACTTAATTTAGTTCACCTGAAGTCAGTGGACGAGCTGGGGTTTATTCTTGAAGAGACTCACGGACAGGCATGCTTCCTATAGGTTCACATACTAATTTTTTGGTAAAGATTTATTTATATATTTGAGAGAGAGGGAGAGAGGGGCAGAGGGAGGGGAGAGAGAGAATCTCAAGCATGCTCCCCCCCCAACTCCAATCCTGCCCCCGCCCCCCGTGAGTGTGGAGCCCAACTAGTGGCTCGTTCGACCTCATGACCCTGAGATCATGACCTGAGCCAAAACCAAGAGTTGGGCACTCAACACACTGAGCCACCCAGGCGCCCCTAGTTTCACATACTAATTTGTACAAAAATGCCTTGGTGCAGCTGATGCCGAGTAATTATGAAGATCGTTCCTGAGTATTGTGTGACGGTTACGAAGTTGGAACAGGCAAGTCATGGGTGTGAAAGCTCTAATTGATCGACCTCATTGAATTTTTAGTTGTGCAGCTAAAGTCTCTATTTTCCTATTTGACGACTGCCGAAGTGTTCTGACACCCTATGTGAAACCTGAATTGATGTATGGTGGGGACGTTCGAGATATTTTTGTGATTTTAACTTCCCCTTTTTGTACATGTAATATTAAGCAAATGATGAAACATTGCTCTAATGGTTTAGCAAAGGAAGGAGAACGAAAGACCCTAATTTCTGGGTGGAGAAGTGGATCAAGACTGTTACCAAAAGTTTGTCTGTGTTATCGTACCTGACTTTAAGATCCAAACTTTTTTTTGGCCAAGTTGTGCCTTTCCTCCTAGAATTGTGAGTGGAGCACAATACCAGCCCTCGTTTTTACACTGTGAAGTGGATATTGTTACGGGGATCACACCGGGGCCTTTCTCGCTGGTAAGCAAATCATGCCTCGTGAATATATGATCTACGGAGAAACGCCTACAGTTTTACCTGCTGCTATGGGCTGTCTGTTGGAGAATAAATTTTGAATGTGTTCCTCCTCCCACCCCCAAAAATAAAATAAATAAAAGTAGATGTCACTCAAAGTTATGAATAGATGCACCATTTCTTATCATCAGAGAAATGGGAATGCGATTTAAAAAATGAGATACTTTTTTCACTTACCAAAATGGCAAATATCACACAGTTTGAGAACACTGCGTGTCGGGAAAGTGGGTGTCCTCCTATTGTGCGGAACGTGGAGACTGGCATGACATCTAATGAGAGCTCTTTGATCTTACTTATCAAAATTTTAAATTCACATACCCTGTGACTCAGAGGTTCTCTTTTTAATGACTTATCCCACACGTATGTACTTTATATGCAGTGGATGCTATCTATGCGTGCTGTATACGCCCACAGACCATTCCTGTAGAGACGTCTGTCGCAGCAGTATTTGTAGCAGCAAATATGGGAAATAAATATCCATCACTGGCTCATAACATGGAACATGTTTAAAAAACGAGACAGATCGCTTCCAGGCCTTTCGGCTAAGATCAGGGTAAAAAACGAGATCGATATAAAGGTACTGACACATGGAAGGAGCTCCGTGACGTATTACGAGAAGAAGCCAAGCGCAGAACAGCGTGCGTGTGCTGTCTATGTAAACGTGCATAGTCATGTATGAGCGGATACATATATATGGATGTTTGTGTACGTGCCACCCCAAAACTCGGAAGAGTGGTTCCATTTGATGAGGAGCAGGAGACTGGGAGTTCAGAGTTTGGTGTAAGTCTTACTGCTTAATCTTCAGTCACATGCCTGTGTTGTTCAGACACGCATGCACCCAAGTGAGCACTCAGGCTCTGCCGAGGGGAGCACCTAATGCTTCCCTGTGGAGGCCATTGGGTAGCCTCTGTGAAATCATAAAAGCACGTAGCCTTTCTGGGAGCGTATTCTAGAGGCATACCGGTCCACACGCAAAATAACATATGTCAATGGTTATTCTTGGTAATTGGAAGATCGGGAATAAGCAAGTGCCCATCGTTATGGGGCTGGTTAAATATTAACAGTGTATCCTCGCGATGGACTCCCGTGAAGCCCTTCCAGAAGGAGGGAGCCTCTATCAGCTGGTACAGAAAGCTCTTCCAAAACTATATTAAACGAAAAACTCAAGGGGCAGAACAGTGCCTAAAATGCGCTACCTTTTGTGTAAAAAGAGGGGGAAGTAGGAATGTGCACACACATACACACAAAACATATTAACATTTTCTTGAATTTGCATAAAGAATCAATGGGAGGATACACAAGAAACTACGTTGGTTCTCTTAGCCTAGAGTAATATTCAAATAGGTAATAACCGCAGCAGAGATACAACCCATCAGACAGACGCTGGGCCCAAACAACCCGTCCCAGTGAAAATCGGCCTTGCCTGCAGGTGGGGAGTGTAGGGGGTGGGGGGGCGGAGGTGGAGAGGAACAGGGGGACCAGCGTGGACAGGAGGGGCAAGGACGGGAAAGAGACTTCACGGTGTTCGCTTTTGATGATGTTTCACTTTTGGAACCATGGGACTGTATTACCCATTTCAAAATAAAAATAAAAAATAAAATAAAATGTCTTCTATATTCCCCAAAGGAACCTAAACAGGAAAAAAACCCCAAAACACTATAAAATAAGCTCTGGCCTCAAGAAGAGCTCTGTGCTAATCAAAAGAAATGACTGTCTCAAATGATACAGTTTAGGTGATTTGAGACTGACCGGCAGGAGGATATTTTAGGGAAGGTCACTTTTTCTAAAGTAAGTGGCATAACGTGCCCCTTGCTGGGTCACTCACTACTCTCGCCCCACCCAGTCCAGCTTGGGTGCTAGTGTTTATTCTAACATTTACTGAAAGACTTGCAGTGCTTGTCCTCTAAGAGGTCATGGTCAGGCCGGATTCATTCCCATGATACCCTCAACTTTTTTAAGGATCCTTACCGTGTGAGTCCTTAGAAGCTTGTCCCATTGGATAAATCCATTTCGGTCGGAGGCAGAAGTGTGGTAGGTGCATGGAAGGGTAACGCTCTTTCCCCGGGCAGCCCGAAGAACGTCCTGCGGGGTTTCCACAGAGATGGCATTGACAGTCACCCAGACTGGAACGGATTTGGGGGGTGGGAAGAAGTCAATGCCATAGCATAGCCACTCGTTGCCCATAGGACCTGTGAGGGAATGCCCAGGGACCTTCTCCTGCAACCACAGCTGGACACACTACAACTGTGATCTCAGCCATGGCACACCCGCTGTTCTCCAAGACCGAGGCGAAGACAGTCGTGTGCCCTGGTCCACCCTATACCCACCCCGCAGCATCACAAGAAGTTAAATGCATCGTCTGGTAGCTAACAGCCCAGCTTTGAGCCCCAGCCCCACCTCTTACCAGCTGCGTGAACCTCTCTCATCCATAAAATAGGAACACGAATACTTCCCAGAGTTGCTGGGAGAACTTCATGGGATAATATGTCTAAATACTTTTTTAGTCCCTGTCACATAGAAAGCTCTCGATAAATATTCCTCCCCATCTTTTTTTGTCATGATGATGACGTAGTCAATCATTTAACAAATTTTCACGGAGCACTTCAATGTGGTAAGGCATTTTATAAATAAGATGAAAGCAAGCTAAAGAGATAGAGGGTATTCCCAGGTGAGTTTATTCCACATAAGTCTGTCATGAGAACTTTCTAGGCAGGAGTAAGTGTGGTCCATGTGAGGAACAGCAAGGAAGCCGTGCGGTAGGAGGGGAGGGAGGAGGCGAGATGAGGCAGGGAGGTGGAGAAGTCTCAGGTCACATTGGGCCTTGTAGCCCATATGTAGGACTTCATATTTTTCTTTGGAGGAGGCGGGAAGCCCTTGGAGGGATTTAAGCCAAGATAATAGGGTTGACATATGTTTTTAAAGGCTCATCATGGCTGAAGTGGAGTGAAAGGAAAGAGGAGATTGGGGAACAGAGTGGAAGCAGGGCAACGAATCAAGAGGCTATTCCAATTATACCGGTGAGTGCTAACTGGCTTGGGCACAGGTCCGGGCAGTGGAGGAAGAGAGAAGTGATCCAGATTGGAATGTGTGTAGAAAGTAGAGCCAACGGGATTTGACTGCAGATTAGATCTGACATATTAGAGGAAAGGAGGGGGCAAGGATAGTACGGGATTTGGCCGAAACAACTGGAAGGATGGAATGGTCATTTATGGAGTTGATGAAGACTGGGGGGTTCAGGTTTCAGGGGAAAGATCTGGAATTTGTTTGTGGACATGTGAAGTTCGAGATGCGTATTAGACACCCGATAGAGGTGTTGAGGGGACAGTGGCCTGGGGAGGTCACTGAAGGCCAGAGGATGTGGGGAAGACAGAGAAGCACACAAAGATGGGGAAGGTAAGTGGGATGGAGCCCTGGGGCACTCTAGTGCTTCGTGGTGGAAAAATGAGGAGAAACCAGCAAAGAGGAAGGAAAACTGGTCAGGGGGTTAGGAAGAGAGTCCCGAAACTTGTTCCCCCAAATCCCAGCAGTTAAAGTATTTCCTGAAAGCAGAGGGGATCAGCTACTCCAGTGCTGCTGGTCTCCTGGGCCACGGAGCTGGGAGCTGAGAGGAGACGACTGGATGTGGTGGACGACGCGGAGGGGTGAGGGGACCTTGGCATGAGCAGAGTCCACGGAGTGGCAAGGACAGAGCTCAGGAAGAGGGGTTCAAGAGCAGGTGGGATGAGAAGAAGAGGGCAGCTTTTGCCAAAAAGGAGAGAGAGAAAAAGGGACATGGGGGGTTACAAAGGAGTCTGTGGGGTCAAGAGAGGTTTGTGCCTTTAAAAAATATATATATATGTTTGATGATTTAAAAAATATTTTGGACACCGTGGCCCTTGTTTTCTCTCTTATAGGATCTTTGCCTCTCTACTCAGTGGGGTGTGACAAAAGTACCAGATGGGACATCTCATCTGTGATTAGAAAAGTAGGAAGTAGAGAAGTTCATTTCTAGAACCTTCCAACGACCTCCTTTTCCACTTCCTCATGTGGGTCTACACTGGGGATCTCCTTTCTAATGGTTCAGAACCCACCCTGTCCGGAGCAGTCACAGCTCTCCCCGAAAGCTGTGTGCCTCGGGCTCCAGAAGGATTCTTTCTCATCCTCATTCTCCTGCTCTCCTTCTCAAGGCTGAGCCCTTCTATTCATGAAGAGCATTCATCTGATGCTCAGCTAATTCCCCAGGAGAGGTTACAAAGGAATCGTTCAGGGTGGTGTTAACCTCCCTAAGGATAGAGGAAGGGGGAGAGTGAGTGCTTTTCACCTCCAGGAAGAAATCAAAATCTCCCGGCACCATAGTAGTTCGCTGAGGAAGAAGTTTCGAGCGCATTCCCTGTCCTAGAGGAAATGTCCAGACTCTTCCCAGCAGAATCAGTACCTACTACTCACAAATGCCTGCCCCCTAGGACCTGTGTCTCCTGCAGCTTCGTTACACAATACACCAGAGTGGCCAAGGACACGAATGCAGGAGCCAAACTGCCCAGGCCGGAAGCCTCTTCCTTAACTTTTTCTGTGGGACCTTGGCCAACTTAATTAACTTTTCTGTGCCCCAGTTTTCTCAACTATAAAATGAGGGTAACATGATTACCTAGCAATAGTGTCGTGAGGGTTGAACGACTTACCATATTTAGAGGGCATGCATGTCTCTAGCCTGGCACGCAAGCACGAGCCAGACCAACGTTCTCTATTGTCACATCTTTCTCTGCTACTCTGTTTTCTCCATCTCCGTGTCCCCCAGGGCTCACCGAAGTGCCTGACGTCGGAGGTGCTCAAGTTAAGTGCTCTTTGACCGCAAATAAATGAGTTACAGAGCATTTAAGCCTAAAAGACGGGTGGAATTCACAGAGAAACTTGTTGGAGAACCTATCTTACAGATTGCTAGAAAATGCCCCCCAAAATCAAATAAAGGCTCAAAAGAGCCCCTAGAGGGGGCAAGGCGAGTCTGCAAGATGCCCCAGAAGGAAATGAGAGAGGCCGTTGAAATTCCCTTGAAGGGTGTGGCGTGGAGACCCAGCCTGAAGCCTTGACGACTGCTTGTAAATAATTAAGGTTTGTTAAGAAGATAATAAACCGTCTCTGGAGAGCTAACCAGAGAGTAATACATCCAAGGAGGATAATGAAATGCTTGATGGAAGCGGCTGCTCGAGGCCTACGCAGCACATTATGGGAACCCTCGGGAACCTGGCCGTCAGGCCCCCACTTAGGCAAATGCATTTGCTCGGAGAAACCGCATTCCTAGCGAGGAAGTGCCGGAGGCCAGAGGTGTCCCAGCCTGCCCGAGGCCCTGGCCGGGGAGGGGCAGTTCCCACAGGGCGAGTGGGATCGTCCTGCCTCCGCCCGCAGCGGTGCAGGCCTGGGTGGTTAGAACTCAGTGTTTGCCGAACTGCTCAACACGCATGTTTCGGAATCTGTAAATTCCGATCAATTCAATGGATTTTTCCTAAGGTCCTAGTCCTGGGTCCCCCTCGCAAGGCACTGGGAAAATGAGCAGAGGCGGGTTCACGGGCCCCCTCCTCTGGAAACCGCCGGGACCATCCGGGCCCAGCCAGGCCCAGCTCGCAGGCTTCTCGGAACTTCTTGGAGCTTCTATGGTGCAAGCAGGCCTCCTCTCCTCTCGGCACACGGTATGCCCCTTCTCACAGGGTCTGTGTCTCACGTTTTGCTTGTGTCTACTCTTTGCCAGTTCCCACCTCAAGGTTTCTGCAGAGCTGGGTGCTAATAAGACCTTGTGGGTTCAGTGGCCTGGGGCAGAGTCCCTGCCCAGGAAGCAGTTAGAGGTCACGGCCAGTCAGCAGCCTCATGGAGCCTAATTAAGTGTGAAATGCAAGGGTTAAGGAAGGGGAGTGGAGGAGGAGAGAGGGGAGGGGCTGTGTCACCACCCAGAAGGAGGACGGTGAGAGAAAGGCTTATTGAGGAGGTAAGGACTTGAAATTGTCCCCAAGGGAGTCAATTTGTTCAGGACGTTGAACTTGTGTAAGAAAATAAAGCAAGATGCAAAACTGTGTATACAACAGTATCCCATTTCCACATAATCACAGAAAGAGAGCAAATTCTAGAAGGAAATACACCAAAATACAGTATTAATAACAGTTATCTCTAGATTCTGGGATCATGGGTAAATTCCGGATTTCTTGTCTGTATATTTTTATTTTCCAAATGTTCTGTAGTAAACGTGCATTGCTCTTGTAATCACAAAGCCATGTTACAGCTTTATAAATCAAGCTGGGATGGAGGAAGTAGGACAAATAGCCAGGCTATTTTGCCAAGGAGCTCACCTAAACCCAGGGAAATGAAAAAGCTGAAGTGAGAGGGCCTTGAGAAAGTTTCTTTATCTTCCTCTGGGTTGGAAGATGGGGAGACTTATGCAGGCTTGTAGGTTATAGGAAAGGAGCTCCGAGAAAGGAAGACACTGAAAATAGAAGAGAAACCAGTTGGAGGAAGACTCCAGCCTGGGAGAGAAGGGGAGTGGGGGGAGGGCTCGGGTCCTAGGGGAGGATAGACCGGTTTTGCTCGCAGCAAGTGTAACCTGTTGCCACGTGTGCGGAGAGGCAAGTCCCTAAGTGGGAGCATCTGTCCGTCACTGTGTTCTGCCCACGCAGAACAGGTGCTTATGGCAGCCCTGACTCACCAGGGCAGAAAATGAGGAAGCAGCCCAGAGGTCACTGGGTGGCAGAGGGGAGGAAGGGACCTCAGGAAGGAGGCGGGTTCCAAGTGTGACAGCCGCTGGCTGCTCGCTGCTCAGGGCAGAGGGCTGCTCCAGGGACAGGGTGATCTGGGAACAGACAAGCCGAGCCTCCTCTCGAGGCAGAGAGGAGACAGGGTAAAACCTGAGCCCTGCCAGCATGGAGTAGTTAGCGGGACAGCTCTCTTTACTAACCCCCAAGTCAAATATGTCTTCCACCAACTTTCTCAGTAATGAAGTTCCCATTGAAGCTGCTGCTCAAATGAAAATCTGGGAGGGGGGAGGGGAGGAAGGGAGGGAAGACACACTGAGTGACTCCCTTTCCCTTGCAGGACTAACCCATTTCCCTAATTAGTCCCTCTTATCCATCAAACCCTCCAAAGGGATTCAGAATGGGTAACTTTTGATAGAAGCCTATGAGATTAGAAAGTTGAGGCTTGGAGAGAAGCTGGAACTGCCTAGAGAAAGAGGGAAAGGGAGAAAGGCAGGAGAGGAGACACTAAAAGCAAACCAGCTTCCTGCCTAGTGAGGTTCTGAAGGGTAGGTTCTCGTTCATTCATACGCATAAAGCACATGGCTGCTGGGCACCCGTGTTGCAGGCACTGTGCTGGACTCGGGGGAGAAAGTGACAAGCAGAGACGGACACCGTGCCTGTTGTCATAGCACTCGGTTGTCTGGGTGAATCAAACTGTAATGAATAATCCCAGAGAAAAATGTAAGACCACCATGGAAACAAGTGTTACGCGTTCGATGACAGGATAAAGCAAGATTTGGGGCTGAGAAGGGGTTGTCCTAAGGAAGGGACTGTCGAGCTGACATTGGAAGATGAGCAGGAGTGAACCATGTGAAATTTGGAAAAGAGGTGGGTGGAGGGAGAAGAGCACTGTGCAGAGGTCTGGGCATGGAGAAGGTGGGGCACGTTCCAGAAAGTCGAAGAAGCCAGTCTGTAGCGAGGCACCAAGGAGATGGCGCTGCATGGAGCAAAGACGAACTGTCCCTGCCAAGCCCCGTACGAATTGTAGATTTGTGAGCAAAATAAATTATTTGATCATTTTTTTCAGGGTAGTTTATCACATCGCACTAGAACCACTGTAACAGATGACTGCTGGTTTCTGGCTTTCATTCTCGGGTGGATGGGGCTCGTTCACGATGCAGAGAGCACGAAAAAGCCCAGGTGGGGGGAAAAGATGATGAGGTTGCTTTTCAGCTTGTGAATTTGCAGTGCTTCTGGGCCATTTAAGTTTAGAGGTCACGGGACGCCTGGGTGGCTCAGTCGGTTAAGCCTTCGGCTCAGGTCATGATCTCAGGGTCCTAGGATCGAGCCCCGCATCAGGATCCTTGCTCAGTGGGGAGCCTGCTTCTCCCTCTGCTTGTGCTCTCTCTCTCTCTGACAAATAAATAAAATCTTTTTTTTTTTTTTAAGTTGAGAGGTCACGTGGGCTGGGCTGTTGGATCTGTGGGTGTGTAGCTCAGGACGGAGGTTGGGTTTGAAGACGGATGTTGTGAGTCCATTGGAAACGGGTGTCACCTAAAGATGTGAATGTGGACCTAGTGAAAATAGAAGTGGGTTTGGTGTGAGGACCTCTGACATTTCCTAGTGGGCAGAGGAGAATGAAGCTGCAAAGAAGGCTTGAAAGGAAGAGGAGAACCAGGAGAGGGTGTGTCACCAGACAGGACAGAATAGTTTCAGGAAGGAGGGAGGGAGGGGTTAGCGGGGTCAAGCGCTCCCAGGAATACAAGCCCAGGCTGAGCCAGGCACACTTTCCCCCAGGCCTCCCAGGGACCAGCATCACAGCAAGCAGTATGGCTGGGTCACCCAGAAGCCTGGGGATGGGACTGGGGGACAAAGGCAGGATGAGGGTCACACCTGCGCCCACAAACCAGTTCCTCCCTGGAGCCTTGTTTCTTAAACAGTGGTCCCTAAGTCAGCGTCATCACTTGGAGCTTGTTAGAAAAGCAGACTCTCGGGCCCTGCCCTACTGAATCCGTCTGCATCTTACCAAGATCCCCGGGTGACTTCCCTACACACAGACGTGTGAGAATGCATGCACTTGGCGCCCTCAGTTGTCCCCCAATCCGGCGCTGGACAGTAACTCGGGAAGCCACTAGATGGCGCAAAACTGAGGGGAACAGAGGTGACTGTTGATTGCACCTGCTTTCCTTCGAGTTTCAGCATCTAACTCTAAACGTGCACGTCAGAATCACCTGGGTAACTTTGTCAAAATCGGAGAGAAACCCAGATGCTGCCCCCCATTATTCTGATTCAGAAGGTCGGGGGGTGGGGGGCTGGGCATCTGTTTTTTTTACTACCCAGGTGATTCTGATGGGCAGCCAGGGAGCCCCTGCCCTAAACCATCACTCCTCCCCATTTGCACACATACTTCTCTTAGGCTGACCATTCACGAGGCTGTGGCTGGGACTGGGGCATTTTCATCCTGATTGCATCTCCCGAAAGCAGATGGTAATTCCCCAGGCACGTGAGCCCTCCCTGGGAGCACTGGCTTCTGACTTTTGCTCAGACACCAGCAGCAGGTGGTGCCCGGGCCCCAGGGGGAAGCCAGGCGCTGGGGACTGGAGTGGCAACGGGGCTCATACTCAGGGAACGGATGAAAGGCTGGACACCCTTGCAGCCTCACACCACGCTGGCTCTGGCCTGAATACCACTGTCTCAGAGTCAAGGTTAACTGGGCACAAGGCCACTCTCTCATCTAATTCTCATCAGATGCACATGTCTGAGGCTGAGCCCTGTAAACCTCAGAGCCTGGGCCGGGTCACTGCACGGGGAATGGATGTGCAGGTCACGCTGAGCTCAAATATGCCACATGTTGGCAGGGGGGACCACAAGGAGCTCCCCAAGCCCGTGTGACCAACAGGAACATGGCACTTCAGAGCTGACAAGTATTAAGTCTTTTCAGGAAAATTATCCTGCTGGGACTGTGGCTCTAGCCAAGACCCTGGGAAGGAGTCTACAGTGACCTGTCAGCCTCAGTTCCGGAAGCTGGACGCCTAGATCCCAGGAAAGACCCTCCCGCCCCTCCAATGGATCAAGCATCCACGGATTTATTGAAATATCTTTAGATGGGGGAGAACAAATGTATTTTCTCATCTAGTATATTTTGGGATTATAGATTCCTTTATTTCTCCGTGTAAAGCATGCCTTCCTCTGTTTTTCTAATTTAACCTTCAAAAAGGTCTCCTCTAGTTCTGGGAAAGTGGGACTTTTTTTGTTTGTGTCTTTTATCAAGTCTTCAAAGATTTTTTTAGTGACTCCAGGCAGAGCTGCTTACGGACTGTTTTTCCTCCGGTGGGTTCCTCTTTGTGCCACTACTGCCATCACATCGAGTCTCATGGAATCTAGTGGCTGGAAAACTTCCCGGGAGGGAAGAGCCTCAGTTCTGTGCACAAGTTGGGGTGTTTTCTCTAGCAGCCTTTGGGGGGGGCTGATAACTCAGGGCTCCCCCACAGTGACTCGACCACATCCCAGCACTCGGGCGACTGATCACCAAAGTCTACTAATTCTCTGTAACTTACACTTGCCCACACGAATAATATCAATAATAATAATAATAATAATAATAATAATGGGTATTTATGGAAAGCTTATTATGTGCCAGGCACTCTTCCAAGCTCTTTACATTTACAAACCCATTTACCATCCCTAACAACCCTGCGGGAGGCACACTGCATTTTTACACGTTATAGATGACCGTCCCCATGTCACAGAGTGGGCAACTGAGGTTTATGAAGCTGCACTAATTTGCCCCAGGCTAAAGTCAGTACAGGAAGAAGGCTGCCGCTCTCAATGCCTGTGATAGGAGAGGGTGGGAACGTCTGCTCCTGGAGGGTGAAGTGTTCGTCACTGACAGTGTTTAGAATCGTCAGGCTGATTTTCAGTTGGTTTTAGTATTGTTTTTAGATTTTCGAATGTGCTGCCTCCTATTTGGGTCCCTTCCATATGTGACATCTTCTGCTTGCCCGAAGTCTGTCGGCTGGGTGCTGGTCCGCCCAGCCCAAACTCTAGGTCATGGCTATGCAGGTTCAGATGGAGAAAGGAAGAAGGGCAAAGGCCAATAGGTCCTCTGGAACCCAGCTCAAGCTCCACCTCCTTCAGGAAGCCCTCCCTCATTTCTCTACTCCTCCCTACGCTGTGCTTTCTGGAGACAAGGTGAGGAGGGCCGCCCAGTTGCTCTTAGGTTTGACCTTGAACACCTTCACTGCTCACTTGCACAGGGCAATGGCTGTTTTGTCTCCAGATATTTCCATTTGGCAAATTGTCCATGTGCCCCCGAGCCGGCCACTGACCCGGCCACCAACCCAGGCTTCCCCTGCCCCATGGCTCCAGCCCCTGCGCCTTAGTGTAAGATATGGAGGCAGAGGTGGTGCGCTGGTGAATCAGGACTGGGCAGTCTGGGAGGGTGGGGGGAAGGGGATGGGGGCAGAAAATGCAGTTGAGTCTGAACACAGGCCCCAGAACTGGTTCCACTGGAGTTCACCCCCGGGGTCATGTGACTTCTCAAAGGAAAAGGGAAAAGGTACTGCTCCGGGCAATTCAAGAGTTAAGGCCCCTTTTTTTCATTCTAAGCTGGGAGAGCGTTTTGTTCTAGAGTTTTTTTCCCAGGCCAAAAATGCACTGGTTGCAGCCAGACTGCAAATGCAAGGATGTGTCCTGGGGGTGGGCGGGGGGAGCGGTGGAGGTCTCCTGGGCAAGACTTCCAGCTCCGAAGGAAAGGGTAAGAGTGTCCCGGGCCTTGTCCGGGGAGGATGGTCGTTTCCTCGCAGCCTCCCTCCCTCGGGACCTGAAGTATCCTTACTGTCTGGATCTGATGGCTGAGACAGGTGCCCCCGGGGCTGCAGTCATTCCACAGTCCTCACTCCTGGGACACCTGCTGTACAAACTATGTGCTCAGTAAAGAGGTTTGGAGGAGGGAATGAACCAACCAGGCCCTCTAGCCTGACCCTGAGGGCATCTCTGCCCCCAGTCACTTGGGTCTCGTGGTGGGGCTGAGCCAGGCTGAGCTGACGGACCTTTCCAGGTCTGCCTCTAAGCCTGGACCCAGCCCTTCCCCAGCACCTCCGCCTAAAGGCTCAAAGGTCAGGTTTTGAGCGAGGGGAGCAGTGGGGCCGGCTGGGCAGGCAGGCCCCCTGGTCCTGGCACTTGCTGTAGGCGCTGAAAATCGAGCTCTAAATCAGAGCCTCCTTGACCCCACTTCCCAGGCCTTGGGGCTCCTAAGTTTCCTGGTAAAACTCTTTACCTTCTCCCCATTCTTACCACATCCCTGAAGCTTGCAACAGTTTCTAAATTACAGGCCAATGGGATTTCTTAGCATAGCCAAATAACTGAGTTAAAGATACTCCTCAAATTCCCCAACCCCAGTGTCTCAACTTCCATTCTCCATTCTACGTCTTCTCTGTGCCCGGTACCCTTAATGCCAACGCCTCCGTCCTAACCCGGAGACACTCCATGGGCCCCACGCAACGACTTTGGCTAATTAATAGCACTTGACTTGGATTTAACTATTAAATCAACAAATGTCTGACTTCTGTTTTGTGGGGCTTCCCCATCTTCCCAGTTGTCAATGACCAGAGTATCAGAAGGGCTGAAGAGCTTTGACCTTTGGAAAGGAACTTTCTAGTTTGGTTTTTGAAGGGTTTGCGTCTTCTCTTGCTTTGGGAATGCTATTAAGTTGCGTTGTCTCTCTGCCTTGGTTTCCTGATATGTGATAGAGAAGTTGTCACTTTTACCATGGCCTTTTTCTCTAGTTTTAAGGCAGTGGTTAAGATCCCAGGTAGTGAACGTATCCAGAGCCACACATCCTGAATTTCCCGGGACAACCTTGATTTCAAATACTTAGTCTCTCTTTTCAGATCTTATGTCAGATCTTGTGATCTGATTTGGGATCCGAATTTATGGTCTTGAGAATTTATGAATTATTCATTCCAGAAATGGGCTGGAATTTTTTTTATTAATATGCATATACAAACCATTCTGCTCCCAGGGGCTGGCCTGGAAGCCGCTGCCCTCACAGCAGAACGTGTAATTCCGCCCGTAGGAATGCAGCCGATCACTGGCCCTCATCCCTGGGGGGGCGCTGGGAGACGGTGAGCCCTCAGTCCCCTTGTCTCACCCACCCCTGGGTGCTGGACAGGGGAGGGGTCTACTCACCCGCCCAGAGCGTCCACAGCACAGGCCCCGTCTTCCCCACCATGGTCTTGCTTCCTTTGTGCCCCAAGCCCAGCCTGGCAGGGATGGCCCCGGCAGGTCTGGGTGGACTCGTGAAAGTTACAGCAGCCTCTGGCCGGGCCCAGCCCTCTGTCCCGTGGTTTCCCTTTTCCTCTATACCTTTGCCCAGCCTGGCCCCCCACCGAGCTGCTCAGCTGGACTGGCAGGTGAGCTCACCTATGGGACTGGACCCGTGCCCCGCCTACTCTACCAGCGGGCCCAAGAGGAGCCTTCCCCATCTTCACCTGCCGCCCCCACCTTTTCTCCACTTAGCAGGTGTACAAAGTCCTGGGCTTCTCACCAAGGTGTGGGCTTCTGTAACAGAAAGGAAATTACCATCTTGTCATAAAAAGGGAATGATCTCAGAGGCAGGTTTTCGAAGCCAATTAAAAAAGGGTGTTGCCCACAACCGCTGAAACACTCCCAAGAGCGATACGATCTGGTCTCCTACTTCCCTCCCTTTTCTACCACCCCCACCCCACCCATGCGACAGACGTAGGCACAAGAAGACCGGAAGTCTCTGCGCTCAGGGAGTTGGTAATTTGATTGGGGAGATAGAGTATACAAGTAAATAAAGAAGACAATCCTAGAAAAAACCTGACCAGCTTGTCTCAGGTTGCTTGCAACCATCCTTTTTTTTTCCCCCAAAAAAAGACTGAAGTATAGTTGAACTAGACACCATGTTACGTTAATTTCAGGTGTACAACAAGGTGATTCAACACGTTTATACTCTGTGCTCTGCTCGCCGCAAGTGTAGCCAGCACCTGTCACCCTACAATGTTATTATAATACCATTAACTGTAATTCTCTGTGTTGTACCTTGTAGTCCTATGACTTAGTCCTTCCCCAACGTAAGCCTGTATCTCCTGCTCCCCTTCTCCCATTTCCCCCCCCCCCTCTGGCAACCATCAGTTGTTCTCTGTATTTATGGGCCTCTTTCTGCTTTTTGCTGGTTCGTTTATTCCTTTGGTTTAGATTCCACACGTAAGTGAAATCAGATGGCATTTGTCTTTCTCTGTCTGACTTATTTCACTCATGCTCTCTAGGTCCATCCACACTGTTGCAAATGGCAGGATCTCATTCTTTTTTATGGCTGTGTAATATTCTCCATCCACTCATCTGTCGGGGGACACTCGGATTGCTTCCGTATCGTGGCTACTAGAAGTAATGCTGCAGTAAACAGACGGGTGCATAGATCTTTTCCAATTAGTGTTTGCATTTTCTTTGGGTGTATATTCAGTAGTGGAATTATGGAATCATATGGTATTCCTAGTTTTAATTTTTTCAGGGGCCTCCATACTGTTTTCCACAGTGGCTGTACCAGCAATGCTCAAGGGTTCCTTTTTTTCCACATCCTTGTCAACACTTGTAATTGTCTTTTTTTAAATTTTAGCCAAGCTGGCACGTGTAAGAGGATATCTCATTGTGGTTTTGATTTGTATTTTCCTGATAATGAGTGATGTTGAGCATCTTGTCATGTCTGTGGGCCATCTGCATGTCTTCTTTGGGAAAATGATATTCCAGTCCTCTGTGCATTTTTTAATCAGGTCATTTTTTTTTTTCTGGTGTTAAGTTATATAAGTTCTTTATATATTTTGGATATTAACCCCTTATAGGATATATCCTTTGCAAACACCTTCTCTCAATCAGTAAGTTCCCTTTTCATTTTGCTGCTGGTTTTTTCCCGCTGTGCAAAAGCTTTTTATTTTGGTGTAGTCCCAATGGTTTATTTTTGTTTTTGCTTCCCTTGCCTTAGGAGACATATCTAGAAAAATGTTGCTGTGGCTGATGTTAAAGATATTACTGCCTATGTTTTCTTCTAGGAGTCTTATGGTTTCATGTCTCACACTTAGGTCCTTAATCCATTTTGAGTTTATTTTTGTGTCTGGTGTAAGAAAGGGGTTCAATTTCACACTTTTGCATGTAATTGTCCAGTTTTCCCAGCACCATTTATTAAAGGGACTATCTTTTCCCCCATGAAACTGTTCTGGTTTTAAAACAGAAAGTTCCTTTCCCTGGAATCTCTTGGTCCCAAGCCAAGTGGGAATGGTGGGTCACCCTACTTAAAGGGTAATGGTGCTATGGGGAACATAGCCTGGAACATGGTACAGAGAATGAGATTAGAGCAGGGGAAGGGGTCCCACTTTAGATTGGGTAGTCAGAACAAAATGGGGAGATGAGTGTTAGGGATCTCCATTTGACAAACAGGGATCTGAGTCTCAGAGAAGTGAAATGAGTTCTCAAAGGTCACACAGCTTGTAGGTGGTTTTCTGATTTCCAGTCCACTATTTCTGTGGCCTGATGTCACGCTCTGTAGGTAACTGAGAGTATAAAGAGGACAGAGGCCGTGTCCTCCTCCTGAGTGGTGCCCTCCTTACCTGTTGCCTCTCTTAGGTGTGTTGGCTCACCTCCATCTTTCCCTCCCCCACGTCTCTGCTACCTTCTCATTCTCTGTGTTGGTGTCCTGTCATCTGGAGCTTTACCCTGACTGACCCTTCCCCCCTCATCTCACCTCTCTCTTGAACCATCTTTCATCTTTATGGAACCTTGAAGTGTATGGGTGTGAAAGGAACCCCCATGGCTTCTCAGTTGTGGTCATTCCTTGGCAGTCAATTCCTGAGTCCCTATTTTGACCCTCGGGAAGGAGGTGTGATGATTGGTCAATGGTGGTGCCATGTGCCTCCTCAGAGGCGTGTTCCTCGGCCACTTTTTCCAAAGGAGCCCCCACTCCAGCCCTGCCAAGTCTCCGCCACACAACCTGTTTGCTTTCTTCTCGGCTCTAACCACTGACATCCCCAAACCTTGTCCATGCTCGTCCCTCTACCATTCCTTCCCCCATCACATCCGCTGTTATAATCCAACTTGTTTTTTAAAGGCCAGTGCATATATTACTACTTTTTCTATGAAGGTTTTCCTGATTTCTTCAGCCAGAAGGGCTCTTCCCTTCTTTGAACTCACACAGCACTCTGGATCTCTCTTAGGATACTAACAACATTCTGCCTTATGCTTGAGTTATTTTTGACCTGTGTCTCATTCCTCCTAATAAACTGTGAGCTCATTCATTTATTCAGCCAGTTTTTGATGATACTATATGCAGGGCATTGTTCCACTTAGCTAGGAAGAAGGACCGTTTTGAGCATGTAATTATGTGTCTTACTAACTTTGGTCAAGGAGAGTGCCTGATGCGTAGTGGGTAATTTGTGAATGGGTACACAAATGGATGGAAGAATTGATGGATAAAGGTGTAATTATAGAATGTGTGGGATGAGGGGCTGAGCTACTGGGTTTTCGGTTTGCTTTGGACATGGTGATAGTAAGAGGTGACAAAGTGGAGTAGAGTGGGTCATGAGCTCATTTGAAATTTATGAAGCTCGTGGAATTTTTTTTTTTTTTAGAGAGAAGGAGCATGGTGGGGGGAGGGGCAGAGGGAGTGGGAGAGAGAGAATCTTAAGTAAGCTCCACGCCTAGCATGGAACCCAATGTGGGGCTCAGTCTCACAACCCTGAGATCATGACCTGAGCCAAAATCGAGCGTTGGATGCTTAGCCAACTGAGCCGCCCAGGGGCCCTGAAGCTCGTGGAATTCTTACACCATCCAGGCTTGCCACTTGACCATCACCATGAACGTGAGTGTGGGGAGGGGATTGTGGGCGGTGAGCACCACTGCCCACTTTATTACCCAGGGTCCTTGCTGTTCAAAGAAATGTAACCCTGGTCACAAGCCGTGACTATACCCTCTAGCAGCATGACGTGCTCTCCCGACATCTAGCCGAGGCCCCTCCCCATGCTGTATACCGGTGTTTTTTCCCAGCGCCCTCTAGACTGACATGGGGCTGAGATACAGTTTGTTTCATGCTTCTAGATTTTTGGTGTTAGACCGTCTTCTGGAGAGACTTTGAATGGGTAGCCCCAGGCAAGAGGGTATGAAGAGAGAGCCCCCCCAAAAACCTGTCCTTTAAGCCTCTCCATCAATGAAGTGTGACCTTCTCCTAACTCTGCTCCTCAAGGTCCGTGTCCAGTGTCCAGAGAATCAGCCAGAATGGAAAGAGTTAAGTGGGGCCTGCTTTCGGGTCTGGGTCCTGAACTGCATTCCTTCCTCCTAGAGATCTGCCAGGCTGTGGGGCCAGAGGCTAAATTTAGAAGGTAGCTAGGATTTCCTGTTAACAGCTGTCCTGCCCCTCAGAGAAGAAGCACTGAAGAGAGGAGAGAGGTTGGTCCCTCTCCCTGGTCGGAACTCTTTGCCGTTTTATCTGGGTCCCTCAACCCTTGCGTGACTGCCTTTTGGTGTGGAGATACAGGCAAACCAGTGGTGAGTGTGCTTTTCCCTTGTTTTGTCCTCTGAGCCCAAGACTTACAAGCAGAGGGCCAGCAGCTCTGCCTTGGGTGTCAGGGCCCAGCCATGTGTGGGACCAGCTCCTGAGGGATTTCATGTTCCTTAATAGGCTGTGGATGGTGCCTGGGCCAAAGGCAATGACTCCTGTGGCCTTGGTTAGAGACACTGAGGAAGGCCAGCTGCCCCTCCCCCAGTAGAGGCAAAGGCGTGTACGTGTGGGCAGGTGGGGTATGTGCTTACACATGTGTATCCATGTGTGTGCACACCCAGAAGTTTCGCTAGGAAGATCTTTCTGGTCTAGGGAATTGACTGCTTTCCAACTGCTTTAGCTATATTAATGCAAACCCAGAACCCTGCTCCCCTCACTGCTTCCTTCCTGGAAACTGAGGAAGGAGCCAAGTTGTCATTTCTTAAATATTGTGACTCCAAGGTGGCCGGTTTACACAGCTGGGGGGTGTATGTCTTGGTGTCCCGGTTTAACGGTAGCTGGGCCAAGACTGGGTTTTTCCCCCATCGCTACTTTCCCCACCAGAGTAGTAGCATGTGGTGACCTTCCCCCTGACATCACCGATATTCCCCTTCCCCCGCAAAACCACCGGAAGCAGATTCCCTAACCACGTTTGTCATGCCAAACTTACAGGGACTGGCAGGCTGTCATGGCGACTGGTGGGAACCCAGAGGAGGAGCAGGTCGTCCCAAATGAAGAGGATGAAGCCGATGTGAGGGCCGTGCAGGCCCAGTACCTCCGGAGCCCCTCCCCCAGCCAGTAAGTGTGCCCTTGCTGTGCTCCCTACCCCTGCAGCCTCGGCAGGCAGGAGTGGGCTGGGGGTGGGGGAGCATGAGGAGATGTGGGCCCCGGGGAGCCTACAGCCACCACTTCAAGTTCACTCATTTAACAAATATTATTGAGTACTTTTTATATGTCATGCTTTCTGGAAGAGGCAAATAAGCAAACAGACTGCATTTTGATGTGGCATGGTAAATGCTGGAATTATGCCTCAGGTCTAGTGCATGGTGGGCCAGGGAAAGGAATAGCTGGACTTGGATGGGTCATAGGAGGCTTCCTGGAGGAGAGGATACTTCCAGGAGGACCTGAACCTCAAGAGTCCTCTTCATTTTATGACAAGCAATTAGAAATTTTCCTTTACCTAAAATTATTGAGAATATAACATGACGTAGATTAGAACATTTGCGTGAAATTTTAAGAAAAACCATGAGACATTAAAGAAATGCTTACTTGCCTTCTGAAGCAATAGTGTGTTTTCTTTTCTTCTGCCATAAATCATAGTGGAGGACCTGACTTCTAATCTTAGTTCAGTCACCAAACTTATGTGAAGAATCCCTTTAATTCTTGAGGCCGTGTCTCCTTATCCATAAAAAAAAAAAAAGGAAGAAAAGACCCAACTAAGGTATCTCAAGGTAACTTTACCTCAGGCTATCTATGATTCTGCTTGACTTCACTTTCCCTCAGCTCTGGGATCTTGCTGGCTCCTGCTTCTCAGAGCTTGCAAGCCTCTCCCCTCGGAATGAGAGTCACCACTCATGGGCCAGGGTGCTTTGTCCAAGTGTTGGGGACTTTCCCTTTAAACTTCCGCATTATGTTCCCACTTAGAAAACCTGTCAGGATAGAGTTTTTAAAATGTATCCCCCCTCCCCCCAACACTAGCAGACAAGCAGAGAGAGTTTGCGTGTGATCGAGGTAGGTGATGGACAGCTTGTGCAGTACTTAGGGTAATGCTAGCTGCTTTAGCAAATGGGGTTTTGTTTTCTCACTCAAATACATTCCAAAACAGGTACCTGAGCCGTGATTCAGGAACTGAGGCCCCTTCTAGCCTGTAGATCTTTCATTTTCAGGCAGGCTGCTAACATTAACCGTGCTTATCCGCATCAAGACCAAACGGGAAGAGAATGAAGAATCTCTCAGAAGGTTTTTATGGGCCAGGCCTGAAAATGGCCATTTCTCTCCCACTCACTTTCCACTGGCTAGCACTTAGCAAAGCCACGCTGTCGTATAAAGGAGGATGAACTGAGGTCCATGAGTCCAGGAAGAGGAAGCGGGTTTGCTAATACATAGGGGATTTAGCCTCAGTAGGTCTCTGGAGACGGCTAATATTCATGCTACCTTGTTCCCCACTCATGAAACTCCCACAGGAGACAACCCCAAAAGCAGTTTACCTACTGCTACAGACAGTTCACAGGCTAGGTTCTCTGCCTACATGTGAACTAACTGGAATTTAAATAAAAACTTGGGGGAAAAAAAAAGGCTAGGTTCTCTGGAGGGTAAGCATCCTCTGGCCCAGGTCAAAGTACAGCGCCTTATGGTCTGCAAAACAAGCTCCCATCTGATCAAAGGAGGAGTGGAAGGTATACCGTCATCAGTCCATATAATTAATGAACATGTCTGCCGGCGAAGAGGGGAGATCTCCTAGATTTGACCTTGATTTGGCCCTCAGGGTAGCATGTCCTGGTCTGTTGTTCTCTGGGGCCTTTAACTCCACCCTCTGGGCCTTTCTCCTTGTCTGTTATCCTCCAGAGCCACATCCCAACTGACATGGGAGAGTGTGTTTTCCTTGAAGGCTATGTAGCTTTGGCAGACTCTGTCCTGCTTATGGAAATTTGGAGGCCCAAGGATTGCTGAAGCCTGAAAGCTGCCAAAGACTTTTTAAGGTCATGGTTTCTTTGCAAATAGGATCCCTCTAAAAACATAGTAAGTTTCTGATGGATCTAGACCAGACAACCTGATGTGTCAGAAACCACGCACCAAGTTCTTTCTTAGATATGATTTTCAATCTTATTTCTTTGCCTCCTTGTCTGCATACGTCACTGTCTAAGCTCAAGACTGTTATCTTCAGAAGGAATCTGCAACTGAAAATGGGAGTGGGAAGTCCAGGACACCTGTTGTCATTTGTAGTGTGATTGTTAAAAGTTTTACAACAGAATGTATAGCTAACGAGCAAATGAGGGGAGGATGCAAAACCAAAATGTAATCAGCCCAAAAGAAGGCAAGAAAGAAGAGGAAAAAAATATAGACAAAGCATAACAAATAGTAAGAAAATAGTAAGATGGTAGATTTAAACCCAAGTGTAGAAATGATTACTTTAAACATAAAAATGAAATACGCCAACTAGAAGCAAATACTGTCAGACTCAGGTTTTTTTTTTTTTTTAAGATTTTATTTATTTATTCGACAGAGATAGAGACAGCCAGCGAGAGAGGGAACACAAGCAGGGGGAGTGGGAGAGGAAGAAGCAGACTCATAGCGGAGGAGCCTGATGTGGGGCTCGATCCCATGACGCCGGGATCACGCCCTGAGCCGAAGGCAGATGCCCAACCGTTGTGCCACCCAGGCACCCCCAGACTCAGTTTTTTAAAAAGCCTACATACTGCTCATAAGAAACACACCTTAAGAAGTAGAGATCTACAAGGAGCACCCGGCTGGCTCAGTCGGTGGAGGGGACGACTCTTGATCTCAGGGTCATGAGTTCCAGCCCCACGTTGGGCATGGAGCCTACTTCAAATAAAATGAAATAAAAAATAAAAAAATAGAGATATACAAAGGTTAACAAAGGCTGGAAAACTTATACTACACTGTCCGAATTACAGTTGCTCATACCTTTAAAACTTAGTGACATAAAACAATCACTTTTTAATGTTCACAGTGGGGTGGCTCGTCTTTACTCCAAGATGTCTGGTGTCTCAGCTGGAAGGACGTAGGTTCCGGAAGGACTTAAGGCTAAGGATGACTCGCTGGCTGAGGGCTGGTAGCAGAGTGGCTTCTTCACATGTTAGACACTTCATTCTGAGCCCTTAGCCGGGCTGTTGGCTAGAGCACCTAACATGGTCTTTTCCTGTGGTCTCTCCACATGGGCCAGTTTGGGCTTTCCCGTAGCCTGGAAGCTAAATTCCAAGGGCTAGCATCCAAGAGAACAGGACAGACATGCACTGATTTTCGGGATCTAGCCTTAGAAGTCACGTAAAGGACCACAGAGGTTCAAAAGGGGGCAACATAAACTCTGCCAGCCCTGGGGGAGTATCACAGTCACACTGTGAAGACAAGTGGGATGGGAAATATCGCGGCCATCTTTGGAAAATACCAACCGCCACAATCACAAACCAAATAAGGACAGAGAAGAATGTTTCACAATGATCAAAGATGTGGTTCACCGGGAAGGTGTAATCGTTTAAAATTTCTATGATCTGGGGCGCCTGGGTGGCTCAGTCGGTTAAGCCTCCAACTCTTGATTTCAGCTCAGGTCATGGGATCAAGCCCCGAGTTGGGCTTCACGCTCAGCAGGGAGTCTCTCTCCCTCTCGCTCTTCCCCTGGCCCCCCATGCTCATGCTCTCTCTCTCTAAAATAATAAAGCTCTTAAAAATAAATAAATAAAATTTCTATGATGGAATAATGTAGCCTTAAAATATATAAAGCAAAAAATTGACAGAACTAAAGAAAAAAATAAAATCCACAACCTTAGTCAAACATAACATTTTTAAAAAAACAACCTCAGCAACTGATATTATGAGGCAGAAAAAAAAAATCTTTAAGAGTATAGGAAGGAGGCGCCTGGTGGCTCAGTCAGTTAAGCATCTGACTCTTGATTTCAACTCAGGTCACGATCTCAGGGTCATGAGATCTCAGGGTCATGAGATCGAGCCCCGCATGGAGTCTGCTTCTCTCCCTCTCCCTCTCCCTCTGTTCCTCCCCCTGTACGCATATGCTCTCTCTCTCTCTCTTTCTAAAATGAGTAAATAAATCTTAAAAAAAAAAAAGAATATAGGAAGTTAGAACAAAACATTAACAATATTAACCTAGCAGGAGACACATTCTTATCACATGTACACGGAGCATTTACCAAAAGAGATCGTATCCTGGCCATATTTGTCGACAAATTTTTTAATTTGTTATATGCTTGAAGTCATATAAAATATGTTCTTTGACCTTGGGAGAATGAAGCTAGAAATCAATAAAAGCAAAACGACAGGACCGAAATTCTAACTAAAACCACAATTCAATACTATTACAAACTCAGCAGACCGTCTAAAATTAAAATCCGATGGTAGCAAGTTTTAATGAGGATATAAAACAATCAGAACTGCATTCATAGCTGGGAAGAGCATGAATCAGTACCAGCACTTGGAAAACTCTTTCACAGTGTCTCATGTTTGTCCAGTAAGCCAGCAGCCTCACTCCTGAGACATGCTTGACAGGAATAAGTACGTTTGGGCACCAGAAGAGAAGGCCTAGGATGTTTTAGTAGCTGACAGTCATTAAGGGTATAGAATGTGTAAGCAACATGAAGAACTGTCCAACTAACAGTAGGCTGGATAAATGACGTCTGCTGTGTATATTTTTAAATGCTGCCCCAGGGAATTAACATTTTTACTAAGTGCTTATCCTGTTGGTGCCATTGAGCATCTCAGATTATTGGTTGGGAAAGGCAAACAGTGAGCACTGGTTGTGAAGGGGGAAAGTGGGTCGCTGCCAAGGGAGGCAGGAGACAGGGAAGGCCAATTCTGCTGGTTCCACCGTCTCCCGTAAAGTTAGCCTGCCACATACGGGACAGAGGCATTTGTTTGTCATAGAGAAGTTCCGATGGTATTCAATCCTAAGTCCTTCCAGCTGCCAGTCTCGCTCCTGGGCAAAAACAGGCTCAGCCTGAAAGCCCCACTAACATGTGGGCTGAGCTTTTCCGCGGTTCCCCACGCAGAGCTCATTTTCTCCCGGTTCTCAGTGACTCCGGCTGAATCCTGGTGGTTTTGATGTTCTTCTTGGTTTGTGGATGTTCCTTAGCAATTGGTTTCTAAAGCTGACCCCAAATCAGCTGGCTAGCCCTTTTCAGAAGTTTTCAAGGGAGGCAACACACAGTGACACTCGATGGGCTATTCCTTCCTAAAATAATCATCATAAAACCCGAGGTATCAACTATTACAGCTGCACGGCGTTTGACTTAAAATTCGGTCAATCCCACTGCATTACAGACCAGGCCTGAACCAGCCCAGATGAATGAGTCTATAGATCTTTAAAAATGAACAGGCAGGGGCGCCTGGGTGGCTCAGTCAGTTAAGTGTCTGCCTTTGGCTCAGGTCACGATCCTGGGGTCCTGGGATCGAGTCCCATGTCGGGCTCCCTGCTCAGCAAGAAGTCTGCTTCTCCCTCTGCCTGCCGGTCCCCCTGCTTGTGCTCTCTCTCTCTCTTTCTTTCTCTCTCTCGGATAAATACATAAAATCTTAAAAAAAAAAAATGAAAATGCAATCCACAGGCCAGAAGAAAAATTCGCAAATCACGTATCTGATAAAGAGCCTGTATCCAGAATGTATTTTCAAAAACCTCTCCAAACCCAATAAAAAGGAAACAACCCAATTTAAAAATAGAGAAAAGATTTGAACAGACACTTCACCAGAGAAGGTACGTGGTTGGCAAATGAGCACGTGAAAATATCCTCAAAATTCTTAATCTTTAGGGGAATGCAAATTAAAACTACAGTGAGATATGATTACATACCTATTAGAATATCTAAAATTAAAAAGATTGACCACACCAAATGTGGGTGAGAATGTGGAGTGCTGGAATCCCACTGCTGGTGGAAATGTAAAATGGTACAACCATTTTATAAACTTCTTTAAAAAGTTAAACGTACCCCTGTTTAAGCGGACACTTACACCTGTATGACCAAGTCCTTCTACTCCAGGGCATTTACTCAAGAGAAGCGGAAGCCTAGACTTGTACAGGAATGGTCAGAGCAACCTTATCTGGAATAGCTTAGAAACAACCCAAATGTCCACCAGCCAGTGAATGGGTAAATACACTGTGGCAAATTTACACGCCGGAATACTACTCGGCAGAAAAAAGGAATGAATTATTGATTCATGCAACAATATGGATGAATCGCGACATAATTATGCTACGTGAAAGCAGTCAGACAAAAAAGGAGTACATACCATATGTACCAGTTTATATAAAATTCCCAAACATGCAAATGACTCTGTCTGGTGACAGTAAGCAGATCCGTGGTTGCCCGGGGAGGCCAGGGCCGGGGGCGGGGGGCAAGGGGGGTTGACAGAGGGGCGGGAGGAGACATTGGATGATCAAGGCAAGCTCACGGCCTGATGTGGCGACGGCTTCACAGCTGTCTGTGTATGCCAGGTGTTCACCACCCTGTACACTTTACAGACGTGCGTCTGTATGACATTTATACCCCAGAAAGCTGGGCTTTTTTAAAAGCTATGAAAGGGGAACTAAAACTTCTAGGAGGCAGTGTAGGGCCGTGGAAATGGCATAACTGAGGCCAAGATCAAAGTCAGCTCTCCTCTCCCTCGTATTAGCCATGAGAGCTTGCTTAACTTCTTTTTTTTTTTTTAAAGATTTTATTTATTTATTTGACAGAGATAGAGACAGCCAGCGAGAGAGGGAACACAAGCAGGGGGAATGGAGAGGAAGAAGCAGGCTCATAGCGGAGGAGCCCGATGTGGGGCTCGATCCCACAACGCCGGGATCACGCCCTGAGCCGAAGGCAGACGCTTAACCGCTGTGCCACCCAGGCGCCCCAGAGAGCTTGCTTAACTTAATCATGAAACTGAAATACCAGTTTTACCCAGTGGTAGAAATTAAATAATATAACATACGTTGTTTATAATATATGATCTATGAGATATAACATATACTGTTATTAGATATATCTAAAGGCATGTTAGGTATTGATAGATGGTGTTTCTATTTCCTTTTCCTTCCAGAGAAAGTTATCTGACAGTAACTCATGATGTCAGGAAATTTTTGTTTCACCAGAGACCCACCCACTCTAGTGAAAATGCCGTGTTTCTCTCATTCTGCTCTAAGCATACACTGTATTCTAAGCAACAGACCATCACCATTGCTGTTGGTCTCCAGCCTGAACGGTTCTCCCTGTACTTCATTTGTGCCTGAAATTCCATCCCTCTTGTTTTATCTCTTTAGTTAAAGGCTTGAGCATTTTTAAAATTACATATACACGGAGTCAGCAAATACCCCACCAGCGACTGTCAGGCCTGCTTCCTAAGGCTGCTTAACAAATCACCACAGACCGAGTTACTTAAAAACGACACAGATACATTCTCTCGTAGTTTCAGAGGCCGGAAGTCTGAAATCAAGGTGTTGACAGGGCCACCCTCCCTCTGAAGGCTTTAGGAGGGCTTCCTCGCCTCTCCCAGCTCCTGGCAGCTCCAGGAGTTTCTTGGCTGTGGCCCTGTCCCTCCAAGCCCTGCCTCCAACTTCACGCGTCTCCTCTTCTCTCTCTTCTCTGTGTGTCCTTAAGGACGTTTGCCATTGGCCTTAGGGCCCATCCTAATACAGGATGATCTCATCTCAAGATCCTTTACTTAACGACATCTGCCGAGATCTTTTTTCCAGATAAAATTGCATTCACGGGTTCTGGGAGACATACCTTTTTGGGGTACCACCATTCTACCCAGCACAGCCCTAAATCCAGCCCCTGGGAGACGTAACTACTCTTTCCCGTGCAAGCAGGACAGGACTTTGCCAAGTCTACCCCGTGCCTCAGGCATCCCTGCCAACCAACCAGGGCTAGTTCAAGGACGAGGTCTGCTCGCTGTCCTGGCAGGTGTCTGAACCTTTCCAACCTCTTCAGTAAATTGCATCTGGGGGTGAATTAAGAACCTGAGAAAGGGGAATAGACAGTGGAGAGGGGTGTCAGATCTTCATTTTTGCGTGACTTGGGCACTGACCTCAAATGCCTTCGAGTCAAACCCGTGTCTGTGAATCATTCTCTCTGGAAGAAACCCTTCGGCGAGAGATTCATCCATCTCCCAGCAAGACAAAGTTCCCTAGGTAATTTATGAATTGACGCTAAAATTTAAAACCTCCTGTCGAGCAGGACAACTTGGTGGGGCTTTGCCTGTATCTCTGATCTCCATCAGACCCCTCCAGTTCACCAAATGAGCCAGTCTAAGAAATCAGTGTGCTTGTGCTGTGACCCAAACTCAAGGCAGGTCCTCCCTCCCTTACAAGGGGATGGCAGCCCCCCTTACAAGGGGACGACAGCCCCCCAAGCCCTCTCATGCAGCTCATCTGAAGCCTGCCTCTGCCTCTCCTCTTCCTCCTTAGCTATGACCAATTTTCTTTTCCTTTCCAAATGAAGGATCGGGCTTCTTTACTGTGCTCTTGTTCTGATTTGGAGAACGTTTTTCTGTTTTCCTCTATTTCTTTCCGAGTTAAAATTCATTTCTTGCTTTGGCTTTTTGGATCTGTAATTGTCAAGCCTTTGCAGTTTCTAGAACTCCTTGGTTATCTGCTCAGGCCATCTCTCGTGACAGCATTTTCCCCTCCACCTTCAGTGAAGTTCCTTAACTATGTTGTGCTTACCTTTCCTACAGGGAAGTCTCCGTGGCTGGTGGCAGCAGGTGGGACCGGCGATGGGGACAGGCAGTGTCAGGTCTGTGTGTCCTGGGGAAACAGCTACTCCTAGCTACGCTTTCTCTTTTATATTTCTTTTTCCGTGAAGATTTTTCCAGCTTTCACAAAGCCTGCCAGAAGCAGCTCGCTATAAATCAATTTGCTTTCATTTACTGACTTCTCTCCTTCTTTGGAACCTGAACTTGGCCCGTGTGGTCACTTTCTCTGAAGCAAATGAACACTTAGAAGAAACTCAGAAATCCGTTCCTTTTTTCCAAAAGCCAAATCGAGATAGACACCCCCTCCTGGGCCTCTGCCTCCATTTCATTTCCAAGGGACTCCTTGAAATGAAGTGGTCAGCTGGCAGGGGTTCTGGGTCGAAGGACCCGTTCTGTGCCTTGACAACCTGGCAATTGGTTTAAAGCAGTGGCTTTCAAATTTTGGTGACTGTAATCCAGGGTAGAACATGCCATTTATAGCTCAACTCAGATCATACATTCAGGTCTGTATAAATTAAAAAAAAAAAAGGTTTCACAAAATTATACTTATCTTAAAATGGTAGTGCTGGTGTACTCTCTTTTTCTCTTTCTCCCTCCCTCCCTTTTCCTCCCTTCCCTCCTCCTCCCCATTCCCCTTCCTTCCTTCCTTCCTTCCTTCCTTCCTTCCTTCCTTCCTTCCTTTTCCAGATGCTGGGCAGGACCCATTGAATTGATTTTATGATACATGAATGGGTCACACTCTGCAATTTTGAAAAACACAGGTTTGAAGAAAACGGCACCAGTCTCCTGCTCTTGGTTAGGAAGTCCATCAAACTCTGCTTTATTGTTTCTCTTTCAAATCACCCTCAAGGCTTTTTAGCTGCTGCTTTCTGATCCTGTGATGAGGTGTCTATCGATCCTAGATTCTCTCCTTCCCCGCCTGTCTTTCGCAGCAGCCAGCCCTAGCTGCTTTCCAATCAGGGTGTGAGTGTCGTTTCACTCTGTCTCAGGTCTGCGGGGGGACGCTCAGATGTGCTCATAAATCAAAGCCTCTAGGGCCACTGTCTCACTGACCTTGCAAATATAAACAGGGCCAGCGGTTCAGGTCTCGCTTTCCTTCCTCCTTTCTCTCCCTGCAGGCCTGCTTCTCCGTGGAGAACAAAAGAACCGCTTCTTGTGCCTCAACTCGGTTCTCCACTGGGTCCTTTCTGGGTCCCACCCCCACACTTGACTTAGTAAACTGCATCCGTGGCCAAACAGTTTAGGACCGTTAGGGGTACGTCTCCTTCTCTCTTCGCAGTTGACTCGTAATTTACATCCTGTACTCAACACTATGTAATGCTGAGCTCGGTTGACTGTTGTTCACACGCTTGCATCCAGCTGCCACGAAGAGACACATCGCGGGGCTGGGGAGAGAATCTGTTTTTCACACCCCTCTTTTCTCCATCAGAAAACCGCCAGCTTCTGGAAAGTGTATTGGGTAGTCTTCAAGAGTCTCCTACTCGCTGACTCATTCACCAACATTCCATCTTGACCACCCATGAGAAGGGAGGATGTTTCACCATCATTTCTATTTTCAGGTTTTAATTTCAAATTCTCCTCTGTCAAACTCAGAGCCTCAGAGTTTAGGTATGTTTAGGACAGATTCTCCAGCTCCCTGCGAAACCAAATCCACGTAATCTGAAGTCAATGTTGTTTAGGGAAAATGGCCTGAGGACCCAGGTGACACGGCCGGCTGCGTGCCTCCCAAGCCTTTCTACACACCTGACAGGTGAGGGCTCGTCCTCTGTCCCTTTCCAGTTCGTGCCCATTGTTTGGAATACTGATTACAGACGTGAGGGAGCCTTACCCAAGTGCAGAGCCGTGGAGGTCTGCAGAGAAACAGAAAACTGACCAGTGGGAGAGACGGGGGGCTGTGCCAGGAGAAAGCCCTTCTTCACCCCACGTACTGCAGGGATTCTCCGCTAATTCCCTGGTCAGGGTTTTGCTTTGATTTCCCCCCCAACCTCATTTTATGGGTCATATACTGACCCTTAATAAACAAAATGATTATTTTACTAATAATAGTACAAATAAAAAATCATAGCATAAGTAATATTTATAAATAAAAGAATAAATTTCCCTTAATAAATATTGTTCATTTATGAGGCTGTCACCCACCTTTGCATAAAACTCGAGGTGCTGACTCTAGTCTTGTGAAATGTTGCTATTTTGAAACTGACACTGCCCTGAAACCTGGTCCCAGATGCCCACAGGGTCTGGGGCGGTGGCACGGTTTGCTCTCATCCGGGTATTGCTCTGTTGTTACTTCCCAACTGCAACAAATCTGGGTCATCTGCTGATATTTACTAGGTTTTGTATCACTATTAGGGAGAAGAGTGCCTTAGCATTGGCTCAAATCTCCCTTCTCAGCCCTTGGAATAGCACTGCGCCTGTTATCTGTTGCTGTTTAACAAATTTACCCCAAAACATGACTAAAGGCAATGATTTTATTTTATTCCCCTTGCTTCGGGTTAGGAATTTGGACAGGAGTCCACTGGCAGCTTGTCTGTGTGGTGTCAGCTGAGGTGGCTGGATGCAGGGGGGCACCTCTAGGAGACACATCCATGCGGTCGGCTAGCAACATAGGACCCATGGCTTTTTCGGCTTGGTGGTCTTGAGGTGGTAGGACTTCTTACAGGACAGCTCAGGGCTTCCAAAGAGGGAGCCACAAGAGGCAGGAAGAAGAAGCTGCCCTTAAGCCAGAGGGCCAGCCTGCCACAGTGTCGCTTTGACCATATTCTATTGGGAAAGTGGGCACGGAGACCAGCCAGATGCAAGGGGCCACCTTTAATCGACCCTAAGAGAAACTTGCTAATGGCCAACAGTGGCCTCCGAGATTGTATCCAACGTGGCCTCACAAGGGCAGAGAGGGAGCATGAACAGAACATAGTTAGGACCCTGGTTTTGCTCCTGGGTTTGCTGCGGGTATTTCAGTGCAATGCTGAGCAAGTAGCAAATATTTGATAAATTGTTGGAACCACTACATCACCTTAAATACGGTACTATACCGAGGACCAGTTCAGTTAGTCAGTGAGTCAGAAAGTCCCTATTAAGCATTTACTCCCTGTGCCAGACATTGTACTTGGTGCTGGGAACACAACAGTCTTCAAAGTACCAGCCACGGTCCCTGCCTCCATAGAGGGTATGGTTTAGTGCAGGAGACAGGTGTTTCCCAAATGATTTCATAAATAAAAGCAAAATTGCATCTGCTAGAGAGGCACCATGAAGGAAAGGCATATGGCGCAATGAGAGGCGGAGATCAGGGAGAAGAGATGATTGAGCTGAGATTGGAAAGGTAGGTGGCAGTGGAAATGGGCTTCTGCAAAGTCCCAGGGCAGAAGGAAGCTTGGTGAAGGTGGGAAGCCAAAAGAAAATTAGCGTCCTAGAGAGGACTGAGCCAGAGAGAGGCCAGTGCAAGCTGAGGCTGGAAAGGAGAAAGAGGCCAGAGACGCAGGACCCTGAAGATCATTGGGTTTGCTCCCCAAGGTGGTATGTGGACACCTTGCCTAGTACCTGGCAAATTCCATGCATTTATCCATCCCTCTGTCTGTTCATCCATCGACCCGTCTGTCCACCCACCATCCGTTCAGTCTGATCTCAATCTATGGGCTGGCGATACAGGGGTAAATAAGATGTCCTAATGTGTGCGTTTACAGAGCTCTTGCCCACCCCCACCCGGTGTTCCACTCTTTACTGCCTTCACCAAAGAATGAGACCTCTCCAGTTCTAACATGCAAGGATAATATCCCACATACTTCACCCTTAATCCACCCCCACTCCCGTCATACTTACTTAAAAATGCATCTTCTTGAGTACTTGGAGTACTAGAGGAGTACTTGGTGCTGGCATGGGAATCCAACACAGCTACTCTTGGAAATCCCTCAGGAAGTACCAACGATAATGCTACGTTGTGCTGTCCCTTACGCTGCATTGGCAAGTGTAGCCACATCGTGGGTAGAGACATAGGCTACTCCTTTCTTTTTGCAAAGGCATTTCTTTCTCCGTAGCCTTGCTAGCCCTGAGCACGCCATTCTCCCACGGGAAGACTCTCACGTGGCTTCCTACTGTGAGAAAATGGTTCTGCTGATCAATTCAACTAAACTCGTCGTTGCTCAAGTTCGCTCCATTCAACTCGGCTGGACTCAGCATAACTCAGCCCAGGCCATCCATCTATCTCTTCATCCATCCGTGCTTTCAACAAGTGTTTCTGGAGTACTTTTCTGTGTCAAAGTCTGTGTTGGGCTTGGGGATCCACCAATCGACTCACCTCCCTGGTCCGATCTAAATGGTGTATTGTGGTGGAGAGAAGATTGGACTTTGAGAGGATTACCCTATGTTTGCATCCTAGTCCCGCCTCTTATTTACTGCCTTGGGGAATTTCGTTAGCTTATCTGGGCCACAGTTTCCTCATCTTCAAGCAAGAATAATACTACCTACTGGGTGGGAATTTTGTCAGGATTAAATTCATAGAAGGCCCTCAAAAATGGTATCCATTCCCAACCCAATGGATGGAAATAAACCAACGAACATCATTGGGAAGTTTCTAAATAGTGCAAATCAAAAGATCCTATGGGTTTTCATAAAGATAAAATAGGTCAGTTACAATGATGGGGAAACGCATTGACTTCAGAACATTTAAAAGCAAAAAACAGTAGGTTTTAGACCTGGGTAAGATGGCAAACACACCCATCACTCTCCCGTGCATTGCCTTTATAAAACCCGAACAGAAGGATACACCAACTGCTTGAAGACTCTGAAAAGGAAATAGCAGGCAGATTGAGGAAGACAGAATTCAAAGCACAACCAAACCAGCGATGTGAATATCATATTTTCCTTTGGAATACCCAGTTGCGACTCAGGGCAGGGTGACAGCAATGGCAACAACAGCCTGAGGTGCCTAAAAAGTGGAATATTATTTAGCAACGAATTATTAATCCAATACAATAGATGATTTGTAGATGCATTTTGCCAAGTGAAATAAGCCAGATCCAAAAAGGATATGATTTAATTTATATAACATTCTGGAAACATTCTGGAAAAAGCCACAGTGTAGGGACAGAAAACAGATCAGTGACTGGCAGGGGACGAGGTTCAGGGAGGGGTTGACTATAAAGGGGTAGCATAAGGGAATTTTTGTGATGGGAAAAAAATGGTATCTATTAAACCCTAATCCTTTCACTTTTTCTTTAACCTCTCTGGACCTAAAGGAAAGACTAAGCGCCCCCCAAAAACCCAAAGCTCACCCCAACGCCTGGAAATGAGATGAACCCTCAAGGTGGGGGGGGCACCTACCGTGATACTGTGGTCCTACCCCTTGTTTCTGCCCCGATTCACCATGTTCCTCGTATCCCTTCAGACATCTCTGCTGAATCATTTCTGGAAAATTGCCTGGACATTTACCTAAGTTACTTGATTGCATCCCTGGGCTCAGGCTGAGCCTTGAGTTCTTGTGTTCAGACTCAGGCCTGTGCATTTGAGCGGACCTTCACATGTGCCTGTGTCAGCCCGTCATTCTTCGCCCATTCTCTTTCAAACAGGGCAAAGATACGAGGCATGGAGGGAATGGTGGCAGCCTACCAGCCCAGCAAAGCAGCACAACCTCAGGAACAGCATAGGTGGGGACATGGTCTGGTATTGATAACAGAGGAACAGGGGCAAGAGGGAAAAAACAATCAGCAGTACACCAAGGGTGGGAACCCAATAGGGAAAGTGAAATCACATCAGGATGCGTTCTCCCCAACCACAGACGTACGCTTTTCCCTCCACAGCCTAGACTACCATGTCATTAAACGTCAGCTCACATAAATGCCAACTCTGGTCTGAAAACAGGTGGCAACTAAGCCACAGTGTTCGGCATTCTCAGGTTCCCTAAACTGACAAAGGTGTTCCCTTGATCTCTTGTTGTTGTCCACTGTGCCTAAAATCAGGTCCAGGTTTCTTGTGTAAAAAGAACACCTCCCATTCATCTCTGCCCAGAGTCATCTCACGCAAATACTCTCTTCTCTTAGGTACTCGATGGTCTCAGATGCAGAAACAGAAAGCATTTTCATGGAGCCCATTCACCTTTCTTCAGCCGTGGCAGCTAAACAGATCATCAATGAAGGTAATGCCATCAGAAGGTGGGTAGGAGCAGGGAGAGGCCCCAGGTCATCTGGGGACCCTTGGGAAGGGCCCATGGGAAGAGCTAAAGGTGCTTCTCCCGTGCTGCCCATCGCATTAAGAGGAGCGGATCCAAAGAAGCCAATTCCGCCAACACAACTCATCATCAACCTTCCTGAACCAGAGGGGGAAAGGATTAGGTACCAGTGTGAATAACTCTCTTGAGTCACCAGCCAGGGAGGCCATTCCAATCTGCTCCGACGGCCTCCCATTCCATTTTTCAGTTAATCTCAGGGATCCTGGGGTGGCTGATACTAGACACACAGACCTGAAAGCCCAAGAAATGACCAGAAGCACCCAGAGAGTTCTGTTCAAAGGGATGTCTAGATTTGAATCTGCATTTCCACTAGTGTTTGAATTGGTTTTCGATCTGAGTTATGTATGAGGAGGAGGTAGGGGAAGGTAGAGTGGGGACAAAGGTTAATATGCACACAGTATATTTTGGAATGGAAAACATACAATGCATTTCATTCAAGGATATTCATCCTGATTGGATGGACTTTTTTTTAAAATCAATTTTGGGCAAATTTCTTTTCTCCTCCCTTTGCCCTGGGTGTCTCTGTCACTACAGTGGAGTGGGGTTGGCTGTAGCAGCCTGCTAATGACACAGGGCCCTGCTGGGCTTTGGGCTTCCTTCGGCAGCCACTGCTGGTGGCCGTGAGCCCTTCCCTGGCCTTTAGCTATGAGAACCACACGTGCCGCTCTTCTCCATGTCATCCCAGGTCTTTCTGAGTCCCCAGACCCTCTGGGTTCCCACAGGGTCCCTGAGGACACCTCGATCTCCTGTCCACTTCATGAAGAGCCAGAAATTCCATTTGCTTGTGGTATGGTCATCCTCAGAGGCCCCATCTTCTCAAGGAACTCTCAAGTTTTTTTCTATTCTCTTTTGCCGCCCTACCTGGGGTCTCTCTTCCCTTGCTCCAAGCCAGGCCTCAGTGGCTTCGCCCCATCTAGATCTTTCTAAATTGATCCCAGCACCACCCTAGCTCTAGAAGTTCTTTTTTCCTCCTATGTGTTCGGGAACTTCCTTCGCCTTTCAGCCTGCAACATCCCTGCTCCCTGCTTTCCCCTCTGGACCCCTCTCCATGCCTGGGTTCTTGGTAAGTGAAAATCCAGCTTTAGGAGTTGTGGGAAAACCATTTCCTCTCTTTGAAAATTTCACTTTCAAGCCTATAGAATGCTGTAGATATGCCTACAGGACATTGCCCATGTCGATTGAACGCTAAAGCTAAATAATGCCTTTTTTTAAAAAAAAAATTCTAGGTTTTATCTGCTCTCCCCTTGTCTGGGACATTAAGCCTCAGTGTCCTTAGTCTTAGAGGCTGACGGGTGGTGGGGGAAGAAAAAATATATGACAGAGAAAGGATCAGGTGGTGTTTCAAAACACTGCCCTCCTCCCCAGTGATCAGAGGGATAAAAACGTGTGTTGAAGAACCCTTCATTTTCATGAAAGTCTGCATAAGCCACACATCCGAAAGAGCTTAGAGAAATGTATAGGCTTTGCTTTCTTCTAAAGAAACCTTAGGTAGTAGAAATAAATGGGTGGAATTGATACGGGGGGGGGAGGGGGGGTTGAAACAGGCTGAGGGGTGGGCCAGAGACCTCGGGAAAGCGGGAGCTGCCAGTAGGAATGAGGGGCTGGGACATTTGTTTTTAAACTAGAAAAGGACAAATCAAGACAACAACCAGCTAGGTAAATAGCTGAGGAAGACAACGCTGTGTATTTTAATGAGGCATCAGGGAGTTTTTTCTGTTACTTGTAGTAAAGGAGAGATGTCTCAGTTAGGGGAGGGAGGGAGAGGGGCTTTTGCATTTGCTAGGTAAGATCCCAGGAGAGCCAGGGGAGAAGATTGAGTGGTAGAGAGAATAGGACTGCTTCATCTATTTTTAAACAAAATAGAGCTCTGGGATTGCGGGGCTTTTCTTCTTTCTGCTTTTGAAACGGAGATCAGAGAACATTTGGAGCTGAGATCTGATGCAGGGATATGGGGGCCCATCAAGTGGTTCAGAAAAGGGAAAAGAGAGAGAACAGCTTTCGGGAAACGGAGTGCTCAGTCCCAGGACCCGCAGACCCTGAGCAGAAAGCGCAGCTCCCAGACACCTGTTCGTCCCTCAAAGGGCTGGGCCGAGTCTATTTGCCAAATGTGGCTGTGCTCTCCACCCATCAGGGAAGGAGATGGTGCCAGCAAGAAGTTATGGCCAACACAGGCGACCCTCCTTTCTTTTTCCCTTCTGTCTATTCAGTATTTTTGGCTACTAAGTGGCAGGAAGGTTTTGCCCTCCGCTATTCTTGTATACCTTCTCGGAGAAAGAAATATCTTATTCTCCCCCAAATTTGATCATTGGGAGCAAAAATATTAGGAGGAGGAGATAAAGATTTATTGGAGATATAGGTGAATTGATTTTGAATTCATTTGGTTTGGTTTGGTTTTTAAAGATTTTATTTATTTGTCAGAGAGAGAGCGAGAGCACAAGCAGGGGAGCCGCAGGCAGAGGGAGAAGCAGGCTCCTGGCTGAGCAGGGAGCCTGATGGAGACTCGATCCCAGGACCCTGACATCATGACCCGAGCCAAAGGCAGACACTTAACCGGCTAAGCCACCCAGCCATCCCCTGAATTCATTTGGAATCTGAGCTTTTCTGAACTGCTGGGAGAAAGGCCCTGAATGCTGTTTTGGGACTAGCATGGGAGTTCGCGGCAAACCTTTGCCACCTGCCAGGAAGTGGGGGACTGAGACTCACAGGTACTTATACTCCAGTGGGGAGAAGCAGACAGTAAATGAAATAAACAAATAGATTCAATGTGTATGAGAAAGCAATCTAGCGTAAATGCTGAAAGTTTTACTTTTCCCAAGTTATCTGCATTCCACATGGAAAGGATGATTTGAAAGAATGCCATTGATTCATTTGGTAAATGCTTCTAGTTTATATGGAGCATGGTGGGAGCTGTAAGAGTGAATCGGACATATGCCAGGTTCTTAAGGACCTTGGTCTAAGAAATCATCAGCCAGCTTTAGAAAAATACAGGAGGGAGTAAGGGAAACCACTGTCCCTTCACCTACACCTGTCTACCTATACGGTTGCTGGTCCTGATCGCAAGTGTCCTGGCCAATGCAGGGCCCCCTCGCCTTGACCTTCATTAAGTCCTTCCTGGTATTTCAGCCCCTGCCCAGAGTCCTAGCAGCAGATAGGCCGAGAGCAGATATTTCTGAGGAACAGGGAGGGCCGTGGATTCTTAACTCTCTAATGAGAGCGCTGCATGTCCCCTCTAGAATTCAAGCCACGGGGGATCAGAGCCGAGACAGAGTGTCCGGGCATGCTGGAGTCGGCCGAGCAGCTGCTGGTGGAGGACCTGTACAACCGTGTCAGGGAGAAGATGGATGACACCAGCCTATACAATACCCCCTGTGTCCTCGATTTACAGCGGGCCTTGGTCCAAGACCACCAGGAGGCCCCCTGGAACGAGGTGGATGAGGTCTGGCCCAATGTCTTCATAGCAGAGAAGTGAGTCTGACTGCGGCAGGTCACGATCCTCTGTCCTACCCTCTCAGTGCCTGAAAGAGATGAAACTGCCCCCCACTTTGAGCACAGTCCCCAAGAGCTCCATCCTGCACGTTGATGCTGTCTGATGGGACATTGGGAGCCAGTGAGGGTACTGACTTTTATATGGATTACCAACCAATGAAAACTCTCACACTATAGTAAGAGGATAAATAGGTTACAAATTATGTATATATATGTACATGTATAGACTAGGGTGCTAATTGAGCACCATATAGATGTGTGTGTGTGCACTTTTGCATAGACAACAGTTAGAAACAGATGTGATAAAATGGTAATGATATTCTCTAGTAGATGGTCCGACAAATGATTTTTTTTTCTTCTTTAGGTTTCTTTTGTACAGATTTCCCAGAGTAAACATTTCTTGTTTTCATAATCAGAAAAAAAAATGTTATTTTTAAAAAGTTCACGAGTGGTTTTCAAAACAAAATGCGAAACAATTCACTCATGTCCCATTCCTTCGGGATCTTGCCAGTGCGTAATTGGTACCAATAGGCTAGTCTGTGAAACTGATTTTTGCTGATCCATTGGCTACTTAGTGAGATATGCTCCCTGTGTAATTACTCATATATGCAGAAGCAAAGGAGGGAATTTGGGGCCCCCATGGCAGCTGGTAGTTGGGAAGATCACTTTGGATGGTGGGGCTCATACTCCACGGGAGTAATGAGTTGCCCAGAACCTGATTCTCAGAGCTGGGCACCACGTCCTAAGTGGTCTCTAAATAGCTCTGGAGACCCAGAAACATTCCCATCGCGCTCACCAGGGACCCCAGACACCTCCAGATAACCCCGGGCTTCTGCTCCTTCTTTGGTAACCCTGTCTCCAGGGCCTCTTCAAACTAATCTCCACTTACTTTGCTGCGACAGAAAGCGCTAGTTCTCTGAACTAGAAACCAAAAACACCTGTTCTTGTTCAATCTTTTATTTCTTTCAGTCTTGGGAAGCCATAAAAGCTCTCGGGTTCATTTTTATAATCTTCGGGTGGGAATAAAAATAGTTGCTCTACCTCTTAAGTTTATTATTAGGGATAAAGTAAGAGAATGCCCGTAAAAGGCCTTTGGAAAATGTGGCATGCCGTGTCAATGTGAAGCACGCCTGATTTGATTATTATTTTTGTCTGCTGCTTTCGTGTCTTGATGAATGTCCATTCCCAAGGTGAAGAATTTTAAACCAGACATCTGTAGGCCAAAGATTTCCTTACAAATCAGTCTGGTTCTCCTCTTCATCCTACCCTCCCCTGCCCAGCTCCCTGTCCCTGCTTTCTCTGGCCCCTTTTTAGAACCACATTTGCAGGGAGCCCCGGACCCATCTGGCCGCAGAGAAGGACGCACTCACCCAGCTCTGGCCTCTCTGACCGAGTCTCAGGGGTGATGCACCTTTCTAGCTCTGACCCTGGCCAAAATTGTCTCTGCCTCTCTCCCCCCAGGAGTGTAGCTGTGAACAAGGCGAGGCTGAAGAGGCTGGGGATTACTCACATCCTGAATGCTGCTCATGGCACCGGCGTCTACACCGGGCCCGAATTCTACACTGGCCTGGAGATTCAGTACTTGGGTGTGGAGGTCGATGACTTTCCCGAGGTGGACATATCCCAGCATTTCCGGAAGGCTGCTGAGTTCCTTGATGAAGCTCTGCTGACCTATAGAGGTGAGGTTGGAGGGAGGTGGGGGGGACCCAGTGGAGCCCCGTCAGCAGCAGGGGCCCGCGCCCCGCACACCTGCTCCTCGCCTCTGGGTGCCGGGGCTCGCATTCAGCCTGCCTTCCCTCCCCGCCCCCAGCACCCCTGCCAGGCAGGGAAAGGACCGTCTCCTTACTGGGGTGGCCTCTGGGGTAGTTCCTACTCCAGGCCTCAGGGTTGTCACCATCCCTAGAAGCCCCCGCCTTAGTTTCTGTGATCTCCTCTACTCCAGGAGGCCGTGGAGTCCGTTCTTAAGGAGGAGGAAGGCAAAACTAACACCTGGGCCGGGTGCTTTATGTAATAATCACAGTAACCACAGGGAGGGGGGTGTTTACATTTTACAGATGGGGGAACTGAGACCCGTGGAAGGTTTCCTGAGGTTGCCACTGTTCAGTAATCAAGGTTCCCTTGGTTGCTCGTCAGTAGAGACCCTCTCAAGGCATTAGTTATAACAGTACAAGAAAACGTCCAAGGACGGGAATATGGCTCCAGGATCATGTGAACAAGGACTGAACAGTGTCTGGACTCTTGGTTTCCATCTTCTCTTTTGCTTTCTACCTCGGATAGCATGCCCCCCCCCCCATAGGCCTGAACGTAGACTGGTGGACTCCCTGCCTCAGCCCCATTTGCAGATCTCCTAGAGAGAAAGTTTGCTTGGCAGGCTCGGTCCTTGCTCTACCCTTGTTCATGGTGGCAAGGTGGCGAGGGTAGCTTCTAGGCAAGTACTTCTTGTTCTTCTCAAAAATGGAAAGAGGGAACATTCTGGGGGAAATGAGAATTACGAATTGGAAGATTACAACACAAAAGCGGGCCATGTAAGCCCTACTGCGAATGGAAGAGACTTTTCTTACTCCAGCCCAGTGCTCTCTCCACTAGCCATACCCTCAAACTCTTAGAACACAGGGACCACATCTAGAGGGCACCTCCCTCCCGCCATCAGCCCTGCTGCTAATCAAAATGGTGACTGCAAGTTAGAAAAAGACCGCTTTCCTCAAGCCATTTTACTGTTGGGAATTTTTCGTCATAACCAAACAAATCTACAAATCTACTCTGACTTGGGTGTGAAAGGAGCCCCCCTGGAGCTGTGCAGAGCACAGTCTGTACCCAGTGTCACTGTGCCCTTGTGCCTAACAGAGAGCACGCAGCCCTGTCACCCAGGGTCTGACCCACCGAGCCTCCCGCTTGTCCTCAGGCCGCCCCTGAGGCACCACAGAGGAATCCCAGGGTGCAGGGAACACAGCGTGGAAAAGCATGGCCGCACCAACCTTGTCTCTGCCTGACTGAGTCTAAGGAGCCTTGGCCGCCATGTTCTTCTGAGGAAGCTTGGCCGGTTGTGCCTGACGTGTCCTGACATGAGCTGGCCCGGTCACTCCCCCTCCAAAGGAAGGAAGGAAGGAAGGAAGACTTTGGTGCTGACAGTAGTAAGCGGGGGCCTGGTCAGCCAGTTAAAGGGGAGTCCTTGGTGAGGGACAGCTGAGCCCAGGGCTGGCGGTGGGAAGACATGAGACAGTGAATCTGTAGATGCAATTTCAGCAGCTTTGATTCTGCCGCTTACGACCCTTGAGTGACTGCTGGCCTTTCTTTCCGCCTTATTGGGCCTCAGGTCCCTTCTAGTCTTGCCTTGGTCTCCGACCTTCTGGGTGACATACATGGTCTCAACGGATGCAAGAGGTACTAATAAAAGTCACCCCTGCCCATCCCATATCGTCACCTAGGACTCTTAAAAGATTTAACAAACATCCCCAAAGACTGTTGGCAATTGATTGAGGGCAGCCTGGAAGGAGGTCTCCGCGTTCCAGGCTGTGTTGTAAACAGCCATTAGAATGAAAGCATGGAAGGCATGTTTGTCACGTTTATGAAGGATTCAAAACAGACGATGAGGCTAGGAGATAACTGATTTATTGAACGCTAGAGTCGAGACTCAGTAAAAGTCTCTCTTAGGCTCTAAGAACAGGTTATACTTACCAAAAACATTAATAGGGATTTGTAAAGTTATCCTTATGTTTTAAAAATGCTACCCAAAAAAGTGATACATGATTGAATAGCAATTTTTTGAAAAACCTTTACAGGTTTCAGTTGATACAAAAGATCATCTGAGTTCATTTTAGGACCTAGCCGTCCCCACTGCAAGCTAAGTGGCATCAGTGAAGGCTCCGTGCCCAGAACGAGAGTGGCAGGAGTCCTCTGTATGGATCAGTCCAAACCTGAAATGTTTTTGCTCCATCCTGACCCAGACTCCTAAGGGGGGAAAAAAAACGAATAAAGCTTGACTTGCAGGTTTGGCTAGTATAATAACGGGACATGAAAAGGTGTCTGAATAATGATTGCAAGACCCAGAAGAGCCAGGAAGAAATTAATGAAGCACGTGATAGTGATCTTCTGACATATTTTTGTATAAAAGGCCTGGTGCCTACAGAGGTTCATTATTGACCCCAGAATGTCAGAACATCAGAGGACGAGCACGGGATGCTCACTACAGAGTTATACTTGGCCTTAACATGCGTAAGAAGTTTCAAAAGAGCAGATTGATCTAAATATGGAGTGAAGGGTGTGTGTGTGTGTGTGTGTGTGTGTGTGTGCACGCGTGATACTGAGCTCCCTGCCACAGGAAGCATCCAATGTCTAGGAGGATGTTGTAAGGGGAATTCTCAAGTTTCGACTATGCCCGCACTGACATTCCTGTGATTCATTCATCTTAACCTCATTTCTTTTCTCCTCTTTCCCCCTTCCCCCTATGCCTTTATTTCTCCTCCCTCCGAAGCTCCGTTTGGCAGGAAGAGAGTAGAAATGCCCGCCAGTGTTTCAAAAGTGGGGCTACTTGTTGGTTCCCTCTCCCTCCACCCCTCCTCCTCCCTGCCCACGTGCAGGGCAGCCTCTCGGCCCTCGCTGACCCCCGGTGACAGGGGGCAGCGACGGTCGTCCCTCAGGGGACTTGAGCGCAGATGACTGCCAGAGACAAGTAGAGATATTAAATCCAGGACAGCGACACAGTGTATTTTTAACTGTACTTTTAAAAACCCCTCGGGAAGCCCATGTGGTTACGTTAGTGTGTCCCATGCTTTCTTTCAGGGAAAGTGCTGGTCAGCAGCGAGATGGGCGTCAGCCGCTCGGCAGTGCTGGTGGTGGCCTACCTCATGATCTTCCACGACATGGCCATCCTGCAGGCCTTGCTGACCGTGCGCAGGAAGCGGGCCATCTACCCCAACGACGGCTTCCTGAAGCAGCTCCGTGAGCTCAACGAGAAGCTGATGGAGGAGAGAGAGGAAGACTCCAGCCAGGGAGGGGGGACCGACGAGGCCGACGTGGAGAGCGACGTCGGGGCCAGAGCGCATGCCCTCACCGTGCAGGAGGAGGACGACACCTGCAGCCACCTGAGTGGCTCGTCCTGGGGGAGGGCCAGCGGGGCGTCCAAGCCCGTCACCCTCATTGACGAGGATGAGGAGGAGAGGCTGTACGAGGAGTGGAAGAAGGGGCAGGGCCTGCCCACAGGCAAGGTCCCCGGGGGTGGGGACGGCCGGCGATCAGCCTCCAACCTGGGTGGGGAGGAGCCCGGGGATGAGGACGTGGACAGGATGGTCGAGGAGTGGCAGAGCCGAAATGAGAGGTACCAGGCTGAGGGGCATCGGAGGTGGGGGAGGGAAGAGGAGGAGGAGGAGGAGGCAGGCGAGGCCGGCTCGTGGCAGAGGAGGACACGGAGGCACACCCTGAGTGAGAGCAGCACCTGCGAGAGTGTCAGCAGCCACGACCTCCGGGTGGTGTCGCAGCGGCTGGAGAGGGGCAGCAGGAGCCCAGCCGGGAGACGCCGCTCCGACTCCGCGTCCACGGACAGCACGTGGGACATGTGGAACCAGAGGCTGCTGGAGATCGAGAAGGAAGCTTCCCGGCGCTATCGCGGCAGGAGCCGGAGGGAGGAGGCCGACAGCAGCTCCGAGGCGGGCAGCAGGCTGCGGGAGGACGACGAGGAGAGCGTGGCTTCGGAGGCCAGCTCTTTCTACAACTTCTGCAGCAGGAACAAGGACAAGCTCACCGCTCTGGAAAGGTGGAAGGTCAAGCGAATCCAATTTGGGTTTCACAAGAAAGAGTTGGGGGCGCAAGACGGCAGCGGTGAGCAGGGGCCAGAGGAGGCGGAGAGGGAGCAGAAAAGCTCGGACGTCGACCTGACGGCCTACCAGGCCTGGAAACTGAGGCACCAGAAGAAGGTGGGCAGTGAGAACAAGGACGAGGTGGTGGGGCTCGGCAAGGGGGAGGACTCTGCCTTGGCCAAGAAGAGGCAGCGGAGGCAGGAGCTGCTGGAGAGGAGCCGGCAGACATTGGAGGAGAGCCAGTCGGTGGGGAGCTGGGAGGCCGACAGCTCGGTGACCGGCGGGAGCATCCCCCTGTCCGCCTTCTGCTCGGCCGCCCCCTCGGTCAGTGCGGATGACGCGGCCTCGGTCCTCAGCGCCCAGAGCCACGGCCCCCGCATCTCCCAGGCTGCAAGCAGCGCAGGCGGGTGCTTGGCCTCTACCCTGGGCGCCGCGCTGCCTGCCCTGCCCGTGGGGCCCGGCGACACCATCTCCGTCGCCAGCATTCAGAACTGGATCGCCAGCGTGGTCAGTGAGACTCTGGCCCAGAAGCAAAATGAAATGCTGCTCTGGTCCCGCCCACCCTCCGTTGCCAGTGCGAGGGTGGCACCCGCAGCCAGCGGCCTGGGGGACGACCAGGTCTCCCTGCTCAGTGGACACAGCGGCTCGTCGTCGCTGGGTGGCTGCCTGCTGCCCGCAGGCCAGCGGGGACCCGGCTCCGACGCGACGTCCCTGCTGTCCTCCCATGAGGTGGGGGCCTCGAGGGCCGAAGGCCCCGGGAGCAAAGTCAGGGGGACCAGCAAGCCCATCTATAGCCTCTTCGCCGACAACGTGGACCTCAAGGAGCTCGGCCGGAAGGAGAGGGAGATGCGGGGGGAACTGAGGCAGAAGATGTGCGAGTACGAGATGGAGAAGCTGGCCTCTGGCAACAAACGGAGCTCGCTTTTCAAGAAGAAGAAGGTCAAGGAAGACGAGGAGGATGGCGTGGGCGACAGGGATGGGGACACTGACAGCGCCATCGGGAGCTTCCGGAATTCTTCCCGCAGTAACTCCCAAAAGCCTGAGACAGACACCTCGTCCTCCCTGGCTGTCTCTGATCACTGCGGAGCTGGTGGCAGAGCGAGCAAGGAGACGGACGATGGCAACATCACCAGATGGCTCAGGGGCGTCAGGACAGAGGAAAAGTCTCCCCCCCAAAGCGATTGGTCTGGAAGCTCCAGGGGGAAGTACACCAGATCTTCCCTGCTCCGGGAGACGGAGTCCAAGTCCTCCAGCTACAAGTTCTCCAGATTGCAGTCAGAAGAGCAGGACACGGCCTCCTACCATGAGGCCGATGGCAACTCTGTAAGGAGCACTTCGCGGATCTCTTCTTCCTCCACCAGGGAGGGCAGAGAGACGCACAAATTCTCCAGGTCAACGTTCAGCGAGACCTCCAGCTCCCGAGAGGACAGCCCAGAGCCCTACTTCTTCCGCCGGACCCCCGAGGCCTCCGAAGGGGAAGCGTCCCCAGAACCACGGCGTCCGAACTGGGCCAGGCCCAGGGACTGGGAAGACGTGGAAGAGTCGTCCAACTCAGACTTTGCTGAATTTGGAGCCAAGAGGAAATTCACCCAGAGCTTCATGAGGTCCGAGGAGGAGGGAGAAAGAGAGAGGATGGAAAACAGAGAAGAAGGGAGGTTTGCTTCGGGGCGGCGGTCCCAGTACCGGAGGAGCACTGACAGGGAGGAGGAGGAAGAAATGGACGATGAGGCCATCATTGCCGCCTGGAGACGCCGGCAGGAAGAGACCAGGACGAAGCTGCAGAGAAGGAGGGAGGATTGAGCTGGGCCAGGCGGACGTGGGAGAGACCGAGCACATGGGAAGAAGCCACACGGCTCAGCACAGGGCTCAGGGCACAGCTGGCCATCGCCCATCAGGGGACAGGGGTGTGGAGGGGATCGTCCTGAGGGGCAAAGCCTAGATGAGAGGAACGAGGCCACAGGACACAGGAGGTGGGGGAGAGAGGAGGAGGCGAGCCATTAGTGGGAGGTCTGAATGCCTAACCATTTTCTGACACCATTTTCTGCTGCCCGATGTCCCCTGTAAGCTTTGGACTTCACTTCTGTATCCCATAGTGTCCAGCACGGACCGGAGAGGGGAGCTCACAGCCACACCATAGCCTGTCAGAGATCCGGCTTACGTCCAGGAGGACTGAGGGCAGGACACGGTTCTGTTTGTGGAGGTTTTACGAGACCCAGGAAATTTAGCCTGTGGCACGTCTCACCTCTCCTGGCAAAGCTGAGTTCTGGTGGTTTCTTTTGAGTGTTTGGGATGTCCATTAAAACGGTATGTTGTCTAACATGTCTCCTTCATTCTGGTTACTTTTAGCTCTTTGAACCCGCCTTAAAAGACACAGATGGGTGAACATAAGCCAGCCTCACCTCGTTCCAGAAATGCTATGCCTCCAGACAATAGCACTGTCATCACATTAAAACAGTAATCAAGTGTCTTGTGAGTGGGAAGACACGAGGAAGACCCTTGAGAGTAACAGGGAATTGGAGGGAGATCGAGTTTTATTGTGGTGAGAGAGGGAGACATAGACAGAGAGGGTTCCTTCTGGAACAGCAGAGAAACAAAAGCAAACCATGGGGGTTGGGGGGAGAGAAGGAAAGAAGCCCAATACAAGGAGACAGAGATGTGGTTTTATGAAATCTTGCAATCACCCTTGTTTTCATTCCTTGGAGGATGGTCGGACCACGCAGTGGGCAGCCCACTGGGTCCTTCCTGCACTCTGGATGGGCTAAGTTGGTGAGAATTCTTTACCTTTTATTCCCAAGGCATGTCTGCCTTACAGAACACAGACTGGGTTGCTGAAGCCAGCAGACATGTGTTGAACATCTTACGACAAGCATTGGTGGACTCGTTTCTACAGGTCCTTTCAATGCGCAGCACCTGGCAAGATTCGAAAATAAGCATATGCCATGCAGGGCTCCAAGATGTCTGGATGTCAGTGAGCTACTGGTTTCCAGTGCTTGATAGAATGTTCTCTTCATATGAAATGGCATCGTCTTCATACACCCCCAGGAAGAAGGCCAGTTGCAGCCCATTTCTGGGTGAACTCAAGCCTTCCTCTCTCATTTCACTCCTATGGGGAAATTTGTGGTCCAGGCAAAATCCACTGGGAGGTGAATCTTCTGGATGGAGGAATGAGAATGTCCCTGGGACAACAGCTCTCTTTTTCTTCTCCGATCTTCTTACCTTGAGTTATCTTGCAATTTAAGGGTAAATACTTAGAGAGCCAGGATCAGGAATGTATAGACCAGGTGACTTGACAGGCCAGCTGACAGCTGCCCCCACTACCCATTCATAGGAGCCAATGAACTCAGGCCTCCACACGTCTTTCTCTTTTTTACCATGAGTGAAAAATAAATAAGTTGATCTCCATCACATCGAGGTAGATAAGAAATGTTTTAAAAACATAGTCACTCCCAACTTGTACCCCCACCAAGTGTGTGTTGAACAAACGCGCAAAGCATCTTAACTCCGAGAGTCACCTAGTCTTTCCCCAGCCGTGGATGTGAGCCTGGGGGGACACAGACCAAGGAGACCCCTGGCCTGCTTTTGGCTACGCTCATAGGCTAGAGGGCAGCAATGCCCCCTCGTGGAGGAGCTCAGCTCACCCGAGGATGAAACCAGAGAGGGGCAGGGTCAAGCCTGGAGAAAGGCCTTTGTTTGCTGCGACTCCAAGGAGAGACCCTTCAGGATCCTGTATTCAGAGAGGTGTCTGAGAATTTGGGATTCTGAATTCACCTCATTCCTGGAGTTCAGACTTGATTTTGGGAAACTACATCAATAGAAATTTTATGTGAATTTGGATGAGCTTGAAGGGAATTAGAGTGTTAGAATCACTACTCTGACTTCTGAATTAGACCAAGTCGAGGACAATAGGTTGCACTCCAGCCTTCCAGACTCTGAATGACATTCAAAGGTATGTGTTGTGTCTGTAAAGGTCTCAGTAGATGTCGCGCCCCGGTTGGAACCCGAAGAGAGTTTCATGCAGGAACTGTGCACAGAGACATGGGCAGGGCTAAGGGGACAAGAAGCAAGAGTAAAGCACCCAGGTACTAGCAATAATGAACGGTACCACCCGAGGGCTGAACGGGCAACATGAGGGAGCTGTTTGCAGAGCCTGGCAAGAGCCACAACCGTGGACCAAGGGCCACCGACAACCTGGCCGAGGAGTAGGGGGACGTCTCTCTCCTAGATTGTGATCTCATGCTGGTAACTTTCACACCAAACCTGACTGCAATCCAGCGAGAAGGGGAGCCCAGGACTGGTGTGCTGAAGAGGAGCGGGAATCAGATCTGAAGGGGCAGAGAATGACCAGCGCAGAGATGGATACGTTTAAACGGAAAGGCCACGTCTGTGGAGCCTCCCGGGTGACATTGCTCTAAGTGACTGAGAACACTGTGCACGGACCACAGGGTCGGTCCCGCTTCAGGATTACTGATTGGAACCGGCTTTTAGCGACACGAAACCAACTAACAGAGTCAGTAATTTTGTTTTCCAGGAAAGAAAGAGAGAAGACACATCTGACTCGGCGTCCTTCGTCTAGTCCTGAGGGTGTAGCGTGCACGAGGAGAAAAGCCCCTCAGTAAGGGCAGAAGAGTGCACAGAAGGGGACCCCGCAAGAGGGGAAATCCTGCACAGAATTTTAAGGTGGGGGGTAAGAAAGAGAGAACAGAATCTGCCTCCAAGGTGAGGCCCTGGAGGGTAAATGAAAGCCTAGAGGCTGTGAGGAAACGGGGTACATGGGAAGCACGCCAGAAGGAAACAGAGGGCACACCCAGGTTAGGGTAAGTCGAAGGGGAGGTCCATAAAGGAGTCATTTACAAAGCTGTGGGCGAGTGTAGAGGGATAGTGTGCACCCCAGAGCCGGGGGTCCCATCCCTGGGCCGAGGAGTCAAGCACACGGAGCTGTTACTGGAACCCTAGCGGCAGAGAGGGCTGGCTGTGTGGGGAGGCTGTCTCCTAAGAGCTGACACCTTTGGTCCACGGAGTCTGCCTGACAGAACCCACGGGGAAGGAGTCAGAGGACTTCAGCCTCCAGCCTCCGGCCCGTCTCCCCACAAACCAAAACCCAGAGGCAAGAGAGTGGGCACATGCGGCACACCCGATCAGCCTCACGGGCACAGAGGAGGGTGGGAAGGGTGGGGCGTGGAGCTGGAAGGGCAAAGGGAAGAGAGCAACAGCAAAGGCAAACTTTGGGGCCAGTGCACCCGTTACCCTGTGACATACTGTTGATGCTGGGTTATGAAGAGTCTGCTTTTGGTGTTAGGGATGGTACCAGAAAAGGCATATGAATGTCTCTGGACTCTCTGAAAGCTTTGCACCTGGTGGGGCTAGGGAGAATTAGGAACCAATGACAAATGCGTCTAGGCCTAGGCGTCTGCCAGATCCATCAGAAGAGCATTGTTCACGGAACCTTCAAACTTCACCGCCATGTTTGACCCCTCCCTGGCCCTCTCGCCTGTAGCTGAGCCAGGTGACTCCGCCCATTACATTTGCCCCTTCCTTCTATTCCCCTCGCGGCTCCCCAAACCAGCCCCCCCCCATCCACCACCTGGCTGCTGCAGCTGCCTTCCTAACCAGTTTTGCCCTCACCTCTTTTCTATCTAGTCTAGAACCAAACTAATCTTCCCAAGGCTCATAATTCTGGTTCTTTCTATACCTCTGCTTCAAAACTGCTGTGCTCCCTACCGCCTATGTAATGAAGCTTAAGTTCCTTCACTCGGCCTTCCAGGGCCCCCTTTTCCTGCATTTCCAGCCCTTTTGGTTCCTCCCCTCATGTGCCACACCTCCAGCCACGTTTGAGCAGCATCTCGTTCCACGCCCTCTATTGTGCCCCTTCTTAGGCTGTCCCCTCTGCCTCCGGCACCCCCATCGTGCCCTGCCACCTCCCTGCCCCACCTGCCAAGGTTCTCCTCTGCTGTTAACCCTCCTCCAGCCTCCCTGACCACACGAGTCTCTTCCTCCTCTGAAATCGTGCTGCATTTTGCTTGCACTTGTCTTGAAGCTTACCCCAGTCTGCTTTTTATTATAGGAATTTGGTACATAAGGATAAGAATGTCTTTTAGGATTATTGTGGGGTTATAATTAAATAAGATATTATTTTAATATACCTAGACAGGTGGTGGCGTAAGGCAGAAGTTAGTAGGTTGTACATTGTTATGTGTAATTCTGTAATAACAATGTGATTACTGTTATAATTACTACGGACACAATGTGGTGAAGTGGTTAAGAACACAGCTTTGGAACCCAACGGAAGAACAGCCAGCACTTTATTAAGTGTTTACCATGCTCCAGGCACGACGCTACGAGCTCTAGCCTGGATTAGCTACTTCTTCTCTTCAAAATCTTACCCTTTACTTTTTTACTTCATTTTTGGAAGCACACGGTGTGCCGAACACAGTGAGAGGCACTGGAGATTCAGGAAAATCAAAAGAGAAGAGAACTTGCCCTAATAATTTTATTAAGGCAATAAACAAGGAATTTTGAATATTTAGAATATTATTTGTTTATTTTTTAACCACCTGTCTGTCTGTCTCTACCTACTAAAATGCAAGCCCTGGGTGTTTACCCCAAAGAGACAGACGTAGTGAAGAGAAGGGCCATATGCACCCCAATGTTCATAGCAGCATTGTCCGCAATAGCTAAATCGTGGAAGGAGCCGAGATGCCCTGCAACAGACGACTGGATTAAGAAGTTGTGGTCCATATATACAATGGAATATTACTCAGCTATCAGAAAGAACGAGTTCTCAACATTTGCTACAACATGGACGGCACTGGAGGAGATAATGCCAAGTGAAATAAGTCAAGCTGAGAAAGACAACTATCATATGATTTCTCTCATCTATGGAACATAAGAACTAGGATGATCAGTAGGGGAAGAAAGGGATAAAGAAAGGGGGGTAATCAGAAGGGGGAATGAAACATGAGAGACTATGGACTCTGAGAAACAAACTGAGGGCCTCAGAGGGGAGGGGGTGGGGGAATGGGATAGACCGGTGATGGGTAGTAAGGAGGGCACGTATTGCATGGTGCACTGGGTGTTATACGCAACTAATGAATCATCGAGCCTTACATCGGAAACCGAGGATGTACTGTATGGTGACTAACATAATATAATAAAAAATCATTAAAAAAATAAATAAATAAAAATAAATAAATAAAATGCAAGCCCTGGGGTGCCTGGCTGGCTCAGTCAGTGGAGCACGCGACTCTTGATCATAGGGTCATGAGTTCGAGCCCCAACAGGGCGTAGAGCTCACTAAAAAATAAAATAAAACAAAATAATAAAACGCAAGCCCCATGGGGGTGCCTGTAGTTCACTGAGGTAACCCCACACCTAGATGCCAAACCTAGGATAAATCGTGTTGTGGCTAAAGAGAAACCAGCCGGTAACACGGTGGAAACAATGGTGGGTAGGGAATGCGGTGGCCATAGGGTGATCAGAAGAACCTCTTTCTGAGGAGCTAAACCTAAACAATGAGAAGGAGCCAGCCAGGTTAGGACCCCAAGGAAAGACATCCTCTGCAAAGAAACTGTTGGAGACACTGGGGTTTAGAGGGGTGAAACCATGAATGACCCGAGGCCGTCTGGCAACTCCAAGTCGAAGCCAAAATGCAGATTGAGACGACCTGATTTCAGAATGACACGCTTCACAGAGTACATGACATCTGTAAGGAGCTGGTCCCTAACAAATCCTCAGTAAGCATTTTTCCATCCACTCCTGGACTGTAAGTTTTTAAATCAATCTTACCTTAAAAGCATAGAATTATTGAGCAAGCTAGTGAATTAATGATTCAGCATGGATCATTTTTAGGAACCAAAGAAGTCCGTTTCTTTCTGTTTAGTTCCAGAGTGATCTTTTTCCTTTTTTCTCCCCCTGATGAGTGAGCAAGACAGTTGGGGGGTGACGGGAGAGAGAATGTTCCAGGATACTCGAGGTTGGAGGGAATCCCAGACATCTATGGGAGGCACAGAGGGTCAGCTGCCCACTTGGGAGAGCAGCTCCCATTTTACTGTCACTGAGGACCGGGCCAGAGTTGCTGAAAGCATTTTTCTCCAAGTCACAGTGACACTGCATTTGCTTCAAAAGAGGCCAGTCTTGACCAAGGGCCACGCTCTCCAAGACGGAGCAGAGGCTGGCATGGAGAGCAGAGAGGGGAGAGGAAAGCCAATCCAAAAGCCATCATAGTTACGACTGGTCCCCGCCCTGCTCTGGGCCAGCTTCGGCCAGCCTGCTCTGACCTCACTCACAGGGGGCTGCTAAGAGCTGCTCGGGGAGAAGTAGCCAGTCCTCAAAGGAACACAGAGCAACAAAGGGCCCTGCAGCCCGCGAAAGGGCAGACAGCAGGCATGACTCACTGCCCTCTGCGGGACTTTGAGAAGACGTGGCTTCAGTGGAGCGTTCCCTTATTAAAGTTACCGGAACAAGAAGACGATGCAAACAAACCCACAAACAGGAACACAGTTGGGCGGCTTCCAGCTCCTGGCCCTGGTGGCCCCCGAGACAGACCCCCTCGCTCTTCTTTCGGAATTGCATTTAGACAGGCAGCTCACCACCTCTCTGCCAAGTCCCATTTAGCCCTGCGGACCAATACAACTCTGCAACGTCACTGTTAATACCCCCCTTTCCCAGCTGTGCAAAGTCAGACGGAAAGGGGAGAACCGATGTGCCCGGAATCACAATGTAAGTAAGTAGGAACAAAAATATGAACCTAGGTATGTCTGATTTTAAAGCCACTCTTTCCACCACACCCCTTCGCCTTTAAGAAAGATCTAGGCCCAAGGAGGGATTAAAACCTAAATTGCAGAGAAATCTGAAATCTGACTGTGGGGCTGCCTCCATCCAGAAGATTCCATCTGCGAACAAAGCTGGTACTCCAGCCGGCCTCCCTCCCTCCTCTGTGTTAGCCGTCTCACTAATAAACAGCCCAGTGCAAGAAAGTGTCAGGCAGATGACAAGCCCGGAGCCCCGAGGGACTGCTGTTAAATGGGAGCCTTACCGAAAGGATGGGATGTTCAAAGAGGTTCGGTGTTCAGCACGCTCTCTCCTCCCGACTCCTGGGGGAGAAGCTTTCATCCCGGGGAGTCACAAAGTTTGTGGGTATTTCAGGCAGCTTTCTCTTTTTACAGCTGGGCAGGATAGGTAGTTAGGTAGCCCTCGATTTATCACGAAGCCTGCTGGGGGAGATGGCACAGGGCTGGAAGGCGCGCGTGCACGTGTGCGTGTGTGCGTGCGTGCGTGTGGGTCTGTGTGTGTGCACGAGACAGAGATGCAAACAGGGACAGAGACAGAGCAAATCACTCATCCCTACAGTCTCTCAAACAGAAGGAAAATGCCCCCCGCTTGGCAGCGGTGGTGTCAGGAGGAATGACGACTTCACATGCAGGCAACATTTAGACAAGTGGGTCTAATACTAGACCCATTCAGTTGACCTGTATTGTAAGATATTATTCAACCACAGTTGGGACCTGCCGTAAAAGATCTTCGCTGGTTTCATCCCTTCTTTCCTTCTTTCATTCAACCAGCATTTCGGGAGTACTTAGAGAACAAGAATTGTTCTGGGTGCTGAAAGTGCAAAGAAGAACGACACACAGTGTCTCTTTCTCTGAAGAGTGTGGACACAGTCTGGTGGGTTCCCTGACAAACAATGGCACTTGGGAGCCCAGAGGCAATTTGGGCTTGAAATCCCAGCATTCGACTCATTCCTTTGAATTCAGGCCTAGCTGCACTTCAAGTGTCTGTGAATTAGGGGGAACTCAATGACGTGGGTTAGTTGGTCCCTTTGAAATTAAGCACACCCCGAGGAATGAGGAATATCAAAAGGTCCAGGAGCCTACAAATTGTGCCAGACGAATAACAAGGGCAGCATGTGGCCATTTGCAAATCAAGAAAGACCCCTTTCCTTCCTTTCTCCTCTATCATTGTAAGTCTCTTAAGACATAGAGCTCAGTGCAAGCTGCAGTGACTCTTGCGACAACACGGTTCACTTTCAGCATGCTGGCCCTCTGCTCCAAGAAATTTTCTTTTTTGAAAAAAATTTTGTATTTAAATTCTAGTTCAAATACAGTGCAATATATTGGTTTCAGGAGTACAACTCAGTGATTCATCACTTACATATAACACCCAGTGCTCATCGTAACAAGTGCCCTCCTTAATGCCCACCACCCAAATGGCCCATCCCCCCACCCACATCCTTCCATCACCTGTCAGTGTGTTCTCTCTTGTAAAGAGTCTCTTACAGTTTGTTCCCCCCTCTTTTTTTTACCCCTTCCCATATATTCCTCTGTTTTGTTTCTTAAATTCCACATATGAGTGAAATCATATGGTATTTGTCTTTGTCTGACTGACTTGTTTCACTTAGCGTAACACACTCCAGTTCCATCCACCTCATTACAAATGGCAAGATTTCATTCTTTTTGATGGCTGAGTAATATTCCATTGTATCTATACACCACATCTTCTTTATCCACTCATCCATCGATGGACACTGGGGCTCTTTCCATAGTTTGGCTATTGTTGATAAAGCTGCTATAAACATGTACCCCTTTGAATCTGTATGCTTGTATCCTTTGGGTAAATACCTAGTAGTGCAATTGCTGGGTCATAGGGTAGTTGTATTTCTAACGTCTTGAGGGACCACCATACTGTTTTCCACAGTGGCTGCACCAGTTTGCATTCCCACCAACAGTGCACGAGGGTTCCCCTTTTTCCACATCCTCACCAATACTTACTGTTTCTTGTGTTGTTAATTTTAGCTACTCTGACAGGTGTGAGGCGGTCTCTCATTGTGGTTTTGATTTGCATTTCCCTGATGGTGAGTGATGTCGAGCACCTTTTCCTGTGTGTTAGCCAGTTGCATGTCCTCTTTAGGAAAATGTCCGTTCATGTCTTCGGCCCATTTCTTAACTGGATTATTTTGGGGGGGGTTGATTTTGATATTGATTTTGGATACTAACACTTTATCAGATATTTCATTTGCAAATATCTTCTCCCACTCCATAGGCTGCCATTTAGTTTTGTTGATTATTTCCTTCACTGTGCAGAAGCTTTTTATCTTTTATCATTTTTGCTTTTGTTTCCCTTACCTCTGACGCTGTGTCTACTAAGAAGTTGCTACGGCAAAGCTGTAGTCATCAAGACAGTGTGATACTGGCATGAAACCAGACACATAGATCAACAGAAGAGAATAGAGACCCCAGAAATGGACCCACAGCTATCTGGTCAACCAATCTTCTACAAAGTAAGAAAGAATATTCAATGGAAAAAGGACAGTTTCTTCAACAAATTGTGTTGAGAAAACTGGACAGCCACATGCAGAAGAATGAAACTGGACCACTTTCTCACACCATACACAAAAATAAATTCAAAATGGATGAAAGACCTCAGTGTGAGACAGGAAACCATCAAAATCCTGGAGGAGAACACAGGCAGCAACCTCTTTGACCTCAGCCAAATTCTTCTTTTTTTTATAAGTCTGTGTGTCAGCAGTTCAGCCAAAGGTGTTTTTTTGTTTTTTTGTGGGCTTTTTTTTTTTGAAGATTCATTTATTTATTTGAGAGAGAGAGAGAGAGAGCAAGTGGGGGAAGGGGCAGAGGGAGAGAGAGAGTCCTGAAGCGGACTCCCCACTGACTGCAGAACCAGACTCGGGGCTCGATCCCAGGACTTTGAGATCATGACCTGAGCTGAAATCAAGAGTTGGCCGCTTAATGGACTGCTCCAACCAGACGCCCCTAAGCCAGTCAAAATTTTTATTTGACTATGACAGTTGTGGAGTTTTAGGTCATAGTGTTTACTTGACACAAAAATATTGTTTCTGCTATGATTATATACTGGATGGTTTTTAAAAATTATGTTTATTATCATAAAATATTTTCACCACCACCACAATAATAAACAGTATGAACTAGGCCCTCTAAACCCTGGCCTTGCAGGCCTGGCCCTCAGTGAAGCCTTGGCATTAAGACTGAGTTCTGTCCAAATGAATGCCACACGACTGTGACAGTTGGCCATCAGATCCCCACAGTACCTTCGTTGTCACCACTTGCCTGGCAAAGCCAACAGTACTTTCTATGGAAGACAAGTGAGCAGAACAATTTAAGCATTAAAGCTTAAGTCAACTTTCAGAAAATCTCTGCTCTACATCTTTGTAGAGCTACCCCCATCCCCTGATTTCTCCACAAAACCTCTCAACTTGTCTTTGAGAGCCGTGTGCCACCCAAGTCTCCAGGACTCACCAAGGCCTTTCTGTAAGTCAGAGTTGGCGTGTCTCACCTCCATGACTCTGCATCATCTCAGTGATCTAACAACGACCAAAAAAAGGCATTTGAATCACCATTTTGCAGATGGAAAAATAGGTACAGGAGTTAAAGAAATTACTCAAGGTCAGTCAACTGGGAAAGACAGAGTAGGGAATCCACCATATCACTTTGAGCCTAGATCCCAAATTTTCTTCACTGTGCTTTGATTTTAGTTCTAGATCCAAAGCAATATGTGACATTTCGATCATTCTACTTAAAAAATAGTTAATAATTAAAATGCAACTATTACATAGTAGACTTTTTTTTAGTGTTACGGATCAGTAAGATGATTTTTCACATTTTTTACTTCAATGCCCACCCTTTAACCATTAGGAACTTTCTAGAAAATTATCGATTTCTTTGGGGTGATTTTTAAGATTTTCTCCTTCAATGAAATTCTGATTCTCATCAAGGATATCTTTACATTTCTAGACAACACTCACCCCTCCCAAGCTTTTTCTGGAAGAGTGCTATCTTTTTGCCACATTTTGAATATGGAAGAGTTGAACTCAAGATCGGTTGGTTCAGCCCCATGATTAGTCTTAAATGAAAATGTTCTCTTATTCTCTCCAGTGAGGAACTGGACGGCTCAACACCCCATCTTTTGGGTTTGTTTGTTTATCAAAGTCTGTTTTGCTGCCCTTTGTGATACTGTGCACTGGTCCCTTTATGTTACCAATAACGTTCGGTGCCAATAATGTCCACAGGCACTATGCATTCTTTTATTTTATATTCAAGACAATCTTATGAGACAGGCATTTCTATACTTATTTTACAAGTGAGGAAACGTGTTCAGAGAAGTTTAATTACCTGCTCAATGTCACACATCTAGGCCGGTGGGACTGGCCTTAAAACACATTTCCGCCTGACTCTGGAGCCAACACCCTCTCTCACACCCTACTTGGCCTCCCAACTGCAAACTGCTCTCACAGGTATGACATGGGATTTTGAAAGTCCACAGACTTTCTGATACTCCTAAATCATTTCATTTACCATTCCCAGAGCCCCAAATCAGGGACTAGTATCATATATCAACCCTGGGCCCATAATTTTTAATTGAGTGGTCTATAATATTGATGTCTCCCCAGCTAGACATCCTGATCATGCCTGGGGTTATTTTCTGTTTGTTTCTTTTTCCTTTGGGGAGATATATTTGATCCAAGAGCATCTGTTATTTTCTGGAACAATTTTCTTGTTTGGCTTTAAGCTTGTTGTAGGTGTCAGACGTGTTTCTCCAGATCTGTTGGTGTATGCCACAGACATCATTAATACCTGTTGCTTGAGAATGTTTGTGTAAAGTGAGAACGGCCTCTGTTAGTGAGGCCACTATCAGCTTACTTAATTACACTGCTGCCACTCAGTGTTCTAGGTACTTTGAAGGAGAGAAGGGAAATTAGCCCTGCTAATGGTATTCTGCTGTGAGCGCACGTCTGCACGGTGCCAAATAAAAGAGATCTAGGCCAGTTGCCCACAGTGATTCCATCGCAAATCACAGGGAAGTTCTGCTAAAGGGTTGGTAAGATTAGTAACTTCTGCAGACTTCTGTTGTCATTGGGAGTAGAGTTGAGGTGTACAGGGGGGTTCATGGCTCTGGTCTGACAGAAACGTTGAGGATAAGAAACCCCTCCACGCCCAAACAGTTTGCTGTAAGATTACAATTTGCAGGTTGGACAAGACAAACCCAATGCCCATTGATGAATTCGAGAATCCATTAGAGAATATTTAAAAAGTAGGTAATGAAGCATGAACTTGGGTGATGTAAATCTCTACACTTTTCCCAGTAACATTCTTGAGTTTTTCCCTCCATTGCCAAAAAAACCAAACCAAACCAAAACAAACAAACAAAAAACAAACCAAAACAAAAAAAACCCCTTACAAACAGAAAGGAGGATTTCACTGAAGCGAATCTGGAATACACACAGAAGCACATAAAGAAAAGAAAACCTGTCTGTAATCCGAGTTCACAGTTGATATTTTTTTTAAAAGATTTTATTTATTTGTCAGAGAGAGACAGCGTGCACAAGCAGGAGGAGGGGCAGAGGGAGAGGGAGAAGCAGGCTCCCCTCTGAGCAGGGAGCCTGATGCGGGGCTCGATCCCAGGCCACTAGGCTCATGACCCAAGCTGAAGGCAGACCCTTCACCGACAGAGCCACCCAGGTGCCCCTCACTGTTGATATTTTTACGTGTATGTAAATACATATTTTCTATATATTTGAGATTATAATATACATTTCAAACTTAATTTTCACTTAATATGTTTCCATTCAAGATATTTCCCTAAAACGCAATTTTTAACAACTTCATAGTGTCCTGTCTTGGAGTTGCCTCATTCAATTTACAGCTCTTTATTACCGAGCAATTATGTTTTCTAGTTTTCCCTGTTATAATCAACGAGATGAATCACCTTATGTACACATGGTTATGTATCTGCCCAGTTATTTCTTCAGAATAAACTCCGGGGGCACCTGGGTGGCTCAGTCTGTTCAGCGAGTGACTCTTGGTTTTGGCTCAGGTTAGGGTCTCAGGGTGGTGAGACCAGGCCCCCACATCGGCTCCCTGCTCGGTGGGGAGTCCGCTTGAGATTCTCTCTCTCCCTCTCCGTCTGCCGCTACCCTGGCTCATCCTCTCTTTCTCTCTCTCTCTGAAATAAATAAATCTTAAAAAAAAAAAAAAAAAGAACAAAATCCTATGAGGTTCTTCTCAGTGCATATGTACTTAAAAACCAAAACCGAAAACCCCTTTGCAACATAGAGCCAACGGTCTTCTAGCAAGTTTGTATAAATTCAATATCAGCAGCTGTGCCTACTTCTCCAAACCCCTACCTGTGCTGGATATTAGCAAATGCACTTATCTTTGCTAATATAATAATAATCTGCTCATGATGGCCGAGTTATTAAATGTTTGCTGTGTGCTAGGCACTGTGATGGTGCTTTCCTAGATCTGGTGTGAGTCAGCCCAAATGAGACGAACCTTCCAGTCCTGGCCCACTGTGTACTGCTCTCAAGGAAACTGGGAGCTAAAACCCCACCGCCCCATCCCCTCTTCCATCTGATGATGCTCACCTGTCGGCCAGCCTGGCCACACCTTCTCTGCACCGTCATCCCCGGGATGCTCCGCCCCTCCTTGGCCACGCCCCCACCGCGCCCCACTTCCCGACCCTCCTGCAAATGCGCTCCGTGCAGCCCCACCGGCTTCTCAAGCGATGGCTCTTAATAGCGTTACTCACCCGGTGCCCCGCCCCAGGGCCGCGTGTCATTTGCTCCGTGAAACGGCCGAAGACGGTTGACCACGGAAGGCAGAAATCAGCAGGGAGGAAAGCAGACCACGGAGTCTGCTGATTTTTGTTATTACCTTTGTAATTTTATTTAACTTTGGAGATGAGGTACGTGTAAAGCAACCCACATGTATAACTTCGATAAAAATTAGAATTAAATTTTAAAGAAGTATAGAAAGTATAAGTAGCTTGGCCCAAATCACATAATAAAATGCACTTCATTGTTTTGCTTTTTTTAAAATATTGCTGCTAATTTACATATACTGGGGAGTTATAATACACTTTGACTCCGTCCTACATATTGCAAATCATTTCCTCAGTTGATTTTCTTGTAGTTTTATTAAGGCTATTTTTCAGATATACAGACATTTTATATTTTCAGATGGTCAAAAATTTCACTCTTTTTCTTGATGGTTTCTGCTTTGAGAATCCTTTCCTATTCAGGGATTCATACAAAAGGTTTGTGTATGTAACTGTATTTTTATATGCACAGAATTCATACTATAACCTTACAATCCTTTTTATTTTTGTAAGGTTGGTAATGACATCCCCTCCTTCATCTTTGCCTTTAGTAAGTTCTGTCTTCTCTCTTTTTCTTCTTGCTTAGCCTATCTTTAGCTAGGGGTACCTGGGGGACTCAGTCGGTTAAGGGTCTGCCTTCGGCTCAGGTCATGATCCCAGGGGCCTGGGATCCAGCCGCATGCGGCTCCCAGCTCAGTGGGGATCCTGCTTCTTCCTCTGCCTGCTGCTCCCCCTGCTTATGCTCTCTCTCTGTCAAATACATAAATAAAATCTTAAAAAAAAAAAAAAGACTTGTTACTCAAGTCAATCTTTTCAAACAACCAACTTTTTATTGATTAATGTTTTTCTTATTCTATTTCAATTATTTCTGCTCTACTAATAGTTATTTTCTTCCTCTATACTTGCTTTGTATTTACTTTGCTCTTCTTTTCTAGTTTCTTATGATAGAAGATTGTTGTCTTGAAGTCATTCTTTTTTAAAATATAGGTGTTTGCAGTTATAAATTTTCCTCTAAGCACTGCTTTAGCTGCATCCCGTACATTTTGGTATGTCGTGCTTTCATTTTCATTCATCTCAAAGTATTTTCTAATTTCCCTTGTGATTTTGTCTTTGACTCATGGATTACTTACTGAGGAGTGTGTTGTTTAATTTATTCCTATGCCCACCTGCTACTGATGTCTAATTTAATTCCATTTCGTCAGAGAGCATACTTTGTATGATTTAGATCTTTATAAATTTACTGACTCTTGTTTTATGAGCTAGCATATGGTCTAACTGGGCAAAATGTTCTTGAGAAGAATGTGTATCCCATGCCTTTGTGGGCTATAGAGCTCTGTAGGTGACCATTAGGTCTATGGGCCGATAGCGTTGTTCAAGTTTTCTGTTTCTGTGGTGATCTTCCATCTAGTTATCCTATGCAGTATTGAAAGTGGTTCTTCTTATTGAAGGAGTCAGGAGCACTGATGACTCTGCAAAGCCAGCATATAGGCCCTTTATTGCCCACATCTAAACTTCGTTTACATGAGAGAAAATAAGCTTCTATCTTCTTTAAACCACCGTTATCCCAGAGCTCCGTTGCTAACAGTGGAACAGAATTCCTAATGCCCTATATGCCAAGCAGAATGCCTAGGGCTTGCTGGTTAGACGTATCTCCCTTTGCAAAGGAAAAATTGGTATTACAGATGTATACACCAACCTCCTGTAAATTCGGCTAAAGAAAAACAAGCTCCCAAAGACTTCTGTACTCCCAGTGAGCTACAAATTTGAATTTCTGGGTCCTGCGACGTCAAGAGTATGAAAAAATAAGAAGATTCTACTTAGGAGAACAGTGAAGGAAACAAGTCCTTGAATTGGGATCAGCTTTTAGTTAAGGGAAAGTGGTAGAGAGAAGGTTCTATGAGAAGCGTGAAGATAAAACAGAATTAACTCAGAAAGGTGGGAGGGTTCTGGACAACTAAGGCAGGAGGCACTTCAGTATTCTTCATGCAAATCCCAGCTGCCATCCACTCTTCCCGCCACTGCCGTATTCACAGAGCCCTGGGAGCCCAGAGCACATTCAGGGTCCCAAGCTTCAGGGATCAGTAACACGGACACTGCTGACTATCCCAATGGCAAGCAAGTTTCCTTTCTTGCTGCCCCAAATCAACATTTGGTGTGCTTGCCGTAGCCACGAGAGCGCATACTGGCCAGCCATAGAACTTGATTGCTGTCCATTACGTAACCCATGCTCAGTAAATATTTGTTGGTTAATGGCGATAGAAAAAAAATCACCAAAGTTGCTGGAATTAACCAAAGTTAAAGTGGTGAATGGTATTTAAAAATAAATTCAGGCAATTTATAGTTAAGATTTGTGCCGGCAGTTGATGGAAGATGAGGGAAAAGTCCTCTGTAAGAATACTCTGGCTCTAGCTCACGATATCATTAGTTTCAAAGAAACAAGGTTGGTGGTGGGGGGCAATGGTGATGGGGAAGTGAGAGGACACTGAAGACCAACCTTCCTGGGCAGGGCCGGCCCTGGTCACCATGGTGGTCATTTCTCTCCCGGATGACCCCTCTCCAGGCCAACGGCCCACTCAGTCCTGCTTTGCTTCTGCCACCACTTCCTGGGCTCTCTGTGCTGGGCCAGTCCATTTATTTGCTTATTCAGGGCAGGGAAGGACATGTCCAGGATGCCTGTGTCTCCCTAAAGCGGGGGAGCCAGGCCCCAGGGGACACAGGCGATGACCACCTCTGAAGGCTCCCCTCAAGGCATGGCTTGTCCAGATCATCCTCGGAGAAACCCACTCTTCCAGTCTTCCAGCTGCGGAACGCCGCGACACCGTGTGCTGGGTCCCTCAATCCTTCCACCTGCTCTGCGGAGACTGTTCTCTCATGTGCCCATTCCACATGTGAGGAAACAAACTTAGGCCAAGTCACCATTTGTGTCAGATCACGGTTCCTGAGCGGTTGCTCTGGGACTCACACCCAAGCTGTGTGACCGTGGAGCCAAACTCCAGCCAGGGCACTGTGTATTCACTGTTTTCTATGATACACAGAAGAGGGAAAGGAAGAGAATAAAAATCACCTCTGATTCCACCAACAGAGATGACTACTGGTTTCATCTCCTACCTGCTGTCCTTATTGGGACGATAATGCCAGCTTTTCAGGAACGTTCCTGTGGGGAATTGTCTCTCGTCTTCCCTGTCCGTGGCATAGGTTGAGATTAGCTCCGGTAAAGTCTGTGCCCCTGCCCCCTCCAGGTGACCCCTGCAGGGCCCACACAAACTGGGTTTCTTGACCAGACCCAAGGCCTGACCTGTTCTTCCTCCCCACACCAGGGCCTAGTTTCTGCAGAGGCCTGCCCTCTCTTGCATACAGCCTGGCTCTCCTAATAAACTCGGGTAATAATGCTGAAGCATTAGTCGGTTACTCCTCGCAGATGATGTTTCTAAAGAGACAGGAATCTTGGAGAGATACTGTGGTTTTTAGCTGAAAGGCCAATGTAGAGACACACCAGGCTCAGCCAGGCTTTTGGCATTCTCTTGAAGCACGCCATCCCTCTTTGAGGCTTTACCAGCGGGAGAAAAGTGCTTTCACAGAGAACCCTCCAGCGGCGGGGCTGTGATGACAAGTGTTGGCGAGTGGGTGGCGGCGGGAAGATGTTTCATGTTGCGACACAGGCAGTCACTGACCTGGGAGCCCCTGAGGACTCCGGGGAGGTCAGTTCATCTTGGAGGTTGTTCTTTCCTGCCTCAAAGCCTGGGCTGACTACAAAGTTCCTTCTGCCCCCAGAGCACAATTAGTGGGACAGAAAGCAGAGAGCTTGGGCCTGACAATGGAGCAGTGCAGGGAGGAAAGTTGGGGACAGCCCTCTCGGACACCATGCTTCCCTTTTATAAGAAACATTTCCTAATATCCCTCTTACTCTCTGCAAATGAAGTTCTTAGATAATACAACCTACCTACACATACATTTTTTAAAAAATCAGTATGATGTCGTACCTATTAGGTAAAAATAAAAGGAAAGTAATTAGAAATAAAGTATGTTTAAATATGTGATCCTAGCACACGACTATGCCAGAAGACATAGCAAAGAGCCAGAAGCTTGCACCTTTCCTGAAAATCATCGTGAGCACAACAGCTGCAAAGACAGATTAATAGAGTTGTGATTAAATTGGTGATTTAGTATCAATGAGAGGAATTGCTGTCAGAAACATGCATTTGCAAAATTGTGAACAACTTTTGGTAAAGTTTTCAACAGAACCTAATATCATCTCCCTTTGATTCACAGTTACATTATAGGCTTAGATAATTTTCTGTAGGATTTTCTTTTTTTTTTTTTTTTAATTTTTTTTTTTTAAAGATTTTTTTTTATTTATTTATTCGACAGAGATAGAGACAGCCAACGAGAGAGGGAACACAAGCAGGGGGAGTGGGAGAGGAAGAAGCAGGCTCATAGCGGAGGAGCCCGATGTGGGACTCGATCCCGGTACGCCGGGATCACGCCCTGAGCCGAAGGCAGACGCTTTAACGACTGCGCTACCCAGGCGCCCCTTCTGTAGGATTTTCAACGACACAAATGTCTAGCGTGATTTCCCAAAGTCTTATGAGACCTGAACAGCTGCGGGAAGGGCAGCATTCTCGACCCCCTCCCTAAAATGTCAGTGGTGATGTGGGAAACCAAGGCAGAAGAAAAAATATTAAATTTCCTTACTACCTACAGCCCATTGACAAGTCCTTGAAACAGGCAGAGTGACTTCCTCTAGGGACTCAACTACTTCGACGTTAATACCTTGCTAAGGGCAAAGACAATCCTAGCCCAACCCCCACCCCCACACACCCCACCGCCCAAGGATCCGGTAAGCCTACTTTAACATACAAAAGTTCCTTTAGAAATTTCCTTTATCTCGGGGCGCCTGGGTGGCACAGCGGTTAAGCATCTGCCTTTGGCTCAGGGCATGGTCCCGACGTTATGGGATCGAGCCCCACATCAGGCTCCTCCGCTGTGACCCTGCTTCTTCCTCTCCCACTCCCCCTGCTTGTGTTCCCTCTCTCGCTGGCTGTCTCTATCTCTGTCAAATAAATAAATAAAATCTTTAAAAAAAAAAAAAGAAATTTCCTTTATCTCTAAACCTCCCGAGATACGTGTTGGCAATCATTCCCCAGGTTTACGGCTCACCGACATACATCTGAAGGGTCTCATGACTCAGGTTCTATTAGACGGTAATAAATGACCTTTTCCCAGCAATAGCTAGCCCCCTCAAGGTCCTGGAAAGCTTGCGTCCCAAATTCCTTAGAGGCTAAGGCTATCACTAACTCCTTCCCAACTTGAAAGTGTATGATAGGCCGCTCCTCGTGACCCCGGGGCAGCTCCTTCTGCCCATGGGTCCTGTCCCCACGTTTTAATAAAATCACCTCTTTGCACCAAAGGCGCCTCAAGAATTCTTTCTTGGTTGTCGGCTTCGAACCCCAATGTCTTTCCTAGGTCAAGTGGTGCCCTCCAGTCATTGTGACAAACAAAACTGCCCCCATAAATTTCCAAAATGCTCCCAGTGGTGTGACCTTCATTGAGAATCAATGTCTGGGGAGACCCCAGGAAACTATTTACAAGATCTCGTGCCCTAACGCTGTGTATGGTGTGAATAATTCAGTAGCATTATGGACACAGACCCAAATACTGATAAGCAGTACAGGCACGTGTTAGAGACGTTGTTTCCCAAGAAACTAAAACTATGCTTGTCCTCAGACTAAGCTATAAAATCGACACAGTAGGATTCAATCGGGGATTTGCTAAGTCATCTTAAAGAGCTAGAAGCGCCTAAGACTAGAGATTTAGTGCTGACCTAAATGATGGTGGTAATAAACCCAAGGAACTTTGGGTAAATTTCATAAAAATCAATCGATCAAACATCAATTCACCAAAAGATAAGTCACTCAGTGACTAATTCATCAAAAGCCAATATGTTGAAAATTAATTTGCTAAATGATTAATTTACCCCGAACTGCCAAGTTGGGTACGTGAGAAATTGGACCTCTAGACCAGCTCACCAGAGCGATGTCAGTACAAGTCAGTTTGCTACAGTTGTGTCACCGAGACCGGCCACCTGCTAGTGAATCTGGCACTTTGGGTCTCTGTCATTAAGTAATAAGAGGATATTGTACATTCTAGTTTCAGGCAGTGTGCACATCTCCAATGTCAAGGATTTCATAAATAATAAGATAGGTGTCTCTCTGCAACTACATTCAGCCCATTCTCTTTCCTATTATCCTTAATCATGGCCACGTGAATAAGCTCAATCAAATATGTTGTGCGTGTTTCAAATTTCAGACTCCTTTCACTTTAATGTCATATATGTGAAAGAATGGTTTGCCTTTAAACACAGTTCTAGGGCGCCTGGGTGGTTCAGTCAGTTGAGCGTCTGCCTTTGGCTTGGGTCATGATCCCAGGGTCCTGGGATCGAGCCCCGCATCGAGCTCCCTGCTCAGCAGAGAGCCTGTTTCTCCCCCTCTCTCTCTGTCCCTCCCCCTACTTGTGTGCTTTCTCTCTCTGTCAGATAAATAAATAAAATTTTTAAAGAAATAAATAAACACAGTTTTATACCAATTTGCCCTTCCCTATTTTTGCTAACTTTATCAGTCTTTTGAACAAAGATTTTTATCTACTTGTTAATTTTGCTTAACCATAACAAATGTGGAAACCAGCAAAATCCTTTTCATGAACTGAGTTCTCTGTGTAATTTTAGGGGTGTGGCCTATAAAACCCACGTTATGCATGAGGTCTCAAAACTAGAGAAGGCGTGAGGCTGTATTGAAGCGTGAGCTCACCTGCTAACATATAAGGTGCAGTGGAGATCTCCAAGTCAACAACTGAAAACCAGCGCTCAGCTGGGCGCGCCTGACAAACCGTTAGTGGCACTGGTGCGGGAAGCAGCTCCCAGGGGCCACACCAAACCCACCCTGGAAATGAAGCCTCCAGGACAACTGCGGCCGTCTGCGACAAGTTCCGCCCGTAGGGAACAGAAGCAAGGTTTTGGTGAATCAATATTTTGGTAAGTTGTTCACTCGGCAAACTGAGGATTCAGTACCTGACTTGTAGCCAACTGGTGTCTTGGCTTTGGGAAAGCTGCTTTGCTTCCTTAAGAAGTGGTGGGGGCGGCAGAAAGGGAGTTGGAAATCAGAGTGACAAAAGCATAGTCGATTCATGCCGGTGTCCCATTCTCATTCTGCTAGCTCCGCCCCTGCCAGGAACAGGTGAATCTCGACTCCGCACTCACCTGGAACGCTTCTGATTATAAATGGGCTTCCCAGTAGCTTTCCCTCAGGGAGAGAATTTGTAGGTCAAGGGTCAGGGGTACCTAGTCACCTTGGTGGGCATAAATCTAAACGCGCATGAAGAAAAGGGCATCTTTGTTTTGCCGTCGGTATTTTACGTGCTCTGTGAAGTGTGGCTCAAAGCCTCGGAGTCTGATCACCCCCAGGACCTTGGGAAGATTAATTTCTCGCGGTGTCTGTGAGTCAGGGCTGGCCCCAGGTCTGTCTGGCGTTCACCCGGGGGGCTCTGCAGGTCTATTTTACATTTCTATATTCAGTGAAAACATGGTTGAGGAAGACTCTGCATTGAAAAAGTGGACCTAAAATAGTTACAGAGAGAATAGAACATTTTTATGATAGATTTTCTGCAAAAGCCCTGACGTGATCTTCTGCATCCAAAGCCACGCGGGCCTGGAGGCCAAGCCAGGGTCCCATGAGCAGAAATAAACAGTATTTCTCTTCAGTCTGCTATTGGGGGTCTTGCAACTTGCCATGCACCCCTCTCCCGCCCCACCAGTTCCTTAGGGGGGGTCCCACAGAGTTCTTATGTGCCGGTGAAAAGACCCCTCGGTGACCCCTGCCACTGCCCTGCTCGGCTTTGCTCCTGGCAACTGTGCCCACTGCCTAGGGAGCTCTTCATGACGTTCACAGCCAGTGGGCGCCAAAGGGCAGCCCTGGGCTGGGGGGCCTCCGCACACTCTTCTCTAGCTGCAGCCAGAGGCGCACGAACTCCGCCAGGTCCTCTTAGGTGCCAAGCCTGGGCTTTACCTGCTGCTGTTCTCCTCTTGACACATTCTGCACGCAAGCGTGAGTGAGGAGTATCTCCCTCTTCTCCTTTCCGTCGCAGCGGGCCCAGGCCCTTGCAGGGCTGCCACAGGTCTCATCAGAGAATCAGGAAGCGATGCAGAATCACCCAACCCAAGAAGACAGGTATCATCAGCATCAGGGTAGAGGTGGGCCCTTGGCTGCCCCTGATCTGTCCTACCCATCCGGAGAGAGATGCGAGGGAGGATTGCCATCAAAACCACACCGAAGAACATGGGTCACTTTTATAATCATAAAAAAAAAAAAAAAGCATTTCAGACCATCACGGTAATAAAAGAACACAATCATTTGTGTAGCTTGATGCTTGCAGTGAGGTGTGCGCCCTGCCACCAGAAGTCCCAAGAGTGTGGGTACAGTCACTCTCAGTGAATCATCTTGCTGCCTCCAGAAAGTCACAAGCGAGCAACACCCTTTGGTGTCGTCAGAAGATACCCAACCTCTCTGGACCCAACGAACGACCGCATCCGAGATCCTATTCCCCTGAGTGCGCAGGCCAGGTCAAGATTCTCCCATGCTACCCCCCTTTTCCTGCACCTTTGGAATGGGACCTCAGTGGGGCTGGGGCCTGCCCAGGTTCCATTGCTGGTATCAGGGACTTTTCAGTGCCCTCCCTCGTCATGTGTGTGAATGATCCCACGCACACATGCGCACACATGTCCACACATTTTGCTCTTGATCCGGGTGATTTCCAAGGCTGCTGGTCAACCCTGGTACTGGTTTCCTGATGAATACTTGCTTACTCCAGGCTCCACCTTGTAAACCCGAAGAATTTTCCCTGGTTCTGCTCTGTTGCTCCCAGAAAGCAGAGAGCCTCTGAGCTGCCTGGAATCCCACCTTTGCAACGTCATTTCCAGACAGGATTCATGGAGGACATCTGTGTCCTCCGGGAGGTCTAAATTCTCATTCTGCAGGCACCTCTAATTAATTTCGGCATCCCTTTCTTGTGAAATCTGTCTTTCACGCCATATGTCTTTCTCGCAGTCTCACGCTTCTTTCAAACCAAGTTAGGAGAGGGACTCTGCTATTTATGGTTGACCTTATCCTGTGTTTTATAAGGTATGCTAAAGAATTTTCTCCCCACCCCTGCCAGGGGGTTTAAAATTAATTTTGAAAGAGAATGCAATTTCTGAGGCTGTCCTTCCTTGAAGGACATTTTCTACTCTCTCTGCAGAATGTGTACTGAGGATTGGTCTATGGAAAAAATGGTTTTTGGACCCCCGTTTTGTCTTATTCCTGGTGTTGTTTGGGGGATGGGTGACCCGGTGACCCAACGAACAGGGAGGGAGCCTCCTCACTCTCTGTCTGAGCTTAGTTTACAAGATAATCCCGTGGATATCCTGAAATGCTGGCAAGGCTCTCTGCAAAAAACATCGCCCTGCCTCAGGCCAAACCTATTCGCCTTTGCGGTTCCTCTCTGTCGGGGTCTCGCATCCTGCTCTCAGCTACCGTACTTGGTCCCCCAGTGAATAAAAAGAATGCACAGGGCTAGTTCTACACACACACACACACACACACACACACACACACACACACGCAGACTCTGGGAGAAATGTGCCTTCCAGAAGTGTTCCTTTTATTGCTGCCCAACCTGAGCCTCTTCCTTGCAAAGAGAAAGGCAAAAGGAGGGAGGGCATACAGCGACGTGTGGGTGGGCTGCAGTCGCGGTGGGAGAGGGAAGTGGTCCGAGCAGGTGGAACGCGGCTGTCACAGGACAAGCTGTTCACTTTCTCCCTGTTCCATAGCCCGGGCTGACACCCCGGCCGCACGCAGGTGGCAAGCGGAAATGGACAGTAATGCTATTTCCACGTTTCTGTTGGTGACCTTTTCATACTCAAGACCAAAATATAGGGGCCCCTGGGTGGCTCAGTCATTAAGTGTCTGCCTTTGGCTCAGGTCATGATCTCAGGGTCCTGGGATCGAGCCCGCATCAGGCTCCCTGCTCAGCGGAGAGCCTGCTTCTCCCTCTCCCTCTGCCTGCTACTCCCCCTGCTCTTGCTCTCTGTCTCCCTGTCAAATAAACAAAATAAAAAATCTTTTTTAGAAATTTATAAGAAACCAAAATATAGCATGCAGTCTCTCTGGGTTCATCCTAAAGGAGTGGCAGGACCGTTTGTTGGTGGAAACCCTCCCAGGGTTAGCTGGGCACCGTGTCGATGTTGGTTTAAGGTGAACACAGGGGCGATGGGTGTGTGTCAGCACGTGGCTGTGTTTCCTTTACTTCTCTCTCTCTCTCTCTGTTTCTACCTAATGTCACATTTGTCAGGACTGGCGAGGGCAGCCAATCATTCCCAATTACGACCAACCATAAAGGACACAAAATTGAAGGCAGACCACTCTGAGTCCCTGACCACTGGTTCTGCCCAATAGCTTACAGCCCTTCCAGGATGGGGATGCATCATTCATCATTCAGAGTGACCCAAAGGCTACACCGTAAATAGACCTGAGTATCTGACTGTATTTTTAAAGGAAAGTGAACCTAAAAAAAAAAACCACTTCAATCTGCTGAAATCCACCTAACTAGAACTCTTACTTAATAAGGGTTCTAAACTACAAAAAAAAAAAAAAAAAAAAAAAAAAAAAAAAAAAAAAAAAAAAAAAAAAAAAAAAAAAAAAAAAAGAAGCAAAATGATAACAAAAAAATATAAAAATAATAGCTATTTATTGTGTCACTTCTATGTGCCAGGAAGTTATTTTATATAAGATTTGTACCCCCTGAGGGAAACCCTAAGGATCACAGAGGTTTAAGTCACTCAGACAAGGTCCTACCACTATTTGCAAGTGGCAGAGTCAAAATTCAACCCCACGTTCTATGCTCTAAACAGCTATGCTGTGCTTATCTTGTTTTTGGTGTTTATTTGGGGGGGTATTTGAGCTTTAAATCATGTAGTGGGTAAGGATTTTACACTAAAAGGGGTGTTCTTAGTGCTGCTCACCAAATATTTTCAGATCTCCTCCTTTTGGACACAGACTTCCTGACCTCACCTGGTTGTACAAGGGCCTGTGACCCATTCGGGCCGATGCCTTGTGAGTGGAAGTACTAGACGTGGTGTGTGTCACCACCGGACTGGGACCTCCCAGAGCTCTCTGCCCTGCGAATGACCCAGTTCCAGCTCCATCAGCATAGGTCCTGAAGCGAGAACAACATTGAACCAAGCCCCAGCTGACCCAAGGTAGATGTGTTGTGTGCCTGGAATTTGGGGGTTATTTGATACTATGGCATAGTCTAGCCTACCCTGACTGAAACAGCCTAGAAAGTACAGAAATGTACCTTTATTTCCTCTTACCTGAACTTCATGATCAAACCCTCAGGTTTACCAGTGTAGAAACTCTAGTCTTACCCACTCTGCTCACTTTCGGTGTAATGGTCTGCCATATTTTGAGGGAAGAATAGTTGGTAAACTCAAGATTCTGCTGCCTTCCTGGTCCAGTGTGGAATGGGGAGAGCACATTTAAGTTTTGGGTAACAGAGGGAGTAAGGAGAGTAGGTAAGTGCCCCAATGAGGAGAGGCACGGGGGACACCTTTGCCCCACAGCTGCCTTCCATTCTGCAGGCCGTCATGGCCCCGTGAATTTCCTCTCAACCTTTGTAGTGGATGGCCAGCACTGCCAAGGCCCCGAACACCAGACGCACCACTCTGGCCCCTCCTCATCTCAACCCGAGGCCTCTGGTGTCTATTCACCCCCTCGCAACATTTCTTCTCCCCCCATGGACCTCAAGCTGCAGTGGCCACTGCCCAGGCACCATTCCACATTGCAGGCGGTGGTGGGAGACGTCTTTCTCTAAGAGCCTCACCACCTCCCGAGGCTACACCTTGGGAAGCAAGACACGAGTGCCTGTTCATCTCAGGCCCCAACCTATCAGAGGTGTCTTGTCAAATTTGGCCTGCACCCAGTTGCAGGATGAAGCCCAAGGAGAGGGGTTCGGAGATGGCAGTCAGGACTCCCAACACCCTCACAGGGAAGTGACACAATGGCGTCTTCTCTTGCTCTCCTTAACCAGTTCTCTCTTGCCTCCTGCTTCGGGATGGAAGGCTGTCTCTTCTGTCCTGCTACTCGGAGTGCTGGTTTGCAACAGGAGAAGGGCGCTATGCGGGCACGGGAATCCACACTGCTCCCTTCATCAGGGAAGTCTGGCTACCAAAAAAAAAAGTGCCAACTGAACTATCCCTTTATCAGAGTGATAAAGTTGGTCTACATTCTGTTTTGAGCTCTTTATCTCAGTAATAAACAATTCTCAGCCTATTCCGTCATGAATTCCTGCCTATTCTGTGGTTTGAGGATAAGTGTTATGCCCAGCTTCCTTCCCGTTTGGCTTTTGATGTTCAAAGCCAGCTTTCGGAATTCAAAAAACCTTTCCTCTCTCTCGTACCTTGCCTTTCAAGACTATTGTTTCAGCTGGGACTTTAAAACAACCTCATTCGACAATCCGATTGACTTCTCTGTTCCATTCTGTATCTGCCGTCATCCCAAGAATAGTTTCAAAAAATCATCGTCGAGAGACTGGTGAAGAAAAGCTAATATTGATACCTTTGTGCTGGTTAGCTTTTTGATTGTATTTCCTGTTTCCCTGGGTAGAACACTGCGTAGTTCTTAAGGTAGAGACTTATGCTATAAATGAGAATTAATTCTCTAAGTATTCAGATTAATCAAAGTTTGCTTCGCTCTTTGTGTAGATGGTTTTTTTTTATCAACAGTCATTTTGGATCTGTTCCCTTCTAACAATACACATCATCAGAAAGTCGCCTGATTAATGTGATATTTAGTAAGAATTTGTAATAACCTGAATAAACCCTTCTTATAACTCGAACTGAAAAATGCGTGTTATGATACGGGATTGCACTGTGAGAATAACTTTAAAAGCAACCCAAAAAAGGCTAGAGAAAAAAAAACAATAGAAATAAATATATTTATTGATATTTTTAATTTATATACTACTCTTTAATAGAAAAAAATCATTTTAGTTTTTTGAAAAAGTGCCTGCATTTCCCAATTGACTTACAACTCAGACAACACATTATTCTGGCTCACGTTTTGCCTTATATTGTTCTTTGCATAGTTTATCTTCCCAGCTTCTTTTCCAAGAATCTTTTCCGCAATATTTTAATAATCTTAGGAGGTAATCGAACCCTTCAGTTGCGGTACAATATTACCATCATCAACCCATTTAAGACCCTTCCCTCATCCCTGACCATCATTCCCACCCAGCCCCACGTACCCATTTTTGCCCCAGGTCTAGGAAGATGTGTCCCCCCCAGCCGTGCAAATGCATTCTATCACTTTGCTCACCCAATGCAGGGTTTTGAAGATTTATCCCATCGCCAAACGCTTCTTGTTTCCTATTTCGGACAGTTAACGTGTTGTCACTTGTGATGACTTCTTTCACTTAGCGTAGTGCTTTCAAGGTCATTCACGAAGAAGCATGTGTTTTATTCCTTTTACTGGCCAAACAATATTCCTCTGCATGGATATCCAGTATTTTGGGGATCCCATTTGGCCTCTACAAGTAAAAGCACATCGCTTCCAGGGCCCAAACTACAGTCAACTTGGAAACTGCTGTAATATATACTTTCTGTCAAGTAATTAGAATAAATGATGTCTATTTTTTAAACAATTTGGGCATTTCAGCAAGATGACAGGGGGAGTGGAAGAGACAAAAGGCTTGGGGTAAAATAGGAAATTTCTGTGTTTTTCTGTTCTTTCAGATAAGTGGAATTTTATGCAACCCAGAATTGCTTTCCCACTTTTTCCCTGTGGCCGCACTTCCCAAGCCCCGGAAACCCCGCACACGGCAGCTGCGTGCTGAGTCCCCAGCAAGTGTCGAATAAAGGATGGTGAAGGAATGAGAGCCGGCACCTGGCGCCAGGGCTTGAGGAGACAGCCGTGGGGAGGGCAGCAGGAGAGCTCGTAGTTAAGCTTAATTACGAGTAAATACAATTTCCCTGGGACTGCTGGGGAAGGCAGCAGATAAGAGCAGTGAAAGGGCTCAGAGGGCCTTGGAGGGCAGCTCCTCTACAAATACGGGATTGGCTTTTATTGTTGCTGCCGTTACTAAAACAGATGTTCTCAGAACATTCCTCCAACCGCTGACAGGACTTGGAAAATTGCTGTCCCTTTATTGGTTGCCGAAACCAAATAAAAATCCAATTAAAGTTTAATTCACCTCATAATTTTCTTCGTGGCGGTTCTGCTTGGCCAGCCGTGAGGCAGAGCCAACTTCTTCCTCCTCCGTGGCATACATCACCTTCAGCCTGGAGCCCCCCCCCGAGGTCAGCTGCCCCTTTTCCTTCCTCCAGAGGCCCAGTGTGGGTGGTATTTGCAGCTGGAAGAAGGCCCACAGTTTAGGCCAAGATGAAAGAAGGTTGGAAGCTGCTGGATGATACCAGAGAAGACCTCCCTCCTCTTCACCCTGGGGTCTCCATGGTAACCGGGGGAAAGCGGCTAGGCATTCCAGCTATGTGACCCGGGCCAGGCTCCTGAGAGGTGCTGGGCCACAGACACTGAGGCCTACAACCCCGTCCGCCATGTTGACTCTTACATTCCTTAGATCCGCACACTGCCTGGGATCGTGGGGATTCAATGAAGAGTTCACGTATCTGGTCAGGAAGTGTTTTATTCAACTAATCCACGAATGAGTGAAAGAAGAAATGAAGTCATTTTCTAGCTCTTTCCTTTTTAAATCATGTCCATTCTTTCCTCCTCTTCCTTCGCCCCTTCCTTTTTTTCCTATGATATATGAATAATGTAGGACTTCAGGCACCATTCCAACTCTGGCAGATGATTCCGCACATACTGGGCGTGAACCCCTTGCCACTGACCGTGAGCTCAGAGTTGGGCTTTGCATCAAGCGCTCTCTGAACGCAAACCCGTGATGTCTTCATATAAATCAGACAAGATACGAAGCTGAGGAGGGGATCACGATGCAGACAGGCGCTGAACGGACACCAGCACCAAGCACGGTCTTTGAGGTCAAGAAGCAGCTCAAGAAAAGCTACTGCAGTGACATGAGAACTTCAGAGGTAAAACCCAGCAGGCTCCAAATCCCCCTCAGAAGTGAGGCCTGCTCAGCCCCTCAGCGGGTCATGTACCATTTCTGGGCCTACATGTCCGACTGGACCCCCAAGGACTGAGAGAGACCAGAAGGCTGACACACAGAGGCCTGCAGGCCAGTAGGGGGGGTCACATGGAAAGGGGCCATTTTGTCACCCTAACATGTGAGGAGGGATCAGCAGAGACACAGAGTGCAGCCACCACAGAGGGGATGCTGGCGAGATTCTCCGTGGGACTGACACGGGATGGGATGGGTTTGGTGGAGTGAAGATGAGATCAGGAGGGGCTGGAATAGGAGGCTGGAGAAGAGGAAACAAGTGAAACGGGGTGTTTCTCAGTCGTCCTCCATCACAGAAGGAGCTGAGCAGTTAAGCGTTCTGATTTCCATTCCTGAACCAGGAAATCTGTCATGGCAGATGCTGGTGAGCTTTCCGTTGGGCTGCTGACAGATAGAGAAATGTGTTTTCTGCAGTCGCTTCCTCTCCAGCCCCGGTGCTGCTTCCCAGACTCCTCAGAGCGGCTGGTAGACGTGGTTGACAGTTGACACAAGGCAGCCACTTGTTTGAAGAGCCGAAGATTGCCCTGTGGGCGGCGTGTTGTGGTCACATGGTGGCTACGCGTGGACTGAGTGTCACTCAGTGAGACGGGTTTTTCTCTTTCTATTCTTCTCCCCTGCCTTTTGAAAATTTTAGCATTTCCTGGCCGAGATTGGGCTTACTCCAAGGTATTGCTAGATAAGGCTGAGGTGAAGTGAAGAAGGAAAAATCAGGGAAGGAAAAGGAAGAGAAGTTGTGGGAGAGATTGGAGAAAGGGGAGGAGGAAGAGGGTGAGGAAACTGGAGAAGCAAAGAATTAAAAAAAAAAGGGTAGACAACAATAGTACTGACTTTCTAGCATTGTAGTGAGCGCCTACCTCAGGGCCTTTGCACTTATCGCCTCTGCCAGGAACTCCCTCTCCTCAATGTTGTCACTTTTTCAACTCCCTTCACATGGCACCTCCCAGGGAGGCTTCTTGATCTCCCTATAATCCACTCCTTGTCATCACTCTCTAATCGCTTAACCGGTTCTGTTTTTCCTCATAGCAATTACCATCCCCTGCCATATTATATGTTTTTTGGTTTGTTTTTCTTCCCTCAAAGGATGTAAACGTCACCAGCACAGGAGTTTTTTCTTTTCTTTCTTTTTTTTAATTACTATAAATTTTTATTTCAACTTTAAAAAAGCAAGGAAGGCCTAAACATTTCCAAAACTAACTACGACAAAAATAAGAGCAATATCCTATGAGAAGTAACATTTTTACAGGATTATTTCACTTAACTAATATAAACATCTGAAACACTTTGTGCTGTTTCTTTTTTAATTTGTCAGCAATTAACTCAGCACAGTCAAGGGCATGTGTATATCTTGGAAATTATTGAAGTATACTGTCTGCCATTTTCTTTCTCTTTTCTTTTTAAAACTGAGGTATAATTGGCATATAACATTGTATTAACTACAGGCGCACAACATAGTGCTTTGTTATTTGTATACATTGCAAAATGATCCCCACAATAAGTCTAGTTAATATCCATCACCATATAGAGTTACAACCAATTTCTTCCTGTGATGAAAACTTTTAAGATCTGCTCTATTGGCAACTTTCAAATATGCAATATATTAGCTATAGTCACCACATACATTACATTCCTAGAACTTGTTTATTTTATAACTGGAAATTTGTACCTTTTGACCTGTTCAGCCATTCCTTCCCCCTCTCCCCTGCCCCAACCTCTGGCAACCACCAGTCTGTTCTCCGTATGTGTGAGTTCAGGTTTTCTGTTTGTTTTTAGATTCCACATATAAGTGAGATCATAGGTATTTGTCTTTAAAGAAAGATTTCTTTCACGTATTTTATTTCTGATTTAGTTCACGTAGCATAGTCCTCTCAAGATCCAGCCATGTTGTCACGTATACCAGGATTTCATTCTTTCTGTGGCTGAATGATATCCCATTATATATAAAATAATATAGTATATAATATATAAAAATTAGATATATTGTATGTATATTTATCACAACTTCTTTATCTATTCAACCGCCAATTGATACTTTGGTTGTTTCTGTATCTTGGCTTGTAAATAATGTTGCAATAAATATGGGGTGCAGATATCTTCTCAAGTTAGTGTTCTTGTTTTCTTCAGATAAATACCCAAAAGGGGAAATGCTGGATCATATGGTAGTTCTATTTTTAACCTTTTTTTAAGATTCTATTTATTTATTTGTGAGACAGTGAGCGCACGCACACACACGCGCACAACTGGGGGCAGGGGCAGAAGGAGAAGCAGACTCCCTGCTGAGCAGGGAGCCTGATGCGGGGCTCGAACCTAGGACCTTGGGATCATGACCTGAGCTGAAGGCAGACGCTTAACAGACTGAGCCACCCACGCGCCCTATTTTTTAACTTTTTGAGGAAACTCTGTATGTTTTCCACAGCGGCTGCACCAGTTTGCGTTCGCACCAACCGTGCACGAGGCTTCCCTGTTCTCTACATCCTGGCCCACACTTGCTGTTTCTTGTCTTTTTGATACCAGCCATTCTACCAGATGTGCAGTGCCATCTCACTGTGGTTCTGCTTTGCCTGTCTCTGATGATGAGTGACGTCGAGCACCTTGTCATGCACCCTTCGGGCGAGCTGCGGGTCTTCTTTGGAAAAATGCCCATTCAGATCATCTGCCCATTTTTAAATCAGATTGTTTGGGTTTTTTTTGTTATTGAATTGTATGGGTTCTTTATGTTTTGGGGGTATTAACCCAATAACGGAGATTCGATTTGTAAATATCTTCTCAGTACGTTGCCCTGTAGTTTTGTTGATGGCTTCCCTTACAGTGCAGAAGCTTTTTAGTTTGATGTAGTCCTACTTGTTTATTTTTGCTTCTGTTGCCTTTATTTTTGGTGTCAGATTCAAAAATTGCAAACTGACTGATGTCAAGGAGCTCACTGCCTGTTTTTGTCTAGGAGTTTTATGGCTTTGACTCTTGCATTCAGGTCTTCAATCCATTTTGAGTTAATTTTTGTGTATGTTGTAACATAGTGGTCCAGCTTCATTCGTTTGCATGTGGCTCTCCACTTTTCCCAACATCATTTATTGAAGAGACTGTCCACACAGGGAACTTTTCGATTTCATTTCTTGCTGTATTCCAAGCATCTAGAATAGTGTCTTGCCATAGTTGGTGTTCAGTAAGTATTTGTTCAATGGATAAACGAGAAAGGTCTAGGGACTCCTCAAGAAAACAAAGCAAAGCCTTCCTCCTTCCCCCCCAATCTCACAGTGTCTCTGGGAAGAACAGGAATTTTTTTTTTTAAGATTTTTATTTATTTATTTGACAGAGACAGCCAGCGAGAGAGGGAACACAAGCAGGGGGAGCGGGAGAGGAAGAAGCAGGCTCACAGTGGAAGAGCCTGATGTGGGGCTCGATCCCACAACGCCGGGATCACGCCCTGAGCCGAAGGCAGACGCCCAACCGCTGTGCCACCCAGGCGCCCCCAAGAACAGGAATTTTTTTTTTTTTTTTAATGATTTTTTATTATATTATGTTAGTCACCATACAGTACATCCCCGGTTTCCGATGTAAGGCTCGATGATTCATTAGTTGTGTATAACACCCAGTGCACCATGTAATACGTGCCCTCCTTACTACCCATCACCGGTCTATCCCATTCCCCCACCCCCCTCCCCTCTGAAGTCCTCAGTTTGTTTCTCATAGTCCATAGTCTCTCATGTTTCATTCCCCCTTCTGATTACCCCCCTTTCTTTATCCCTTTCTTCCCCTACTGATCATCCTAGTTCTTATGTTCCATAGATGAGAGAAATCATATGATAGTTGTCTTTCTCTGCTTGACTTATTTCACTTAGCATTATCTCCTCCAGTGCTGTCCATGTTGTAGCAAATGTTGAGAACTCGTTCTTTCTGATAGCTGAGTAATATTCCATTGTATATATGGACCACAACTTCTTAATCCAGTCATCTGTTGAAGGGCATCTCGGCTCCTTCCACGATTTAGCTATTGTGGACATTGCTGCTATGAACATTGGGTTGGGTGTGGTCTGTCTCTTCACTACGTCTGTATCTTTGGGGTAAATACCCAGTAGTGCAATGGCTGGATCATAGGGTAGCTCAATTTTTAACTTTTTAAGGGACCTCCACACTGTTTTCCAGAGTGGCTGTACCAACTTGCATTCCCACCAACAATGTAGGAGGGATCCGAAATTTTGATGTAAAATCTTTACATCCTGGAGAGAAATTGTTTTATTTGCTTATAGTTTGAACCTTACCCTTCTTTTCATATTTTTTTCCTAACAGCACCCCAAACTCCAACAGAAAGAGAGAGAGAGAGATTGAGAGAAAGAGAGAAAATCCATGGAGTTGCAGGTGACATTAAAGGAATCCTTCTTTTCACGGCCATCCTTTGGGACAAACCTTACGTCTACAAGGCAAGGACAATGATGGTCCCTTGCCACCTCCCAGAAGAGGACGGGGAGAACCCAGTGACAAAGGGAAGAGCGTGGTGAGAGCCAGAGCTCACATCACAGAGATCCTAGGGGATGTTATTTTTTCTCTTCTTTCTAAAGTCCCTGTGAAAAGCTCCAGATTTTTGTTTCTGAGTTGTGACCACTGTAAAGATTGTAAAATGAGAGCTAAGGTGACTGCCACATGATTTCACCTGTGGCTGCTGGCGTGAGACACAGCGGTGGGGCTCTGGCGGTTGACATCTGACTCGGGGCCTTGGAGAGGTGTGCAGTTAGAAAGAGGTTTCACTCATTTATGGAACATAAGGAATAGCAGGGAGATCGGTAGGGGAAGGAAGGGAAGAATGAAGGGGAGTGGTAAAGAGAAGGGGGAATGAACCATGAGAGACTATGGACTCTGGGAAACAAACTGAGGGCTTCAGAGGGGAGGGGGGTGGGGGAATGGGATAGACCGGTGATGGGTAGTAAGGAGGGCACGTATTGCATGGTGCACTGGGTGTTATACGCAAGTAATGAATCATGGAACACTACATCAAAAACTAAGGCTATACTGTATGGTGACTAACATAACATAATAAAAAATTATTAAAAAAAAAAAGAAAGAGGGGCTCTCTGATGTGATGTTGCTGCCAGTGGAGTTTGGGGCTTTGTCCATAACTTTTAGCAATTCAGGCAGGAAAGTTGAAGGAACTGATGAAAAAGAACAGCAGGCAGAAGTGGAGGGCGATGCAAGACTGAAGAAAAGGGAGAAAATAAACAGAGGTGACTCGCGCTATCTTTAGTCCATGCTAAGCTCCCCTGCTACCCTGTGTACAGGGGCCAAGGGAAATCTTCAGCGTAGTTTTTGGTCAGTGTAGGCCAAAAATCGACACTTGTAGCAACTCTTCATCATTCGATAAAGTTTTCTACCCAAAGTATCTTAATTGGTATAAAAATCTGTTATGTTATAAAGAATCTGTGCGATTTCTCTCCCCAGGTTCCTAGCATGGAGCTTCTCACATCCTTGGGATTTCCTGAGTGATAGAAGCACCTTTGTTATCCATCAGCCCCAGGGGTCACCATGCTAGCAGTAAGTTAACGAGGTGACTCATTGTGGGCCCCTAGATAGCTTCAGGATGGGAGCGGGTCACCAGGAAGACTGACCATACGATTAGAGGGTCTTTAGTTGGGTCTTTGAGCTGGCTCTGGCTCCGGAGGGAAGGAAGACTGCTGATTGAGTTTAATCATGGGGCCAATGATTTAATCACTTATGCCTCGGACGCCAAAGCTCCGTGGGGCTTCCCGACTGGTGAACACTTTGATGTGCTGGGAGCATGACTGCACTCTCATTCCATGAGAAGAGGGCCCAGGACCCTCCCAGACCTCACCCCACTGTGTCTCTTCGTTTGGCTGTTCCTGATCCGTATGTATTTTTATAATACAACTGTACTCGTAATATAGCTCTTTCCTGAGTTCTGTCAATTGTAGCAAATTATCAAACCTACAGGGGTCGCGAGAACCCCTACATTTATAGACAATCAGCCAGAAGGGCAGGTGGCCTGGGGACCCCCTGACCTTGTGGCTGGTATATGAAGTGGGGGCGGTCTTGTGGGGACTATGCTAGCTCTGGGAAGTTAGCACCAAAATTGAATTGTAACAGGCCGCTGGGTGTGAGAATACCCTACTTACTCAACTTAGCATAAATGTCAACTCCTTGGGTGAGACCTTCCTTGACTACCCAACATCAGGTGGTCCGTCTCTGTCCTCTCATAGCCATCTGTTGATACCTCTCTATAGCACCTGCCCTATTTTGGCAGAAACAGAACTTTTCTGTTAAGAAGTCTGCCTCGCCTCCCATCTAGGCTCCTGGGGGACAGGGCTGTGTCCCACTCCCCTCTGTCCCTGCACCTAGAGTCACCCCTGGCACACAGTAGGTCCTCAGCAAGTGTTAGAAGAGCAAATGGGTTGTTCTATTCAAAAAATACATTTTTTAGTGAAAATAAATTTTTGAGAGCCATCAGCCCAGAATAGAGAACTAATGACAGAAGAGTGGATTTCCTGTAACTTCATTTTTTAAAAATGGATCTCTCCATCTATAATCTATCTACCATCTATCTGTGTGTAAATAACAAGGTTACACATACCAAGGAAATGTTTGATTTCTGACCATAAGCCCCACAGCAAAAACATATCCCTCCTCAGAAAGGGGTTGTGGATGGTGGGGCACCCATGGGTGCATGAGATAAAATGCAAAGTGGAGGTTCAAACGTGTTTGTTTAATGACGCAGAAGCTTCTCAGGGGCGGGTGATGTCTGTTTCAAATACGGCAATGTCTATTTAGACGCTAGACGTAGGTAAGACAGTACAGTGAACGGTCCTAGGAAAATCACCTGTGCCCCGTCCCCAGAGCAGAGCATCATAGCTACTCAGACAAACCTTCTTGTACATTTTTCATCTCCGGGGCTGCGATTCAGCGCAGTTGTGCAGTTTCCCAGCCAGCCCCAGCTTGCAAGAATCCCTTTGCACATTCCATCCCATCTTAGCCCAGGGCCTGGCCCCATTCTCAGGGGGGCCTCCCACCAGCCTCTCCTGAATTCCCCCTCCTCACCCTCCCCTCCGCCTTCCCTCCTTGGAGCTGCAGGAGCAGCAGCTAATTTTCTGTGCGACAAGAGGGGTTATATTCTGAAAGCCTTCTGAGCTTCAGCTTGGGCTAGGATGGCTGGTCTCTAGAAAGGGACAAGGGTCCAGAGAGGGTCCAGATTGGAAATTACGGTGCAGACATTTTTGCACACTGGGCTCCGGCTCCCTGAAAGAGGGAGGAGGAGGGAGCAGGGGGCTGGCCCCGCAGGAAGGCCGGGTTTGGAGATGTAACTAATGCAATTACCCTTTTGGAATTTAGCTCCAGAGATGGAAGAAATAGACCAGAGGTGACAAGCTTAAACATTCGTGTTTTTGTCTGTCTCCAATCCTCTGCCGGTTAAGGAGTGAGGAGGGAAGGAGCGGTGGAAAGAGACTAGACAGAAAGCAAGTGTGTGATGGGGCAAGGGGTGTGGCTCAGTGGGTCTACACTGGCCCTGGGGGTGGGGGTGCTCATTGTGATCTCCCCAGAGGTCTGACTGCTGTGAAAATGCAGGGCTTTGGGGCAAGGGCTGGGTGGCAGGGAAAGCAGGAAGCCAGCCTGCTTCTCTCCTCAGAGACTCGACAGTCATGACACAGGAGCGTACAATCTCTGTCCTCACCTGAGACACCTGAGTCCCCCCTTTGGGAAGGCCTAGGACCTGGGAGAAGAAACCACAGGAACTGGGTTCATTGCATCCGTGGGTGAATGGCTTCCTGCTAGTCTCTCTGCCCCTTAGAGCAATGTTGTCTGGCCTTTTTTTTAAGGTTCCAGAACACTGGGAGCCGTTAGAGGCTTTCCCCCTATTTGGTATCTCTCAGGAAAGCCACACACACACCACACTCTGGGCCACTCTCTCAGGAGATGATGGAAGCCATGAATTCTGAGCTGGGAAAACTCATACAACCTTGTAAATGAATTTGAACTCTTCTCTCTGCTTCCTCTAGCTGGTTCCTTTCTTAAGAGGATATGATTAGCAGTGAAGTCAATAAAATCTGGATTTTTGCAAACTCCTCCATGAGCTGTGACGCGCCAGTGTCGAATGGCTATTGCCACTCATCGAGAATGCCCACTCGCAGTTTGGAAAGCACCTTCCCTCCGTTTTCCCACCTCCACAGCGCAGGAAGGATGGCTTTGGGCGGCCGGCTAGCAGTCTAAAGCAGTTTAAAGGCAGAACCTCTGAGCACACTCCACCTGTTTTCTCTCTCTCTCTCTCTCTCTCTAAGATTTTATTTATTTGACAGAGAGAGAGACACAGCGAGAGAGGGAACACAAGCAGGGGGAGTGGGAGAGGGAGAAGCAGGCTTCCCGCTGAGCAGGGAGCCTGATGCGGGCTCGATCCCAGGACCCTGGGATCATGACCTGGGCCAAAGGCAGACGCTTAACAACTGAGCCACCCAGGCGCCCCCCACCTGTTCTCTTCTGATCCCATGAGCAGCCGTGTGCAGGACCATGGGCTGGCTGACCACGAGGCCCTCAGTGCTTCTCGATCTGTGTGTTCGCACAGACTGGGGCAGGACCGTAGCAGCTCTAACTCTCTTCCCTCGCTTACTAGCCCCAAAATACATCAGCTCTCTTTCCTACCCCCAGTAATCCTCCATGAATCTATAGCTGCGGGAAACAGTTTGGATTTCACTTGAATATGGACAATCTGTTGCTGTTATCAGCCAGGACAGGCTGGATTACACCGTGATCATAAACAACTCTCAAATCTCAAGGCTGACAACTGCCAAGATTTATTTCTTGCTCAAGCCTCACACGCATCTCGGATCAGCTGTGTTGAGCCCTACGCTGCTGTTTTTGACTCTAGGACCTGAACTGATGAAGCAACCTTCTGTGGAACGTAGCTGGCGCCATGATAGAAAGAGAAGAGAACATGGCAAATGCAAGCTTGGAATGTTTCTAGACTGCGCGAAACAACCCTCATTACTCATACTTGTATTAACTACCTATCGCTGCATAGCAAATCACTCCAAGAGACAGGGGCTTAAAGCGATAACCATTTATTAGCTCAGTTTCTGTGGGTCAGGAGATTGGGCTGTGTGGTGGTTCTCGCGATGTCTCTCGCGAGAGTCCAGCTGAGGCTGCTTCGTGCCAAGGCTTGTCTAGAGCTGGAAGACTGTCTTCCGAGGTGGCTCACTCCCGAGGCTGTGGGCTGGGGCCTGAGTCTTCTCCACACGCATCTCTTCCTGGGGCTGCTTTCGTGTCCTCGCAGTACCGCGGACGACCTTTTCTGGACCAAGTGATCCGAGAGAGGAAAGCAGAAGCTGCCATGCCTGCTAATAGCCTCGTCTTTGAAATCATGCATTTTGCCATATTCTGTTGATCAGAAGGGCCAGGCCCGACTCAGTGTAGAAGGGGATTCCACAAGGCCATGGACACCAGAAGGTGAGGATCAGTAGGGGCCCTAGGGCTACCTCGCCCACATTTCTTTTGCCAAAGGTTGTCTTGAGGCCAAGCCTGATGTCAGTGACATGGCAATGCATAGCCCCCTTATGGAGGGAGCTGGAATATTCAGCAAGCTGAAGTACCATCTACCATAGAGGCTTACAGACTAAGTCTCTCTTTCTCTCTGACACGTCACTAACCCAGGGAGTGATCTCTTTCCTGCTATTGCTCCTCGAAGTTCTTGCCTCTTCCAACAGCACAGCCTAATCCCCCTCAATTTTCTTCATCGGGCTTAGGGACCACTTGCAGGAGAGCCATGGAAATATAAAACCGAAAGTCCTCAGTGGGAGGAAGAAGGCTAGAGATCACTGGTGTGATGACTTTTAAGTCTCTTCCTGCAAACCAAGGCCTTGGGAAGGTGTGCTCATGTCAGCTAGGTCTGCACAGAACTGTGGGAAATTATAGCAAAGCCTTGAGGTAGAGTCTAGGGAGCTAGACATAGGCTCACGTCAGCCTCGGTGTGCTGGCCAAAATCAATGAGGCAGGGCTCTCAGGGTCCAGGGGAAGAAAAAGCAAATCAAACGCAAGAAGAACAGAGCAGTGAAACCAGGAGGATATAGGCCTTGAAGACCGTGGTAAGTGCAATGCTTATGCATCATGTCAGGAAGTCAGGAGTCGGGGTGAGGTCAAGGACCAGAGTCACAGCACCAAAGAGACCTCAGTTCTGAGATAACTTCCTGACTCATACCTAAACAATATTGCCCTTGACCTTATCTTCTAGACATGTCCTATTGACATTCAGTACAGCCCTATTTAACAAAACCAAGGTTGTGATTCCTGCAGTTATTATAATATTGAGTTCTGTAATTTGTATTACAATACAAAGCTCTGTCTTTCGTGGGTGTTCCATAAATGCTTATTGGCTCCTAACCGATTGCCACCAAGTTTCAAAACAAAATATATTGGAAAATATAGTAGTTCAACATTATCGGGGACCTAGGTCCTGAATGTTGAGTTTCCCTCAGCAACCAAAAATTAATGATATCCCCAATGAAAGGGAACTTGGGGAAGCAAATTAGAGTTGGCTGTAAAATCTCTACACTCCTCTTGAGTGACCGGATTTATTTCCTCCTCCCTCTGAGTCGGGGAAGGCCTGGCTGACTTTGGTCTGCAGAGCATGGTGGAAGCAATACTTTACTAGGTTGGGCCTGGCCGCTAAGAGGACTGTCGCTTCTGCCTGGTCTTTTGGGACCCTAAGCTGCTGTGTCTGAGTACCCTACTGGAGAGACTCTGTGGAAAGGCCCTGCAAGGACATGGAGAGGAGGAGCCCCAACAGAGCCCACCCTTCCAGCTGTCCCCACCAAGCGGCCAGTGTAGTGACAGAGCTGTCTTGCATCCTACAGAAAAGCCCAAATGCCTCCTGAATCCTACCAAGTGATCTTCTTCAACCACACAGCACCCAAACACCCCCCTTCACCCCACCCGCTTTGACCGTGTCCACAGACTCCAGGGGAGCATATGAGAAACCACACGCCTATTTACGTATTGGAAATCACATTCACATCTCAAGCTCTTACCTTCGACAAAGTAAATCCCATTGCAAAGAAGCTGCATGGAATGTCCAACTGCTTACCACTGGGCAACCAAGGAAGTTAGAGGAGCCAGTTGCAGGCCAGTAGAGTGTAATTCCCACATGGGATTTAACCAAGCGGCTCCGGGATCTCCTGCTCTCGACCTGCTCTCCAATTCAAGAAAGGATAAAGGGGCAAGATGCAAAACTTTTCAGTTACAACATAAGATAAGATAACTTGGAAGCCAGCCTCTCCTTGAGCTCCTTTTTAAACCACTAAGCACCTGGCAGCCCACTCTGGCTCAGGTGTGGTCCACACCCGACGGTGGTCTCAGGGTGGTACCCCCAAAGTCTGCTTCCCAGGCCAGTGTTGGACTGGGTGCCTCAGACTCACCAATGGGACTAATTGCAGCTCCCAGCTAAGGAGCATAGCTGCAAATTTTTACCCAGACGTCTTTCCTTTGCCTTTACATTTCCCTGACTCTCCTTTGGAAAAGCAGATTTGAAGCTTGTCTTCCCTTTTCCTCGGTTAGCTCCCTCTCAAACCAACTCTTTCCTTGCTGCAGACTGGATGCCTCAGTGATTGTCTTTGCCGTGCATCAGGCATACAAACTTGGGTTTGGTTACAAAAGGATGTGTATTCTTCCAGAAGCTTCCAAGTGGTGTTGATGCACAGACAGGTTTGGCAACCGCTAGATAAATATCAGTTAAATGCAATAGCCCAGGATGTGCCTGACATATACCAAACCAACAGGCACACAGAAGAGTCAATATTAGTTACACTAATGCTTAGGAAGAATACTGCCCTTTGGGAAAAAGATAACAGACACCTGCAACTTTATCAGTGACTGTGTGGATTTAACAGAAGCTTCGGCAAAAAGGTGGTTTATTATAAAGAAACAGGACCTTACAGAAGCCCAGGTTGAGAAGCAATGGGCTGGAATAAAAACTAGAAGACTGTCAGGAACCAGTGTGTCTTTCGACCATGTTTAAAAGAACAAAAAACAAAAAACAAAACCCAAAAAACCTGTTTTTGCCATTGTTAGCCTTCCTTCTCTGCAGTCCGGCTCTCTCTGCCCCGGATGCAGCCGTGGCCCCTGCCTCACCACACTTCCCTGTCCTGCTTCCCACACGCTGCCCAGAGCAAGCACACGGTGCAGACTGGTGCTTGCTAGCAGATATGGCCAGCCACCGGTTTGCCATGGACAACACAACTTTTTAATGTAAGATAATTTCAATATTGTTAAACTGTGAGATTTCATATAAAAACCTGAATTGAGGAGTTCTGTAACCAGAAAACCTGGCAAACTGGGCTCACATGTGGCAGGATCGTCCTGGAGCTAAGTAACAGCCAACTGTTTGCACGGAACACAAGCCCTCCAACCTCCCGGCCCTCGCTCGGTCCCTCGCCTGTCCGCGTCAGTCCACGCTGCTGTCGCAAGACTGCAAAAGATTGGTGACTTCCACGCTGCACACTTATTTCTCACCATTCTGGAGAAGTTCTGGAAAGTCTGCCAGCCTGGTTGAGTTCTGCTGAGAGCCTTCTTCCTGGTTTCTTCACATGGTGAGGGGAGGAAGTGAAGGGAAGCAGGTTCTCGCCTGTTCCTTCTTACGAGGGCACTAATCCAGTCACGAGGACTCCACCCTCAGGACCGAATTACTTCCCAAAGGTCTCATCTCCAGATACGGTCACACTGCAAATTGGAGTTTCAACATAAGAACTTGAGGGGGACACAAACATTCAATTCAGAACAGGGTCCCTGACCCCAAGATCGCAGGTCAGGTGGAATTGTGCTTAGAAGCTGTGTGGTTGGTTTCCTTAGACCTGGCTGGCATCATTCATTGTCACCTGTTTGACCCTTACAGGCATTGGAATTTGCAATCCCCGTGACTTTTCTAAGTGCATATTCTAAACTCCCAGAAAAAGAGTTAGTCTGACCCAGCCGTGACCGTGTACGTGCCCCTGGTCCAAACAGCTTAGCCACAGGAGTCACGTGACTCAGGCCCCACTCAGCAAGACCTGCAGGAGCAGTGGTTCTGAGAAAAAGTTGAGAGCAAGTTCTGCAAGAAGGCAGGATGGAGCTGGAGGAAAAATGATTAATGATTTTTTTTTTAAATTTTTTCTTCTGGGGGGAAGAAGGGAAGGACAGAGGAGAGGGAGAGAGAACATTGTAAGTAGGCTCCCTGCTCAGCGTGGAGCCTGATGCGGGGCTCGATCTCACGACCCTGAGATCATACCTGAGCCAAAATCAAGAGTTAGATGCTTCATCGACTGAGCCACCCACGCGCCCCATTAATGGTCCTTGTATACAGGATTCGTGCACTTATCTTCCATATTTTATCTCACTTCCCTTATGATCAGAGCACAGGCATTTGCAAAGGGGTCAACAGAGTTTATGGGTGCAAGTGAGTCAGAGGACAGTGCAGAGCTCTGGGTGAAGTTTTGTTTTGTATTGTTTTAATAAATGCTGTAGAAGAAGTTCCAAAGGACAGGCATTTTTTCCGCTTGGTTTTCTGATTAATTTCACACACCTAGGGGCACCTGGGTGGCTAAGTGGTTAAGCGTCTGTCTTCTGCTCAGGTCATGATTCTGGGGTCCTGGGATCGAACCCTGGATGGAGCCCCGGGTCGGGTCGGGCTCCCTGCTCAACAGGATGTCTGCTTCTCCCTCTCTGGGAGGGAGGGAGCTTCGAGAGCTTGTGCTCTCTGTCGCTATCTCTGTTACTATTTCTGTCTCTGTCTCTCTCAAATAAATAAATAAACAAAATCTTAAAAAAAGTAATAATTTCACACACCTAGAATAGTGCCTGATCCATACACATGCCCTATACACACCGTGAATGAGGAAATCAGTGAGCTGAGCCCCTGTCAGACACCGAGCCCTGGTTCTCAGCTGGGAGTGCCCCTGGAATTATCTGGAAAGCTTTTAACAGTCCAGAGCACTCCCTGGCCACATCTTAGACCCAGTGAAATAAACTTTCCAGAGATAGGGCTGAAGAGTCTGCATTTTTTTTAAAAAAAACATCCCAGGGGGTACTGATGAGCACCAGTTACTTTAAAAAAAAACAAAACACAACAGAAAAACTCTGAGATCTTTTCCAAGGTCTCAGATTCTTTTCTCCAATTCCATAAAATAACCAAAGAAGCGGAGGAAGGGAGATAAGTAGAAGGAATAAAGAGAAACAGAAAAATCGAAAACAAATGAGATAGACAAAGCAAATTTTCAAGGTTTTCAAGCAACATTTCTGCCTCACGGTGTTTACTTCCCACAAGCTAAATTAGCACAGACCGGATCTTAAATCTCTCTGAAAATACACCGTATGTTAACTAACTAGAATTTAAATTAAAACTTTAAACATACATGAATAAATAACTCTCTCCGAAAACAATTTCTCCTATTTTCATTGTGAAAAATCAAGCAGCCACTTTCTAATTTGTCAAGTGGTTTCCAATGACGCGGCGGAATCCACCGCGAGGCACAGGCTGCTCCCGGCACCGCGTGGCCGCCCAAAGGTCACTGGCATTTTCCCACCGGTGCGGCCGGGGACCGTCAGGTTTCACCTTCATTGCTACAAATAGGCGAGGGCGGTCAGCCCTGGATGTCGGGAGGGCTTGGCCTCCCCTGTGGGGAACTCTCCCCCGCACCCCACAAAGTTGGTGAGCCCGAGCTCTGCACGAAGCTCGTGGGACACTGAGCACGCGAGTCTGGGTCGCAGGGTCCCAGAGTCAAACCCAAAAGTTCTGATCATGAGCCTGACAGCAGCAGCAAGCTGGGCAGATGGCAGCGCAAACAGGACCCTCGGAAGGATCAAAGCCAGGGACCCAGGAGCTCAGTGAATGAACTTACCACCTTCTTCTTTCTCGTATTGTATGTGTGAGCTGGCTGGAAGCTTATGCCCAGCATTTGTCTTAAAAAAGCATCTGCATTTACGTATGTATGTGTTTGCTTCCTCATGCATACAGAATCTCTGGAAAGACACGCAAGAAATGGGAGATAATCGTTTCTTCCGCGGAAGGAAACTGGGTAGCTGCGAGGTTTACTTTCTTCTCTAGCCTAGTGTGAGTCTTGCATGTTCTATCAAACAATTATTTTATCTATTCAACAAATTGTGTGACAGTTAAACGTTGTACCCAGGGGGGGAATGTACCCGATGCTGACTGGAGCTCAGAGTCGGTGCCAAGCACTGAGAACCCTACATTCTGACCCTGGGGGACAGACTACTTCCTCAGGAGACTGGCCCTACCACCCCCAAAGCAGCATCCCTGTCCCCCAGGTTTGATAGGAGAGAGAGAGAGAGAGAGAGAGAGAGAGTCCCTGGGAGCACAGGCCAGTGGTCATCCTTCCCTTTTTTTTTTTTTTAAGATTTTATTTATTTATTTGACAGAGATAGAGACAGCCAGCGAGAGAAGGAACACAAGCAGGGGAGTGGGAGAGGAAGAAGCAGGCTCCCAGCAGGGGAGCCTGATGTGGGGCTCGATCCCAGAACGCCGGGATCACGCCCTGAGCTGAAGGCAGACGCTTAACAACTGCGCCACCCAGGCGCCCTCATCCTTCCCTTTGATGGGTGTAAGCTGGCTGGTTCACCAGGCCCCTGGGCAGGTTCCACAGTCCCGCGGGAGTCTCTGTCCCGCCCAAGGTGCCACATCACCCAGTCTGTGGCAACCTGTCCCCTAGAAGGCAGAGACTAGGCCCCATTCATCATTTGATCCACAGCCCCAACACACTAGTGCTGGGTACAACGTTTGTTGAATGAATGGACAAGCGCATGAATGAATGAATGAATCAATGAATCAATGAATCAATGACATCTTGCTCTGTACCATCCAAAGTTCCCAGAGAAGAGACATTTTACTCGAAGCTGACAAGTCTCTGGACAGTATCCGGTGTTTCCGACAGGGCTTCACAGTCGATACAGCACCTTTGTGAAAATTAGGAAAATGCACTCCTCTGGGCAGAGGCAGCTGCACAGGCCACAGCCTGGTACAGAGGGAGCCACCGGGAGAAGGAAAAGGCTTCTTCCTCTAGGAAGACAGCCTAGATTGCTGAGCTCAGGTTGGATTTTAAACCTTATTCACCCCTGGGCTGAGCACCTCTGTGCAGGGCCCAAACCACAGAAGCTGTATGGGTCTGGAATCCCTTCCCTCTCCCCACCCACCCCTGCTTCTCTATTATTCCACCTTGCTCCCCCATTCTCCTTCTGCAGCCTGGCCACTAGCTTCCCCACAGCTCTTCCCCATGTCCCCCGCTCCTCTTCCTCACCTCTCCGTCTCTCCTCAACACTTACTCATCCGTATTTCCCAGCTGCGCACCTTCTGTGTTTTTCAACACACGCTACTTGCTGGACGCATTTTCTCATTCCGTCGTGTGGTGCTGAATTGAGGAAGCTTGTTTCCCCTGTTAGATAGAAAACAAACCAAGGTTCGGGCAGTTTGTGTAGCTGGACGGAGGTCACATGAGTCTTAAGAAACAAAGTCAGCAGTTTAACCCAAGTTTACATGATTTCAAAGATGAAGTTCCGGCTTCTGCTCTGGCTAAGATGGAGTATCCAGGCACTGGGTTTCATCCTCCTGCCGGAAATAACAACAACAAGGCACAAAATACATGAAACAACAGTTTTGAGTCACTGAGTATCAGGTGATGAAGGGCAGTGAGCCTGGAGAAATGGGAAATACACTTAATGAGCCCTACAATTACCATCGCCTCCTGCTTTGAGACAGGTGCCTGTTGTCACACAGGAGGGGAAACTGAGGCTGTGCCCTGTGATCTCACTGAGTTGAGAAGACAGAGCTGAGAGTCCGGGGACACCAAAGCAGCCAGACTGGAGGACAGAATATGAGGGAGGACAGAGAACCCTGGAGATTGCAGAGCGGGGACCCTGGTCAGGACACTGGCTGTGGGGAAGGAACCACCCAAAAGGCCTGGAGGGAACCATGCCTGGTGCCAACACAGGGTCAGGAATTGCGCCCGAATTGTGTTCTTTTCAGCCATACTAACAAAAACTTATAATTCATGGGGCATTGGGTAGTGTACTCAGGAAAGTCTCATGTCGGTGTGGGGAATATTTAGCACTAGACTGAGCCCTGTTCTGGGTCCACCTAACATATTGTGAAGGCAAGACTCAAAAGGATCAAACTATTTCCAAGTAACTGCATCCTAGAACAACATTCAGGAAGATTTATAGTAATACACAAATACGAAGCACACAACAACGTAGAATTCACACAACAACGTAGAATTCACACAACAACATAGAATTCACACAACAACATAGAATTCACACAACGTAGAAGTCACACAACAACGTAGAATTCACACAACAATGTAGAATTCACACAACGTAGGATTCACACAACATGGGGCGCCTGGGTGGCACAGCGGTTGGGCGTCTGCCTTCGGCTCAGGGCGTGATCCCGGCGATCTGGGATCGAGCCCCATGTCAGGCTCCTCCGCTATGAGCCTGCTTCTTCCTCTCCCACTCCCCCTGCTTGTGTTCCCTCTCTTGCTGGCTGTCTCTATCTCTGTCAAATAAATAAATAAAAATCTTCAAAAAAAAAAAAAAAGAATTCACACAACAACGTAGAATTCACAATGCCTGGCATGCAATCAAAGATTACTAGGCTGACAAAGAGGCAGGAAACCGTGATCCTGATTGAGCATGATGAATCCCTTGCCGTTGGCTGGTCCCATCCAGAACTGGCACAGCTGTTAGAATTAGCAGAGAAGGACATGGAAACAGGTAGTGAGTGCTCAATAGATGAATAGACATTAGCTCTCATTAGTATTTAATTTCATCCTCAAAAAAGCTTATCTCAAGAAGGACATTATCGTTCTCACAGACAGAAAAGAAAACTGAGGCTCAGAGTGGTGGAGGGGCACAACCAGGGTCCCAGAGGGGGACCCAGAGCCCCCCCAGAGCGGGGGCTAGAATGAGTTCCTTCATTGACACGGTGCCCAGGATCAGACTCACACAGACGCAGCCCTTCGCTGTACCCAACCACAGCCTTCCTGTCTGGTGGCCAGAGTCTCTCCTCTTAGCTTGAGCTGAAAGGGCAGGACGAGTGTGGTGTACCAGCTGCTTCCATCGCGGCAAAGCCATCGGAGCTAGCACGACACCTCCGGCTACTTCGCATCGGGCTTTGTTGTGCTGAGGTGGCTCCTGGTATCCGTGGTCTGCATCCACTCAGCCCCTGGAAGGGCTAAAGACACTGACCTTCCCCAGGATGGGAAGATTTTGAAATTTGACTGAAGCTCTCATCCCAAAATCAGGCAGGCTGGTAGAGGCCAGCTGTTTGGCTACCTGTTGGTTTAACATAAATTTGCAGTCAAATCCATAGGTGGGGGCAACTTGGCAATTCAGCATTGTCTTTGCATCACATAAGTATGAGCTTTGATTAAAGGATCCTGGCAAACACTGGCAGCGCCAGGACGCAGGGAGTTAGGGAGAAGCAGCCATCCAGAGCTAGTGGCTATCACGAGTCTGGAGGGGGGAAAATCAACCAACCGACCAACCAAACAGGCAACAAAGAGAGTATTTCAAATACTGATTTGCACAATCTGTAGGATGGTATGAGCATCAATTGCTATAACTCATTATACTCAAAGCCATCACCGAAGGAATTGTGCATATGAAAATATAGAAAATGATTAGTTTTAATTTCTGTTGACTCTGCATTTATTTCAGAGAGTCAGATACACTGGTAGAAATTCATGCCACTAGTGCCTGTTGGGCCACTGGAAATATACTGGATGGGTTACACCTTGGCCTTGAATGTATTTCTCTTGTTACTAGATCATGTTACCATGATTATCTCAAAAAGAACACCCTTCCTCCAGCTTGTGGCCCACTAAAACCATAAGGCCTTTCTCTTATGCCATGTCTGCTTTCTATAAGCAGGAGGATGCTTCTTTGTTCAATCACCATTTTCCTCCCCATTTTCAGAAGGTAATATTGCCTCCTAGTCAAAGTTCACAAACAACCCTCTTCAACTTGTCCTCTGCAAAAGTTATGAACATACTAAAAGTCCATCATGTAAACTGTTGATGAAGACATTAGATGCCTAGAATTAAGTTCTGCAGGGTAGTCCTTAACACTAGACACTTTCATTGGCTTCAAACCTACTGGGTACCATCTAACACACTCTATCCACTAATTCCAAACCAGTGGGTCATGAATCTGGGGGTTTGGGAAGAAGGGTGCATAGACAAGGAGTTATCCCTAGGTTTCTATGTATCTCTCATTGTTTGTAGATGTTTGTAAATAACGTTTCATGCATATGTGTATTTCTGCTTTTAAAATGTACCTGAAGGCTGTTATGAATACTAAATCACAAATTCATTTAAAATTGTGACTAAATTCATATGAGATTTTGGTCATTATGCATTTTCTCAGTTGATATCCTATAGCATATTTGCTGTTTTATAGAAATCCTTGAGCAATTGCATATGCCCAAAATTATCCATTACAGTTTTGTTTATAATCTCCCCAAACTTAGAAATAACCTGGCTATAGCTTCGTTAAGTAAATTATAGTATATAATACAATGGTACACCATTCAACGACTAACAATGATTACATTTATATTTACATGAAAAACGTCTAGAACTTTTCTGGGCAGTGAAGTAGTGTTTTATATTTTCTTTTTAAAATATTTGTAGATTTTTTGAAATACGAGAATATAATTTTTCAAAAGAAAGAAAACTATTGTTAAGGGTTCCTATATATAAAATGTTAAGTATAATGGCCACGTCTTCTTGGTTTGGCCATAAGAAAAACTCAGGAGAATCCCAACCTTCACTGTATATCTGCATCTTGTCCTTTATCTGTACAAAACTCCACTCAGTCGTGGAAATAACTCAGATGACTTTGGTGTGATTTGTTCACTGGAATCCTACCTTGTGGTGGCTTTCATACAGCTAGGATACCCACACATGCAGCCTTTCATATGTGGCACTCACTTTTGCACTCTGCAAACAGGAGGATGTGGAACTGTCACGTGCTAGGGGTGCCTGCCGGCCAATTTGTTCAATTTCCACAGCAGCATTTTTCGCTCTGACGTTTTGGTTGTTGATTTAAATTTTTCTTGTTATTACTTCAATCTTTTGTTACCTTATTTAAAAATAGAATATTAGAGACTTCTCCTTAAACATGAATGTTTGAACGTACTTGTTCATCTCTTTTTCACCCTAAAACCCAATTAAAATAACAAGGTGTAAACAAACAAAGAGAAAGAAAATGGAAAAGACGATGACCATAGTTCAGAGATGTCAACAAACTTGGAAGAAGGACAATGAGTGAACGAGTGGTTTCTGACTCAGCGGAAGAGAGGATCTGTTAAAAGAGCGTATTCATTCTAGGGACAGAATAAAGAAAATCGAGATAAGAGGTAGTTCTAAAGGCTTAAATGTGGGAGGGGCACTTGGCTGGCTCAGTTGGAAGAGCACGTGACTCTTGATTTTGGGATTATGAGTTCAAGACCCACACTGGGTGTAGAGGTTGCTTAAAAAATAAAATCTTGGGACGCCTGGGTGGCTCAGTCAGTTAAGCGTCTGACTTTGGCTCAGGTCATGATTTCAGGGTCCAGGGATCCAGTCCCTAGGATCCTCCCTCTGCCCCTCCCTCTCCATCTCCCTCTGCCCGTCCCCCTGCTTCTCCCTCTGCCCCTTCCCCTCCCCCTGCTCGTGCTCGCTCTCTCTCAAATAAATATATAAAATCTTTAAAAAATAACAAAAAATAAAATCTTAAAAAAAAAAAAACAAAGGCTTAAATGCGGGGTGAAACTCTCAACTAAAGTATTGGCAAAAATCTACATAAGCAGCAGTTAAGCCCCCAGGTCTCTTCCCCTCAGCCTTGTAGCTGTAGAGGTGTCTCTTCCTCACCCCAACAGCAGAGAAGTGGTTACTGCCTAGAAGTAGGAGCAGAGTATCTCAGAGCTTAGGGACACCTAGCACAGCTAGAGGTGGGAGGGAGACACCATATTGAAAGGCAGCCTATTGAATGGTAAGAACCCCCAGATTCTTTCCTTGAATTCCAGAATACTCTCAGCTAAACATATCTCTTGGACCTACCCACTGCTCCCAGAAAAAGCTGAGAAGATTCCCCTCTGGGGAAATTTACCATCCTCAAGCAAAAAGACCCATAGATGCTGACCTTTGCGGTCTCCGAATGAAGAGCAGTTCCCTATGGTTAGCTCTTCAGTTGACAATCTTCGCCCATGCGCATAGAACTTCCAGTCAGACTTGTAGTGCCTCATTCTTTGATAGCAATTGACTACTAGACATATGAGGAAATCCTATAACTTTTCAGACAAAAAAACTAAAGAAACAGAAAAAGGATCTTAGAAGACAGACAATGCAGGGAGCAGAGGCAAATTCACAAAACGTGTAAGTAACAGGTGCAGACAGATAAAAAGATATTGCATCTATTAAGTAAGAAGATGATGTTAGGAAAAAAGAACATTTAGAAAATGAGAAAGAGCTCTTCATAGTAAAACAACTGATACATAATATCAAAAATTTAAAGTCCAATGGAAGGGTTAGCAGCTCAAGTGAGAATATAATCCAGAGAATGGAGCGAAATAGATAAATAGAAAACAGGAGAAAAAAAAAGAAAAAGACAACAATTGAGATTAATCTGCTAGCTTAAAACAAGTGTTCATTGGACTTAATGTTATCAATGTAAAAAAAACAAAAGAAAACAAAACAAAACTCCACACCCCAATTCAATGTGTTGAATTGTAAAGGCAAAGAAAAAACATCAAAATAAAATGTTTGAAAATAGAGTGAAGATTCTGTCTTAAAGGCAGGGTGAAATTATGGTCTTTAGGATGTGTTTAAGATTCCAAAAATGAAACAGAAGTCCACTTATTCTCTATCTTATGTCTACTTTCCAGGCAGATTCTTAGAAATACTTTACGAGAGGGTGGCGAAACGGCATATGTGAAAGTCTGGGAAGCTTGCTTAAAATAAGCGTATCATCTTAATTTTCTTCCTCAGTGAAAAACACTTCATTTTCTCTTTCCCAGTTCTCAAGGACTCATTCCACTGGTGCATTTTTACTGCACAGAGGCCCTTGCAAATATTAATCACTTTGGGTTTGTACAGCAGAGACTCCCCTTTCAATCAGTGGGGCTTGCTGCACGCTTCCCACTGAGAAGAAACTGTCTTTCCTCAGATTTTCAGATTCTCCTTTGCATCCGAGGTCGTGGCCAGCTAGTGGACTACTGGGCTATTACAAACTCCAGATTATGTTCAAATGATTCTCTTTCCCCTGCCCCCAAACTATCACCATCACCAGTGTGGACAAGCTGTTCTTCTCTTTTTTAAGAAAACACAAGAGCAGATGCCAGGTGTGTCAGATGTCTTGTAAGACAAACAGTGTTACATGATTTCACAATCTAGTGACTTCCAACAAACCATGTTCTCCCTTCCAGTTTATCTTGGTCCCACCAGCAGGTAGGTGTCTGCTCGGTTCAGGGGCCACTCGTGGCATTCACCATGTAGCACAGAAGTGGCCTAAGCTTTCCTAGTGTTGAGATTCCAAAAATATCCTGGCTAAGAGGTGTGGCGGAGAGCAGAGCAGCAGGGAGCGTAATGTGTCGAAGGATAGTTTGGGCTGCCAGGAGATGGAAGGGGTAGAAGAAGGAAATATGGTGAGTAATTTGGCTGTTCTTTCTCGAGTACCTTTGTAGCCACATTAGGGCAGCTTTTTAGGAAGCTTTCACAATGAGGCAGGGAAAGATTCATCATCCTCCCTACAGCGTGAACGAGCACCTGCCAGGGGCTGAGTCTGCCTTGCCTCTCAATCATGTCAGGGAGAACAGAGCTGAGAGGCTTTTCATGATCTTCTGAGATCTCCAAACAGCTGCCCAGAAGTGCTTCTCTATTCATCTTGTGAACTTTGAAAAGTCTTCACCTCCAAGTGCAGAGATCCAGACCATCTCCCCAAGGGGATCCTCCCTCTCTCTCTCGGATGACAAGCTCCTCAAGGACAGAAAAGGTTCAGGTACAATTTGGCATCAGACGCCACACCCAATGAGTGTCTTGTCCATGGCAGGCACTGAGAGGATGCGTGGTCAATGACCAACTGAAGAGGCCTGGGAGATGTCTTCTCCTTTGGTTGTTTTAAAGTGATTGTTTAAGGGTGCCTGGATGGCTCAATTGGTTAAGGTAGGACTCTTGGTCTCAGCTATGGTCTTGATTTCGGGGTCATGAGTTCAAGCCCCACATTGGGCTGTACGCTGGGTGTGGAATCTACTTTTAAAAAAAGTGATTATTTAATTCAAAGGGATACATGCAGCCCTATGTTTATATCAGCATTATTTACGATAGCCAAATTATGAAAGCAGCCCAAGCGTCCACTGATAGATGAACGGATACAAAGAAGGGGTACATATACACAATGGAATACTATTCGGCCATAAAAAAGAATGAAATCTTGCCATTTGCAACGACATGGATGGAGCTAGAGGGTATAAAGCTTAGCAAAATAAGTCAGTCAGAGAAAGACAAATGCCATATGATTTCGCTCATATATGGCATTTAACAAACAAAGCAAATGAGCAAGGAAAAAAAAAGAGAGAGAGAGAGAGAGAGAGAGAGACAAACCAAGAGACTCTTAACTATAGAGAACAAACTGATGATTACCAGAGGGGAAGGAGGAAATAGGTGATGGGGATTAGGGGTATGCTTGTCCCGATGAGCACTGGGTGTTGTGGGGAAATGTTGAATCACTATATTATACACCTGAAACTAATATACCACTGTATGTTAGCCATATTGAAATTTAAGAAAAGTGATTATTATCCAGGATATATATTTTCTTTTAAGATAAGAAAATAGTGATCCTTCTTGTTCATAGCCCATGCACAAAACTCCAAGAAGTGATTTTTACATAGTTTTTATTTATTTTATTTAAGATTTTATTAATTTATTTGAGAGAGAGAGCCCACAAGAGCAGGGCAAGGGGCAGAGGGAGAAGCAGACTCCCCACTGAACTGGGGTCATGACCTGAGCCCAAGGCAGAAGCTTAACCGACTAAGCCACCCAGTCACCCCTTTTACATGGTTATCAATCAAACAAAACTTTACCCAATAAACTTTCTTCCCAACTGAAGCTACTGAGAGAATATTTTAAGCAAAAATTAAAATTCCGGAGACTTTTCTGAGGTTCAATAAATATCATTAAGCCAATAGCTTTCTTTTAGACTGCTGGTTCCGTCATCTCTATGGAATGATCCTGATTTCCTTTAAAAAAAAAAATCAGGACACATACAGGTTATTCCTCTGCCTCGGTTACTGGGGCTTATCTCCTGATCTACCTTCAAAACCCAAGCAAGAAGTCACCTTTTCTGGGAAGCCTCCCCTGCCATTGTCCCACCTCCAAACTAAATGAAGTTATATGCTCCTCTGTGGTTGGAACGTTTTTTGATTGTTATGAACCACCAAACTGTAATTTATTGTTTACTTTTGTAAGAGCCTTCCGGGCAGGGATGATGTCATACTTACATCTAGTTTCCCTAACTTGGGAACTGGTGTGTCATAGAGCAGTCAATAATTGTTGGTTGAATTGAATTAAATGGCACTAGAGAATGTTTTCTTATTTGTGAATTTAATCATGTGAAGTCTCACAATTATATAAAATGATTCCATGTTTAGTTCTATACTTAACAAATTGCCTTTATTAAAAAGATTAAAATTACATGAAATCAGTGTCCTGGAACATCCTAGACAGATGGCCATATGGTTTCAAAGTTGCATAACACCAGCAGCTTGGACTTATTTAATTTGACAAAGTGAGGTGCTCATTGGCATTTGAAAGAAATGTCAGACAACACCATGGGGATGGAGGTGGGGGGTGGGAAGGGGGGAGTTGTTTCAATTAATTTCAGTTGCCAAAGGGAAGTGATTCACTTCCAAGTGATTTGTTTTGACTCTGATATTATTTTCCTAGCCCGGATCTGCTCTTACATCTTCTAGTAATTGGTTTAATACCATGGGGTGCTATTTGGCCCTTTTTCACACACACTGAACAACTCACTTCTAAAATATAAGAAAACACTTATTTTAAGAACTTGCTAATGAAAGAGCTGGATTCTCCCTGTGTTAAGTTAGGTTCTCAGGGAAATTAGGAGGACTATTCGTACAGAGTTACTTTAAAAGCAGTGAAAATTATAGAGGTTAAACCAATTTGGATTATGAAAGAATAGGGGAGGGTGATGGGAATTTAATCTTCAGATGCCGGAGAAACAGCACCTGTGGTATTAAAGCATTCATTAATTCGTTTGTTCATTCAACAAACTTATATTGTGGCTTGCCAAAAGCACGGCAGTGAGCATGGCATACATTGGGATCTTCCAAAAAGTGTTGGAAAGAATGTCCCAGAAGTTTGACAACTTAAATGTCCTTCTCTAAGAGCTCAACTGAATGTCATAACTTATTTTGGTTGCTGATGCATAAAACAAGCTATAATCGGGGTCTTAGAAGGATGGTCAACATAAAGCTGAACTCAATCCCTTCTGAGTTGGATTAACGCTGATATCATAGCCTTAACTGTATATTTCACTGCACACAGGACTTAATCTACAAGGAAGCACAGGTGTTAACAAGGTTTGTGTGTGCAGAATCCAACCCCAGGGGCGCCTGGGTGGCTCAGTCGATAAGCGTCTGCCTTCAGCTCAGGGCGTGATCCCGGCGTTCTGGGATCGAGCCCCGCATCAGGCTCCTCCGCTATGAGCCTGCTTCTCCCTCTCCCACTCCCCCTGCTTGTGTTCCCTCTCTCGCTGGCTGTCTCTCTCTCTTTCAAATGAATAAATAAAAAAAAATCTTAAAAAAAAAAGAATCCAACCCCAAGTTATTGTTTGTTTGTTTGCTAATGAGCTGGGTACCCTTCAGTATGAGAAAAAAAGGCAATTAAGTATCTAGAATCCGGCTCCTTCTGGGCCTCATCCTTTGTTTTCAAGAACCTCAGAATCAGATAATTGGATGTGGGTGTCCATCTGAACCAACAAGCTATCGTATAAAAACATTAATTTTGTACCTCTTATGTCTGCGAGGCACTAAGGATGTCAAAAATATAAGCTATGGTCTCTGTCTTCACTGGGCTTGTAGACTCTCAAAGGGCAGAATACGTGTATAAGATTAAAAAAAAAAAGGAAACCATTGGAGAAACATGCAAAATGCTTATAATAATATAGACTCTAAATCCATATAGTCTACATATGGGCTGGATAGTCTGGTTGGAGAAATAGAGGAAGGAGAACTTGCCAAAGGCCTTGAAAGAGCGGAATTAGGAATTTAGGGGTGGGAGAAGGGGAGGTCTCGGCAGGGAGGAGGGGATGGGAGGGGTGCTGGGGAGCAATGCATGGGTCTGTTTTGCTCCAGTGCAAGGTTAGCGTTGGACAGTTTATTAACTGGAGTCTTGATGTCTGATTTGACGCTGGAGCGTAGGTATCATTTGGCCTGAACGTAGTTTGAGTTGAAAAACTGGTACAAGTCACACCAACAGTCAGGTTCTTGGTATTCTCTTAAAGACTGGAAAGGCTGGTAGCACAGGGTCCGTGTCCCTGGAAGACAAACATCTCTGGACGATGAATCGCTACCATATCCTTCAGGGCAGAGCCGGAGCTTGCCTGTGAGGCTGTCCCCACCCGGCCTGTTTGCTTTCCTTCCTCGGTCTCACGCTTGCCAGCATTTAACCGGTGCCCCTTCTCGAGGTTCTGCTGCGGTGACAAACACTACCCGAAATCTCAGCGGCTCCCAGGTTTTACTTCTCACCCTTAGTCCCTGTCAGCTACAGTTGGTTGTGGTTCTGTTCTGGGTGTCTCCTTTGTTCTGGGCTCTGGAGAAGCAGCTCCCGCCCAGGATGGACTATTCTCGAGGTAGAGGGGGAAGAGATGGGAAAAATGGCAGAACCACGAAATGCCTCTTCAAACCTTCGCTCGGACGTGGCCAACGTCCCCTTCTTCTGAGAGGGCATTTGGTCAAACATGTCACGTGCTTAGCCTGTGTCCGTGGTTTGGGAAAATATAATCCTTTCACGGGGAGCTTCAGTGACTAATTGGGAGCATGCCACAGAATCTTCAACAGCATTTGAATTTACTTCTCCCCTGATGAGAAAGCATTTTGAGTGAGGGGTACGAGTGAGAACCAGAGGGCCCAGAACGCCAGCTACAAGGCTGCTGACTGACAGCAAAGTTCCCCATGCACATCCAAGAAGCAAGCAGACAAACAAACAGCAACACGGCCAGGGGAGGCCGGACTCTGGACCAGGGCGTTCACACCCGTCCGGGAAGAAGCATGCAGCCGAACGCAACAGAAGCTAATAGGGGAGGAGGAAAGGGTTGGATCCCTTGCTCCTGTCCTTATTTACAGCAAAGGACAGAACACTTTGTCACCTTGGAAACAGCCAACAAAGGCAGTGTGCAAAGCTCTGAGAAATCCCTGTCTGCTCTCTCCGAGGTGGCTGGGGCTAAGTGTAGGGGTGGGGTATCGTCTGCCACTCGGCTGCCCTGGGTCTTGGCTATTGTGCTGTCAGGCAGGTTGCTCCGGCTGGAAGAAAAAGCTGTTTGGCCTTTGATGGCCACAGGTGACTACATAATATGTCCCTCCTTGTCTTTTGTATTCAGAGATAACCCTGCCGACAGAGGAGAGTGGGGCTGCAGTGTTGGCACCTGTGACCTGCACTGGGGACAGTCCAGTCTCTTTACAAGTCCAAGAGCAGCCAATGGTTTTACAGCCTGTACTGCTTTTGCTCTGAATAAACCGTCACCACCTGGGAGACTTTGCCGTCATTCCCAAAGGTCCTCTACGTGTCACTGCTTCTGTATGTCCAGGTCCCAACCTTCTCTTGCCTTGTGACCCTTAGCCGCAGAAACACCGCACTAGTGAGAGTCCTTGTTTTAAGTATTTTTATTTATTTCTTTATTTTAGAGAGAGAGAGAGAGAGAGAGAGTGGGGGGAGGAGCAGAAGAGGGAGGGAGAGGGAGAGAGAGAGAATCCCAAGCAGACTCCACACAGAGCACGGAGCCTGATGCAGGCCTCAATCTCACGCCCCTGAGATCACGACCCGAGCCGAAACCAAGAGTCAGTCGCTTCACCTACTGAGCCACCCAGGCTTTGCACTAGGAAAATTCTTTAAGAAGCTGGATGTGCTTCTGTCACAGACCAGAAGGAGACTCTAAATGAGAAGGTCGATCGCACTTACTGCTGTGTCAGCTGGGAGCCATGTTGGTGCGACCGCGGTGCTATCAAAATGCTCTTGGCCTTTGAGCTTCTCAGGCCTTCTAGATACTGTCGGTTAGGTAACAGCACACAGTGAACGTAGCCCCGCCACGGAGCACACACCCTCCACCACACTTTCGTGCCTGAGGTGGTTCCTACACAACTGGTCAGAAGTGGTGGCAATTTTTTTTTTTTTTTTTTTTTTTTGCGTTTTGCTGGGGAAAACATCTGATTTTGTTCAAGAGTAAACATTCTCGATGGGGCGCCTGGGTGGCTCAAATGGTTAAGCGTCTGCGCTCGGCTCAGGTCCTGATCCCAGGGTCCCAGGATCGAGTCCTGCATCAAGCTCCTTGCTCAGAGGGGAGTCTGCTTCTCCCTCTCCCTCTGCCTCTCCCCCTGCTTGTGCTCTCTCTGTCTCTCTGTCTCTCTCTCTCTCTCTCTCTCAAATGAATAAACAAAATCTTCCAAAAAAAAAAAAAAAGAGTAAATATTATTGAGCTCAAGATTTTATAATAAATTCCAGTTCATTTGAAAACCAAACTTCAAGGTCTTTACAAGTCTCCACGTATAATATGGTCTAATGGCAACGACAACAGACTGAAGGAATGTGAACTTTCTTTTTTTAATTAATTATTTTTTTGAGAGAGAGAAAGAGAGTACAAGCAAAAGGGGCAGAGGGACAAGAAGAGAGACTCGCAAGCAGACTCCAAATTTAAGATGGTATTATTATTATTACTATTACTATTATATTAGTGGTTGTTACAGAAAATTTGTGCAGATTGTGTGCAGAATACATGGGGTGTTGATGGTGCTTTGTGTCTTACCAACAGCACCTATAGTTGTATTCTAATAGCATGTACTAAGTGCTCCTGGCATTTTTAAGTGAGCATATACTATGAAAGCGCTTTCAAAATACAGAGCAAAGACAGCCTTGGACTGCCTGGGAAGCTATCAGGGAGACACACTGTCTTGGATTTGAAGCCTGGTTTCACCTTTTAATGTGTGAGCTCTGGGCTGTCCGTCAGCCTCTCGGAGCCTCATTGCCTCATCTGTGAAATGGGCTTTGTAACTTCCTCTTAGGGTTGTTGCCAAGTTTAAGTGAGTTAGCATGTGTAAATTAAAAAGCAAAAAAAACGTGATTCATAAGCTGTGCCCTATAAATGTTAGTTCCTGAGGCTGAAAAGCTGGCGTGTGATGAGCACTCTAGGAATTTTTACTCACTTCCTATTTTAGCAAAAGATTGATAAACTTGAGAGTCAGAAAACACTTTCAGTCGGAAATAATATATTTTTTTAAGATTTTATTTATCTGTTTGACAGAGCGAGAGAGGGAACACAAGCAGGGGGAGTGGGAGAGGGAGAAGTGGGCTCCCCGCTGAGCAGGGAGCCGGATATGGGGCTCGATCCCAGGACTCTGGGATCATGACCGGAGCACAGGGCAGGTGCTTAACAACTGAGCCACCCAGGTGCCCCAAGAAATAATATTTTTTAGTGCAAGAGATAAGCACCCACACATAGATCACCATCTTCCTTCAAAACAGAGGTAGGAGCTGGAGCACAAGCCCTCCTTCTGTGAGATTTGCGTCTTTTACTCAACGAGATGGTGCAACTTCTTTTCTTGAAAACTATTAGAAAATTTCAAGGGGATGGGGCGCCTGGGTGGCTCAGTCGTTAAGCGTCTGCCTTCGGCTCAGGGCGTGATCCCAGAGCCTTCGGATCGAGCCCCACATCAGGCTCCTCCGCTGGGAGCCTGCTTCTTCCTCTCCCACTCCCCCTGCTTGTGTTCCCTCTCTCGCTGGCTGTCTCTCTCTCTATCCAATAAATAAATAAAATCTTAAAAAAAAAAAAGAAAATTTCGAGGGGCTGGTAACTGCAGAGCTGCTAACGCTGTGTGGCTGTCATTCAACAAGGGAAACACACCGACTCAGATAATGTGCTTCTAACTCTGCGAAGGTCTGACACTGTCCTATTCTACATGTGTGGTTCCTTGATCACGTCGATCAGAATCATGCAAATCCCTGTGGGAATGTCTGCGCCACTTCTCCGAGTGACCTGTGTCCGGGTTCCAGGCACCTCCAATAGAAGGCTTCTGATGCTCCTAGTCTGGGCACTTCTGCTGTTTCCTCCCCAAAGATTTGAATTTCATTGAAACTGCAAAGTGTGCATTTTTCTTTCTCCTCCACTATCCCTCATCCTTCTGCCTCCCCTTTGCCAAGTTTATTATCAGTACATACTTTTCTTCCTATTGGCAGAGCCGAGCCATTTAATTACACTGGGAGGAAATTTTGAGGGCACAAATGGGATAAAGCAGGCTAAAATGATGAATATGTAATTTAGTTAAAAATCTGTTTGGAGTAGCTTGGGGCACAAATCCTGCGTTTGTGGTGGCCTCTTTTTGGTAGCAAGACTTCATCTTCCCCAAAGCGATGATCTGTTGGGAAACAACAACTGAGGAAGACTGCTAAGGTCTGAAAGTACCCATTCAGTGTGTGGGGTTTCCTAAAGATGAAGGGAAGCCATTCTTGAGCCTTTTCTTTCTTTTTTTTTTTTAACATATTATTTATTTATCTGACACAGAGAGAGAGAATGAGCACAAGCAGAGGGGACGGCAGGCAGAGGCAGAGGGAGAAGCAGGCTCCCCACTGAGCAGGGAGCCCGATGCGGGGCTCAATTCCAGGACCCAGAGGCTTAACCAACTGAGCGACCCAAGCGCCCCTCCTGAGCCTTTTCTTGGGCAAATGTGTTTGTTTTTTAACACAAATGAATATAATGAACCCACAAATTCTAAACTAGTGGCAAGCAATCTTTTCCTGTAAAAGCCAATGTAAAGACATAAAATAAAAAGTTGACAGCCCCCAGTCTCTTCTTTTTTTTCTAAATGAAAATGTCTTTATTTTTTCCTCTCCCCATAAAAATAGCATAAACTCAGAAAAAATTAAAGCTGCTTTGTAGCCGATAAATATGAATATCTAGACCACTAAGGAAGCAGCAAAGTGGAGGCTTTTTTCAATCTTTTTATGAAATCAGATCAAAATGCAAGGCTAGTAACATGCAGCCTTCTAGCTACAAAGTCGTTATCACTTTCCTAAAACTATATAGTTTTTCTTTTTAATTGCGGTCTCTTCAAAATCATTGTTATGCCAAATAACATAATTGTATACCTAAAAATCATAGCAGACTCACTTTTAAAGCCATTACTGAATTCAATAGAGAGATTATTTTAACAATAAATGTTAACGTGTGCAGACACATACATACATGTATACATATATATGCATATACGCACGTGAAAATGTGTGCGTTGATGTATATGTATGTATATGAGAAGCCTCATACCTCTGCAAGTTGGAGTAGTTCTAGAAAACTGTTTATGGATGGGGAAATAGCTATCTCCAGTTAGCCCCTTCTACTTACAGAGACTCGTGGAAGCAGGATTGGTGAGAAAGCAGAAAAGAAACACAGACATTTTAAATTCTCATACTCTCTAAATGTTGCTAAAATGTGAGGTTCAGTATGGTGGCCTTTTCCGAGCACCTCAAGGTGTCTGGATGAGCAGAGGTGGGCCAGAGTGGAGTCTAGAGGGTGTAAGAGTGAAGTTACCCTGAATTCACAATAGAAGGAATCGGAAAGGGGCGTAACTTCCACTAGGGGAACCCATGGATTAGTTGGGTTGTTGTGAAGGTGGGGAAGAGAGGGAAGCCTGGCAGTGGGGTACAAGTGAGATCCAGAGGTCAGCCAGATGGACTCAGGGCCAGAAGTGACCATGAGACCATTTACTTCCAAAAATTGTGAGATTATATTGAGGGAAGTAGAAGGATAGGCATTGCATTTAGCAAAAATGGGAGTTAGGTAATTATATTTAGAGCTCAAAGGACCAGAATCTTTGCAGACAGAAATACCCATTTATATTTGTTTAAGCACTGAGTCCAGTCCAAACTATCCAGGTCGTAGAGGTTCTGATTCATTAGGTTTAGAATGGGGCCCCTGAATATGTTTATTTAAAAGTTTATTCAGGGAGCACATGGGTGGCTCAGTCGGTTAAGCATCTGCCTTGGGCTCAGGTCATGATCTCAGGGTCCTGGGATCGAGCCTTGCATCAGGCTCCCTGCTCAATGGAGAGCCTGCTTCTCTCTCTCCCTCTGCCCCTCCCCCCTGCTTTTGCTTGCTCTCACTCTGTCTCAAATAAATAAATAACATCTTTTAAAAATTAAAAAAAAAAAGGTTATTCAGGAAAGTTACCAAACACTGATGAGAGAAATCAAAGACCTAAGTATGTACAGACCGAGAACACATTCATGAACTGGAATATTGAGATTTGTGAAGATGTCATATCTCCCAAAAGTAATCTAGAGATTTAATCAAAATCCCTCAATCAAAAGCCCAACACATTTTTTTTTAGGAAATCAACAATCTGGTTCTAAAACATATATGGAAATGCAAACGACCAAGACCAGCCAAGCCAATCTTAAAAAGAAGAAAGAGTACTTTTATGCTATTACATATCATGACTTATTATAAAGCTAAATAAATAAAATGGCACAGAGAGAGATAAACAGATGAATGGAACACAATAAAGTTCAGAAAGCAAGCTGCACAACTGATTCATGACATACGACAAAGTCAACCCCGCAAAGCAATGGAGAAAGGTTGGTCATTTCCGTGAACGGTGCTGAGTGCTTGGTATCTATCTGTAAGGGGGAAAAAAATGAACGCTGGCCTCTACCTCACACCACACACGAAAAGTAAACTCCAGATGGATGTTTGATGTAAATGTGAAAGTTACAACTATAAAGCTTCTGGAAGATAACATTGGAAAATCTATTTGTGACATGACAGGACCTGTCTCCCCAAACAGTAACGAGAACCACCTAGCCTACGGTGACCAACCATTGTGGCTTACCTGGGACTGTCCTCCTTTTAGCGTTGACATCTCATGTCTGGGCAACCCATTAGTTCTAGACGTACTGGAATGGTTGATCACCCCAACTAATCTGTAAGATGGACAAAGAGGACTGCATTAAAACTAAGAACTTCTGTTCATCCAACTACCTCACTGAGAGAGTGAAAAGGCAAACATCGGGATGGGAGGAGATGTTGACAATACCTCTAGCCAACAAAGGGTTAGTATATCACGCAGTCCTCTAAATCAGTAAGGCAATACAATACTGAAGTGAGCAAAAACCTTGAAAAGGCATTTCACAAAATAGCTAACAAACATACTAGAAGTTACTCAGCTCTGTAAGTCATGAGGGAGACGCAAATTAACACCATGGTGAGAAACTAGGACATGCTCTCCAAGGGATCAAACGTGGGCCCGTCAGACTGTCAGGAGGACCCAGACAGATTCGGATAAAGATTCTCCTTTTAGTCACCTCATGAGGAATTACCAAAGAGTTAACAATAGAACCATTTCATGGTAATTATTGAACATTATTTTTAATCAGTATCTATAATTATTTTGAAGTTGTTTAGAAAATTACACTGTTTATGCCATGATGGGAGTTTTATTATGCTCAGTTAATCCATTTGGTTGTCTTTGCCAAGTCCTGAAACAAAAGAAATCAATGTAGGGTTTTGAGAGAGAGGTCCTTGCGCCGATGGCTTCTCCACACGTACAGGGAGCTTCTCATGGCTGCAGGGAGCACATCGACTGTGCAGCTGCCCTCACAGAACCCTGTCCAAGAATCTTTGTTCCTGTGAGATAAGATGGGGGCTGCCGGAGCCCGAGGACATGCTCTTTTAGAGAAGAATGCAACACTTTATTTGTTAGTAGCGATTAAAAAATATTTTAGTGCAGTGATGCGTAGTGACAGAGTGAAGGAAGAATTCAGCCTCCAACTAGGAACGCGCTGATCATGGGGGAGGGGGCACGGCCGGATTTTACTGATACTGGCTGAAGAAATGCGGCAGTTCCCAGGACAGGGGGTCAGGGGGCAGGGGAGCTGAGTTTCTGAGTAAGGACTGGGTTTTAAGGGAGAGTTTCCAGGATTACCAAAAAAAAAAAAAAAGAAAAGAAAAGAAAGAAATGTTAGGACTCTATATAATGGCTTCTTCTTCTGCTTCTACTGCTTCTGCTTCTGCTGCTTCTTCTTCTTTTTAAGAATTTAAGAATTTCACTCAGTTATTAAGCGTCTGCCTTTGGCTCGGGGCCTGATCCCAGGGTCCTGGGATCGAGCCCCGCATCGGGCTTCCTGCTCTGCTGGGAGCCTGCTTCTTCCTCTCCCACTCCCCCTGCTTGTGTTCCCTCCCTCACTGGCTGTCTCTCTCTCTGTCAAATAAATAAATAAAATCTTAAAAAAAAAAAAGAATTTAAGAATTTCAGGAGCACCTGGGTGGCTCGGTCAGTTGGGCAGCGGCGGGCTCTTGATTTCAGCTCAGGTCATGATCTCAAGGTCTTGGGATCGAGCCCTGCAGTGGGCTCCATGCTCAGCGGGGAGTCTGCTTGAAGATTCTCTGTTCCTCTCCCTCTTCCCCTCCTCCCATCATGAGCACGCAAGTGCGTGCCCACGCACACACTCTCTCTCTCTCTCTCTCAAATAAATAAATAAATCTTTTAAAAAAAGAAAAGAATTTAAGGATTCCAAACACATTATGGGGGATGACACTGTACCCAAGCCCCAGGCCCAGCTTCCCTGTGAGTGGAGCTGTTGAACCCATAGCTGGCAGCCCCAGGAAACTGTGTTTCTTGTTATGCACGTTAGAGAGAGGCATTTGAAAGGGAGGTTTGGGGTAAATACCTAAAGAAAAGAGGGTAAAAGGAGTTAAGAATGGTGCCTGTTCCCCAGGCTGACCTCAAGGCAGAGAAAGGATAATCCAAAACCAAAGGAACAGTTTTCTTTTCTTTTTTTTTAAAGATTTTATTTATTTGTCAGAGAGAGAGAGCACAAGCAGGGGGAGCAGCAGGCAGAGGGAGAAGCAGGCTTCCTGCTGAGCAAGTAGCCTGATGTGGGGCTCAATCCTAAGACCCTGGGATCATGACCTGAGCTGAAAGTAGTCGCTTAACCGACTGAGCCACCCCGGTGTCCCAGGAACAGTTTCCTTACGGTACTTGGTGAGATTTGAGGCATAAGCAGCGATGCTTCTGGGCCAGGCGACAGATTGCAAAGCAGTGATAGGTGAGACGCTCTCTCTCCCTGTGAGCCGAACACCCAACGCCTGTGGCAGCCCTGGGAGGCCACCTTCTGCTGGCTGGCGGGGATGGCAGGGTGGCCCTGTGCAGGGAGGAACATGGAAGGACAACTTCCAGTGGGGTGTGCTGATGCTCTGCAGTGATGGGACTGGTGCTGGGAACAGAAACTTTGGGATAATCAATGACAATCTGACTTCATTCATACCCACAGGCCAGTAGGGTCTTGAGACATCCGGGGTGCATGACATCAATGTGGCTTGCATGGATTATCTTTTTTTATATAACAGAGGAAAAATGATTCAATTTATATTATATAGTAAGACCCTCACTTATTTTATATTATTAAGAAATGTGATATTCCAAGTAAGTCAATTTTCCAAACAATTGGAATAGCCCTTTAAGATTATACCATTTTAATCTTTCTGGTGGAAGGACTGCCAAAATGTACTACACTTTGGTGTTTTCTTAAACAGAGAAAAAAGATGAATCTACCCATTCCCTGGTATCTCCAACGCACCATGAGCTCTGATTACTTTTTGTGCCATGGTATGGCAAGGCCCGCGGGCTCTGACGTACGTAGGGCTCTGCTCTCCTAAGATAAATCGGGCTTGGTCTGCTCTATTTTCTGAGTTCCTGTGTCCACTCTGGTATTTTTCCCTCTTGGATGGTTATCGGCTGTCAATAGACACTTCTTGCTTCTCTTAGGGGGACAGTGTCTAGGAATCTACTTTAAACTCATCATCCTTTTAATCTGATATGTAATCTTCTTTGGATCTAGAAGTCACATGACTCCTATAAACCTTTTCTCTTAAAAAAGCAAAAAAAAAAAAAAAATTGCTCTCTGACACAGGGTCGGAAAGGTTTGCCTAGGAATGAAGTGCAAGTCTTTAAGACAGTCATTTTGTCTATTTGGAGGCATTTTGATTTAACTTTTGGTCTTGGCTGTGTTGCCCCAAATTGAAGTTACAGGATAAGGGACTTCCAGAGAAGTGGTTTTAGTGTACATATAATTGAGATCGTAGGGAGATGGTAACAGATGATGGAAGCCCACCATCTTACCCTGAGCAACATTATCCTATTCATTTTATGGAAATTGTAGTTAATATTCGGAATTAATTAGATTGTACAATCAGTTTCAAAAGCATAATGCAGTGGTGTATAAAATTTAATAATGCATAAAACTTGTTATGGAAATTTAAAATTTTAGGGCCTAGATGAAATTCAAACATGAATTTTGTATGAAGAACTGAAGCAAAATAGTTTTGTTAGAGTAATTTGCTTTATTACAAGGGAGAACATCCACGGCATCATTTAAATACTATACCATTCATCACATGCAACGCTTCCCAGCAAACTAATTTAAGATAGACTCCAGACTTGATAAATATCAAAAGGGTCTATCACTGTCCTGCCTCTGCCTGTTTTTCTTTTGAAGATCAGCAGGCTTAGTAAAAACAGATTTTTTAGAATAAGCATTATCATATACAGAGAAGACTGGAAATCATAAATGATGTGAACAGCTTCCCTTGATTATGACAGGAAGCCTGCATATGTAATCTTTGTAGCGAATAAACATCTTCAATTTCTAGTATTATATCATCCAATTCCAGGAAAACATTATCATAATATGAAATAGATGAGAAAGTAAATAGCAATCAGAACTATCTAGCAATGGGAAATACTAGGTTTTTCTCTCTCCTGAGCCGGGGCAGCCTGGCTTAAGAAGAAAAGATGATGTTAGGTGGTCCTGGGTTTCAATCTCAATGCCTGTGTGACTTTGGGCAAGTTACTGAATTTCTCTCAACCTTAGTCTCTCTGAGATCGTGCAATGGAAGTGATCTTTCCTTCACAAGGATGGAGAATATTTAAAGGAGATAATGCACATTACCCGACATCCCATCTGTTGGGAAACTAGTCCTACACCATTGGTGTACTGGTCATCACCTCCAACCCCAGCCCCCCTCTTGTATGTATTATCTTTGTAGGGGCCTCCAGCCACGCAGCCAGGAAGCTAGTAGTTGTCCCCTCCCTCCCCTTCCTCCCACTGTTTCTGAAGGACTCCCTGCCCCCAATTCTTGTTTGAGTTAGGAGTCGGATGTATCTACTTTGAGATCGCCTGATCGACGCATACTACAAAGTGTGTACTTAACCCACACTGGTGAATGCTCTATAATCGAAAATTTTCTTGAGGGGAGGAATTGTAGTTTTTATCTCTGGAGATGATATCTTTGGAACTGAAGTAAAATAAAAGAGAAATAGCTCAAAAAATCCCAGTTTGCTCTCCCCCTACTGTTGCAAGCTCAAGATGCTGACTTTTGTGTGGCTCCGGGCTCATTGCTCTTGCCCCGCCAAGTCAGGCAGGCCTGGTCGCCGAGGGCATTTCTGGGAGCCTGGTGGGTGTGCCCCATGCTCCTACCACCACCTGCAATGACAGCAGCACTGGGAGAGCACCATGATCCCCAAGGCATTCAAGTCTCTTGTCTGCGGTCAAATGGTGAGCAGAGAGGCAGAATGGGATGGATCTCAGATCTCACTGATGCCAGAACTCACCCCACCTTCTCACTGTATTTTCTCCTTTAATACATCTGATCAGGGGGCGCCTGGGTGACTCAGTCGGTTAAGCATCTGACTCTTGGTTTGGGCTCGGGTCATGATCCCAGGGTCCTGGGATCGAGCCCTGCATCAGGCTCCCTGCTCAGCTGGGAGTCTGCTTCTCCCTCTCCCTCTGCTCCCCCCCCCCAACTTGTGCTCTCTCCTTCTCTCTCAAATAAATAAATAAAATCTTTAAAAAAAAATACATCTGATCAGTTACCCGTGGCACCTGCCATTTCATACCCTTTCCTTTACTTAAGCTTCCCTCTCCAAGCACTGCTACTGTTTTGGGTTGGCGCTGCTCGTCCCTTCCCAGCACCGCAGTTTTTGATTTGCCAGAGTTGGGCAGAGTTCTCTCTCTCTCCCTGCGTTAAACTTGATCTGAGGAGTACCAGAGCCTCCTTGTGTCTCCATGTCCTATGGAAAGTTTCATAAAATCATCTTTATAGAAAGGGCAGAAATTCATCAGGGGTGCAGTAGGAAGGCATGGGGCACAGCTAGCACCTACTCTGATGGGTTGCTTGTCTGTTCTGTTTGGTCAAAGCTTGTACCAAACTGTGCTAAATATTTTGAGTATCACCTCTGCTTCCAGAGCGACCTCGCCACAGGAATCCATAGATGAGCGCTCATGGGAGTCTGAGCTGGAAGTTTAACCGGAGTTTAACCAAATCTTAGTTGCCTTGACCCTTGAAAGACCAAGATGGACTTGGATGTATGGCCATCAGTACCAGAGTCATTTAGGATAGTTTTGCTCCTGGAAGTTTCCTTAGACCTTTAAGCAAACGTGTCTGCTGATCTATCTCACTCAGTTAGATACGTCCAGACACAGCCTAGCATTAATGGTATGCAGTTTGGGCTCAGTCCAAAGGGCCCAACTCACTTGATTGTAATGAGAGGGGAATGGGCATCATGGTTACTTTACATTTCCGGTTTAGTAAAAATAGGGAGAAACTCCTTTTGTATTAAAATCTTATATGCTTATGATCTTGTCAGTCTTTGTCGTTTAGTTTTTATTTTAAATATTTCAAGGTAGGTGGCTAGTTGCATACAAATTCATAATTGTTATAGCTTCTGGGTGGATAGCCTTCCCTTATCATGTATTTTTATTCCTTCTGCCTTAAATTCCAATTTTTGTGATAATAACATTGCTAAGCAGCTTTCTTACCAAGGACTTCGTTCATGTTTTCTTCCAGAATTTTTATTTTTATTTTTTACTTTGAACCATTGGGAATTGATCCTGGTCTAGTTCTGATGTACAGACCCAATTTTATATGTAATCTATATTAATGCATACACACATGTATTTTGGTTTTGAAATATATATATCCATACACATATATATGTACATATTGTTATGAAGTCTCTCTCCCTCTCTCTTTTGCTGTTTAGTAGTTTTGCGATTACCTTCACCCCACCTGCCAGGTCTCTAGTCCCTACCTGGGTCTTCTGAGGATGGTTAGGGGCACCTGCAATATTCGAGAAATCCAGGGAGCAGATCCATTCACTTCCGGGTTGCCACACTGTGTCTTGGTCTTCCTATTTGGCTAATCCTCAACTTCCCAAAAAGCCATAGCCTCAGGCAGCAGTCCGGAAGCAATTCTATTCAGCCTCCATTCACAAAGGTGTGTGGAAGGGTGAAATGACGCAGGTGGAAGGAATGTTGCTCATTGTGATGTCCTGAGTAGCAGCGAACTTTGTAAATGGCTTGTCCCACCAAGAGGGGAGGACTGGTTGAGTAAACCAAGCTCGCACACACAGTGACGTACACACAGCTATGAAAAAAGATGAGTAAAATCTCCATGTCCTGATAGGGTTGATAACAGGCAAGTGAAAAAAGCAAGGTACGGAACAGTATAGATGGTATGCTATCTTTTGTGAAAGAAAAGGAGAGAAATAAGAATTTATATAGTTGAAAGAAGAGATGGATAAGGTTAAGCAACAAATTAATATAAATGGTTTCCTTTTTTAAAAAAATTTTTATTTATTTGAAAGAAAGAGTGTGAGTGAGAGAGAGAGAGCATGAGCAGGGGGAAGGGGAGAAGCAGACTTCCTGCTGAGCAGGGAGTCCCACAGGGGGCTCGATCCCAGGACCCTGGGGTCATGACCTGAGCCAAAGGCAGACACTTAACAACTGAGCCACCCAGGCGCCCCTATAAACAGTTTCCTAAAGAGGAGGAGAAGTGGGGACTGGGGTGAACATGGGAATTCTCTGTATCATAAAATACTGTTGTTTGAGTTGTGATTTTTGTAAGATATATCTATATAAGTAAGATAAAATTATAACAAAGCCCCACCAGATACAAAAGGGGTGTGTGTGTGTGTGTGTGTGTGTGTGTGCGCGCATGTGTGTGCACGCATTCTTCTTCTGCCTCTCTGTGACACTAGAACTCCGGGCAGCACCGCCACCCTGGGCCTGCACTCGAACAGGCCCACAACAACAGACTCACGGTTTGTATTTCTGTGCTCTTCCTGATTCATGGAAATGATAACTGCTTTTGAGCGCATTTCTTTTTGGTTTTCAGTCTTTGTATTTTATCTATCCTTGCTATACGTTTATAGCAGAGGAAATGCTTGGATGTATGAACCTTCTATGGCCATGGAAATCTTTTTCCTCTTGTTTTAACCCTTCTGATTGAAAATCCCTTTAAAATATTTCTTTTCCTGCCTTAGAAAGTCTAGTATACTCAGAACAGTTAAATATTTCTTGGATGATAAAACATATTAGAATGAAGTTTTTAAATCATAAGTGTTAATATAAAAACCATATTTCATAGAATTTAAAATGCCATTGATTGTAAGATATGCCATTATTTCATGTACCATTAAAAAACGCTGCCAATTAAACTATGACGTACTGTTTTGTTGCATATCCTTTGTAAGATCCATCTTGACTTCAAAGATATTAAAATGTGAAAAATGTGCATCTTGGGGTAGATAAAATATAGAGTTGTAGATAGAGACGTGAAAGATAAAAAGGTCGGATTAAATGTGTACTCATCTCAAGATGTTCCAGAAACCAAAAAGAAATATTTTGCCGAGAGCAATGCTAAGTAGCCGGTAGATACCTAAAGAATACCTGTGAGAGAATAAAGTCTTCTCACATGACATTGGATGGTCACTAAAATACAGAGAGAAGTATGAAAAAAACAGTTTTTAAAAAAATTATTAAGCATAGACTATGTCCAGCCCCTGAGCTATAACCTTAAGCATAAAAAGATAACAAAAAATAATGAGGACGAGATGGACCACCCCTTGAATAGTTTATACTTCAGTCAAAGAGACAAATGTAACAAACATAGTCTGACATTGGAGAGGAAAGAGGGATGGAAGGTGTAGATTTGGGGGTTGTCTTCAGAGAGATAACAGCTGAAATTGTGGGGATAGATAATGACATCAAACAGGCTTGCTGCAATGATGGGAGGGACAAGGGCAAATCCTTGGAGAGTACCTATATTAGATGGGAAGAAAAAGAGGATCCAATGAGGAAAACCAAGACATGGTGAGAGAGATAAGAAGAGAAATTGGAAAGCAATTTGTCACTGAAGCCAGAGTTAGATGGTTTTAAGAAGGAAGGAACAGTCACCATTGTCAAATTGCGGAGAGATGGGGCAGGATGAGGAGTGAAGACGTTATCAGATCTGGCAGTTAGGAGGTCATCAGTGACTTCCAATAAAGTAATTTCAGGAAAATGATTGGAGGAGATGTCAGACCATAATGAGTTGATGAGTAAATGCAGGAAGAGTTTATCTTGAAAAGCTTATGAGAAGGGATAGGAAGAGGCAGGAAAAAACAGGAAGGTCAGAGATGGAGTCAATAAATGCAGGGAAAAACAGGCACCAAAACTCATGGAAACAAAGCAAAGGGCTGAATGTCTAGATGTAGGCTGAATGTCAAGATGCAGAGGCCGATGGCCCCCAAGGCAGGGAGCAAATGTGGGAGCCTAGAGAGGAAAGGCAGAGAAGACAAGGGATCAGACAATCTCTGGTTCAACTCCTAGCTCTGTCCCTTACTGTATGAATTTGGGCAAGTTACTTAACCTTTGCCCCTCAGATATTAAGAAAGAATACCCAGAAAGAAGACAGACATTCCAAAAACACTCCTACAGTAAATATGATACATTTCTCAGAGTTTTTTTTCTTCTTATGATTTTAATGTAGGCTGATGACATAAGTCCAAATCATAATTCTAGGAAAGAAGCCTACAAGGGGACAAAATGATGTATTTCAAGTGCACAGCTTTCTGACAGTTCAGCTTTTAAGAGTATCTAGGGTTGGAATTACAAATGGATTTCATCCTGGATGCCAGCGCTGATGAGATGCCAAAAACTGACCGAAGCAGTGGTTGGGCAGAATCGTGTTTGAGTAAGAGTCTAGGCTCAGCGTAAGAAAGGGCTATGGATTAAAGAAGTTGGCCAGAGACTTGGAAGGGATGGTCGTAAGAGTAGCATCATGAATTTGCTGACCCTGAACCAGAGGGGGGAAATGGGCTATGTATCCATCAGATAGTTTTCCATCAATGATATTGAGCTTTTTGATAAGTATTGGCTTGTTAAAAACTTCAGCGTACATTCTCTGAGGAGTACAAAACCCTACGTGATACATTAGGAGTAGAAACCGAAATTGTAGCGGTCAGCTACAGCCCGTAGCTTTGACATCCTTTTAAAAATGTTAATATATGTGATCAGAATATACTCATTCGTTTAATAGACGCCCTCTCCACCTGTTCAAGGTAGAGGACCATGGTAATATCTGAGGCAAGATCAAATCTTCCCCGGAAAAACTCCTGGGTATGAAGGAAGACATGGAGGAAATGGAGATTAAGCTCCTGATCCTTCATATGCAATGGCCATGGATCATTTTATTTTGAGAACTTTTAAAAGTTACTATTGCCAAGCTTGTTTTACTTCAATGACGTATCCATAGCATATGCATCTTTAAGCAATGAAACAGTAAATTTCATATATATATATATATGTATGTGTTTTTTTTAAAGCAGCGATACCATGTTTTCAAATGAAACCTTGTCTTAAACTCCAGTATAGGTAAAGCAGAGCCTTTCTGGCTAAAGAGGAGGCAGAGGGTTGGTTTTCATCCCACTTTAAGGCCAGTCATAAGGACTTCATGAAACATGGCTTGGAAGCTTCTGCTATAAGATGAATCAGTAGGAAATGCACCCCTAGGTCACTAAACACATTAATTTGCTTTATTAGAATGATAAGCTCTATGAACAGGCAAAATGTTGGAGATGTTTATAAAAAATGACAATTTTTAATTTCGTCACCTAGGGTAATTACGATCATTAAAACACATCCCCCAGAGTCTGGATTCTTCAGTCTTTAACAAAACTAACATAGCAGCACCAAGAGTTAACTTCAGTACAAGTAAGGCAGTGCCAGGCCCGAGCCCAGGCTTCTCTTCAGCCCATGGAGAAGATCGGATTTGCTTCTTGCTCCTAACGTGGCCTGATCTCTTGAGAACAACATCACCCCACAGCCCAAAAAACCTGCAGGAATTTCAGTCTTGGCATCTGTGTTCCAGACAGCAGGATGGAAAAAAGGGAGAAAAGAAGAAGGAACTTGCTTCTTTTAAGAGCTCTCCCAGAAATCCTATCCAGCAACTCCTTAAACTCAGTAGCCAAAATTGAGTCACATGCTCCATCCAGCTGCAAAGGCTTACGTGGTACACTTAGCAAGACAGGCTGACACCTTCCCATTCGCACATTCCTATTGTTAATAAGGACCATCCAGTAACAGTAACACCCAGGCAGACTTACTATCATACCCTTGACTACTTCTATACCTGGTGTGTGTATACATATGAATAAAACCCCATGGATAGATTTTTGTTACCAACAGCACAATCAGGATACAGACCAATTCCATTACCCCAAATCCTCTCATGTGCCTATCCCTTAGAGTTGCACCTTCTCCCACCATTACCTCCTGGCAACCACTGATCTGTTTTCCATCGCTGTAGTTTGGTGATCTTGAGAATGTCATATAAATGGAGTCACCGAGTAGGAGTCCTTTGAGACTGCCTCCTTTGACTCGGCACAATGCCTTTGAGATTCATTGAAGTTGTTGTATGTGTCACTAGTTCATTCCTTTTTATTGCTGAATAATATTCCACAACATGACCATATCCCTGCTTGTTTCTTCATTCACCTGTGGAAGGACATTTGGATTGTTTATAGTTCTTGGCAATTGTAATCGAGCTGCTATTTGTGTATGTTTTTGTGTGAACATAAGTTTTCGCACACAACTCTATTTTTATTGATGAGATTACATACCAGGACATTATTTGTTAAGATACTCTCTTCCCACACTGAAATAGATGAACCTCCAGGATTTCGCCTGATCCAAAGCAAGCAGCAGACTATTACGGTTAAGAGTAAGCTCCTGACCTGTATGTGAATCTCAGCTCTACTGTTTAATAGTGGTGTGGCATTAGGCGAGTTATTTAACATCTCTATGCCTGAATTTTCCCCACCCTGAAAAACTGAAGCAGCTGGCAATATCCCCACATTGGTTCCCTGACCTGGGGAGTGAGGGTTCTTATAGTGGAAAAGGCCACATGGAAGCTTCTAGATCTGCCTCTATCTAAGAAAATAACACACCAAAAGCAACACTGCATATTGGAGGAATCGGAGAGATCAGTGCCACCGTCAAGGATTTGGAAGATGTAGGGGGTGGTCATTCCCACCACATCCCCATCGACTCTCCCATGTAGCTTGGACAGAAGACAGGTGGATCTTGGAGAATGTTAGTGGATTATTGCTAAGCTGAACTAGGTGGTGACTCCACTTTCAGGTTCTGTACCAGATGTGGTTTCGCTGCTGGAGCTAATTAACACATCCCCTGGAAACTGATATGCAGCGATTGGGCCGGCAAATGCCTTTTTCTCCATCGCTGTCAATAAGAACCACTGGAAGCAGTTTGCGTTCCGCTGGCAAGGCCAGCGTCACAACTTCCCTGTCCCATCTCAGAGGTATAGCAACTTTCCAGCTGGACGTCATCATTTAATTCACAGGAATCTTGATCTCCTTTGCCTTCCACAGACTATCACACTGATCCATTACACTGATGATATCATGCTGATTAGACCCAGTGAGCAAGAAGTAGTAACCACTTTAGACTTACTGGTAAGACCTTGGTGTGTCAGAGGATGGGAAATAAATCTGGCACAAATTCAGGGGTCTTCTATCTCAGTGAAATTTTTAGGGGTCCAGTGGCGTGGGGGCATGTCAACATATCCCTTCTAAGGTAATGGATAAGTTGTTGCATTTGGCCTCTCTTACAATCAAAAAACAGGCACAATGCTGAGCGGGCCTCTTGGGATTTTGGAGGCAACATATTCCATTTGGGTGTATCATTCCAAGCCATTTTCCAAGTGACTCAAAACGCTGTTGAATGAGAAGTCTCCGCAATATGTCCTGGGCGAGGCACTAGCTGCTCTGCCATTTGGCCCATAGGACCCAGCACGTTCAAGGGTGCTCGAAGTGTCAGGGGCAGGTAAGGATGCTACTATGAGTCCTTGGCGGCACCCAACAGGTGACTTGCAGCTCAGACTCTTCGGATTTTAGAAGAAAGCCCGACATCCTCTATGGATAACTAGTCCCCTTTTGAGAAATAGCTCTTGGCCTGCTACTAGACCTTAGCAGAGACCTAAGGCTTAACCGCGGGCCACCAAATTACCATGAGACCTGAGCTGCTCATCTGACACGTGAGGAGGGACGCTACGCTCCAAGAACTATGTGAGCTTTCTAATTTATACAGACAGAAATCTAGGGAACATGTGTTAGAAAGGATATTAAGGTTATGGGATAATGGTGGAAGGAGCACAAAGTGACTTCTCAACCCCCAAAACTGCATAAGCGAATTCCTTATAACAAATCTCTTTCATATATACAGTTGATCCTACATGGGTTTGAAGTGTGCAGGTCCACTTACTCGTGGATTTTTTTTTTTACCGTGTAGTACTGTAAATGTATTTTCTCTTCCTTATGATTTCAATAACATTTTCTTCTCTCTGGCTTACTTTATTGTAGGAATACAGTAACACAATCTATAAGATACATATAACATACAAAATGTGCTATTTTATATTTATTTATAATACATATAACATACAAAATAGTGGTAATCAACTGTTCGACTATTTATGCTATTGGTAAGGCTCCCCCAGTCAAGGGTAGTTACCTTGTAACTAGGTAGTTAGCAGCTACCTTTTTGAGGAATTAAAAGCTATACTTGGACTTTTGTCCCCGTGGAGGGTCAGCAATCCTAAACCCTGCCTTGCTCAAGTATCAACTGCATAATGAAAGTCACATATATATCTCCTATTGGTTTTGTTTCTCTGGAGAACCCTAATATGGGCAAGTTATGTAACATCTCTATGTCTCAATTTTCTCATCCTGAAAATTGGAATAAACACTTTTCCACCTTCCAGAGTTGTGAGGATTAAAAAAAAAAAAGAATAGATACATGGAGTTTGCTGAGGTCAAAGCAGCGTTTTATACATTTTCGTATTTCTATCATCCAGTAAAGTTTATGGCAGAATGCAGATGTTCCTAAATATTTGTTGAATAAATGACTTCATCAATTTTTAAAATAATGCTAACATATATAACTGTATTATTCATTATTTTTTATTCAGCAAATATTTATGACTACCTACTATGCCCAGGCATAAATATTTTCATTAAGAGGAAAATGAATCATTGATAGACTATTTTAAACTATTTTTTTCCTCACAGAGCTATTCTTCTTTAAATAAAAATTCATTCCATGAAAATTTCTTTTTATGGAAATGAGACAAAGAATGAATAGCACGTGCACTGGCTTCAATTACTTTCTGAAAGTCATATTAATTTACTTTTAAACTAAAGAGCAAAACAAAGATTAGATAGAAGATAGAATTTAAGTAAAAGTATTAAGTTCTTTTTCTTAGTGGATGTAATTTCAAATTCCTTGCCCTCAGAGCAAGGGCATGTAATTAACTGTGTTTCAAATAGGTTGATGATTTTGAGACTTCCCCCATGGTAATGCCAGTGAATATAACTTAGACTATATTTCCGGATTAATTGTAACATGATTGAAATTTGCATTTCCTTAACTGTGTGTTGGGTGGTGTGGCTTGAAATAATTAGATTATATGGTGGCCCAATTATTTGGTTTGAACAGTCCCGCACACACCCTAAGGCTTAATTACCATGAATAAATCAATCCCACCCCAAATTCATTGGCTGTCACTGACAATAGCTTCAACTGTACTTGCACAGTGTAAGGAATTCAATGAGGAGGCTAAGACCCGTGATTAAAACTTTAGCCGTTAGAATAACCACTGACTCTCTTCTCCAAGAGAGTCCGTGTAGAATCTTCGATGTAGAATCCGCAATTCTACTCAATTTAAACTTTCCTGTCAACTTTCTCTCTTCAAGACAGACTATCTAGGATTGAACTTTTTTATTAAAAAGAAGATATATTTACGTAAGCTCTACACGCAACGTGGGGCTTGAACTCAGGACACTGAAGCCAGGAGTTGCATACTCTACCTACTGAGCCACCTAGGTGCCTCCTGGATTTCTTTTTTTCTAACTTTGCTTTAAGAGATACGCTTTTCTTTTCACTCTCAAAAGAAAAAAAAAAAACTGGAAAAATCTTAGGGCTTTTTAAAGAATCCATAAAGTAATTAGACCTGGGTCTTGTCCAGGGAAATTTACCATTAAAGATAAAGAAATCTTAGAACGTGACTGAAAATAAAGATATTTACAACAGAAAACGCCTCCTATCGTATTTGCTCTGAGAAACACAGCAAAGTAAAATGCTCGATGAAGCTACTGCTGATTTCGACATTATTTATTAGGTCATCAGTTTCCAGTTTACGGCTAGCTTTTACATATGTTCCTAAGCCAAAGGAAGGGGAGCATGCCTATCCATGGACTAGGGAATCGACTATTCGTTTCGATCGGGTGAGCAGCAATCGAGGCGCAAGAAAACCCCAGGAAGGGTAGGGGCGGAAATTAGCGATTTAAACGCCCAGCTCTGGAGAAGGTGGCCGGGTGTTAAAAACAAATAGAGCAGAAGAGATTTGGGGCTAATTAAAACCAGCACAAGACACTCCCCCTCGCGTTGGCCGGGCCGGGTCTCCAGCATTTGCAGAGTTGGGGGCGGGGACTAGTTAGGATTCAAATTTAAAGCGGGACGCCCGCGCAGAGCTCAGCAGGTGCCTCCAGCCCGGCTCCCCGCGGCGGGCGTTTCCGCCCCTACCTGCCCACCGGGCCGGAAATTACCTAGCAGGGGAGCTGCCCCTCCTTTGTTGTCAGCGGTTCAACAGCGCGGAAAGCCTTAAAAAGTGCGCAGCGGAGGGGACGCGGGGGCTGGTCCGCCCACGAGTACTCCACGCGTTTCCAAGCTCTTGGCCGCCCTGTCCCGTGCCGTTCTTTTAAAATGCCACTGTCCACTGGGGGACGTCGGAGTAGAGCTGGGAGGGCAGTGAGGCAGGAGGAGAGGGAGGACTGTAAAGGACGAGCGCTCAACGTACTACACAGGTTACGCTTCAAGGAGTCCAGGAGACGGAACGCATGCGCCGCCTGCATTTCAGGCGCGTGGAGAAAGTTGCGCATGTGCAGAGCCGAGAGGCAAAGAAATGCAGCGAAGGGGTGACTGGCAGGTTGAGGGCGCTTTAGCGACCGAAGAGCCACGGCGGCCAGGAGGCGCGTGCGCAGAGCGCCCGAAGGGGGTGGGGCTCCTCCAAGGGGACGGCCTCGCGCGCCCCCTGGCGCGCGCCCGGGGAGAGGAAGGAGCGGGAGGGGGCGGAGAGGAGGGAGGAGGCACGGAGGGCGGGAGGGGGGAGGGGAGCCGGAGCGAGGGAGGGTTTATCGACCGGGCGATTTTGGTTAAAATATTCAAAATGGCGGACGGAGGAGCAGCGAGTCAAGATGAGAGTTCAGCCGCGGCGGCAGCAGCAGCAGGTAATCATTACAGCATTTTACATATTCATATTCATACTCAACCCCGGCTCCCGCTGCCCCCCCCGCGACTTAGCATAATTTATTAGTACTCAGGATTATTATAATTAACGGCGGGGAGATGGGGGGCCGGGGAGCACGGAGCCCCCGCCGGGCGCCGAGCGGAGGGGGAAAGAGGCTCGGAGCGGCCAGGCGGAGGGGGAAGACAAGGGGCAAAGGGGGCTGCGATCCACCGCCCTCCTCCTGCCCCCGGCCCACCCCGCCGCCGCTGCTCGCCCGCCCGCCCGCCGGCACCGGCCCTCCTCCTCCGCCGGCCGCCGCCGCCTCGCCGCCGAGCCCGAACCCGAGCGGGTCCGCGGCGGGGCCGCGGGGCCGGGGCACAGGGAGAGGACAATAAAGACATTTTACATATTCATAGCCGCTGGGCCGGCGGGGCGCGGGCCGGCGACCCGGGCCAGGCGGGCGCGGGGTGGGGGGGGGGCGTGGAGGGGGATGGAGGTGGTGGAGAGCACAATGCCGGGGAGGCGGCGGGGCCGGAGCGGACCCCGGCGGCCGGACAGCCACACGCGTGCCCCCCCACCACGGGAGAGGGCCCGGGAGGGGGGGCGGCCCGGAGGGCGGCCGGGGGTGCTCCCGGGGAGAGCGTCCTGCCCGCTCCCCGCCGTCGCACGGGGGGCCGAGCGGGGCTGAGCCCGGGGGTCACGGCCCCGGGCACCTCGGCCGCGCCCCGCTTGTCCCCCGTGTGGCGGCCTGACCTGAGCCAGGCCTGCGCTCTAGGTGGGTAGGGGTGAGCGGTCGTGAGCGCTGTGAGGTGGCCTCGGGGCGGCGGGGGTGGGGAACCCGCGCAGGGGTCCGCTTCGCCCGCTCCGGAGCGGACAGGGTTGAAAGGCGGCCCTCGTGGAAAGTTCCCCTCGGAGGGGGATGTCCTCCGGGGCAGCCCCATGTGCTCTGGACCATCGGTCAGCAGTCCCCGTGGGTCCTGGAAAAGCCCCCTCTCCCTCGTGGGTCGTGCTTTCCCGGGAGAGTTGGGTTGGAGGTGCCTGGCGTGGTCTGATCTTCATCTCCCCCGTGCCCCTCCCCGCGCCCCCGCCTCTGCGCGGGACCCGGACGGACCCGGCCGGGGGCCCTCGGGGGCCTCTGGCTCCCCTGGCTCCCAGGCCCCAGAAGCACCCGGAGGCCTCCCAAGAACTCGGACGTAGAGGGCTGCGCTCCTGCCCCTGCCCCAGAACCGGCTGGCCTGACAAGTTGATAATATTCTAGATTTCCCCTCTCCTGTTGGGAGTTAGGTAGGGGCGGGGATCCCCCTCCCCGGGTGTGTGGTGGTGGTTTCTTGCTGGGTGCTGGGTCCTCTTTACTCTCTGCTTAGCCGAACCTCTCTCATTTGAATAATGTCTAATTCGGGGAGGTTTATATTATTGAAATGGCCGCCTGGCTTTCCCCGCCTCTCATGTTTAGTAATTCAGACCTTTAATAACAGCCACTCACAGCCCAACGCCGTGTTTATATTTTACATTCGCCCCATGTGCTTTTGTGGTTCGATATGATTCTTTTTTTTTTTTTTTCCTTGGCAATCCACGGGGCTCTGAGATCAAACCCAGGCTGTGCTGGGAAGAGCAGGGGGAGAGCTAGGCCTTGGCTCCTCTAGCAGTTGCCTAGGCCTCATTCTCTGCCGCTTGATTTATTTACTAATAACCAAAATGACTTTCCCCCACCAACTTCTATATACATACCCGTCCTCCGCGGGCAAAACAAACCCTCCTGGGGCCTTAACCAGTATTAAAGCAGCTCCTAGCTAAGCTTCAACTCTGTCGTGTTTTGTTTTCTCTTAAAAGGAGTTTCTTATAGTTTGCAGGAATATTAGGCCTAAGGAAAAAAAATCTTCTCATTTTCAGAGGCGAATGAAACCTATTTTGATTTAATACAAATAAATCACTTCACTTTGGTGCTAGTTCTCCCCTGCCGCTTGGCTGCTACCTCCCAGGTAAACACTTCCAGGCTTTGTAAAGGTCTGCAGTATTTGTTAAACCAGTTGTTTTTTCCTAGGAGTTGTAGAATAAGTGTTTTAGAAATTCCAATTAACAGCACTTTCAGAATGTCTCAGTGCTGCATTTCCTTTTCAACTTCTTCATTCTGATTTAAAATAGGGCTGAAATTAATTTTGTGCTATCCCTGTCAAGGTTTGCTTATTTTAATGGGAGCGCTCCTAAAGACAGAAATGGGGTTATGTTTTCTTTGAGTGTTTGTGTCACGGTTAAATGAGGGAACACAGAAGAATAAACATAGGCATTGTGTCTACCCTGATCTTGGAACTTACTCTTGTCCCAGCACACCCACCCCTCTTTAAGTTGTCAGAATTGATTTTATGTTTAATGTAGGATCAGGACAGTTGGTCTGTGCAAGTCAGGCTGACTTCCGTTGTTTGGAAGAAACAGTAATTTTCATTTTTTGGTCTTTCCCTTGGTAAAGTTTTCTTTCCTTTTTATTTTATATAGTTTTAGTGTGTTTTTAAAAAACATAGTGTTGCTTCTCATTGGTGGCTTCTTTACTTCTGCTAGTAAAGCACCAGAGAAGTGTTATTTAGCACCAATGTGTTAAACCTTTGAAATTATAAGGCACTTTATGGTCAGTGGCTAGGTACATATTTTGGGAGACATTAGTCTTCAGTTTAATTTGTAACAAAATTGTAGATTTGATGGGCTAACAGCAAGCCAGTTTGACGTTACCCATTCTCATCATTTTTCCTCTTCCACCTCCAGTAGGCAGGCCCTGAATGCAGCAGGAAACAAATCTGCAGCTCTCATGTGAATGTTCAGGTGAATGACTGCCTCAGAGACCTGAAGCATGAGGTCGAATGGACAGAAAGCAGTAATATGATTTCATGCCTTAAATAGCATATGTTTTTGCACCCGATTCCCAAGATGTGGTCAAACTGATGATGTCATTGGACAGAGGACAAGGTGCAGTTAATTTGATTTATTGTCCTGAGGTGAAGTGTAGCAGTGAAACCTTCTCATAGGGAAACCATTTATCTCGGGACAATTTCCTTTATAGCTGCAATTTAACCACTACCGGGGCTGTAGATATTTTATCCAAGATGATAAAATGTACACTGCATTTTATAAACAAAATTCCACTGTGGATTTTTGTAATAGAGAAAAGGATGAGTATTGTTAACTGGCCTTATATTTTGGTTGGCATTCTGTGCTATTGTAAAAATTCATCTCTTCAAATTCTCAGAAGGAGACTACGGGTTTTAAGTAAGTATAATCATGGAAGTGATCAATATAAATGCTTATTTTAGAGAGGTTCTTCGTGACCTCCCAAACTCAAGTAAGAAGCTGCCAGGCTAAAGGAGAGATCATTTGCCTTAGAACCTATGTCAATGAGTAAAGTGAAGTTGAAGAGAATGAAGGCTATATATTCTTTTAGGATGAAATTATAGTGTTTAAAATAAGGTAGATACTTATAAGAAATAAGAAAGCATGTGCTTTGCAAACAGTGTTTGAAAAATAAACTTCTTTTTGGATTTGTCTTAAATTAGTCTGGACAAATTTGTGTATTGTTTTTGATTGAGGAGTGATTTTTAGAACTGTTAGGTTGTGAGGGAGTGATTCCACCTATGATTTCTGATAGCAGACTTTCCTTTTAGACATTTTTCATCCTAGTTTTTACCAGTTTATCTTAAGGTGCTGATTAAAATGCCCTGGGAATGTGGTAGGACGCGGGCTTTATCCCTAAGTCTTCCAAGCTTGATACGGAATTTTAGATTACTGTTGAGCCTTAATAAGTTTATAATCTGCCTGTCTCCTTGTGCATCTGGGAGGCAGCTTCTCTCAAGTCTTCAGAAGATCCATTGTCACTTCCTTCTTGACTTGCCCTACCTATTAATTATAATGGTACTTCTGAGTCTAGGTCTTGAAAATTCATGTGACAGCTGACCAAATGTTTTTAATATCTGAAAGGACCATTCTGCTTCCAAGCTATTACTGTAATTTTTAACATGTTTGCCAAACTAATTTCTAATTTCTTTTCATTTTGTCGTCGTCAAAAATCCCAGTAGTCAAGGAAAAGCAAATAGTGACTATTATTCAGGTTTAAATTGTATAGTATTCTGCCATATTTTTAATTTATTATTCTCTGCATCAATAGGCAGCATAAAGCAGAAGAAATAAACATGTTTTATTGCTGCCTAGATTGAAGTAATTGTTAATCGGTTATTCATCTGGTCATTGGATTTTGGAATAAGTTTAGGGCTCAGAATGTTAAATTGCTCTTACCAAGCCACCAAAGATGTTTAAAGGAGCCTTGAATATCTCAGGCTTCTACCATGACAGAACTAGAAATTTGAATGTTATCTTTCATATGTATTTTGCATTAAAAATGAAATATTTGAAGTTTCTTGAATCTGAATTATTTGATCTTGGATTTAGTTGTGGGTGTCTCTCTGTGTGTTTAAGTTGTTTTTAAAGTTGGTCACTCGCTTCATGATTATGTTTCCTTTGTACTAGGAAGACTATAATATTATGTAGTGGTGATTGCCTTATTACTAATGGTTTTTTTGTTTTGTTTATGTTGAAAACCCACAGCTCTAGTCTTTGCATAGAAGTCTTTGAAGCACTATTAAAAATAATTTTCTTTTAAAATACTGGTATATGGCTGTCATAACTTGCTTTTATACAACAGTATTTGTTCAGTTACGCGGTTTTTGTGATTTGTAAATACTAGGAAAGCGCAGTTTTAAGCAGGATGTGTTTTCCCAACGGCAGTGATTATGTTTAGAACTATTTAAATAATTATTGTTTCCTGAACGGAAAAAGTAACGGACAAAACATGCTCCTTTTGGGTCACTTATGTTCTTGTTTCTGTTTCTTCTTTTAATGGTAAATGCCTAAGCCAACGTGCTTATTACTGATTTCTTCAAGGAAATCCAATGTTAGGTGTTAGAGTGCGGATTTGGTTATTGTACAACTGTCTTACTTGAGTTTCTGTATCCTTTCTGAATGAATTCTTTCGTCCTCCTCCTCTCTTTTAGGAAACTCTTTGGGCAGGGATTTTGCTTAATTCTTTTATTGTATTGCTTAAATAAGATTAATATCTTTCTGAGGGGAATCAGGGTTGAAAGAGGTAATGATTACAGATCATAGAGGAAAGCAGTTTCCTTATCCATCTTTTGCTCAACATTTTTGCACATTATTGACATTTTGTGAATAAAGATAGTAACTTTGTGGATTTATATTTCTTCTTGGGTTATTTATATTGATGTGAGTGTTATCTAATTGAATCCATGCAAAGAGCTTAGGGTGCCCCTACTCTGCCATCTTCCCAGCCTCCCTCCTATATTTCTTTTTAGGAAGGAATTTCTTTTATTTTGTACTGAAATATTTCTATGTTCTAAACTGGCTGTGAGCCCTTATAAACTCAGCAGTAATAACAATGGGAAAAAAATAGCACGAGTGGAGCTATTGCCTGACTAGTTCTGATCCATTTACAATACATTTAGAATTTGGAATATGAGAATTATCTCAAGTTTCAGATACTCTGATTTCAAGAAGCTCTTCGCATAGTGTGCATGTAGTTTATAGAATTCTGTGTGTTTTTACTAGACGGTGTTATTGAGCATTTGATAGGTTATCTTGTTTGTGCTCCTTGGTTGATACAGCTTCTTTGTTTTTTGTTTTCCAATTAAGCAAATACTCAAGTTTTCACTGTTGCCTAGATTTTGCTGACAGGACTGTTAAAATGAACAAAAGAAGAATCACTAAACCTCTAAATTTATCAGATTTTTTTTTTAAGTACTGTCCAGGAAACTGGATATTCATCCAGAAAAGGATACATATTAATTTATATATATAAAAAAAAGACAATGCGAAAAACACAAAACTAAGCTCAATATGAGTATTGGTAGTAGCTTTACTTAGTCTGCAGTGTTGAAAGTCATTCCAAGTACAGTTTAATTTGTCACATTTATTTCATAATTCTCTGTAACTATTGGTTTTTATGTTGGAATCATAACAATAGTATATAAAGTTAAATCAGTAAAATAATAAAAATTATGGTAGGGTTTTTTGTTTTTTGTTTTTTTTTTGGACTAGCCAGCTTTCTCTTTGCAATAGAAGATATAAACAGGAATGGCTGGGAAGTGAACATTATGTTTTTTGTTTAACGTGGTCACCTTAAATAATGGAGTTGTACTGACTGGCTTTGTAACTTATGGCCTTTTTTAGAGAAAAGTGACTTACCTGTTTTCTTGTTTTAGTACACTTATTTTAAGGGTCTGCTTAATGAAAAAGTCTTTTTTTTTTTTTTTTTTTGCTGATTCATACTGCAGCAAGAAAGTATATTATAATCAATTTTCTAAAAACAGTTATTTCATAGCTTACAAAATGTATCTGCTGTGTACCTGGTCTGATGCTAGTTGTCTTTTGGGATAACAAGGGAAATACAAGACTCTGCTCTGGTGGAGTTGGTATGTTTTCTTCTCAGGGAAAATTAAAAAACAATGTATGTAATTACATATTAAAATATGTAGCAGATAATAATGATCAGGGTAGAGATCAGGGTATGTCCAAATTTGTAGGAACCAAAGCATCCTAGAGCTGTTATGGCTGGAAGGTAGCATAGATACCATCTATCCTAAAGCCTTTATAGATGAGGACATGCTCTCACAGTGGTTTAGTGTCTTACCCTCAGTCTTAGCTGTTGAGTTAGGCATCAGAACACAAGACTTCTGACTTTCTAGACTCCTCCTCCCCACAGCCCCAATCTCCCTCTACCACACTGCTGCCAGTCAGAGGAGACTTTAAGTAGAAGAGAAGTCTTTTTTTTTTTTTTTTTAAGATTTTATTTATTTATTTGACACAGAGACAGCCAGCGAGAGAGGGAACACAAGCAGGGGGAGTGGGAGAGGAAGAAGCAGGCTCCCAGCCAAGGAGTCTGATGTGGGGCTCGATCCCAGACCGCTGGGATCACGCCCTGAGCCAAAGGCAGAGGCTCAACGACTGAGCCACCCAGGCGCCCCCAGAAGAGAAGTCTTAAAGCTGAGCTTAAGAAAAGCAAAAAGGATTTGGAGGCATGTGGTTTGTTGACTAATTGCTTTAAACACTGTTAGAGATACAAACAGGACAGTTACCTGACCTCAGCAGGCTTTCAGTCTAATAATGATATAATAAAATAGAGAATCCACGATAAATATGTTGAAGGTGTTGTCCAGTTAATCACACAGAATAAGGACCTTTGGGAGAAATTCTTGCCAGGTCTCTATATTAGGAACTATTTCATTTCTGACCAATGGTTTTGTTTTTAGTCTCCTGGACTCTGGATTGTCTAATAGACTTAGTTTCCTTTTTATCAACTACAGTGTTTAGACCGAGTTATTACCCTGAAAGGTGAGATAGGTAATTATGGTATGCATTTTTCTTAGCCTCCTCATTCCCAGTTCCATTCTATATCCTTAACTTTTGTTTTATATTTCTTTTATTGCTTCCATCTTTAAACTCTTGTTATTTTGTGTTTTATGTGGGCTGCCTTTATATCCTTTCTGGAGCAAGGCCGGTGTAAATAAAATGAAATTACCATCACCGTGACATAATGATAATGTCTGTATTTTTATAGTTCTTTAAAGTTTATAGCAGCACTCTCATTTTCATTACCTCAGTTGGTCCTTTCAGGCAAGTATTATTATGCCCATTTTATAGTTGAGTAAAATAAAGCCTAGATTAAGTAACTTTCACAAGGTCATGTGCTCAGGAAGCACAGTGTTTGGGGAACCGCAGGACTTCCAGGTTTGTTATTACTTAGGCTGTATAGTGGGGAGTGGTGGAGTTGGGCCTCTGTTCTGGCGCCCTGGATGCTCTGCATTGGTGGTGCACGAGTTTGGAATTCTTTTGCTAGGCAGTAGGGAGCCATTGAATTTTTGTTTGTTTTGGACTAGCCATGATCAAAGCCCTTAATTTGAAGTGTTTAGCAGCTAATTAGAGTCAAGGGGGATGCTAAGGTTTTGAACTTAGATTACCAAGAACAGTGCCAAGTGAACAGGAAGTAGGGAGGTTGAAGAGGGAGCCATTTGGAGAATAGGCAATGAATTCAATTTTGGAAATGTCATTTGAGACATGATTGGGTGGATATTAGGTTACAGATTCATTGTGAAGATCAAAACAGTTTTACTGAACTTAATGTGATAGACATACAAATATTAGGATTGAGATTTGTGCTCATGCCACTGTGTGCGTGGACTGAGCACTGACTCTGAGTGTTGTAAATTCCAGACATCTCATTTTGACTCTGCCACTGACTTCTGCGGTGGTTTCTCTCAACAATAAGATGGTGATAATACCAGTGTTAGAGCGATGCTGTGGGGAGTAACAAATTGATAGCAGAAGCATTTTTAAAGTACTGTAATAGTTTTTCTTCCAGGAGCACAAGAGTAAAATCAGCAATTTTATTACTTGTGCTGCTGTAGAGAAGGAGAAGCGTTAGCTTTAGATTGATTGTGCGGGGCACCTGCTGCGGGCTGTACCTTTCCTTGTGCAGCCAACACCTTGGGAGAGGGCTACACTCCCCTGTGGCCGGTTTTACACTGTGGAGGTGCTGCATTGTAGCAAACATAAACTTTTAAAGTATTCTATTATCTAGCCCCCATCCCTGCCTATGCATTCTTATCTCATGCTACTTCCTTACAGAGAATGACTCAACAATTCCACCCAGGAAGTCCCCTTACATAGGCCCACCACAAACACACGGGTGCTTTTAGCAGGTTTTAATTTTTTAAAAAATCTACCTACAACTTTGTGTTGAACAGCTATTCAGGGAGGGTGGCTGTATATTATTCTGATGCTTGGTTGGGCTCTTTTACATCCTGCCTCCCAACCCCCTACCTGTCCTGCGCCACAATCCCACCCCAGTTTGAAAGTGAACCCACCAGGGGCACCTGGTGGCTCAGGGATCATATCCCAGGATGAGCCCCACATCGGGGGGAGCCTGCTTCTCCCTCTCTCTCTACCTGCTGCTCCCCCAGCTTGTATACTCACTCTCTCTCTCTTCTCTCTTCGTCAAATAGATAGAAAAAATTTTTTAAAAAAGAAAGTCTCCTGTTTTGGTCAGGCTGGCATTTGGGATGCTCTGTGAGAACCTCTGCTCACACTGTCCCCTCGTTTGGAACGTCACAGTGTGGGATGTAGTACAGTGAGTTGAGAGACCCGGGTTCTAGATCACTAATGAGCTTTGCGACTTTGAGACAAGTTACTTCACTGATTTTTTTTTCCTTTTTTTTTTTTCCGTATTTGTAAATAAAAGAGTTTTCACACTTTTAAAAGTCATTGGAGGGTTTTTTTGAGTTCTTTTTAAAATGAATTTTAGGCAGAAGCTTATTATATAAAAGGTAAGAGTGGAGCTGTTCTGATTGAAATGGTTGTCAGGGGCAGGAAAAGCATCCTCCCTCTCTTTTCCACTGTGGCCCTCAAGGCACTTCCACAGGCTCCTTAAGGACTCCTGCTGAGCACACTGTTTGAAAGCCGTTGTCCTTGTTTATCATAAAGGACCTATCTGTTGTTCTGTCTCCAAAAATAGCTGATCTCTCAAGCCTGTGCTACTGTCCTAGTTTCTCTGAGTTTAGCACTTAATTTGTGTTCATTTAGCTAATTCAGCACTTCATTATACACAGTCTTATTTTCTTCTCTAATTGAGTTATATAAGTAAATCTTGTCTCCTCTAAGAGCCTTGAGAGCAGGAACACATTGCTAGGGACAGAGTAGACATTTAGCAGATAATGCTTGATTGATTAAATTAGGGGTTCTCAGTCTTTGCTGGGATAAGAATCACCCTTGGAACTTTCTCAACATGCAAAGGCCCAGGCCTTACCTCCAGAGTTTCTAATACAGTAGAGATCTGGCCATCCCTAGTTTAAAAAAGTTTTACAAATGATTCAGTAGCATTGAACAATTAAGATCATATAAATTAGGATAGTTGCATTCAGGACTATTGCTTAGACTATTTTGAACAATGGTTCTCAATGTACCAAAAAGGCTCTACAGTGGAAAGACAAACAGAACTAGGAAACCTAGGTCTGGGGTGTCTTCTGGGTGACTCAGTCGGTTATGCAGCTGCCTTCGGCTCAGGTCATGATCCGGGGGTCCTGGGATCAAGGCCCATGTCAGCATGGAGCCTGCTATTCCCTCTCCCTCTGCCCCTCCCCTCGCTTGTGTGTACTTACTCTCTCTCAAATAAATAAATAAAATGGAGGAAGTTGAAGTCCTCTTTCATTACCAAAATTAAAAACAAACAAACAAAACACAAAAAACACACCTAGGTCCTTATTCTGTTTATAGCACTGTGTAGCTTTCTGATGCTTAACTTTACTGGCCCATAGGATTCTCATTGATAAATTGTGGATTGTTTTCATACGTTTTTGTTTTGTTTTTCAAGCTATGAAATTCTTCAGTACTATCTTTTGGGTGAAGGCCAGTAAACACAGATACTTTGAGTAGCTTGGCTTTCATCTAAATATATTTTAATAAAGAGATTAAAAATATAGACTGATAAATTATTGAACACTACATCTGAAACTAATGATGTACTATAAGTTGGCTAACTGAATTTAAATTAAAAACAAAAAACAAAAAAACAAGCAAAACCCCAAACAAACAAAAAAAGAATACAGAACATGACAGGCTTGATCCTATCTTAGCAATAGAGCTAAATCATATATGAGATGGGTAGTCCAAAAGGTGTTATTTAGATCTTAAACTTGAAACATCTTATTAGAATGTGAATGAACAAGGACAGTAAGCTTATCAGGAACTGTAGTAGTTCTCAATGTGAACATGAATTGGATTATAATTAACCAACCTGACTGGTCCTTCTGCATTCACTTAATTCAGTAAATATTTATAGAGAGTCTTTTATTTCTTGCCATGTACCCAACACTGGAAATAGAATAGTGAGTAAGATGGATACAGTTTTTGCCTTCAAAGCTTACAATCTGTTGGGCAAGTTCTACATTAAATAACACTGTTCCTACGTGACTGAGTTAAACATGGGAGATAGGGCCATAAGCATAAGATAGAGGACACCTAATCTGGACAAGAGGATTTGGGAAGGACTGCCTAAGGAAGTGATGTTTACACTGAGACATGAAGGATGAATGACAGTTAATCAGTCCAAGGCCAAGTAGGAAGTGGGATTGCAAATGTTCTAAGCAAAGGGAACAGTATATACATTACTCTTGAAACTAGTGAAAACACAGCACTTTCAAGGAAGTCAAGTTTGGTCTGTCTGATCCAGAAGGAGTAAGATTTAGCTGAAGAGCTGAGGATGATTTTATTATAAGGTTATTTTTATGTGATCTTTGTCCTTTTTAATGACCAAATACACAGTCAAAATCTGTGGAAGAGATTCCATACCCTCCACCAAGTGTATTAATTTCCAGTGACAATAATAACATTTACCAAGTCTTTGTGCCAGTTTCAAAATGCTTTATGTGCATTTTCGCATTAATCTTCACAGTGACCCTGAGGTGTGTGCAGTCGTCATCCTCATCTTTCACATGAGAAAGCTGTAGTTGAAAGAGGCTAAGTGGCACATCTAGGTCTCTGACCTATTTTGATTGTGGCAGTAGGCAATTAGGAGAACTCTCATGCTCTTAACCACTAAATTCTGTTTCAAGTCACTTGGATAATGAAGTAGGTAGCAACTCTTACTTCTGAGTTTATCCTTCGTGCACTTACACGGTTCCCAAGCCCAAATTGTGTGGTCTAGAGCTAATTGTGTATTCATCTCTATCTTGCTATTTGGAGAGCTGGACAACTGATTACTACATGTACTGTTAACTTAGCTTTCCGGTATCTCCAGATGTTGATTACAAAAATATTTTGTAGGGCACCTGGGTGGCTTAGTTGGTTAAGCGTCCAACTCTTGGTTTTGGTTCAAGTCATGATCTCAGGGCATCCGGCTCTGTGCTCAGCGCCGAGTCTGCTTGTCCCTCTCCCTCTGTTCCTCCCCCTGTCCTCTCTCTCTAAAATAATACATGAAATCTTTTAAAAAAATATTTTGAACTGTGTACAGATTGCTGAATCTGGCAACCCATAAATCCGGAACATTTTGGATTTCTGTTAAGAATTTAAAACGAAAGCTATTTGCAAATGTTAACGTTCAGATAATTTTTTATTTGGGGCATCGTTTATTTTATATTTTTTCATGACCCAGTTTGCTACATAGGAAATTAGGACTTATACTGTTACGTATTATTTTGATTAACATGTCTTTAAAATATTTTACAGAGAGGGAGGCAAACCATAAGACACTTTTGACTTTAGAGAACAAACTGAGGGTTGCCGGAGGGGAGGTGGGTAAGGGGATGGGCTAAATGGGTGATGGGCATTAAGGAGGGCACTTCTTATGATGAGCACTGGGTGTTATATGTAAGTGATGAATCACTAAATTCTACTCCTGAAACTAATACTACACTATATGTTAACTAACTTGAACTTAAATAAAATCTTGGAAGAAAATAATAATTTAAATAAATAAATAAATAAATAAATTTTTTAATGTTTAATGAGTTGTGACTTAAAATTTATGTACAGGTAGATACCATGTATTTGTTTACCATTCCCTTTACCCCTTACCAAACTATTATTAAACCAGGGGTGTAGCTTTCAGTTGAGGAAACATGGCAGTTGATTGATTATTGTTTCTGATAAGTTAGTCATTTAAATTGGTGTTCTCAATCATATATACCCTGTTCAGTCTTGCCCAGTGTCACCCTGTTCAGTTGTTAGGCTGTTTGTATCTGAAATATTTTTCTTTACACTGCCTTGCTGAGAGCCACTCCCCCGTTCCCCTGGTGCTTTCTCATGTAGTCAGCCAAGAATGCTGTTTCGGGAGACTAATATATATACACTTATATACCAATCGGATTGGAATTAGAAAGGAATGGGTGAAAGTCCTTTGATGTTATGAGAGGCATTGTAAACATCACTATAGCCTGGGAAGACGAATTAATAATTTAAAGAGTATTGCTGTAAGAAATCATGTTGTGAATTCAGAGATTTAGACTATAGTGTCATAGCCATTGCCGGGTCATGATGCTGGAATCTTGTCTTATCGGTAATGTAATGCTATAAGGACCAGTATGAGGTTAGGTTCAATTATTGAGCCCCTTTCTGGAATGTGCTTGTGAGTATGTGCAGAGACATGCCCACTGGTGCATAGTGCATCACCCCAGATGTGCCTGACCCCTCATGTATGTGCACATAATTTTAAAAAGGAATCAGAATGTATATCTGTTATGAGAAACCCCCCCCCCCTTTTCTTAAATTTTTGCAACAATCCCTATTTAGGATTTGTTGAGGCCATTAAATTAGTTTTTTTGTTTTTTTTTTTTTGCCAGGTATAACCTTTGGGTAATTTCAAGGCTAACTTTTTTTTCCTTTTTTTTTTTTTTAAGATGTCTTAACTTTATTTAGTTGAATAACTTCTAGTGGCATAAATAACATGATAAATTAATTGTTGAATTATGACTCAGGGTGGCCATAGCTGATCAAGGGTGATTCTTAGGTTAAACAGAGAGGCCCAATGAAGTCAGCAGAGCAGAAATTTTTATCTTGTCTTATAAAACTAGAAAATACTGACATGGCTGCAGGTTTCAGTTCTTCAAAACTAACGTAACCCGCCTTTTTTTTTTTAAGATTGCATTTATTCATTTGAGAAAGAGCGCGGGGTGGGGGGAGGTTGGCAAGGAGAGGGAGAGCAAGAGAGAGAAGCAGACTCCCCGCTGAGTAGGGAGCCCTGATATGTGGGGCTTGAACCCAGGACCCTGAGATCACAACCTGAGCAGAAATCAAGAGTTGGACGGTCAACTGACTGAGCCACCCAGGTGCCCCATAACCTGCCTTTTTTATCTAACAGTTGTTCATAAATATCCTTCCACATCTCACCTTTTCAGTGGTTACACAGTATTTTATTGTATAGGTGGACCAACTAATTTGCTTGATCCCTTTTGATATGTTAGATATTTTTCCGTAGTTATAAGCACCCATCTATAATATTATTTTTTTTAAAGGTTTTATTTTTAAGTAATCTCTACACCCAACACGAGGCTCAAACTCACAACCCCAAGATCGAGGTGCATGTTCCACCCACTGAGCCAGCCAGGCGTCCCTATAATGTTTTATTTTTTTAATATAAATTCTTAGGAATAAGAAGTTTAGGATAAAAAAATTACACCTTTAAAAATTTTGGGTATGTTATCATTGTATATTTTTGTCTACAATATATATTTTATCTGCAGTATTTAATAGTGTCAGTTTTCTCACAAGCTCTTTTAAATTTTTGCTATGGTGACAGATGAAAAGTATCTATCAACATATTTTCATATTTTTACTGTAAGTTGGGCATCTTTTTAATTTTTTTTCGTTTTCAGTATATTTTTCAAATGTAAAACAATGATTTTTTTTTTCTTGCTGTATTGCATGGTTCTAGCCTTTCAGAATACTTGTGGTTTACCTGAAAATTTATAACTTAAATATTCTCTGTCCATGAGTACCTCCCCCTTCTTCCATCTAATTACTTTTTATCCATCTTTTGAGAAGTAGTTTAGGGATGAGAGAAGAGACGGGTCATCTGCTGGGAACTCTTCAACTTCCCTACTGCCTTCCCCATTTCCCCAGACTTTCAAAGTCTGAGTCCAAGTTAGAGACCTTTCTCTGTTTCTATACATCCTATTCAGACATCTCTCTAGCACTTTTAATTATTGGTGAACTTATTTCTTTTTCAGAGTAGCTTAAGCTCTATGCGGTTAAGGACTGTGTTTTATCCCTGACATTTAACACATGCTATGTATGTATGTGCTGCTTAACAAGGATGTGTTTGTTTATTGGTTTTCTTTTACAGAATCAATTTTACATCTGTTACACCAAACAGCATTTTAAACACTGACCTAATAAGATAAAGCAAAGACAAAAGCGTCATCTTAGAAACAACACCATCACATAACTGTCTTCAAACATTATTGCAGTTTAACTTTTCATAATTTGACAACGTAGACAACTAGTTTTAATAGAGAATACTAAGCAGATATGACTGCTTTATTAGGTAAGAATTTTACAGACGTTACCTGTGTTACGAGGGAGGCGAGAACCAGCAACCCTGCCGTGGAACTTGTGGCCCTTTCCACCGCCACGGCCCTCGTGGCCCGCACGTGTCAGCCCTCCCGTCTCCCCGTGCTGGTGGACTGGTTCGGTGATGCACGGGGTGGCAGGATCTCTTCTGATAGCTGATGGAGCGGACCAGTGAGGATAACCTCTAGGATTTTGTATGTGGAATCCTCACCAACCCAGTAAGACTTGGGGACGCTGAGAGCCGCAGAGCGGGGTCCAGCTCACTCCCAGGCAGCCCCGGAGGCTTCCAGCCGACTTCCACGGTTTTACACCGCGCTGGCCAGGCCTCCGGCGGGTTGTGCCTTAGGAACTGCGCGTCTGCGCCTGCGGTGCACAGGAACCGCGCGTCCGACCGGCCTGGCCGGGTGGGCGGGGCCCCCAGCTCCCAGGCCTCCTGCCCCCCGCTCCTCCGCCCCCCACCAGCGTCAGGGCCGCGGAGCCCACCCTCCGCTGCTGCTTCCTCCGCGGCTCCGGCGCGCTTGGAAGCGCCCATCTTGGCTTTCGTTTCAGCCAGTGGCTGCTGCCAGCCGGGAGGGATCAACAAGTATTGATGGAGTGGTGTTTTGATTTTCATATTTTCTTCGATTAACATACTTCTAGTGGAAGAGGAGAATGAACTTGTATCCTTAAGAGAGCCTGGGATTATCACCAAATGAAAAAAAAATGTCATGGCCCATGTAATCTAAAATTAATAGTTACGAATTCTTTATTCTCTTTGTAACGCGTTGGTGTTTGTTTTATATATCAAGTATTTAAAATCCTACAACTTTGAGTAAAATTTACTTTCCAAGGAGATCTAGCATGTTTATCCTGTGCCTTTGAGTGCTCTCTCTGCGGTCCTTGGTATATTGATCTCCCGCCGTAGGAAGCACATAGGGAATTGAGAAGAGCTCTGTCTCTGGAACCGGACAGATCTGGGTTGGAATCTTGGCTTTGCCATTTACTGGCTGTGGGCCAGTGGGCTAGTTATTTAGCCTCTTTGCCGTAGTCTACAGAACCATTTATTTCGCTTAACAAGTTATGCATAGCATATATTTTCTGAATGCTTACAATTTGCAAGGCACTGTTCTGAGTTTGGGATTGTAATGGCCACAGGACTTGCCTTTATGGAGTATTCCATGTGCCAAGGTTCTCTTCTCTGTGACTGTTACGCATTTGCCCTCTTTCCCTGGATCTGTAGCTAATTTCTCTTCCATTTAGCAGAGCTTCAGTGACAGCCAAATCTTGTTAATCTGGAACCAGCTTGTGTGCAGACTAACCATTGTTTAAAAGAAATAGTGCATTTTTGAAAGAATAAAAAATGATTAACAGAAACATCTACATATTCTAAGTGATCGCTCATTGATCCCTGTATGGTGGTAATCAGTAAATGCTAGCTGTATTTATCATCTTGGTAGTCAGATGCTTTCTTTTTCTAGCCATCTATTAGCTGTTCAATCAGAGAGAGGGGACAGTTGCAGTTTGGGTAGGGATTGGTCAGCTGTGGCACTGGAATCTTGGAGAGCAGAATCATACCTTACCGTTGTACAAAATATTCCTTTCAGCACAAGGAAACTAGAGTGAGCATAAATTTTTACTCTGCATGCTCTTAAGACAGTTTAATTTTTTAATCAAATATTTGGGAGGGGAAGGGTAGAGGAGGGATGGAGCGATAATGCTGTTTGGGCAGTCAATTTAGACTTGACATACGTGGTAGGACTCAACCCAAAATCTTTCCAGTGCTGGATTGAACTGCGGTCTAACCTTCGAGCAAACGTGGGGTTCTCTGAGGGATGGGGAACAAGAAATATAAAGAAACTGACAATGAGGAATATAATTTAACTTCTGAGTGGAGATGGCTCAGTAGTGTTATGTGTGAACCAGTGTTGACATACAGCACTTACAGCACTTAAAAGTCTCTTGGTGGCCAGGACTGATGGCAGCAACCTTGAAGGAGAGAGGCTACCCAGCAAAAACATGATCATGCTTGCTGTGGAGTTTAAACATCTACCTAGATCATAGATCACGCTGGGTTATTTAGAAAGCTGAGTGGTCAGTAGTCTCAGATTGTTGCACCGCGTAGGGTTTTTCTTAATATTGGGGGGGGGGGGAAGGACTAGATAAGACACAGCTCACAGTAACAATCTGTTTTTCCAGGTAGTACCCTTTTGGCCATTTTTATCAAGCAGTTTTTATGTTCTCTTTGTCAAGTGTAACATTTTACAGTGTTGAGTGATGCCTGTGGAATAATAAACATTTCTAAGTATCATATATATAACTTTAACTATACAGTAAGTTTGGTTACGTTTACACAGTCATTTTTTACTACCATTTATCTAATTTATATAAATAAGTAAATTATTTGGGATACTCCCTTATCTTTTCTCTATACCCCTTCTCTTCTTAATTTCCCTTCCTTCTTTCCCCCGTTAATTAAGATTTGGCTGGATTTTATTTTTTCGATCCATACATCCTGTTCTCCAAATCCTTCCTGTACCTTGACTTCTCACGTGACTCTTTTTTCCTGACCCCTTAAATTTAAAAAGAAAATTGTTCTTATGATTCATTAATGCAGACTATCCATTTGTTTCATTTTGTCCCGTCCCCCCAAATTTAAGGTAGTTTTTAAAGATTCATAGACTAGGGGCGCCTGGGTGGCGCAGTCGTTAAGCGTGTGCCTTCGGCTCAGGGCGTGATCCCGGTGTTCTGGGATCGAGCCCCACATCAGGCTCCTCCGCTAGGAGCCTGCTTCTTCCTCTCCCACTCCCCCTGCTTGTGTTCCCTCTCTCGCTGGCTGTCTCTCTCTGTCAAATAAATAAATAAAATCTTTAAAAAAAAAATTCATAGACTAGCAAGAAATGCAAAATAAAGATGTAAAATAAAATCAAAGGCCTCATATAAAAATTTAATATTTGCTTTCAGTGGAGTATAAATATTTCTCTAAACTTCATATTAGATGGTGGAAAAAAGAAACCTAGTCAATTTATGCCCATAACATTTAAAAGCAAACACACTTTTGTTTTAGGAGAAGCACAATTCCTTGACCCTAAGATTAGAAGGAAATTTCTCCTCTGTGGCCCTATAAACAGGACCCCATGTTGTGGAATGAGCAGTGGTCTCATTGTCGCCTACTATGCACGCACCAGCAAATTCCGTAACACCCCTCTGTAGGCTGAACATAACAACCAGAGAACCTCAGATTGGAGAGGTGAGGATGATGCAAAACAGAGTCTAAGCTACAAGAGGTAGAGATTTTGGAATAATTAGAAGGCTAGAGATCATGCATATCCTTTAGTCAATCTTCTATAAATATTCCTTCTCTGAACTTTTTGTTGAGGAAGGAAGTATATCTATGTTCACATTAGTACAGGAGTATTGGCAGTAAGAAGTTTTTTCAGAATAAATAATTGGGCTGCTCTGGGTTTGAAATTCTGTTTGTTGGTACTCATTATCGAAGGTGTAGAGAGAGAAGGTGGTCTTGTTCAGGAATTCTAGTCGGCTACTCAGGCGGCCCCTCGAAGGGTGTTACTACTACACTGGCAGGTTCGTTGGCAGGCCGGCTTCTTAGGAACTCAGTTTTGTTACCATACTTGCAGGCATTTGAGTTCAAGGGAACTGACTCTTGCTAACCAAATACAGGATCAGACAGAAATAGAAACAATGCTTGTTTGTGTTACTCTATCATGAGAACTATACTTGCATGGTGGACTAGAATTTTTGTCCATTCAGCAGTACGTAATCTTGCTTTAAGAGAAGCCAAATTTATAATCAGAAGAGTTGCTTAGTGACTCTTCCTTGGTCAAGGCCAAGGAAATTAATTAATTATGCTAATTGTCAGGACATACCTTTTCTGCTGGCTAAGAAATATTTTGCCCTGAACAGTTCTGGGCACATCCTGAAAATTTTTGTTTTCTAGACTTCCCTTTCCCATTCTTATTCCAGGCACTGTCCTCTGAAAACACTGTTTGCCACTGACAGAGAAAACTTGGTTAAAGAGTCTGCTTAAAAGGTATTATAAATAAGGGAAAAGGTTGATACTTGATATTTGGATTACGTGTGAATCTCAACTCCTCATGTTGTTCTTGTTTGCCAAGCTGTTAAGACATAGTTAGCTCTCAGTTCTAATAAATATGTGTATCTTGCATAGTTTTCACTGCTTTGCCGGAGTAAACGAACGTATCTAAAAGTGCAGCCCGTGGGCGCAGTTCAGGTGGTAATTCTAATGCATATGACAGGTGTACGCATGCATACTGAACTGCTCTGGTGGCTTGATGGTTACATTTTGGCATTGTAGTCAAATTTGATACTCCCATCCCTCCTTTCCCTTTTATTTTCATTCTAGCAGGTGCTGGGAATGCTAGAAGCAGAATACACAGCCCCTTGAACAACAATGTGCTTTGAAAAGTGATCGCTTTAATGCAGACATGAAAGTCCCCTGTCAGCTTTAAACCAGAGTTTAGGAGCCTGGAATGATTGAAATTGACATTAGGTAGAGGAACCTGGTGGTATTAGGACAATTGGCTGTCTGTTTGAAAAAAGAAATTGTGTGTCAGGGTCATTCCTTATGCCATACAGAAAAATGAGTTCTGGAGAGATTAAAGATATAAATGTTTAAAGAAGAACTCAGAAGTGCTAGGACAAAAAGTAGGGGTAATTTTAATTTAGTTTTAGGAATGAAAAGCCTTTTTGACATGACACACAATTCATAAAAGATTTGATAGATTTAATTGTGTAAAATATGTAAGGTTCTACCTGCCAAAAGAATCTGCAGATATAAATAAAGTACATAATATGTGCAGGAAATTTTAGTAATAGAAAATATTGGAAAATATTAGCCTATATGATAGAGTTAATTTTTTCTTAATGTATTAAATACTTTTAGACATCCAAAATAAATGACAAATATCTCAGTTGAAAAATTGTCAAAATGTATGAATAGGCAATTCACTTAGGAGTATAAACGTTTGAACCCTGATTAAGATTCTCAGCTGTGTGCAGGGCGCCTGGGTGGCTCAGTCCTTAAGCGTCTGCTTTGGCTCAGGTCATGATCCCAGCGTCCTGGGATCGAGCCCCGCATCGGGCTCCCTGCTCAGGTGAGCCTGCTTCTCCCTCTCCCTCTGCCTGCTGCTCCCCCTGCTACGCTCTCTCTCTGTCAAATAAATAAATAAAATCTTAAAAAAAAAAAAAAAAGATTCTCAGCTGCAAAGACAGAACCTTCTTCAAGTCAGAAAGATGAAAAATGAAAGGATGAAGAAATTAGATGTGTGCTTTCAGTTGGGATAGTGGGGAAATTAACACGTTAGGGGGAAGAATAGAGCTGAAGTGAATTCTGGCAATTATGTAGAGGTAATTTATGAGTGTTTTATATACTTGGTAACTTTATTGCTTTAAAGGAGGAAAAAATATTTAAAATCAGGAAATAGTTGAGAAGGGATTCCTGCCATTCCTGACTTAATATGTGGGACAACAGATAAGTGATTTGGGTTTATGCCTTGCCTGAGCTTTTGCAGTAATTGTTAACTTGTTCCAAGATCAGTGTCTCACAGATAACTGAAAGTCATCTGTTGTTTTAACTTACTTTTTCTTGTGCTCCTGCACAGACGTCTTTAATAAATGCTTCCAGTGTCCTCATGAAGATACTGTTTTGTGGTGGTTCGAAGCCCTACCTGAGTTTTTCAACGTTATGTTTATGGGCATTTCCATTCTGATTCAGAACTCAACTCTGGAACTTTTGAGTTAGGGGACTACTTGTTTGGTAATGAAATTGTCACCCAGGAGAGAGGAGTTAACCAGCAATCCTCCTTCCCTCCTTTTTCTCATTGGCCGGTACAAACAATAATCTTAGCACAGCTCTCTCTTCTGTTACACCCTGCTTGTCTTCTCCAGGCTTGACTCCAAATGGTCTACAGAATCTTTTTTCTAGGGCCCCGTGAAATAACTCCTTTAAAAAGGAATCAGAAATCTCCTTGCTTCTAGGTACCGCTGGGTTGTAAACATAGTGATATCAGCAAAGTTCACTGAGCAGATGCGGTGCTGCTGTTACAAGGATATTAAAGCAAAATTTGCTATAGGTAAATAAGTTAACAGCAAGTTTTGTTGCTTGAGCTGAAAAATTAATTAACAATCTCAGTTGGCGGTATTAGCTTAAGGTGGAACGGTTCTGTGTTATATAAAATAATTTCTCAGGTTTGTTTTTAGCTCACGTGCCGGTCACTGTTTTTTGTGAATTGCCTCATTTAATCCTCACCTCAGCACTACGATGTGCATAATGTTACCTATGTCTTATAGATGTGGAAACTGAAGCACAGGGAAGTTATGTAATTTTCCAGTGTTAACTAGGAATTGATGAACTTAAGTTTAAAATAATTTAAGAGTATTGCTTCCAGTTTCCAGCTAACTTTAGTTGACTTCCTTATTTGATTTGGTTAAGGAAGATATTTACAGCAGAAAATCTGTTATGGTCAATTGCTTTTTTCAAGATTTGGAAATGAAGTTATCTGTTGAGTGGTAAAGCATTGTTAGGGGTAATTATGCATTTAAGTGCTGCTTACTCCTTTGCACTTGTATAAAGTATTGTGGACATTAATTGTGGATGAAGTAAGCACCAGCTTTAATACTTTTTGTTTGGGGCATTGAGGTATCAATTCTGAGTTGTTCAGCCTGTGTAGTGACAGTTAAAGTAAATGCCGTGAATGCAACTTTTAGCACTACAGACAGTGATAGAAGAGAAACATCTTTGAAAAGTATGTGTGTGCCAGCTTTCTGGTCTGGACCTCTTGGAAGAGCTGTTTGCCCTTGATGATTCCGAAAGACTGTTAAAGCTGATATTTGAAAAACAGAATGAAAAGCTCAGGGTGTAAGAACCCAAATCACAGAACTTTGGTATACTGGTGACAGGTTGAAACAGTAAATGCTTGAGTCTACCTCACAAGATGGTCTGAGTTAATAGAATTGACTAGATTTTGTCCTGAGATAGACGAGAAAAACAAATGGATGCTTTTCCCCCATAGCTTAACGTGTACTTATGTACCCTTTATGTGAAATTAATCCAAATCAGGAGCCACAAGTTAACTGATTTATGTGGACCCAACTTGTCATATTTGGAACTGTTACTTGTTTTTATTAGCAGAGTAACAAAAAATGAAAAACCTTCATGAGTTTGTACTAATTATTTTGCTGTGAAATGAAACTTCAGAGATAGTAATATATTTATGATGTCTGCTCTCAATAGGATAAATATTATATCTCTACATGAATAAACAATTCAGAAAATGGTACATCTGTCATACTTACTAATCTGCAAACATAATGAGTATATTCTCTTTCTCTTTCTCTCTCATTCCTTAGTCTCCCAAAATGGATTCTTTCTTTCTTTGAGCTGAATTTTGAGGAATTGTCTCTGAGTTGAGACAGGATCTGTTATTCTTTAGTGCCTCTGTATAACTTATGTTCGCCTGCTTCTGCTTTCATCTCTACTTTATATTTTAACTTGGGGCATTATTGCGTGGTAATTAAGAATACTGGCCCAGGAATCTGACAAATTGATGTTTGAATACCTGACCAATAACTTTCTTCCTTCAGCAAATATTTCAGTGCTTGCTATGTGTCAGACATTATTTTAGGCACTTAAAAAAAAGACAAGAAAGAAAGAAACTAGGCTCTGAGAACTTACCTGTAAAAATCCTTCCTTACATAGCTATGTTTAGGATTAAATGTGGTAATAATGTACATAAATTGCTGAGCACATTGCCTGGAAATTGGAATCTAAAAATTTTTCCTACCCCAGAACCTGTAAATTTATATAAGCTCTTTCTTCTTCTTATTTTCAGATCTTTTGATGACTTGGAACCTCATGGTAAAAATGCAAGTGTAAACAAGTGCTATAATTTTTAATGTGTCGTAGAAAATTACAGACATACAAAGCAAACGATTATCCATAATGAAAAAAAGCTCCTTTGATTTTAAAAATGTTGTCAATAGATAAGCAGTAAACTGCGAAAGACAGAATTTATCGATACTAAATAAAACAACAAAGTCAACACCATATTTAGTGTTATGTAATTTTTATTCTTTACAAAATAGATTTTATTTTATTTTTTTAAAAAGATTTATTCCAGGGGTGCCTGGGTGGCTCAATTGGGCATCTGTCTTCAGCTCAGGTCATGATCCCAGGGCCCTTCCTGGGATTGAGCCCACATCGGGCTCCCGGCTGGCTCAGTGGAGAGCCTGCTTTTCCCTCTCCGTCTGCCCCCTGCTTGGGTGCACACTCTCTCTCTCAAATAAATAAAATATTTATAAAAAAAAAAGATTTATTCCAGAGAGTGAGAGATAGCAAGTATGCATGCATGGGTGGGGGGAGGGGCAGAGGGAGAGAAGCAGATTCCCTACTGGGCATGGAGCCTGGTATGGGGCTCAGCATGGGGCTTGATCCCAGGACCCTGAGACCATGCATGCATGACCTGAGCTGAAATCAAGAGTTGGACACCCAACTGACTGAGCCACTACAAAGTAGATTTTAATTTTTCTCCTAAGTTCTTCATCTCAGACTTTGAGCTCCTTGAGAGTAGAAGCCAAGTTTTGTTAATTTTAGTACCTGGGTTTAGCTCATAGTAGATACTGAATAAATATTCACTAAACAATTTTCTTGATTTAGTTGCAGGATTGACACTCTTCATTTTTCTATGTGTCATGTAATTAGCATCGTGTCTACTACCAAACTGATAGACACAGTAAAAGACATTGATCTCAGCAGCCATCACATAGAACTGTTTCTTCTTTTGCCCTCTTATCCATATGTGCCCTCCTTAACTGACTCAGAGTGGAGTCTCCCTGTGTCTGTCCATGTTCTAAATTATATTTCTAGTTTCCTACTCATCCTGGCTCTGAGAATCCTGAACACTGGACCTGAGATAGTAAAAGGTCCTTTCTCTGTAAGGCTTACTGAAGTGGAGGGCTGGAGCAGTGTTATAATATGGGCTCTGGAGCTTTGAAATTGGCAACACCTCTTAAGTTGGAGGATAGCATATAAAGGACGAGGGAGAGCTTTTGTGGGTCAGAAATCTGGGCTTGGCTTAGCTCGGTCCTCTGCTTCAGTCTTACAAAAGGCTGTAATGAAGGTGTTGGCCAGAGCAGTGGTCTCATCTGAAGGTTCAGTTGGGAAAGGAACTGCTTTCAAGTCACTCCCATGGTTGTTGGCTTCATTCCCTTCTGGGCAATTGGCTAGAGGCCACTCTCAATTCCTTGCTATATGGGCTTCTCCAACTTGCTTCATCAGAGCAAGCACGTAAAAAGAGCTAGAGGGGCGCCTGGGAGGCTCAGTTGGTTAAGTGCTTGACTTTGGTTCAGGTCGTGATCCCAGGGTCCCCGCATCAGGGTCCCTGCTCAGCGGGGAGTCTGCTTGTCCCTTTCCCTTCCCCCCACCGCTCCTCCCCCTGCTATGCTCTCTCTGTCTCTCTCTCAAACAAATAAATAAAATCTTCAAAAAAAAAAAAAAGAGCTAGAGAGTGTACAGTTGACCTTTGAAAACCCTGTGGGCTAGGTGCCTAGCCCTGCCCCCCCCCCCCGCATAATTTTGCCTCCCCCAGAAGTTAACTACTAGTAGCCTACTTGTTGACTGGAAGCCTCACTGATAATATAAACAGTTGATTGACATATGTTTTATATGTTATATGTATTATATGCTGTATTTTTAGAATAAAGTGAGCTAGAAAAATGTTAAGAAAATCATAAGGAAGAGAAAACACATTTGCAGTACTGTACGTATATTTATTGAGAAAAAATCTGCATATAGGTGGGCCGGGCCAGGACGGGAGTGGGGGCCTGGCTGGGGAATAGCAGTGTTCTGCAGCCTGGTGGCCTTGGCTCAGCAGGGGCAGCTGTAGGGTGGCTTGAGGGAACAGCGGCTACTGTACAGCTACCCCATCTGCCTTGAGGTATGCGACTAGCCCATGGCCTTTGGCAACTTTAACCACACATTAATGTGCCGGCTTCTGGGAGACCTCCAGACTGGGGTACTGCACCGTGCAGGGATTGATGCCTTGCTGGGAGGGGCCCCAGATCCACAGCCACCCTGTTCCATGGCAGGGAGGACTGGGGTGGGGAGTGGGGCTCCCCTGCCCAGCGCAAACCCTTCCTCTGGGCATGTTCCTCTACTTCGGCCCAGCCTCCTACCCACCAGACCGCAAGGTTCCACCAGACCAGCCACTTAGCACATGGGGGCCCTCAGGAGCTGCTGCAGGCCTCCCTAGTACTGAAAGGGCAGCAGGTGTGACCCCTGTACCAGTGGCCTTAGATTCAGTCCTATGGAGATGAGTGGGCAGTTGTAAAGAAATGCCTTGTGGTTTTAGCGGTCAATTTTTAAAAGCAAACAGACAATATCCATGTATAAGTGGACCTACCCAGTTCAAACCCATGTTGTTCAAGAGTCAACAAAGGAGTGTGAGAAGTCACAGCTTTTGTAACCTAATCACAGAAGTGATACTCCATCCCTTTTGCACTCTTCTGTTAGAAGCAAATCACTAGGTCCAGCCCACACTCCAAGGGAAGGGGTACACAGAGGCACCAATAGCAGGACTTGGGGCTCATTTGGGGCAGCTTAGAAATCTGCCTACCATGGGGGCTTTAGTAATTTTTAAGGGTGTAAAGGGGCTCTAAAAATTTTTAAAAAAGAGAACTGCTAATCTAGATATATTAAATTGGTAGACTATGTGTGGGAAATAATCCCTTCCTTAAAATGGTATTTTTTGGAGTCAGATCGTGGGCCTGCCGAGTGATGATGAAATGAGGAAAGCCTCTGATTTTTATGTACGTCATTTTCTGAAGAGAGGGATCCTAATATTACATATTTATTATGTAGCCGTTTTCCAGCAACATCTTTTAGGAAATGACACAAACATAACAGGAAGACTAGCAAATGTTATAAAAGCCAAAACATCTCTGAAATTTATCATAGCTGCCGTGAGAACACAAAGCACAATTTTGTTCTAGTTGTTGTAACTTCATGTTACTAGTAGGAGGAAAGAATGCAGGTACTTAGGGTACTTGACTGACAGAAAAATAGCATCTAACTAACATTTGCATTATCCTGCAGGACCTGAGAAGCCAGAATGCTTGGTTTCTCGTCCAAATTTTGAAAAGGTTCCGCTACCCATTTTGCTACTGTTACTTCTGTGGTCTTAATCTCTATGGGCAAAAATGTCTTTATCTGGTAAATGGGGCCATGATGAAGAAGGTTCTATCTATCTTCAAAATGTCTTAAGATGCCCTGCATTGGGGCAGAAAGAAAATGAATGACCAAAGCTATGATAAATCTTGCCATTTAAAAAGGAATGGATATGAAAAATCTTGTTCAAACTGAATGATTGATAGACACAATTTTACAATAAAATCTTATTGAAGTTTTTAGAAATTATTTGGGTCATATAATGGATTTTATTTATTTATTTAACACAGATAGAGACAGCCAGCGAGAGAGGGAACACAAGCAGGGGGAGTGGGAGAGGAAGAAGCAGGCTCACAGTGGAGGAGCCTGATGCGGGGCTCCATCCCATAACGCCGGGATCACGCCCTGAGCCCAAGGCAGATGCTTAACCGCTGTGCCACCCAGGCGCCCCAATATAATGGATTTTAGCCACATTGGAATTTGTCTGAAACATTTTAGCAACCATTTAAAAAATTATTACCCAAAATTCCTTCTCTTTGAGAATTGAGTTCAAGAGTTGTGTGCTCTTCTGACTGACAGAGCCAGCTAGGCACCCCTGGAAATATACTTTAACATGTTTCTGGGGGCAGAGGAGGGAGGGCTCCTGGCTGGCTCAGTGGGTAGAGCATATGACGCTTCATCTGGAGATTGTAAGTTTGAGCCCCACAATGGGTATAGAGATTACTTAAAAATAAAATCTTTAAAAAAATGTTTCAGAATATGAAATATAGTTAGATTTTTGGTTCAGGAAGGCCTTCCAGTGACATTGCTAATGTACCTCAGTTACAACAAGGGACAGAACTTTGTATGGTCTTCTCTGGCTTATTACCAAAGTCATATATCCTTTCTAGAGTATATGCAAGGAATAGATCTGTTTTTTGCAAATATATAAAATAAAGAAATAAAAACAGTTGAGAAATTGTAGATAAGCGTGTCTCAATTTGATCAAGCCTTCAATTCTAGAGATTTGCCAAGTTGGAGGATTAAAAGCAGAAATTGCAGATAGCAGTATAGTAATAACTCAGGGCATTACTATAATACAAAGTTTCAGGCACCAAAATTATATTTAGTGAATTATTTTACTTTCTTGTATTTTTTTTTTAAAGATTTATTTATTTACTTTAGAGAGAGAGTGCAAACGAGGGGGGGGTGCAGAGTGAGAGAGGGAAAGAAGCAGATTCCGTGCTGAGGAGGGAACCTGATGTGGGGCTCGATCTCACAGCCCTGAGTTCATGACCTGACCCGAAATCAGGAGCCAGTCATTTAATGGACTGAGCCACCCAGGCACCCCTACTTTCTTGTATTTTTTAAATTTAAGGTAAATACAGTTGCAGCAAACGAGCCCTTCTATCAGATTTGCTGTTGTTGAGAATGTTGTCCTTAAATTACTTGGTATCCTTTTTATGAAGACCCATCTAAGAAAAATCTTCTAGATCCTAAATATCTGAAAAAAGTTTTGCTTTTCTTGAGGACTAGAACACTGCTGTACCCTGACCCCCACTCTCCCCAAGCAAAGTCCAGAACATTGAACATTTTTTTCTTTACTTTAGCCAGGATTCTTAGTGCCTTATATTATTTTTAATAAATGGAAAAAAATTCTCAGCCTCACAAATAATCAACAAAATGATAATTATAGCAACATTGAGAAATACTTTAAATCAAATTATAAGAAATGAAAGTAATGATGATTTTCAGTGCTGATTGACTCAGATGCAGTGAATTATATACCTGGGGGAATGAAAATCTATACAGCCTGTTTATAAAGCCAAAACATCCATATATTTTGATCCAACGGTTTTTCTTGAATGTATCCTAAGGAATTTCCCTAAATTTGGGAAAAGCTTTATACACAAAAATGTTTGTATACACTTTATTTTAAAAGGTTAAAATTTAGGGGCGCCTGGGTAGCGCAGTTGTTAAAGTGTCTGCCTTCCGCTCAGGGCGTGATCCCGGCGTTCCAGGATCGAGTCCCACATCGGGCTCCTCTGCTGGGAGCCTGCTTCTTCCTCTCTCACTCGCCTGCTCTGTACCCTCTCTCGCTGGCTGTCTCTCTGTCACATAAATAAATAAAATCTTTAAAAAAAATAATAAAATAAAAGGTTAAAATTTAGAACCCACCCAAATGGAATTATTATCTATTTGATGGAAGGAGTAATAGCATTTTTAAAAACCATCAAAACAGAGCAGTAATGCCAGCTAGCATTAATTAGGCATCTTACCGTGTGCCAGGACTGTGCTAAGCACTTTCTCTTTCCACCTTCACAGCAAGCTTATGAGGATAGGTACTGTTACTACTACTCTGTTCTATAGACAAGGAAACAGGCTTGGGGAGCTGGAATAACTTGTCTGGGATCGCCCAGCTATGGGGTGGTAGAGCCAGGGCACATATCTTTGAGACTGATTTCTGTACTGCACGTGGAGCCACTTACCATGGTACCTCCCTAATGAGAAGAGTTGTTGCGGAAGCAAAGCTGGAAATTTATTTAATAAAGAATAAATAGAAGGTAATATCTATAATTTTTAGATCTGGAAGGGATTTGAAGTCCCTAAGACTCCTCTCCCTCATTTAGAGAGGAATTCAGTTACTTAACCCAAGGTCTTATAGTTAAAAGACGACTCCAGAGTTTAGATTTCCAAGTAAAATGTGTTCGCTTTTATATAGTGACTTTTTAAAATATTGAAATTTAGTGATTTCTGTATCTCCCAGCACTATGTGGAAGACAAGAAGACCCTATTTTTTATTTCCCTTTTGCTTTTATGTTGATAGTTTCTCTGTCAGAGTTTTCTCATGGGTTAGTAAAAATGAGGTGTTGCTACCTTTTTTTTTTTTTAAGTGACGCATTTATAACTTTAGTTGCCATTAAAAACATAAGTAAGTTGGGGTGTCTGGGTGGTTCAGTCGGTTAAGCGTCCGACCCTTGATCTCAGCTCAGGTCTTGATCTCAGGGTGGTGAGTTCAAGCCCACACGGGCTCCAGGCTGGGCGTGGAGCCTACTTAAAAACAAACCATAAGTAAGTTGATAACTGAACAAATGGTGTTTAAATTTAATGCTAAATGTAATTTTGTAAGTAAACCAGGTTATATACACTATTCAGTTTTTATATCTGCAAATTTTAAAAATGAATTTGGATTTATAAAGGACCTTATAAAACAGTGCATAAATTTTAATCTTTACCCAGATTTCGTTTTCTCCTCTCAAGTTTTCCGTCTTTCAGATTTTTTGATTATTGTTTCAGAATTTCTGAAAATACTACATCCCCAATGGAATTTCAGTTTTGAGCTATATAGTACTTCTGAGGCTTCTGTTTTCTTAGTTGGAACGTGGAATTTTTCTAAGTTCTCTTTTTTCCTGCCCCTGATACGATGATCTAGTATACATACTCTCCCATACAGTTAACTCGTGGGTAGGAGTTCTGTTGTTGGTCAGTAACGTAAGTATAATAAATCTTTATGACTTATCGGAAAAGAAAAGCAAGAATAGCTTGGCTTTGATACATGTTTTGCATACATATGTTGGAAAGATGTGTTTAAAAAGTTAGCTTAACCAAAAAGTGCAGGTACAATAATGGGAGCACACAATCAAACCATTCATATTTTGGATGTTGTTTAAATTTTGCTGCCTTTAGGGGACTTTTGAGGTTTATGCAGAGAGAGAACAATGGACCCTAGTCAGTTTCTGACACCAGTGATGGTGAAGTATCAATTTCTGGTAATAGAATGGACTATGGTTTATGAAAAGTCGTGTGGTTGGAAGTTGTATATTTTGCTTTACAAAGTATATAACAGTTTTATTTCCTTTAAACCATAATCAGATTTATTTTGGAAAGACTTAGTTATTTGAGTAATATGTGTGTAAGTTGTTTGAGTAATGTGCTTATAGATTCTGAATTTAGAAACATTGCAGAAGTTTGTGTGTGGTAACTCTTTGGAGCATAGCGCTCTTTAAGGACTCGGGGTAGTTAATATTTTTTAACTTCAGAGTTTAACTGTAGCACATTTTATAAATGATAGACATTAAGTTGGTGGATGAACTTGTTTGCTCTCTTGCATGAAACAATCCTCTAAGACTAGAATAGCTGACTTATTCATTTATTTTAACATTCATTGTTATCCATCGAGTACAGTTTTATACTGATTTACATACATCACTTATTAAACCCCCTGAACTTTAATCAGAAAAGATAGGTCCCATCCTGGAAGAACTCACAGTTCAGTTTGGGGGAGGGGGAGGACAGGTGTATCAATGAAAACTATAATACCCTGTGATAAATACTGTGAGAATGTAAACTCAGTGTGCTCTGGACAAATAGAAGAGATTCACGTAACCCAGTTGTTTAGCAGGGAGGAGGGAGAGGAAGAGCCAGGGGAGACGTATCAAAGAAGACCCTGAAGGCTAATAGAAATTAGGTTGGGAGTATGGGGTCAGGGAAGTACGTTCTCTGTAGCGGACTGAACACAAGAACATCTAAATAGCATTTTAAGTTTTTAGCCAGAAGAATAACTAACATTCCATATAGTGCTTATTATGCGCCAGTCACCATTCCAGGTATGTTCTGTGTATTAACTCCTTTCATTTTCATAACACCCTATTACATAGGTATTATAATTATCCCCATTTTACAGATGAGGAAACTGAGGCACAGAAAGATGCGATAACTTATCTAGGAAATAGCATGGCTAGGAAGTTGAAGAGCTGGAAATCAAACCCAGCCTATCTGATTTCAGAGTTGGGGCTTTTACTATGCAAGAGGGGAAACTATGGAGATATGCATTGGAGATAAACCCTTTTTAATTAACTTGTATTACTGAAACCAATATATTATTTTCGTAAAATGTGAAGCAATGGATCCTATCCATTTCTTTCTGCTTCTGGAGGAATCTTGGACTTCTTTGTCTGCTCCTTGCCTCCAAATTTGCCCCAGTTACCAGCCCTCTTAAACCTTAGCATGGTCCAAACTTTGTTTCGGTTCCCTTGCATACCACCCTTTCCTTTTTATCTCCAAGCTTCTTTGAACATAATATAAACTCATAAACTCCCTTCATCTGCTGTACTCCTTTAATTCCCTCCTCTACCCATTGAAATCTGGGTTCTAAAGAGGGATTCACGAGGACACTTGCTGGATTGTGCAGGACCAGCCTGTAGGGCTGTGCCTTCTATTTTTAATTTTGCTAATAGTGCTTGGAAGCCCAAAGTGTGTGAGTGGAGAAGGCAGTCAGATGGAATCCGCCAGGACTGGAACTTTGTTGGGACGTACAGCAGAAGGACAAGGAAGCAAGGGAGTGCAAAAAGATTGACAAGAAAGTCATTAATGGACCTTACAGTCTCCGTGGAATTGAGATGGAAGTAAAGAAAGGAGCAAATTAATGATCTCAGGGAACGTGGAGGGCAGGAGTTCTGCCTAACTTACTGGCTGAGTTGGAGAATAGTAGGTCTTTAGTGGGATTGAGGGAGTGACAGATCCAGGAGGAGTGGTTGCATTGAGAGAGTTTAAGGTGTTAGAGGAAGAAGAGTTCTGGATGGTGATGGGGTTCAAGACCTGGCCCTATGTGTGAGTGACTAAAGCAATAGTTATTTAGGTGGAGGATACTGATCCCCTGGGGTGTGGAGGCTGGCCTTGTGTGTGCAGTGAGCACTGTGGTGAGCCATGAAAGAGTGAATGCAGAATTTGGAAAAATGCTCTTTATTATCTCTGCCCCTTGTTAGCTGTTAGATGGTAGATACTCATTTTATTAATGGGGATGTGTTTACTTTTGTAATTGACATTTTATTTTTGTTTGCATAGAATAATGCAGAGGCTTCAGTGAGAAGGAACATTATTTTATGATCAGATTGTTGTATGTGTCTTCTTTTTGGTATATTTCCTAGCATAAATACTCCTGTTAGCAGGATTTTGACCTTATCTGTCATTCTGGGCAATCTGTTCTGGCATTTTCTTTCCAAAAATCAAAGAAGAGAAAAGGATATGAGATGACGATGTGGATGGACACTCGTCTTTAGTTCAGAGCGTTTGAATTATGCTGATAGTTTTGGGGATGTTCACCTGGGTTGGGTAGAAAGAAAGCAGTAATCACGGCTTGGGAAATAATGTTGTTTTCTTTTTGTTCTTGTTTGTAGGTTCTAATCAGAATTTGAATTATGGTGTTTAAATTTTAGTAAAAGTGGAAAATGATGCTTAATAGTACTTTTATTTTTGAGGATGTTGCCATAGGAACATCAGGGGGAAAAATGTAATCTTATGTTTGAGAAAATCAGTTTATTGTTAGCCTCCCCCCGAAAGGATACTACTTTGGGGCTAAACATGGATGTCCACAAGCAACAAAGGCAGTAGTACAGTGTGTGGGTTTTTGTGAGCTTGGGGCGTAACTACCTTTAGTGGACTCTGGAAGCCCCCCGCTTTTTATTCAAATCAACAGAGTGGATCAAACAGACTCTAAACAATGGTTTCCAGTAATCTCATAAACGGAGGGAATCTAAGTGCCTGGAATATATTACATACTTCAATTTTCTGGTGTACTAGAGCATTATTTTAAAAATATATCTTAATAACACCCTGTCTACTTTTATTGTAAGTTATTTTATTTCTCCAAATGTATTACCTTTCCTACTTACGTTTAGATTAGATTAAAAATGAATACACATACAGACTTTATTTTGCTAGGATTCTATAAAAATAAATTAATACGTTATTTTAGTAGTTTCAGAATTGTGTTCCTCAGGAGATCAGTAAAGATTTAACCAACAACAGTTTCAGATAATAGTGAGATTGATGTGTGTGTGTGTGCATGTGAGAGAGAGGTAAGGAGATCTCATGAACGGACTGTGAGGTTTTTAGCTTTAAAACTAATCTTGGGTTCATTTGTACCCCAGAAAATTAGAGCCAGTATTTATCAATATTTTCCTGAGTATGAATAGAAATAGAGTTTAGAGAGAGAGCTTTAATTCATGTTAGTGGGAAATTTTAATTTTGATTTTCTTTCATGGACTCTCCATAACAGGTGCTGGGAAAATAGCATTTTTCCATTAAAAGGTCCTACTTCTTAGAAATTCTCCTGGTTTGACAGCCTGAGCTCCTTGTTCTGACTATAGGGTGTTTCCTGCTTGACATACTAGGCTTTGCAAAATGGGGGAAGACACCGTACCCTTTTTGTCATCACTGAATATATGGTGTGACAGGCTTCATGATGTATAATGTAAAAGAATTTTCTGTATTTTGTCATTAAGAGGCAAGTATGAGAAAATAGATATGACATAAGATAATAATTAAACTTTTCCTATTTCTTCTTGATACATTGGTTCTTGAAGTCAAATGTATTTCTTTTCGAAGGGTTGGCAGTTTTCTCTGTGTTTCTAAATGTGTTTTCTTATCTTTTTATGTCATAACAAGATCCCTCTAGATGCTTCTGCAAATAAAGGCCATTCTATTTGCTGTTAGGATTATCTGAACAGACCTCTGGAGAGACTATATTTAGAACCAGCAGTTCGGGTCTCATGTGTTATGTCTTTGCAAACGAGGAGAAGTGCAGATGTTTGCAGATTCTTTGTAGACGATACCTACAGAACAGCAGTCCCCACCAGTTCCTCCCTGAAGGGCTGGAGGAGTTCAAGTGTGCTTTTCCAAAGTGCCATCAAAACTTAACTCCTGTATAGTTTTCCATGTGGAAGAAGCCCATGCAGGAATTGCTAATACGAAATCTTGTAGGGGGACCTAAGATCCCCAAATCTGTTTTCAATGTTAATTTTTTCTCACCATGAAGAACTAACACCATAATAAACTCCATTGTTGATCATTTGAGAGCACAAACCAGATAATTATCTGTATTCTCTATAATTGTGTAGATAAGTTACAGCTTTTATTAGATTGGGTTTTTTACTTTTTCTGCAAACTCCAAACGCAAAAATGTTCATAACTGAGCCACAAGTGGCCGAATGAATAGTATTTCTGGCCAATAGAAAAGGTTAAAGAAAATTCTTTCAAAGTGTAACTGCATTTGATAGTTTTCTTGCTCACAGCAGCGTCAAGTTAACATGGATGACTAGTTTATAGCTTTCAATCTGATGTGTGTTGACATTAGGGGAAAAAAAAAGAGCATGTATCCCTCTAGGATGGCATTTCTAATATTTCTTATGCCAAAGACTGCTGGCTGGCATTTTGCCAGGAGCTTTGGGTATTGACTGATTTATGTATATATTTAATTCAAATTTACATAACCTAATTGGGCCTTTGGGTTTTTAAAAAATGGCTTGTTTTACTGCAGTACAGTGTTCATTACAATGCATATTTTTAAGTGGACTGGCCCAAAGAGCCCGTTATGATGAGTTTGCTGATGGAATAAATCTGAAACTTGGACAAACTTGATCATCAAGGGACAAGTTCACTTATGAGGCCAAGAGTTTCTCTTCAAAAGGGAAGCCTACAGTACTTACTTTTAATGGTTTCAATTATGCTTTTATCTCTCATCAGCCCAAGAGTTTGTATTTGAGGGTCAGAGACAAAACTTTTAGCCTCTGAGAATTTACTAACTCTCTTGTACAACAAGGTGTCATTTTTTTCCCACTAACATGTTTCATCCTTTATTTTTCTAGTTTTTTTCCCCCAGAGTGAAACTTGGAATTATACTAAGTATTTTTTTTAAAGATTTTATTTATTTATTTGACAGAGAGAGAGGGAACACAAGCAGGGGGAGTGGGAGAGGAAGAAGCAGGCTCCCAGCAGAGGAGCCTGACGCGGGGCTCGATCCCATAACGCCGGGGTCACACCCTGAGCCGAAGGCAGACGCTTAACGACTGAGCCACCCAGGTGCCCCAGATTTTATTTATTTTAGAGAGAGAGAGTGAGCGTGTGGGTGCGAGTGTGAGCAGGGGGGTGCAAGTGTGAGCAGGGAGAAACAGAGTTAGAGGGGCAAGCCGACTGCACTGAGAGCAGAGCCAGATGCGGAGGTCAATCCCAGGACCCTTGGATCGTGACCTGAACTGAAATCAAGAGTCTGATGCTTAACCAGCTGAGCCACCCAGGCGCCCCTATATTAAGGACTCTTTATTTTAAAGAAAGAAATTTCCTTTTAGATTTTTTTTCTTTTTAACTTGGTGCTAGGTTGGTTTGTCTCAGTGTAGAAAAGAAAATATTGGCTGAAGGAAATTTTAATGTCTTTGCTTAATTATTTCATTTTTTCCTATTTGCTACCTGCTTTTATGATGCAACTAGAAAAAAAAAAGGCAGCTTTTTTTTTTTCAAGAGGAAAATTTGGATAATCTGCTTCAAACCAGGAAAATGCCTTAGTGTTCTTTTAAAAACATTTTATAAGATAAAAATATTAATCTAACTTAAAGTTTATAATGGAATGCAGAAAACACATTTGGTAGCCTCAGTTCTATTTAATGAGAATTCGAGCACCATTGCCAGTGTGCTCCAGTTGCAGTGTACTTGAGTCTCAGCTCCCCGAGGGCAGCCACCGTGCCTCTTGTTCCCCTTACTGACCTACCTCAACTAGTGTTTGGCCCTGAAGGTAGGCAGAACATAGTTATTAAATTGGATTTGACATAGGGGGTAATTCTGTTTTTTTTAAATATTGCCTAATTATGATTCATAGTAGAGCTGTGTTCCGCATGTGTCTTGATTCTTGCTGCATAGAAAGCTAATGCAGAAGACAGTATTGGTTTTATTCATTGTTAAAAAGCAGCAAGAACTCCTAATCATAGAGGACCTTGAAGCTAAAGTCAGAAACATTGGTCCTTGGCTTCATCAATTGAGCAAGCAGGATAATGTTCTGTTCTTGATTATCAGAGGGAAAGGTGGTTTGGGTAATTTCTTCATCTGTCTCTTTCCCCATCCTCCTCACCCAGTGTATAAAAATTTTTATTTAGTTGGAATGCCCAAAAATGGTATGCTATGGTAATTTTCTTCCATTGGGTGTGATTTTTGGTAACTGTAATTCACAGCAATGTGTAAGACTTACATTCTCTAACATTCCATAACATTTATTGTTTTCCTACTGTCAGGAACAATTTGAAGAACTGGATATATTTAATAGGAATGGTTTTCCTTAAGTAGATTATCATCTGTAAGGGGTTTTTGCCTGGAGAGACGGGGGCAGGTAATATTACCTGCCTTGAAGCTTTTTCACAGTATACATGCCTGGGCCCTAATTCTGGATTGGTATGTTTAGTGTGGTGTAGGTTTAGGCATCTATTTTTTAGAGCTTTTCAGATGATCCTAAGGCATGTTTGCTTTTGAGAACTATATTTACCTGCAAATAGATGAGTGCAGTAAATTGTTATAGGTGCTGCGAGAGAGACCTGTATTGGGACTAGCGAGGGAACAAAGAAAGCAGGTACCTCAGGAAAGGTTTCATAAAAGTAGAAACACCTTAGTTGAATCTTGTTCTCCTAGGTGTTTTAGAGTAGGGGGAACCCCTTGAATCCACAGAGTAGCCAGGCAAATTCCAGTCTGGAGAGCAATGTGAGCAAAAGGACTGGTAAGAAACAACTGATTAAATTTTGGAAATTGCAGTAATTGACACGATTAAACTATAACGTGAAGGTGTCAAAAATAAGATAGTTTTTATCCTGCCAGAAACAAGGAGACATTAAAAAGTATTAAAAAAAAAACAAAGTATAAAGAAGGAAGAATAAGATTAGACTTGAACTTTGGAAAGATACAGGTGACAGTATGGAGCATGGATTTGGGAGCAGTGGAGAATGGAGGTGGGGCGATGGGTTGGATACAGTCACAACAATTGGGCCAGAGTGATGGGAGAGGGGTCTACACCTTATAAGGAAAGGGGTTGTAAGCAGCCGGGGAGGAGGAGGATTGGAGGAAAGAAGCTAAGGAGGTGGAATCTTCGAGAATTTGTGACTGATTAGTTATAGGAGATGAAGGAAAGAAAGTGATTTCTCACTTACATGGAGAGTACGGATGATATGCCAGATATTAAGGGGAAGGTTTAAAGGGCTCATTGAGTTTTGGAAGAAGAGAATGGGGTGGGGGTAGATCTGATGGGGGAGAGAAATGGCAATGGGGTCTCAGTGGAGGGATTTACCTTGGGTAGGAGAAGGTGTAAAGAACATCTGTTTTGTGTGGAGGGTCTTACTCCTTCCCACTTTTAGTCCCTGCCTGATGGGTTGTGCCAACTCTGCTCTTGCATTTACGGTTGTGTCCCCCCCCAGCAAGTGATCAGTTCAGGTGGACCGTTTCTCAAGTGAAGCCAACCGCAGCTTCTGTTTTTGCTGGAGCAAAACGGGAGGAAGTATCCTTGCTGAACCTAAACCCAGGCTGATGAAAGGCAGGAGTGGCCGCAGTTAGCTGGCCACCCTGTGATGCCCAAGAATGAAGTCCAAACAAGAAGACAGACAAATTGGAGGGGGGTGAGGGGGAGGGAGGGAAGGAAGGACAGAGAGGGAGGGGGAGAAATCTTGAAGATACTGCTTGAGGGTCTACTTCTGGCTATTCCAGTTACTGGGCCACCCCCCCCCCTTTTTTAAACGTATCTATTTGTAGTAGGTTTCCTGTGCCTTGAAATTGACAGGATCCCTAACTGATAGAGAAGTGAAAATGATTTGTTGTTGTTGAGACAGGAAAATAAATAAATGGTGGAAATAAGATGAATTTTTAGCTGAAGAATTGGTGAGCATATGCACACCAAATAACTTTGAGTTCCTAAGTTGAAAACAACTGAAATTAAGTGACTTGTTAAAGGTCAAGCATCTGACAAGTAATAGCTGAGACTAGAATTCAGATCTTGGACTTCCAGCTCAATGATTTTTATACCATATTATCTCACTTAGGCTAACAGAAGAGTTAAAAAGATGATGGTCTTTTGATAAGCTGCCTGTGGATAAAGGGAGAGATGATTTTTTTTTTTTTTTCTCCCTTTTTGGTGATGGTATTTGAAAAACTCTTTGGGATATAGCAGTACAATGACTTTCCTGCTCTGAAGAGCCTCAGTGCCTGTCTATTGATATATTAGGGTCTAGGTACACTGGTTATAGCTACACAAATCTTTATTTTGAGGCAGTCATAATTTTGAGCTGCTTCAGGGAGAGAGATACTTATAAAGCAGTGAAATCCTGTTTGAATGTGGTAGTGCCTTTTCACTGTCTGGGTGTGCTTGCGGAAAATGTCTCCCTAGGACCTTTAATTTTGTTCCTAAATTTATAACAGAGCCCCTTCCTGATGCTTTCTATTGCTCAAGGTGCTTTTGGTGATAAGATTGTTATTAAGTTGGGTAGGTGAGCTGTAGACTGTGTCCTGCAGGGAGCCATTTATTGTTTTGTACGAGACTCGGTAGTGCTGAGGAATCATGTCTCATTTTGGGCATCAAATGGTCTCTCACTTTAAAATCTGACATTGGCACTACTTTTTCTTTGATTTAAACAGAAAAACCAGCAAATGCTCATATGAGCATGAGAAAGATAACTTAAAAACAACCTCTTTTGAGGCATTGGCTCTATTTTATTTGTTCTATGGAAAATAAAAGCGAGGACGAACACTACAGTAACATTGTATATACCTATGTCCAAATGATGAGAAGTAGATGGCAGTTTGGCCCAATGTCAGTTACTATATTTCTTTCCCCTAGAAAAATATCTTTCTTTTGGGCCCCCATATCGATTTTCAGTTGGAAGTATTAGAAATATATAGGGCTAAGAATATATATTGCAGCTTCGAATCTAAAGAAATTTGCTGAGAAATAAAATAAAAGCTTTATCAAACACTGTTTGAGGCAGAAGCGTATTGGAGGAAATGGAAACTATATAAATGCCTGGCTTTGTAGAAAATACTAAGGGATCCATTTGGATAAGACTTCAGCAACCAGTTGTAATAATGCCATCATTTATTGATCACTGTGCTTAACTGTGTTACCTTATTCAGTACACTGGAGTCTTAGGATGCAGATGGTGTTTTTAACCACCATTTTACAGAAGAGAAATCCTGAAATTTAGGTTAAATACCTTGCCCAAGTTTTCAAAGCACAGCTATAAATGTTAGAGCTGAGATTTGAACAGAGGCACGTTGATTCTCATGCCCCACTTTTAACCAGTGTGCTCTGCCGCCTCTAGTTGGAACTCCGGAAGTGACCACAGATAAAATTTACCTCATTTTTAAAAAAGATTTTATTTTATTTTTTGAGCGAGAGAGAGCGAGAGCACGAGAGGGGGAGGGTCAGAGGGAGAAGCAGACTCCCCAGTGAGCAAGGAGCCCAGTGCGGGGCTCCATCCTGGGACTCCAGGATCATGACCTGAGCCGAAGGCAGACACTTAACTGACCGAGCCACCCAGGCGCCCCAAAACTTTCCTCATTGTTTTGCTGTTTCTCCTGGCTTGGGTCCATCTCCATTTTTGGGGGCGGTGACTTAAGGGGACCAGAATCAGCAACTCCTCCCCCTCATATTCGCTTCGTATTTATTCCTTTTCTGAATGCGATCCTTAGGCATTTTTTGGCATCCTGGTTATTATCTGTCTCTAGCCTTTATTTCGTTCATAGCACTTACCATAAATTGCAAATCATTGTATAGTTGCATTTTCTTTGTTTAGTTTTTTTTTTTTTTTTTTTTTTGGTTTGGTTTGGTTTTTTCCTCACTAATAAGAATAGTCTGTATTTATTGAGCCTTTCCTAGTGGTCAGTTGTGTTCTATATATTTTACTTCTATTATTATTTCTAACAGCTCTTTCAGATAGATAACAGATAAGGAAACTAAAGCATGGGGAGTTTAAGAACTTGCCTAAATTTACACAGGCTTCAACATGGCTGTTGCTCTTAATTAGAGGCCGGCAAACCTTTTCTGTAAAGGGCCAGATGGTAAATATTTTAAGCTTTTGAGGCATTTCAAGAATATGATGTAGATACTTTTTTTTTGATGTAGATACTGTAATAATAGAAAAAACAAATTTCCATAAATTTCTAGTTACTGAGATTCAAAGTACAATAATTGAGTAAAAATTTTTGTGATATAGGTCAAATTTTTTTTAAGATTTTATTTATTTATTTTTCAGAGAGAGAGAGAGCACAAGCAGGGGGAGCAACAGGCAGAGGGCGAAGCAGGCTCCCCGCTTAGCAGGGAGCCCGATGTGGGACGCGATCCCAGGACCCTGGAATCGTGACCTGAGCTGGAGGCAGATGCTTAATCAACTGAGCTGCCCAGGCGTTCCTGATACAGGTCTATTAATGGGAATTATAGAATTATTTTGGGGGGGATAACATTTTCACTTAATTGGGGTTCAAAGTTAGTGTTCCCTGTTATCAAATCAATTGAAATATTCTTCTGTGAAAACTGTTCTTAGCCTGTGTACCATATAAAACAGGCAGCAGGCCAGATTTTGCCTGCAGTCCATAGTTTGCCAGCTCCTGTCCCTAACTGCTACCACAGCACTTAATTCACCAAGGCAGTGGTTCTCCGTCCAGGGTGGACATTATGCTTACCTGGGAGCCTTAAATCAGAATTTCTGCCAGTCATTAGTCTGGGCGCTACAAACATAGTACAAATCCCCGCTTTTATGGAATTAGCTGATGTTAAGTGCTAAGTAGAAAAATAAAGCAGAGAAGGGAATATAGGACAGGGTGTATTGGGAGGATTGAAATTTTAGGTAGGGTGGTTAGGGAGGGTCTCTGGGAAGCTTGAAGCCCCTGTGTACCTCTCCGCGGTAGCATCTTCCTTTCTCCAAACCTACAGGTAACCAGCATTCTTCATGCATGTGTATTATAACTCTAAACAATGGTTTTAAAACATAGGTATATATGATAACATACATTTTTGTGCAGCTTTTTACATGTGATATTGTTTGTCACATTTATTCATATTAATATGTATCGCTTTAGTCCACTTATGTATCTGTTACCTGTCACTCTGTAAGAACCCCCAGACTTACTGACTTCAAATAACAACCATTCATTCTTACTCAGGAGACCATGGGTCAGCTAGGTGACTTGCCCATCCTGGCTAGGCTTGCTCATGTATGTCTCTGGCCAGCTGCTGGCGTTGGCGCAGGTCTGGGTAGGTCAGGATGCTTTGATGCAGACTTCTTTCTGCTTTACGTATTTTATCCTGCAGAAGGTTAGCCCAGTGTTGTCCACCAGGCAGCTGAGCAGGGTTAGAGGAAAGCAAGAGGCAGTGTGCAAGGCCTGGAGGCTGAGGCTAGGAACTGGCACATTCTTTTATTAATGCACATTAATGCAGCACTTTCTGCTGTTTCCAATTCTTGGCGCTCAGAAGTGATGTGGCCGTGGATAACCTTGCGTGCATCTCCGTGGGTACATGTGCTGCAAGAGTTTCATTAAGGTGCGTGTGTGAAAGAGAGGGGGAGTATGCTAGGACTGTGGTTCTCACTGTGCCACATCTTTGCCAAGAAGTTTGCATCTTTGCCATTCCCAGTGGCTGTGAAATGGTATCTCATAGAGGGTTTAATTTTTATTTTCTTTATTAATGAGATAAGCACCTTTTCATATGCTTATTGGTCATTGTGTCTCTTCTGTGAATTGCTAGTTAATATATCTTACCCATTTTTAGCTGGATTGTTTTGTCTTTCATTGAGTTCTAGAAATTTTTTGGATTCCGATCCTTTGTTGGTTTTATGTGTTAGAACACCCTTTCTCAGTCAGTGGTTTGTCTTTGCATTTTTTTTTTTTTTTAAGATTTTAGTTATTTATTTTGCGGGGAGAGGGCAGTGCGCAGAGGGCGAGGGAGAGAGACAAGCAGACTCTGCACAGAGCTCAGAGCTAGAAGCGGGGCTCGATCCCATGACCCTGAGATCATGACCTGAGTAGAAAACAAGTCAGAAGCTTAACTGACTGCCACCCAGGTGCCCCTGTCTTTACATTTCTTAAACGGACTCTTGATGACCAAAAGTTTTTAATTTTAATACTGTTGGATTTTCAGGCTTTTCTTTCATGGTTTGTACTTTTTATGCCTTATTAAAGAAACATTTCTTTCCTTCTCCATGTTCAAATCTTATGTTTTCTTGAAGTTATAAAGTTTGTTTTTTCACATTTTGGTCATAAATCAACTTGGAATTTATTTTTGTGTATGGTGTGAGGTGAGGACATTTATATAGATTTACAGTTCTTCCAGTGTGATTTACTGAATTTTTTTCCCTTTCCTCTGCTTTTATGCAATGTCAGCTCTGTCCTACATTGAGTTTCTATGTGTACATAGGTTCTGCATTTCCTTTACTGTGAATTTCATATGTAGTGTCAGGGAGGAAGACCTTCCTCTGGGTCCTTCCAGCTGGACTTACAATCAAATTGACATGAGACAGATTAACAGGAGAAAATCAAGTTTAATAGATGTACGTACGGGGAAGCCACAGACCTGAAATTCTGAAGACAGTGAGGCAACAGGAAGCTTCTAGAAGCTAAGGAAAAAGGGAGGGGCCTGAGCACACAAAGGGGGGAAAACACAGTAGCATAAAAGTGAATGGATATGTTTGGAAAAACAAGATTGTTCTGTTATGCAGATGAGTTCCTCGGGTAAAGGGAGGCCTCTGTTAATACTTCTCTTCCTATTGCAGGCCCTCCTTTCCAGTGTAAATCTAGGCAGTTATGGAGAAGGCTGGGTTTTTATTACTTTTAACTCAAAATAATCTTTATGCCAAAGGGGCACATTTTGGGGCAGCCTACTGTGGGCACGGACACAATAGAAATGCCTAGTTTTCACTTTTGAAGCGGATACTCTTTGTTTACTACAGTAATCCCCCCTCATCTGCGGTTTTGCTTTCCGTGGTTTCAGTTACCCACGGTCAGCCCTGGTCCAGAAGCCGGTGATCCCGCCTTCTGACCCTCGTCAGAAGGTCAGTAGTAGTAGCGTAATGCTCCGTCACAGTGCCTACGTCCTTGCCCTCACTTCAGCTCATCACATAGGCGTTTTATCATCTCGCATCATCACAGAAGGTGAGTATAGTACAATAAGATATTTTGAGACAGTACATTCATAGAACTTTTATTTCAGTATATTGGTATAATTGTTCGATTTTATTATTAGTTACTGTTAATCTGTTCCCGTGCCTCATTTTTAAATTACACTTTATCATAGTTATGTATGTATGTATGTATGTAAAGAAAAAAACATAGTATATATACGGATTCTGTCCTATTCGAGGTTCCAGGCATCCCGTGGAGGTGGTGGAACGTACCCACCATGGGGCGGGGGGACTGTTATAATGTAGTATTGCCTGAGTAGTCCTGACTGAGTTCGTGAGTTAGCGTCCTTAATTCCTTTGGATAATAATAATAGGTGGGTCTTTTGGTTGCTTACTGTGTGCTAGATTACTATACTTAGTGCTTTAATGCATTAGTTCATTTGGTCTCATAACCATACTATGAGTTAGCTGTTGTTGTTCCCATGTTAGAGATGAATAAACTGCGACACAGGGGACCTGGTTAGCTGGGATTATGAACCCAGGCTAGCTGGCCCAAGGGTCTCAACTTTAAACCTCTCTGCTCTCTCTCATTTGAATGAGTTTAAAAGTGACTCTTCTAATCTGAAACATTTGAACTGTGACTTCAGGTCAATTATGCTCCATCTAAAATTTGTCCAATTACTGATGTTTAAGGAGGTAATTATTAGAATGAGTCAGGCTGGGGCCATAAAGATTTTTTGTAGTTAGTTTTTAAAATTTAATTTATTTGTCTTCCTAAAATGGTCGTCTTTGAGATTTCCCTCTTTCCCTTCACATTGCATGTGAGGAAAATATAAAAAATGATTTCTTTGTGTTTTGGAAAATGTTGTGTTTTCAAATTTCTGAATTTCACATCTGAGTGCTAGTAGAGGACTTCTGAGTGAAGTGAATGGGGCCAGTGAGCATGTACATTTATAGGTCAGAGACCTGGTGCTCTGCATGGGTTTTTACTGTTTTTTAAACCAAGATACAGGGAGGATATGACCACTGGAGCAACCCGAGGGAACACATTGTTTTGGATAATCTTGCCTCTCCTTGCCCTTCTAGCCATGTGTCTCAGAAACATTCTTCATGGAGGCTAGCCAGTTGTGGTCGCTCCATTCTAGACTTCCATGGTACTTACCTGTCTCTACCAGCTCTTTTGAAATTCATACTTTAGAATTTAATTGTTTGATAGCATTTTTATTATTTTTCTAATTGCTGTGGAAATTGTCTTATCTTCCTAACAATATTGTAATAAGCTTCTTAGGACAGGAGTGGTATTTTATAGTTATTTGTAATCATCTACACTGTCTCTCAGCATAGTAGCTAACTACAGTGCAGGTGTTTAATAATTGTGTGTGTGTGTGTGTGTGTGTGTGTGTGTGTGTGTGTGTTTAGACAGAGGGAGTGGGGGAGAGCCAGAGGGAGAGGGAGAGAGAGAATCCCAAGCAGGCTCCATGCCCAGTGTGGAGCCCGACATGGAGCTTGATCTCATAGCCCTGAGATCATGATGACCTGAGCTGAAATCAAGAGTTGGATGCTTAACTGACTGAGCCACCCAGGCGCCCCTTTCTTTTAATGTGGCTCAGTGAATAAGACCTGAGTGAGAAAGGGCAAATTTATATTCAACTTAAAATTTTCGGGTTTTATTCAACAAAGATATTTAAATACACACTTTGTTCAAAAAATTGCAAGAAACAAAAGATGAATGGGAAACAGTTCCTGCCCTCCAAAGGAATAGGCTCTTAGAACAGTTTACAAATTGCAAATACAGTTGTTAATTTTGTGTACATAGTACCCATCTTTCTTTCACAAGAGGATAGAGCTAGAAATCATTTATGATTTAAGCGGGAAGATCAACCATACAAGGAAAAGTCATTCAACGTAAGAACGTAGTAAGTTACAAAGCCCTGGGGCTCTGGGTGTCTGTAGAAGGAGGAGAAGTCATTTTGTACTTGACGGGGGCTGGAGAGAGTGAGGGTGGCCGTAGCAGGTGAGCTGGGTCCTGAAATAGGAAGGTAGGATTTTGACAGGTGGGTTGGGAGTGGAGGGTAGAATTGCGTTTCAGAAAGATGGGACAATGTGAACCAAGGTCTGGTAGGGGCAAAAAAAGCTGGCTGTGTTGGGGCAAAAGTAGTTCAATTTGGCTGGAATATAGGGGAGTAAAAGCAACTAAGTTGGGGCCAGTTTGTATAGGGTCTTAAATATCAGGCCAAGGTGTTTGGACTTAATTCAGTAGACAGTGGGGAGCCACTAAAGTTTTTTGAGTAATATGATATGAGCCATGCTTTTGGAAGATTAATCTGGTTGCATTATAAGTAATGAATGAACGGGAAAATGAAAGTATTTTCCATTGTTGGTCTCTTTTTGTTCTCTCTATAAAATATAATTAAAACAAACATAAGCTTAATTTAGTCATTAAATAATAATGCTAAGAATCTTCACTAATTAATATGTAAGAAAAAATATATATTTATGTTCTTATATTCAGTGGCCTTTTAAAAGTAGTTGAGGCCCTATCCACCTGTTGGATTCTAATTAAAATTTTTTTTTTATGACTGGCAGTTCTTTGGGGGCTTCCCCACTGTCAGAAGTAGTTGCTACATTTGTTTTAACTTTTCAGTAAGTTTAAATCCTTGAGGGGGGTAGCGTCACACGGACTCTGTGGCCGATGGCTTTAGCAGGGAGGTTGCTTTGGAATTTGGCAGGGACCATGCCCCTGTTTTCATGAGCACGAGTTACTTTACCGCAGATTTCTCTGGTTTTGTTCGGTTTGCCACCAACAGTCACCGCGCTGTGCTTTGCTTTGTACACATAAGCGCATCTCTTGCCTTAGATAGAATTCAGTTTCATCTCGAGCATAAACACCTTCAGTTTTAAGACGAGCTGTGTGTTCCCTCTTGTTCTGGAGACCCCACTTATCACCAGCAAAAATGGCCTTGGGTGATAGCCCTTCAGACATATTTGTCGTTTTAGAAGCTTGTTCCCAGCAGGCCCCACAGGCTCTAAGAGGCAGAAGGAGCAGAAGTACTTGTTGCATTTGGATTCTGATTAAATTTTTGCATTCACGTTCTTCTTCAGTTAGTTATACACCACAGAGAGCTTAATCTTCCCAATACACTGTTCTGCTTGTAGCCTTGTAAAGCTCAAAAAGCCTCAACACCCCTTCATTTGGCCACTGAATAAAGTCTGAACTTAATAACCCAACAATCAAGGCCCTCCCTCATTTCTGTCTCCCACTCCCTGACCGCGTCAGAAAAACTGTTCTGAAAACTTTTGTGATTTCCTGTTTCTTTGTCTCATTTACTCTATTTTCTGTTACTTTCTTAGAGTCCTAAGATTAAAAAGGGGGAAAAGCATGTTGAGGCCCTAGGAACGTAAGTACTGGATTATATCTGGCAGAGCTGGGATGAAAGTTCTATCATTTGTTCAAAAATTATTTTCTGTACTTGCTGGTATGAGGTGGTGTGTCACACCTTGAGTCTGTGATGGTAAGAGGAACAGAAGTGGTCTCTGCTCTTGGTAGCCCACAGTCTTGAGAGGTAAACATTAACAATTAAGTATAATTAAACCAATGTTATAATTACTAACCAGGGTGGGCCCTATCAAGGAAAAGTCCTTTGGGGTACTTGGAGAGAATATAGTGGGGGAAGGGGGTGAAGCGAATTCAGAGTGACATGTTGGGGAAGGTCTCTTCAAGGAAGGGAATTTTCTAAGCTGTGAATTGTGAGCCGCTCCAGCGATCACGCAAGCAAGGCCAAGAGTGAGAAGGGCATTTTAGGCTGAGAGAAGAGTACGCAGGAAGCCCCGCCCCATGGAAAAGAATTTGGGGTAGTTAGAGAACCTGAAAGATCAGTGTGGCCAGAATGTATTTTGATTAATGGGAAGTAAGATGAGGCCAGGGAGTTAGGCAGAGACCAGATCTTACAGAACTGTTTAGGCCATATTAAGGATTTTTCATTTTATATCAAGTGCAGTGGGAAGAAAGTGGCAGTTGAAGGGCTTTTGAGTTGAAGAATGGCACAGCCCCACTTGTGTTTTTAAAAATATTAATTTGCAATTAATAATACATCCCAAATCCAACTATTTCTTATCTTCACTACCCCACTCTGGTCTAAATCGCATATAAATTAACTGGTCTCTGCTTCCACCCTTGTAGTCCTACAGCCTACTCTTGACATAGTCGCCAGTGTTTTCCTTTAAAATATTGGAGCACGATTCTCCTCTACTCCAAATCTTCTAGTGGTTTCCCATTTTATGCAGAGTAAAGGGCAGAGACATCCTCCCACCTCAGGGCCTTTGTACTTGCTCTTCTGTTTGCCTAGGATGCTTTCCCCCATATCCACATGGTTCACTTCCTAACCTCCTTCTGGGCTTCATACAACTGGTGACTCTATCCCTGGCCACTATATGTAACACCAGACCCCACCCCCGCCCATCCTTCCCTACCTTCTCTTTCTTCAAAACACTTACTGGCCTCTCACATATTTTACATTAGAATTTAAGTTTCTAGGTAAAGGATTTTGTAAGAAAATTTTGTGCACCAATGTATTCTCAGTGCACAGAGTGCCTGACATATGGCAGACATTCAGTAAATATTAGTTGAATGAATGAATGAATGAATGAATGAATGAATGGAGAATGGATTGGAAGTCTAGAGTAAAAGCTGAGTAGAAGCTGAGGGAACAGTTAAAGGTTCTTTGGTTGAGAGATGATGTTGGTTGAGATGAAGGTTGTGAACGATGCAGAGACGTGATGGAGTCAAGATACATGTTGGAGGTAGAATCAACAGGATAGTTCACAGTTCCTAGTTCACTTAACAAATTTAGTATTCTTTCCATTAAACCACATGAAACATAATTGTTAGCTAGTAATATGTTAGTAACCAGGTGAATCTTTTCCTTTTTTTTAAAGTCTGTGTCTCCTGGTGCTGTCACATTCACCAGTGACTGCAGAATGTGGTGTGAAGGTTAATAAGAATTTGATAAATATTTCAAGTGCTTAACATATTTGTATTCTTTTTTTTTTTTAAGATTTTATTTATTTATTCAACAGAGATAGAGACAGCCAGCAAGAGAGGGAACACAAGCAGGGGGAGTGGGAGAGGAAGAAGCAGGCTCATAGCGGAGGAGCCTGATGTGGGGCTCGATCCCATAACTCCGGGATCACGCCCTGAGCCGAAGGCAGATGCTCAACCGCTGTGCCACCCAGGCGCCCCTGTATTCTTTTAAAATTGAACGTGTGAGACCATGCATACAGAAGTAAAATTAGCATGCCATAGTTGTTTTAGTTAGCTGGGGGTAGTGCTTCTCAAATGGGGGTGATTTTGTCCTCCAGGGAGCATTTAACAATGTGTGGAGACATTTTTGGTCGACATAACTTGTAGGGTGGTGCTGATGGCACTGGTTATCGGAGGCCAGGTCTTGCTAAACACCCCACAGCGCACATATTAGCCCTCCTCCCCCAACAGAATGATCTGGTCCAGTATGGCCAAGGTGGAGAAACCCTGTCTCAGGGATTAAAACTTCACTTTATGTCAGTGCCAGACCTACAGTTCTTCTGTTACATCCACAGGCTGATGCAACTTCTTGTCCATGCAAGGTGTAATTAGAATGGTTGTTCTTAACTTTTAAACAAATATACTATCACTGACACACATGCTCGTGTACTTAAATCCAGTTGAAAGCGACATCTTCAAAATAGTTCCCTTGAAAAGGTAATACGTTTGTTTATGTGATCCTATCTTTTTTACAGTTGCTTTGGAGACCTATAGGAAATTCTCTAATCTCCTTATTGGTACCACATTCCCTTCTAAGGGTGGATTTGGAAATACCCAGTGCTTTTTCGGAACATACTTTGATGAGTAATGAGCTTGTGTAGTAATTTTATTGTAAGATGAAATAGAGATAGGACTATAAAGAAATAATTGGTTCTCAAAGTAGTTTATTTTTATTTATTTGTTTGAGAGAGAGAGAGAGCACGAGTGGGGTGAGGGGCAGAGGAAGAAGCAGACTCCCTGCTGAGCAGGGAGCCCAACGATGCAGGTCAGGAGCCCAACACAGGGCTCAAGCCCTGTACTCTGGGATCATGACCTGAGCCAAAGGCAGATGCTTAACTGACTGAGCCACCCAGACGCCCCTAAAGATAGTTTAAAAGTAATGTTCTTCTACCAGAATATTTTCATCAGTAAATATTGAAATAAATGTATATATCCTCAATTTGAAGAAGAGTAGTTATGTGTGAAAGTTCTAAAATGATTTAAAACCAAAGCTGTGTTTATCAGAATGTCAAATACTAAAAAGATGGTTGTCATGGGAAACAGACAGACATTCTCACATAGTATTAGGAAGACAACTTGGCAAAACTTTTGGACAGCAATTAGGTCATACTATTAAATTTTAAAATGTTTGTACCCTTTCACTTAGGAATTCTACCTTCTGGCCATTAATTTATAGAAACATTTAGATCAGGAAGCAAAGGAGCACATATATAGTGCTATTTCTTAAAACTTTGCCTCTAAAGTAGAAAAAATAGAAACAGCCCAAACATACAGTAACAGCACCTTGGTCATTAATCCTTAGTATGTCCTTCCATTGGATTACTACTATACACTACCAAACAATTTTGATATGTGGACTGACATGAAAGGAGGTACAAAATTATTAAATTGGGGCAGAGGTGTGTAAAAACACCAATTCCAAACTAGTATGTGTGGCATACAACACAAAATTATATATGTAAGACATACATAGAAGAAAAACCTGGAAGAAGAAATACCAGATCTAACAATGGGAGTAGGATAGCTTCCAGTATTTCAGACTTAATTGATTGTTGTATAATGAATGTAGTGTTTTACGATCAGAAAAAAATAACTCTGTTTTTTTTTTGAAGATTTTATTTATTTATTTATTTGTGAGAGAGAGCGAGAGCGTATGCACAAGCAAGGGGAACATCAGGCAGAGGAGAAGCAGGCTCCCTGATGAGCAGGGAGCCCGATGTGGGACTCGATCCCAGGACCCTGGGATCATGACCTGAGCTGAAGACGGACGCTTAACTGACTGAGCCACCCAGGTGTCCCATAAATCTATTTTTTAGGATTTTATTTATTTACTTATATGAGAGAGAGTGAGGGGAGGATTAGAGGGAGAAGGATAAGCAGACTCCATGCTGAGCTCGGAGCCCTATGTGGGGCTGTCTCTCAACCCCAAGACCATAACCTGAGCTGAAACCAAGAGTTAGGTGCCCAACTGACTGGGCCACCGTGGCACCCCAAAATAAATCAATTTTAAAGGCATGATCTTTTATTTTATTGCTTTTAAGTAACCTTTTATATTAATACATAACATAGCTAAGGATCTTTGAGTCCTGTATTTATATTCATGAATACCAAAAATTGGCCAACAGTTCCTAGGGCTTTGTTTTCCATCTGAAGTTATTCACTGGTTTTTAAAATTTTTTTTAGTTGTTGACTTTAAACTGAAAGTGTCAGGGGTGCCTGCCTTCAGCTTGGGTCATGATCCTGGGCCCCTGGAATGGAGCCCTGGGTCGGGCTCCCTGCGCAGTGGGGAGCCTGCTTCTTCCTCTCCCTGCTTGTGTTCTCTCTCTGTCTCCGGGGGAAAAAAAAAAAAGGTGGAATGGTCAAAGATTACTGTGACTGTTTTATTTTTTTTAAGAAGTCTTAGGTTTTGAAATGTTGTAGGATGCTTCTCTGGATTTATCCTGCAGGTGGTGCTGGTGGTTTTGCCGTGTTCTTTGGGACTGTTACCACGCAAGTAAAATTCCCCTAAACTGGAAAATTATTTAATTACTGGTTCTGCTTGTAGAATGCTATCTTTCTTGTAATTGTTGAAATTTTATTACTGTTATTTCAAGAACTGTGGTGTAGGAGAAAAAAATTGTAACCGGTTCTAAGGACATAATTCGTTTTGTTCCTTATTTATCTAGGTTATTTCTTGTTAAACAATCTCTGGGAGAATTAAATTTATTTCAACCCTGAATGATATTCTCTAACTCCTTTAAAGTTCCAAAACTTCATCAAAACTGGCAAGAGAACTAATTTTTTCAAATGAATTCCTTTTGAAGTCCCCCCTTTCCCTTCTCTTTGTGTGTTCAACTCCCCCGCTCTTCTCCCTCTCTTTCTCTCAGTCTGTCAAGTTCAAGAGCGGCTCACATGCCGTGAATTAGGTGAAACACAAAAGGGGGAAAGGAGACCCTTTTGAAGAACAAAGGCCTCCCATTAGGCTGCCCTGTTCTTTTTTGGCCAAACGTGCCCCCTACATGGTTTCTATTGTTGTCCACATGCCCTGCACATAAGGTAAATACAGTAGATCCTCATTACCTCCCGTTTTCCTCCTCTTCCTCCTATGCCACACACACCCAGTGAAGCTTTCGGGCTTTGATGTCTTCAGGCATTCTTATACAGTTGCTTTATCTCCTTTAAAAAACTACAGGGGGAGAAATGGAAGTGGAGAGCAATGCACACCAAGTAAAACCCCACACGGCGAGAAAATTAGCTGATAGGGAAGCTGCAACCCAAGAATCCAGGGCAGGTGGAGGGAACCAAAGATTTTACTGCTATTATCCTTCTACTCTGTGCCTTTTAATATCCTGTATTTTTAAGATAATAACTTTGATTTATACTCCCTATAGATTGGTGAGTTAGTTTCTGCTTTCTTTGTCTATATAACAAAACACCCAAATGGGAATGAATTTAATTGCTGAGAACAGTTCTTGTAATAATGAGAAACTCTTGCTAATCTGCTCGGACTTCTTATTGGATGTTTGCTCTTTGGTGTCATGCAGATGGCTTCACTGTGGGTTTGTTGTCTTAACAGTACTTTTCATTGGGATGGAAACTGAGAAATAATGATTTTTAAAAAGCTTTAAATAGGAAATAACAAAAGGGATAACCTATGTAGAAGAAACTTAAAATTTCAGAGAAAATTATCGAGGTTTCATGTTCTACCTACTTGAAATTTAGCGTGCTTATGGTCAGGTTGTTTTAATGTTGCTGGCAAAGGTCAGTTGCTTTTGCAAAGAAGTGTATGATGCTAGATATTTGCCTACTGTTAATCATTGAGAAAAACATTATCAGGTTAGCAAGTCTTTAGGAATGGCCTTAATTCACTGCAAAGATGAAGTATCTGATGGTTAGAGTTTTAGACTATGGTTTGATTTATTTTTATTCTTTCAAAGAAATTGGATAGTAAATGCTGTGTGGTAGGGTTTAGGGGCTGTCAAAAAGAGATGGAAGAGGGAGAGTGAAGATGGGGAAAGAAAGAATAGTATTTTCCTTTTTTTGTATTTTTAAATTAAAATTTGCAATATAGTGAAGAGCAAGGTTAGAACTTCTGACAATGTGTTTCATCTGATGTTGAACCAATGGTGGGCAACTTGTGACAACATACACTAAGGGTCTTGTCTTTTTAGGGTTATAGAAGTCATTCAGTGGAGTAAAAAGAACATTAAAGAAATAATTCCTTTGTAGGAGCGGTAGTACCATTTTATTTTGAAAATTTAATGAAGAAATTTTTAATATTTCTTTCCCCACATTTAAATAAAAATACACAGTACAATTAACCCCCCCTTTTTTTTTGTTCTATGGATTTCTTTTAAAATACTAAACCCTAGCTAGTGCACTTGAAATTAAAAAAAAAAAAACACACAAAGAACAATAATTAAACGTGTTAACTACTTGAGGAAATGTTGTGACCTTTAATGGACCCTGGACGTTGCTTTTCAGGAACTGTATCCCTTGGTTTCTTGTTTTGGAGGGTACAGTAGTTTGCAAGGAATCCTTTGGTTTATATACTTGACAGCCGAATAAAAGGCAAAAGGGCTTCTTGCTTTGTACTGTGCAGGAAATTACCATTTCTGTTGTCTGTGCAGGACGTTCTAAAGATGCAGCCAGGGAGGCTCAGAGGGGAGAGAGAGAGAGACTTGCAGTTCTAATCTTTTCTTGCTTTTGCCTCTGGTCATAGGATGGATTGTTTTTCTGCTTTTGTTCCTTGGGGTGGCATCTGTCTTCAGGAGAAATCACTTCACAGTCCAACACAGATTGCTGAACTGTGGCATTTTTGCTGTTACTGTTAGGCTGAATTGACTGGGAACCGTTTTAATATAGGTGCATTTAAACACTTGCTCCTTATGAATGGGGAGAGATGGAGAGCGAAATCTCATTCTTCATTGAATGCTCCATCTCCTGCCCATCACCTTTCAAGAACACAATTCTGCCCTAGCACATGGCTTTTCACTAACGCCCGAATATTTATGCTAATCTGAAAGATCCCCGGCATCGGGGACTATACACTTACCCACTTTCCGCAGAGAGAGACACTTAGGAAATTGATGATTTCTTGACACTTTCCAGTTTACGATTGTACCTTTCCAAGTTAGTACTGATTTTAACTTATTCCAAATAATTATACTTTGGTGTATACTTCTAGTGTTTCACTTATTTAAGTAATTTCACATTTTAGGACTTTGTGGCTTTAAATTTAAAGAAATGCAAGTTTTTAACATAGTATGGAACACTGCCCTAATAATGCTGTTACTATAACAATAATAATAGTAATAAGAAAAATAACAAAGTAAATAATCTAAGAAATAGAAAAGAATACTTAACCAGGAACATGGAGACAGAACATTTTAAAGTAGTAGATCACCTCTTTTCTTGAGATGCTATTTGAACAGTTACTGGCAAGATTTTAAACATCAAATGTATTTGTGACTAAATACCTTCCCAAGAATGCAGCCTAACTGCCACAACCTCACTGGGGTCTCAACGTATAGAACCAGACTTAAATGATGGCTGGAAGAGACAGGGCATAATACGATTGGCCAAATCTATATTTATTGAAAGATAGAGCATGAAAAGATTTGGAGCTTTACAGTAGTTCCAGGAAGTAGGATTTATAAAAAACTGCGATGAGTGACTTCTTTTTTTTTCCCCCCGTGACCTGGGTAGATTTTGATTTAAAAACGTCCAAGGGACCGGCAAGCTGTACCCTGGGGAAGGGAATGTCCAAGGAGGGAAGACAGCTGATGAAATAGAACTTTAGAAAGATACTGTGGAAGGCTTGGAACTGGGAACTGAGAAAAGAAATTAAAGAACTATTATAGACATTTGTCAATTTTTATTTCTGCAAATATTGATAATAACACAGGGATGGCAAAAAATGGTCCTCTGGCTAAGAATGAGTTTTACATTTTTTTTTTACATTTTTAAGTGGAAAAAAATAAAAACCATAATATTTTATGACCCATGAGAATTATATGAAATGGACATTTCTAGATCCATAAATAAAGTTTCCCTGGGACACAACCACACCCATACGTTTAGCAGCATCTGTGTAGTATGTGTGTCTGCGCCACTTGGGCCACAATGACACGGGTGAGGAATTGCGAAGAGACTGGGATAAAGACTCAAGTGTTTGCTTCCTGGCCCTTTCCAGAACAGGTTCGCTATAATAAAGGATTGCCTGCAGAATGTTAGAGTGAGCAGTGTAGACTTTTTGCTAAGGTCAGGTATGTTTGCCATTTGTGTTTGTTTTCTACGTTCTTGTATATATTCATCAAGAATCAATGTTTTTTTTAGTGAGTTGTTTCATTAAGTCTGCAGAATGCCAGAATAGTAAACACAACGCTTGGCCGGTGGGTGGGGGGCTTGATAACACTCTTTATTTGGGGGGGTGGTGTTCTTACTCAGGTTCGTTAAGTATATTCTGTACTCATTAAGATTTCAGAAGATGAAGCCATATTGAGAACTCAGTCTAAACTTCTGAAGGCTGCTGAGAGTTCGTTGCTCTCTCTTCTTTGGAGCATGGGAAATTCCATTGTTTGAACACCAGGAGAGCTATTTACTGCTGTTACAAAATAAAAATCAGCCAAGGACATTTGAAGATCTAATTAGCTCTATTAAAGGATTCATGAATCAGATAGCATCCCATGTAGCAAGTAGAGGGGAACTCTCAGGAGTTGTACAAAAATGGAAGGTTTTTATGGGAAGGAGGATGGGGCAAGAAAATTATTAACAAAAGAATTGTTCCAGGCAAGGTCACTTTTCCTTAGGGGAAAGAGCAGGTTGTCTTATCACGTAGACTACATCATTTTCCTTTGGGGGATGGAGAGAGGACCCTTGGAGATTACCTCAGCAGCGCTGATCAGAAAATTCCCGACTGTATGAGTACATTTCTGGGGGAGGTTGAAACTGCAATCAGATTAGGTTTTGAGCCTCGACTTGGTGACTTGGCCTAACTGATGCCATTTTGGGCCTGTTGTTTTTCACACTGCAGTTTGTGAAAGTTTGAGATTGTAGATTCCATACACAAATGTTGCCCCATTCGAGCCAGCTACGTTTTTTGAAATGGGCAGTGAATCTTTCTTGAAAGCATTAGGCCTTCCAAAATTTGTAAATTGGGCATTTTAAAATGTATTTAAAGAATTGCACTGTAGACTTGTTCATTAAAACAGTTGATTTTTCAGGGTGCCTGGCGGGCTCAGTCTGTAGAGCTGGCGACTCTTGAACTCAGGGCCCTGAGTTCAAGTCCAGTGTTGGGGGTAGAGTTTACTTGAAATAAAATTAAATTAACTTTTAAAAATAATAAAATTAAAAATAAAGCATTGATTTTCCTTTCTCTTGTCCTCTGGACCGGTAGCTTCTGTGCTTCCCCCTGTTATACCTGCTAGGAGGGTGGCCCTTGTTGGGAAGTAAGTGGGAGCTCTCCTGGGCTTCTATAGGAAAAGCTAGGATGACCTGTATTATGATCTACTGATTTGCCTGGGTAGAGGGAGTAGTGCAGACAAGAATTTGAACTTGTAGTGCATTTTCTCTGATTATTCTGCCTTCCTCCTTCCTATCAGCTTTCACATGCTTAGTAAAATAAAATTAGGGATTTTGAAATTCACAGTGAAGTAAATTACTGGGTTTAACAAAATTATAAAAGTCATAGTTAAAAAGAAGTTATTTAATTTTCTTGTATTTCTTGTCTTAAGTAATTGAGCCTGGACCATGAGGACATTGTTTATGACTAATCTCTATAAAAAAACAAAACAAAGGTAATAATTGTAAATCAAACTCCTGATTTATTCTGAATGACCACCAGCTGCAAATTACGTGACTTTCCCCCCAACTAGGTTTTCTTTTCCTAATCATATCTAAACAATGGTAAGGTTGATACTTTCTTTTTTACTTCTTTTGGTTCACGTTTATTACTCTATGCAGGATTTTTAAAAATACTTTGTATATGTTATTGCACATCTTTTTCCTCTTTTTTTAGAGCTGTAATCTCTAGCAGGTAATGTTTTGCAGTTAATCCATTGCTTCTGTCTCCTAGTCATCCCCCCAGCCTCTTTTAGGTAAAGTTTAAGGAATTTTATAATAATGTACCTGGATAGAGAATGAAGCTGTCAAAAATCCATATGGCTGTAGAACTAATAATAGTCTCAGTTTGATTTTTTTTTTTTTTTTTTTTTTAGATTTTATTTATTTGATAGAGAGCACAAGCAGGGGGAGCTGCAGAGGGACAGGGAGAAGCAGGCTCCCCACTGAGCAGGGAGCCTGACATGGGGCTCAGCATGGGGCTTGATCCCAGGACCCCAGGTTCATGACCTGAGCTGAAGGCAGACGCTTAACAGACTGAGCCACCCAGGCTCCCCAGTTTGATTATTTTAGATAATTCCTTTCCCTAATTTTTTTCCTTGTCCTTCTAGCTCTGAGTATTGCCTGAAATAATACCTTTTCTGGTAAATTTGTGTAGGAAATGTGGCAATATTGAAGAGGCAGATTTGATTTTAAGTAAGTTACCTATTCATGTTATTTTATTGGCCTTGCTTTTTCAAGAGTTTGCCATATGTATTTGGTGCTATACTCTGCCTTAGAAAACTTTAATATTTACTCACTTCCCTGAGTTTTAACATAGTTAATACATATGGTAATTAGGATTACCTCTCTATAGACTCAACTGTGCCATCAAAAAGATCGTGGAGTTCAAATAGTTTTGTTCTTATTTGTTAATAAGTTCAGTTGTGTGTATAAACCCAGAATTTTGGTAAAGTCACTTTTTTTTTTAACAAATCCAGTTTTTGTAAGAAAATCTTGTCACTTTTCATTAATGCCAACATCTCCATCTAAGAATACTGGCACTCCTCCCACTTTCCTTTGCAGTCCTTTTTTGTTTTCAGCCTTTTTTCTTGTCTTTTTGAAGATACTCATATGGAACATGCTGTTTTTAGCCCTTAGATTTGCTGCTGCTGAATTCCAGGGTTAAATTAACTTTAGTCAAATGAATGTAATAATTATAGATGGTTGGAAGCACTGTGATGAGACCAATAGTGTTTTCTTTCTTTCTTTCTTTCTTTCTTTCTTTCTTTCTTTCTTTCTTTCTTTCTTTCTTTCTTTCTTTCTTTCTATTTTTTTTCTTTTGGAAGTACCTATACATATCACAGCAGGGAAGTAAGGTCTGTAGCAGTAAGGAGCATTATCAATTAGCCTAACAGAGGAATTACAGTATTTTTGTAAGGAGTACAGAGGGAGGGTTTAATTTTTATTGTATTTTGTTATTCTTGCAGTGATTGTCTTGGTTGTTTGTGTTTTTGTTCCCCTGCAGATTATTAGGAGTTTCATTTTACTGTTTAATAACTTCCCTTGATATGTCTGTGATAAAGAAACAGGACTGATTAAACCACACAAGAAATCTAGTCTCATTATTTAATAGCTTCATTTCCTTTTTAATTAATTTTTCTCCTGAACCATTTCTTTTTCTTGTAGGGCCTTGATCATCTTCAGTTCAAGATAATCCACATGTCAAAATGATACATTTTGGGGAGGCTCATTCTGAACCCCTTCACTTGTGTTGAGTGAGGAAAAGGTGGTAATTAGTTGGAATTGTGATTGGAAACATAGGCTAAGAATTCTGACTTGGTGGGCGCCTGGGTAGCGCAGTCGTTAAAGCGTCTGCCTTCGGCTCAGGGCGTGATCCCGGCGTACCGGGATCGAGTCCCACATCGGGCTCCTCTGCTAGGAGCCTGCTTCTTCCTCTCCCACTCCCCCTGCTGTGTTCCCTCTCTCGCTGGCTGTCTCTCTGTCACATAAATAAATAAAATCTTTAAAAAAAAAAAAAAGAATTCTGACTTGGTAAAATGATTTGTATTTAAATATATAGTACAAATTTGTGATGTAAGAAGTAAAACTTCCTCTGTTGGTCTTGTGAAAATGAAAGTGGACATGATAGGTAGCAAAGATGTTTGACATTTGAGCTTGATTTTTGTTTGTTTTGTTTTTGAGATTTTATAGCTGGTCAGTTCATTCGGAGAATGTGGAAAAATAACCCTGAACACTTCCCATTAGTGAACATGTTGTTAGGTTCTCAACAAAACAATTTCTGCAGTCATTTATTCTGTGCTGGTATCAGCCAAAAGCACTTAAAGGTATTGTTGGGGAGGAAGAATTTCTTCTGCCCTTCAAGGTCCTTGTAGCTGGACTAAGAATCAAGTTGACATGAGACAGATTAATAGGAGAAAATAAAATTTAATAGCGTGTATATGGGAAATGCGCATGGATGTGAAATTCCAAAGACAACGAGGCTTATTTGAGCTAGGGAGAGGAGTAGGGCCTGAGGGCACAAAAGGGAGAAAATGCGTTAATAGGAAGGCGAGGAGATGTTTAGAACACAAAGGTGTTGCCCTATTGCTCAGATTGCAAAGAGGAATCTTTGTCAATAGCCTTCATGCTGGTAAAACAGACAGTTGAGGGGCAGGTATAGAGCTTTTCCTGAATATGCTGGGTTTGGATTGCTTTTAACTCAAAATAATGTTTATGCCAAAGTACACCAGCTCGGGCAGCCTGCCCTTGGCCTCCACAGTATGCATAGTACTATGATAGTCACCTTTACGAAGATAGTTGACGTTAGGTCTTTGCATGACCCTTTCTTTTTTTTTTTTTTTTTTTAAGGGGAGTACCAAAGTGTGTTACAAGCCAATTTTGCTTTTCTTTGAAATTATTTTAATTTAGGCTTTTGTTAGCGTTTGACTTTCCTTCCCTTTTCATTGAGATGGTTTCCTTTGCATGTTCTTTTCAGTCTTAACCTTTATTTTTCAGCCCCAGCTAAGCATAAAAAGGACGATCTTTATTCTAGCCCGTTCCCTGAAATTAATTGTGCTAAATTACCAGCTTCTTAGATATCAAGCAGTCCTCATGCTAAAGGCATTTATTAAGTGTCCATATGTGCTTGCTGGTATGCTAAGTGTTATAGTAATAAAGTAGAAACTCTTGGGACTCACGTCTATTAAGTGCTTTTAAAGTGCCAGGTAACACTAATGCAAATCATATTATCAAAGGCATTCATATAAATAGTGTCCCTCTGCCCCCATCCCACCAAGCTAAGTGCCTTAAATGCCTTAAGATTGCATCCCCATAGGAGGAGGGTGGAGTGTTTAGTTTTCGTTTGGGTCTGGTTTAGATGAAGAAATGTAAGTTATACAGTTCTCCAGAGGTCCATTTATAGGCCAGTCTTACTTAAAATGTACATAAAATATTTGGGAATACTCTCCCAGTAGCGAAATGCCTAAGACTGTGATTGTCTGAATAAGGAATAGTGGCAAAAGAGCTATGGTGCGCAAGTTTAAAATAATGTGTTTGGGGAAAATAATTCTAGTTACACGTGTAGGATTATGGTTCTCAAGCTATTGCTCGGGGAGAGAATTGAAAAGTTATTGTTTATTATTACTGCAAATAGCAGATTGATGTACTGTGACCAAAAGACTAGCTCTGGATTCCAAAAGAAAGGTTATTGGAAACACAGAAAACATGTTTCTACTCTTACACACCAGAATGATCTCTGTATGTTATACATAGATTTGGACACATTGCTTCAGCAGAGAAAGAAGTTCCAGAAGAGGGATGATTAAGGACCAGAAAGACAAAATAATTGCAACACTTCGATCTGGATTATTATAAAAATTTTGTATGTTTAGACATCATTCAAGCAGTTATTTATTGAGGAACAACTGTGTTCTAGGCCTTGTGCTGGGCTCACAGAAATGTTCTTTGTCGCCTTTGTCAAACAGGATACTACTGGTCTGTGCGAACTGTGTCTCGCTAATTGTTTTTCTTCTGTTATGGGAAAACAAAGAAACACAACACAAATAAAACCTCGAGATTGTATATGATCACAGGTTATAAAATCTTGGATAGGTGGAATAAAGAGATGCAGAGTTTTGTTTTTTGTTTTGGTTTTTATCAACATTTGGGACGAAGGGTAGAGTAGGGTTTGAGAAATGGGGTTCTAGAGCCAGACTATCTGCATTTGAGCCTTGGGCTCCCTACCTCTGTGTGTCTTGGCTGCTTCATCTATAAACTGGGCTGTTCTGAGGATAATGTATGCAAAGTGTTGAGAACTGTTACTGAACCGCAGTAAGGGCTCAGTAAATGGTAGCTATTAATCTGAAGAACACTAGAACTTCTTAAGGATTTGGAGAACTAGATATTGGACAAATGAAAAGTAAAGAGCACCCCCACAATTAATCAGCATTTCCTTAAACAAATTTACTGGCAAGCTAAAGATCAGATCCAGTGGAGAATGCCTTCCAGTAGAATGTAAATATTCATGTTTTTAGAATCCTGGGATGTAATTATGGTGCTTGAGATTTATTAAAAGGGGGTTTAAGGGTTGTTTGAATAACAAAAGATTGGCCTCCTGAATGTGGAAGAGCATTCCAGGAGTCAGGATTAGTTTAAGAGGAGAGTTCAGAGCTGGAAAGGGAAGCACAGAAGAGAGGATGTTCAATCAGTTTGGATGGGTCTAGATTAGTGTTCTCAAACGTGCCCACGTTTGTCTCTCAGGAGACGCTGGACTGTCTGGAGACTTGTTTTATTGCATTGCCCCGAGCTGGGGGAGAAGGGCGCCCCTGGCATCTAGTGCTTAGAGGCATGGGGTGCAGCTAAACATCCCACCATGCACACGAGTTTCCCATAGCAAAGATTTCCCATAATGTCAGTAGTGCTGAGGTTAAGAAACAATTTGGTCTAGCACAAAGTGTAATAAAGGCCACCTGGTAATAGAAACCTGCATTTATAATCTTGTCTTCTCCCCTTCGTCCGTAAACCAAATATGAACACAGATGTGGCTCAGGTTAATCTAATTCACCATGATGCATACAAACACCTCCTTAAACTGACCACCTACTGTCAATGTTACCTTTTTTTTTTCAATAGATCGCTTTATTCCCAATGGAAGAAAATAACAATAAATTTAGATTAAGTATATCAGGGATCTAATCCCAGGTTTTCCATTAATTTCCCATGTGACATCAAGAAAATTATCTTGCTTTTCTGAGCACACCCCCCCCCCCCGGCCCGGTTTTTTTCACCTATAAAATGAGTGTAATAATAGTTACATCCAGAGTTGATACAGGGATTCAGTGAGTCAAGGGCAGAAACTCTAATGGAAACAGATTGGCCACAGTGGTGGGGGATCCCTGGAAGAGGCCTCACAAGACGGGTTTTGTTAGCATAGTTTATATGCCAAAGTTCAAGGTTTAGTCTCCAGCCTGACAGGTTCAGAACCCCGTTTATCAGTACATGTCTTTAGATAGGACTCATAAACCACGCTCAAAAATGCCAGTTCGTAGGTTCAAATTGTTTTCATTGCTTGGATCTTCCTTAATCTTCCTGACCTCTAAATGTTCGAATGCCCAGGGCTCACAATCAAACCTTTCCTCTCTCCTTCCTACTCTCCTTCCCTGGGTACATTCCTGGCCACAAATACTATCTGCAATTTAACTCTCAAGTTTATTATCCTGCTCTGTCTTCTCCTTTGATTTCAACTTTTTGGTTTGTTTTTTGTTTATTTTTTAACAGCTAGTAACTAATGTTACAAAATTTCTATAATGCCAGATGCCTGGCTAAGTGTTCTGCATACTTTTTTTTTTTTAATTACAGTATAGTTAATGTACAGTGTTATCTTAGTTTCAGGTGTACAATATAGTAATTGAACAATTTTATACATTATTCAGTGCTTATCACAAAAGTGTACTATTCCCCCCCATTTTTCCCCCCCCCCCCCCCCCCCACATCCCCTCTGGTAGCCACCAGTTTGCTGTCTATATTTAAGAGTCTGGGTTTTTTTTTTGTTTTTGTTTTTGTCTTTTTTTTTTTAAGTTAGCCAACATACAGTACATCACTAGTTTCAGATGTAGAGTTCAGTAATTCACCAGTTGCATATTGTTTGTCTTTTCTTCTTTTTTAATTTGTTTTATTTCTTATTCCACATGTGAGTGAAATTATATAGTATTTGTCTTTCTCTCACTGCCTTATTTCATTTAGCATTATACCCTCTAGATCCATCCGTGTTGTCGAGAACGGCAAGATTTCATTCTTTTTTATGGCTGAGTAATATTCCTCTGCATGTATGTGTATCACATCTGTATCCATTCATCTATGGATGGACACTTGGGCTGCTTCCATAATTTGGCTATTGTAAATAATGATGCAGTAAACATAGGGCTGTTGTTTATTCCAGACCTGTAAATTCAGCTGTTCACTAAACCTCTGCCATAGGCACATCGACTTAAACGTATTCAAACTCCTTTTTTTCCCCTTCACTCCCACATTTTCCCTTCCTTTGCTCGTTTTCCTCTGTAGCACCACCAGACCTACCACTAGTCAGGGCTCCAGCTTGAAACTGGCCATCTCATCTCCTTTACTTCTTAACTATTAGAATAGTACCAAACCTTCCTTCTTGCTACTGTTCATACCTGTTTCTTACCCAATCTCTTGGCTGCTACCTTAGTTCTAGCTTCCACTCTTGCCTTGGGTTCATGTGTTGGTTCAGTTTTCAGATTTAGCCCCTATAACCTGGATTCATACAGCTACCAAGTAAACTATCAAAAAATGGGCTTTTAAAATTATTGTTATATTAATCTTGCTCAAAACCCACACAGCTTTAAGGACAAAATGTAAACTTTAAGTTGAGCTGAAAGTTGAGTTCGAGGAACTTGATATTGTCCTTGCTCACCCTTCTACCCTCACCTCCTGGCACCTCCTCACCCTTCACTCTGACCGTCTCACAGATTTGCCATTTCTTGGACCTGTTGTGCCTGTCACACCTCTTTCCCTTCCTGTGTTTGACATTTTCTTTTTCCCTTTAATTTTAGTTGGAGTGTAGTCGAAAACGTTCTGCTTTTTCTGTACTTCTCTACCCCAGTACTTTTTGTTTCACTTGTTCTACTTCTTAAGGAAGCCTGCTCCGGCTTTGTTCTCAGGTTCAGATGCTGCGTCTCTTCTCTGTCCCTGTAGCATCCTAGCGGAGGAACTGAATGCAGGGTTTGCTCCAGAGGCCGACTGTCCAGGTTCAAAACAGCCCTGCTCTTTGCTGAGTAGGTCTTCTTGGGCAATTTACTAAATATCTGTATCGTTCAGCTTTCTCGTGTACAATGGGAGTGATAATAGAAGTTACCTTATAGGCTTGTTCTTGTGAGAGTAAATTAGTTCATGTCAAACACGTGGAATAATGTGCCTGGCACACTGAGCACTAATGTGTCTGTCATCTTTTTTTTTTTTTTTTTTTTAAAGATTTTATTTATTTATTCGACAGAGGTAGAGACAGCCAGCGAGAGAGGGAACACAAGCAGGGGGAGTGTGAGAGGAAGAAGCAGGCTCATAGCGGAGGAGCCTGATGTGGGGCTCGATCCCAGAACGCCGGGATCACGCCCTGAGCCGAAGGCAGACGCTTAACCGCTGTGCCACCCAGGCGCCCCTAATGTGTCTGTCATCTTATGCATACCTCATTTGTAGCAGATTTTACTGGTTGAATCACTAGTTTACATGTTCCCTTTTCCGCTGCATTGTGAGCTTTTTTGAGAGAAAGGACTAAATTGTACTCAACTTAAATTTTATTAAAAAACACTTATTGGGCATCCACTAAGTCAGGGATAGTTGGCGAAGTCCAAACTGGCCTATTTTTATAAGGCCCTTGAGGTATAAGAATGGTTTTTACGTTTTAAAAGGGCTATTTAAAGAAAAAGAAAAAAAAAACAGGTAAAAGTATATAAACAGATCATGGGCCCACAAAGCCTAAAATATTTACTACCCTCTGATATATTTATTCACAGAAAACATTTGCTGATGTCTGAGCTGCATGCCAGAAATAGTGATGCTTACATGGGATGGTTGGATAGATAGATATGTGAGTAGGTTATAAAGATCAGAATTGTGGGTATTTGTGAGAAGAAATGGCAGTAATACTGTGAAAATATGAAAGTCAATAGAGAGGGGCACCTGGGTGGCTCAGTTGGTTAAGTGTACAACTACTGATTTCGGCTCAGGTCATGATCTCAGGGTGGTGAGATTGAGCCCCGCGTTGGACTCTGCGCTGGGCTTGGAACCTGCTTAAGATTCTCTCTCTCTCACCCTCTGCCCCTGCCTCCCCTCCCCCAAAAAAGGAAAGTCTGGAGAGTCCAAAATAGTTGCTTTCTCATTTGGTAACATGGGATTAGACGGTCTGTTCTTTGTGTGTAGGGACATTTTCAGGTCCTGCATTTTTCTCTTGAGTTTGAAGAGTTGGGTGCAGGAGTGCTGTTTGGAGGCCCAGGTGTCAACATGTGGTGGAAGACAAGAATCTCTAGCCCTGTGAGTTGTGAGGGTGAAAAGTGACAGGTAGTCTGTGTTTTCTGTGAGGCATTCCCGAGCATCCGTGCTAGTGGACAGATAGTAAATACTGACTCTGAGCGTACCTGGCTTCATATACTTTGCTTGTGTACATTTGTAGAAATAGAGCAGGCTGAGTAATAGGAAATTTAAACCAGACTCTTCGATGTTTATTCTCACCATTCTTAGGGACTTTGGCCAAAACAGTTTACCCTCTATCTTATTTTCTGTTTATGGCATTGAAACAATTTCTTGTCCTTTTTATTTCCTTAATGATTCAACTTTCTATTGCTCTAAATAGTGTATGTCTTAAAGCTAGTGTCCAATTACAATAGATATTGATTTTAAGCTTAATTGATTTTTTTAAGTTAATTGGCAACCATTTGCATATTTCTAATCTGAAAGTACCAAAATGTATTTCACAGATTGGTCCGTTGCTTCAGATCACCGAGGTAGTTAGTAGTATGGTGAGAGGTGGAAGCCCAGTGCTTTGGCTCGCACACTTCTCGCGCTCTGGTAGACCGTACTGCTTCTCCTCCTGCTCTGACTTCAGGGATCTTGTTTGTTCGGTGGAACTAAGATCAGTGCATTTTAATATATGTAGTTCTTGCCTCCGTATTCTGATTCGGAGGAAAAACCCTGCTCTAGAACACTGCTTTGTAGAAAAGACTTTATGTCAATATTAGGTTACATTTTCTCTTAAAAGGGATTTTTTTTTTAACAAAAAATGGGGAATAACTTGATGTTTAAACTTGATGTTTAATCTTTATTGTTAAGCTACACAGTTTTCCTCCATGCTACCATGAGCTTTAATACTTTACAGTGGTAGACTCTGCTTTAATATTTTTCTTAGACTTTTTCTTTTAGAATTCTGTTAATGCCTTTCGTAATAAATACTTGTTGAATTGAACCTGCTGCTGACTAGATGAATTGTTTTGCTTTGCTGAAACACAAATTCCGTTGCAAGTATAAAAGAATAACTTGTGGCTCTTTGCTATCTATACTGGGTTCATTCCTGTCTATGACATTTTCAATGTATTTTTTCTTATTTATTTAGATGTGGAAATTAAATGATACTCTAAATCAGTTGTCAGCTGTGATGTTAGTATAAGAGCAGTAAGCTTGAAATTGAAAGATCCAGGCTTGTGCCTTGACTCTGGCACTTTTGGATAACATCTGTATTAGGACATCTGCGTAGATCTCCTCATCTGTAAAAGGAAGAAGAGAGTAAGGCTTCGTAGAGTTTTATTAGGATTAAATGGGATCTCCTGTAAACCTACCTAGCACAGGATCTGGTACATGAACAGTGGATAATAAATATTTACCAAATTAAAGAAAAACAAATAGTGCTTCAGGCATATCTGAAGACTATTTCACGAGCGGTTTTATAGAAATCACAAAACCTTAGAATTAGAGGGGCTATCGGAGTTCAAGCCCAGCCTCCCTTATAAGAACTAATTCCTTTTCTAGTACCCTTAGCAAGTGTTAATTTCTCAGCTGCTAAGTTTCTTCTTCAGGCAGGACACTGTTGGTCGATTTTGAGGAAGCTGCAGATTTGAAGAAGGCACAGACATTCTTCTCAAGGAGATTGTTCAGGGCAGGCTTCACTGAAGACCTGGCCGTGGAGCTAGCTCTCGAAAGATGGGTCGAATGCACATATGTAGACGGGTTTCTGACTACAGGAATGGGTGGAACAAAGGAAAGGATAGAGGGCAGCCACAGAAAATCAGAATCTGAGTAATTCCCTTCAATAGGAGATTAGGGGAAGGTGAAAGGATAGTGAAATGAAAGGTTGGAAAAGATTATGGCCAGATAGTAGACTCCTCGATGCATTGCTCCAGTTTGATCTCCTCACACCCATCAGATGCAATCCAGAGAACATTTTAACTGGAAGGGATATACTCAGATTGATTCGTTTTTAAATAAGTGTTCTGATTTTTAAATAGTTCTTCCTTAATATTACCTTGAAATATGTTCCCTTTTTGTTAACTTTCATCTCTCTATTCTAGTTCATTCTGTGTAGCCTTATAGAATCAATACCTTTCTCATCCCTCAGATCAGATCAGACACCTGTCAGCTTTACCTCTAAAACACATATAGAGTCTGTCCCTTTTGCTACCATCTCAGCTTAAGACACCATCATCTCTTTTCTAGCTTACTGTCATACATGGCCCAGAATCAACCAGGAAGTTTCCATTTCTGCTGTCCTGTTTAGAGCATTCATCAAAACCTTTGTAGTCCTTCCTTCTCAAAAAACTGCAGAAAGCATGTCACTGCCCTTGGTCCTTATCTCCAAAGTTATCGTGAAGCTTAAGAAACACTCTGCTAATTCTTATTTTCTTGTAGCCAAAGCAGAAACTGCTGAGCTAGTGTCATTGTTCATGTGTTCCTGAACACTCGGAATGTCTGCTGAAATCAGGGCAGGGAGGAGATGGTCAACCGTGTGACGAGGTGGGGTAAAGGAAGAGCTATGACAGAGGGTGCTCTGGGCTGTGGGAACACAGAGGAGCAGACAAAACTCATAGCTCGCTTGTAAAGATTGAAATTGCATGTTTTAAACAATTAAAACTCTGAGAGACTTCTGGCACTATAGTAGATTGATTATTCTGAAGTATTCTGCAAAATTCCTACAAATGCCTGTGATATATCCCTTTAATGTTTTCTTGCAAGATTAAGGATATAGGGGATCTCCCCGGGGCCAGTGGAGAGAGAGTATGATCATCTAGTAGATGCCTAAGCCACGTTCCAGAGCCTTCTGGTTTAATGCCTGAAGACTAGACTTTTCAGGGTGGTGAAATGGAGCAGAGATCCCTTCATGAAGTTGTAACTCTTGAATACCTATACCTATAGCAAAAGGATAAGCTAGGAAAAAGTCCACCCACTGGCAAAGTATAACGATGAAGTCTTTAACTTTAGATCTAGGGAGATGTCCTCCTGAGAATTCATACCAGGGCTCTTTTTATTTTATTATTATTTTTTTAAATATTTTATTTATTTATTCGACAGAGATAGAGACAGCCAGCGAGAGAGGGAACACAAGCAGGGGGAGTGGGAGAGGAAGAAGCAGGCTCCTAGCAGAGGAGCCTGATGTGGGGCTCGATCCCAGAACGCCGGGATCACGCCCTGAGCCAAAGGCAGACGCTTAACCTCTGTGCCACCCAGGCGCCCCCCCAGGGCTCTTTTTAAAATACAGATTCCCAGTTTGAATTTGTGCCACCAGTGTGGTCTGGGAAACTCAGGAATAAGAAATAAAAGTGATCTTGGGGTAGAGACAAATATATGTCTTTTTGAAGGAACGTACTTTCAACCCAGGCTTCTTATACTCCTCCTCCAGAGACTGTATCCCCAAATTATAGAACCTAGGAAGGAACAAGCCCAACATCAGAGTTGCAACAAAACAACCAACAATAGAGGTAGACTCTCCCCATCTCCAAGGACCTCAGATTATTGGAATTAATCAGATTTATTATCATTCAAATTAACTGACAAATGTTTTAATAATTAAAGAGGGGATTGAAAACATGGGCAAGAAAAAAAGTAAAAATGACAAAGCAGATTTGGCAAAGAAACAATTTCTAGAAAGAAAAAAGATAATCATTGAAATTTAGAAACTCAGTGGACAAGTTAATAATGGAGTACAAACTTTCTGAAGAGTGAATTAATGATAGGACTCAAGGGATTAACCAGATGTAGTACTAGCAGTTACCGATGAAAGACAGGAGTGGGAAGGTAAGAGATCTGGGAGATGGGATGAGAAGGTTTAAAATGAATCTAATTTTGGAGTTCAGAGAGAACAGAAGTAGTTCTCAGCTATTACCAATTCAAATACTACATACTGGCTGAAAATTCTCTAGAATTGATGAAAGGCATGAATTCTCAGCTTTAAGAAGCACAATGATACCCTAAGCAGGATAGATAAAAATTCTGTCCCTAGATATATTACAGTGAAACTGCAGAAATCAAATATAAAGAGAGTATCTTTAATAGGGGACAGGAAGAATAGATCATTGCTCATAAAAGAGCCATATTTCACAGTACTCAATAGCAGCAATGGAACCCTGAAGACAATGAAATTATAAAATGCTGAGAGAAAATAACTATCAACCTTAAAATTTTTACCCAGCTAAACTTTTATTCGAGAATAAAGATGAATTGACGTTTTTGAACAAATAAAAACTGAATTCACTCCCATCATACCTTCACTAAAGGAACTTTTAAGTGATGTACTTAAAGAGGGAAATTGAATTCAGATGGAAAGACCAAGATTCAAGAGGGAATGGTAAGCAAAGATACTGATAACTTAGGTAAATCTGTAAACTCTACACACCCATTTTAAGACCTTGGTACATAGTAAATGCTTGATTGACAGGTAATTGGTCCATCGATTTTCCTTTTTCCTCTATGGCAAAGAGAGAAATTGACTTCTTAATTCAGAGTTTTTCAAGAGAAGCTGGAATTCCTACAGGACTCTCAGCATGATTCGTCTTATTTTACAAAGTTAGGAGGCACATTTAGTCTCTTGGATATGATTTGGGATGGCTGAATTTCTTGAAAGATTTCTATCTATTGATTGGTTGCAGAGCATATTTTAATTTAGGTATCAACTGACTTTACCCCCTGTTTACCAAGATCCTAAATGTCACTCTTGATTTATATTTGAATCTGGAATTTCTACTCAAAATGTTCTCAGATTTCATATCCATTATTTAGAAGACAGTTCTAAATTTATTGTTTCTGAGAACCCATGCTAATCTAGGGGAAACATTACACATAATAAATAAAATAGAACTTGATACTCTTCAACTGGCCAAAGACATCACAACCAGAAACTACTCTTTCTCTGTTAGGTTGTGACTTTAAAAAAGTATTTGCTAGACAGAATTTTTGTTAACTGTTGAAATTCAGATATGCTATCAGTAGTAGTTACAGTAGGATTTTGTTAGGAGGGCCCAAATCAATAGATGAGTTCTCTCAGCACAAATTTTTATGTATTTTTGAAGTAGTTTCTTTTAAGGAGTTTTGTGGACTTACGTTGTTATCCTTGATTAGACTTTCTAGGCACCATTCATTTATTTAACAAATATTTTTGAGCACCTGTCAGGTTCTCTTCTGCACTACGGTTGCTGTAGTGAACAAGATTAGTGAGGTTCCAGTGCTCAGGAAGCTTGCCTTCTACTGGGCCAAGTAAATGAGTTTTAAAATTATCAAAAGAACATAAAGACATGAAAATAGGGTGACATGGTAGTAACTTGGGGGGAGGGGCATGTTTTTTAGGTTGACCGGTCAGGAAAGGCCTCTTTGAGGAGATGACAATCAGAGCCTGGAATAGTGGGAAGTAGCCACCTGAGCAGAAGCATCCGAGGCTGAAGGAACAGAAATTGCGAAGGCTGTGAGGCCCAGAGGAGCTTGGTGTATTGTTTCCTTGGTATTGTAAGTGCTGAGAGAGCATATTAATGTGATGGTTTAAAATGATCTTACATTGTATAGAAAATTGATTTTGATTTTATAACGGTAGGAAAGTCACACTAGATTGCCGTAACTTAAATTCACGTCTTCTACTGACACAAGTGTTGTTGCTGTCATTTTTACTCTGTTCTGTTTTCCGCCAGTGAACTCAGGAACATCTGGTTGGAGATGTTTGATTTATTTGCTGGCACGTGGTCTGTTCTCATTTGGGCAGTTTTTCATGACCCCCCTGTAATATAAAAACGTTAAAATATTTGCTAAACTTAGTTGAATTATAAATCGAGTTTTTTACATAGGGAGACAAGAGAGAATGACAAATGATCATAGTGTCTTACACATGGAAGAAACTTTAAAGGCAGTATCCAAGGCCTCAGATTATGCTATAGAATTTAAGCGTTTAGTCTGTTTCCTTTACAATAAACTTCATTTCATAAATATCTAATTACTTAGTTATTCTACATAAATAAGAAACCCTTAAAATCACAGGACAACTACATTTTTTCTTTTATGTTGAAATATGCATATATTTGTACCCTTTTGTCAAAAAGTACAAACTTTTTGTAGCTATTATTCTAATTATAGAGTTAATTATGTCTGTTCCAGCTCTTCAGTCTGCCAGACTAAAGCTTTCCAAGGTCAGATTCATGCGTAATTTCTGGTCCCGTGGAGCAAAGTACAGGGCCTTACTTATTCTCTTAAAATTATGTGAGTGCCTGAATGAACGAATGAATGAATGTATGAACATTTATTATGAAGTTCATCTTTGGAGAATAATTACCATTAATCAGTATACTTAAAAAGATAGACATTGATCACTTTTCAAAAAGTGCCTTTGTAATATTGTTGGAAAATTTAAGCATTTCTGATGGGGAGGTGGCCAGTGTGAAGAGCACTCATATGGACTAAGAATCAGAAAATGGGTCTGAATTTAAGCTGTGCCATCACTCACAGAGTGTTCTGGAATAAATCATGCAGCCTTGCACATAATTTCTTTGTTTGTACAGTGAAGGGATTAGATTGATTGTTACTAACATTTCTCTCTGCTCTGAAACCCTATGATTTTTATCCTTTGCTATTTGCAAAAGCCAGGAGAGATAAAGGTTGCCTTTTATGTTAGATTTGATTCTAAATCTAATGATACAGGGCAGTGGTGCTTCAACTGTTTTTGTTAAATGGTAAGGAAACGCTCAAAAAGGTTCAGTGGTAGTAAGACTACACACTGTGCTATGTTATGATGAACTGCCACTTTTATTTTCTTTAATGGCCTGTACTCTTCATCTGCCTACCTAATTTTTCTCTTAGTATTGAGCTTATTTTAGTACAAACAAGTAGTGTGTTTGTAAGAAGGGGCCCAGCCAGTATGGTAAAATGTCTAGATAGTTAAAAAAAAAAAAAAAAAAAAAAGATATCTAGATAGTTGATGGTTTCTAAGTACGTACAGTACAGTACATTTTTTTAAGATTTTATTTTCTCAGGGTGGGAGGAGGTGCTAGGTACTTCTGTCTTTCAAATTAAGCATAACATTCTCTTTTATAGCATGTCAGCGTATTGTTGAGGAAGTTTTCTAAAGTGAAAATAAAATGTTTAGTAGCATATTCAAGTTTAAAATAGAGAATTTCTTTTTAAGATTTTATTTTTAAGTAATCTCTATAGCCCAGCATGGGGTTCGAACACACAACCCCGATATCAGTAGTCACATGCTCTACCGACTGAGCCAGCCAGGCGCCCCAGAATAGAGAATTTAATAGCCTCATTTGTCTCCCAAATAGCAGCGTGAGATAGTAGAAGATTATTTGAGTGACGTTGCTGTAGGTGCTTGGGTTTCTTCCTCTGTGGTGGGCAAAATGAAGCCTGGCTGCCCTGGAGAATTGCCCCTGGATCCGGCATTCCTGTCACACTGTCGTGACTTGTTTTCTTTCCAAGTCATGTTAAAAAATGCACTCACAAATATTTGTGTTACCTTAATTATCTCTTCTCGGTGCTTCTAAACTGGGGAGGAGGAGCTAGTGAGACTTCTTACGGGTAGATTATGCTTTTTTCTATCTTTTTAGTCTCTTTTGTAACAATTTATTATATGAGGAGGAATGACAGTATGGACTGAACGGTAATTCAAGACAGGTTCTTGATCTAATTTAGCTAAGATGTTCCCTATTTATTGATCTTTTTTCTAATAATTGTTAACCATTCCTCATTGTTTGGAACGTTTATCTTGACTTTCCAGTTTCAAAGTTATTGGCAATGCTGGCTTTACTGTCTGGAGGGAGCGCTGAATAAAGAGGGTTATAGAATCATCCGCCATTACGTTAATGGCATTAGGATTTTCATCTAGGGGTGAAGAAATTCCTGCCATCATTTTTGTGGAGTATGAACATTACTTCAGGGGCCAAAATTGTAATAAAATGTTGTTTTAACGGCGTTCTGTGGAACGAGTTGGCGTGGTCATAACCAGTGTAATGTGAATGGGTTGTAGAAGGTCTTTCTCTCTAGCCACTTATTTTCTTTTTTCCTTTTTTCTTTCTTTCTTTCTTTCCTTCCTTCCTTCTTCCTTTCTTTCTTTCTTTCTTTCTTTCTTTCTCTCTTTCTTTTTTAAAGATTTTATTTATTTATTTGACAGAGAGAGTGAACACAAGTAGGGGGAGCAGCAGGCAGAGGGAGAGGGAGAAGCAGGCTCCCCATCAAGCAGGGAGCCTGATGTGGGACTCGATCCTAGGATCCTAAGGTCATGACCTGAGCCAAAGGCAGATGCTTACCGACTGCACCACCCAGGCGCCCATAGCCGCTTTTTTTCTATTAAAAGTGAGAATAACTGTCCCAGAAAGGTCCAGGAGCTCTGTCCTTGATTTCATTGGCTAGAATGGAGTAATGCTCTGGGTTAGGGTCTGTTCCTAAACAAGTCAGTAGCTACGGGGGTGGGATTGATCATTCAGATCTTTCCCTTGAGCTGGTGTCGTTTGCCAAACAGCATTGCCTTTATCCAAATGGGGCAACTTGGAATGGCAACCAGCATGTACTGTTGGTGTAGTCCAAAGTGAAACCTCAAAATGAGTGAAATTAGCAACCCCTGTGAAAAACAGTATAGAGGTTCCTCAAAAAATTAAAAATAGAAATACTGTATGATTCAATAATTCCACAACTAGGTATTTACCCAGAGAAGCTGAAAACACTAATTAGAAAAGATATATGCACCCCTTTGTTTGTTGCAGCATTATTTACAATGGCCAGGATTAACGTGTAACCCGTGTCCCATCTTTATCTGTCCATATGAATGGATAGAGGAGATATGATTACACACACACACGAGAATATTATTCAGCCATTAAAAGAATTCTTGCCCTTTGTGACAACATGGATGATATTACACTGAGTGAAATAAGTCAGAGAAAGACAAATACCGTATGATTTCACTTTGAAAAATTTTTTTAAAAGATTTTATTTATTTATTTGACAGAGAGAGAGAGACAGCCAGCGAGAGAGGGAACACCAACAGTGGGAGTGGGAGAGGAAGAAGCAGGCTTCCAGCAGAGCAGGGAGCCCAATCAGGGTTCGATCCCAGGACCCTGGGATCACACCCTGAGCCAAAGGCAGACGCTTAACGACTGAGCCACCCAGGTGCCCCTCACTTATTGTGAAATCTTAGAAACAAAACAAAAGAGCAAACAGAAAACAGAAACAAATTGATAAATACACAGAACAAATTGGTGGTTGCCAGAGGGGAGGGAGATGTGGAGATGGACAAAACAGGTGAAAGGGATTAAGAGGTACAAACTTCCGTTATGAAATAAATAAATCACGGGGATCAAAAGTACAGGTCAGGGAATATAGTCAATAATATCATAATAACATTGTATGTTATGTGGATGGTAACCACACTTGTCATGGTGAGCATTGTGTAATGTATGGGATTGTCAGTCGCTGTGTTGTACACTGAAACATAGCATTGTATGTCAACTAACTTCAATAATAAAAAATTTTTAAAAATCAATAATTAGCCTTTTGGGATCAGTTCTGGCCCACTAGTAGCACAAAGACAGTACTTTGGCAATCACTGGTATAATGAGCGTGGACCGAGGACAGACCCTATGAATAGAGAATGAGGACCCTGTGTATCAGTTTTCTACTTAAGTTTATTTTGTATTTATTTTTAATTATGAGCTACAGAAAGCTATTCCTTTGGCCTTATTTCATCAGTTCTACCAGCGTATTTCATATTTGATTTACCCAGTGGTTTTTCTCTATTATATTCTCTCTGTTCATCTCTGGTTACGTTAATGTCACTAGCATGGTGTTTCTTTGAAGTGCTGCCCATTATCTTAAATAGGGAGGGAATTATAAATAGGTGTACTGAAGCTAAAGGAAAAATGAAATGTGTATTTCGCAGTACGTGAAGTATCTAATGTGTTAGAGGCTAAGGAACTGCATTCTTATATGCTTTTTTTTTTTTTAAGTTCTTACAAGTAGAAACTTGAGACTTATCCCTACCTAACATGTTAGGTATCTTGGAAAAATTATTATTCTTTTATTATAAAGGAACAAATGGTAAGATTTGCTACCGTGTGGCTGAAGACCTCATTGATTAGAAACGGGTTGTGATTGGTAATGGGCTATGAATGGTAGTGGATGGAGTATCTTACATGCCAGGACCCTCCTCTCCTTGAGTGATCATGAACAGACACTACACTTTTTTTTTTTCTTGTGCTTGATATGTGTAGGAAGGATAGACATGATGAACCGCTGCTAATGTCTGCATATTTTTTAGGCAGCGAGTTCCTAGCCAACTGGCTCAATTCAGGAGCCAGTGAGTTCTCCTTTACATTTTATTACTATGCCTCACTTAGTTCCAAGGAGTGAGATAAAGCATTGCATTTTCAGTTTCATGTATCAGTCTTCTCTGAGGTTTGACACTGTAAATCATTGGTTCTTGAGCTATCATGCATCAGAATCTTCTGGAGGGTTTGTGAATCAAAAAGCAGTTGCTGGGCCTCCAACCCCCAAAGTTTCTGATTCAGTAGGTCTGGGATGGGGCCTGAGAATTTACATTTCTCATAATTTCCCAGATGGTCCTGATGATGCTGATCCAGGTACTGCCCTAGGAGAATCACTGTTGTGAAATCATTTACGTTTAATAAAAGCAAAGAACAGTCGTAGTGAATTTATTTAAGGAAAAGATACACGGTATTTACTACTGTTTAGATTAGACTTTGTATTGTTTTTCTCTCTCTGGTTGTTGGCTATTACATTAAGTGACCCACAGAGAATATTCTCTTAAATTATATTTCTTTAGTAAAAGAGTAGTTACCTTTTGGTAATTGGCATCTCTTAACTTTTCACAGACCCATTGATTATTGCTGCTGGGCTGAAAGCCACTTTTGGCCTAGATGAAAATAATTTGCATTATTTTGCTTGATGATCCCAAAGATAGGATTATTTTTTTGTTGTTGTTCTTTACTAAGATACCGTAATTGTTATTTCACTCAGTGAGTATTGAAACTTTAAACCAGTCTGAGGGCACTACAACCCCTTCGCTATTGCCAGCTGTGCATGTTTCTATGGAAACTCAATAGGGGCTAGTAGGATTACTATTGTAAGGACCACACCTGGCTTATTTGCATCCAATTTAAGTTGGGGAAATTTCAAAAGAATAAAAGGTCTGTAGATGTGTCAATGGACAGTCAGAAAGAGCTTGTTGTTTGTAACCATCATATTGGTCTAAAGAGGAAGAGTTGGGTGGGTTTTCCTTATTCATTATAGTTCATGTTTCTGGAGGGCTTTGGTGGGTATGCGAAAGTTTATATTTGTGTATTTATTTGTCTCATTGTGTTTTGTTTTTGTTTTAGGACTATCCTTTTAAATATCCTAATTTATATCCTTAATTAAATATCCTAACTTTATGATTTTAAAATTTTCTTAAGGAATTGAAGGTACATGTAGGTCAGACTCTTTTTCAAGAAAGAAAGAATTTAGCTTCTTTCCAGTTGTATAATGTAGTAAAATGTCTTCGTTTTTGACCACCATTGCAGAATTATGGCAGAATTTTGTGTTGATCTCTACTTTCAAGTGTTATGAGCTACTGTGAGCCCCTTCTCTCACAAAAATAACTTTCTTTAGAAGAAGGCAGTTTGAACTATTTACATATTTGATTTTGTTTACACCCTTGAACTTAAGCCTTGTTTCGGAGTTTCATAAATGGTTAGGACCATCACTGAGTGTATATATAAAAAAAAAATATATGGGCTAGTTACATGAGCACAGAGTTACAGAGCACAGTTATGTAAAACTTAGATGCTTTTCATTGATAAGTTATACTACTCAGTTATACAAATTTATACTAGTTGTACTAATTAGTTATGCTAAGTCAAACATAGCTATACAGTACAGGTGTATGGCAAATAAGAGTCAGCGCATGTACCAACTCCTTCCTTCGTTAGGGCTGCTTGAACTTTCTGCTGGTCAGGATGCTAAGACTTTCTGGCAAAGAATGTGGTGGTCAACCAGTGATGGTGAATTTCCATACTTGTGTGTATTTCTTGTTTTCTAGAGACAAAATGTAATCCTGTACCTTTTTTCGGAATCTTTTACAGTGATAGTAATATATATTGATCCGTCACCTATGAACATTTGTATGTGTATATATGTATATGTATATGTAGGATGTGGGGGTGTGTATATAAAGCCAGTTGAAGTAGGTCCTTGTAAATTTGGAAGGAGGTAACATACTGGATTTGGGGATTTTTTTCTATTAGTGACATATACTCTTTAAAGAAAAAAAATAAGCAGGCTGTTTTGTTCAGCTTTATGAAAGAGTAGCAGCTTGTAATACGTGTTCCAAGAATTTTCTAATTTACCTCCATGTTCTGAAGGAAGAGCAGGGGCTAGCATCCCTATTTTGTAGGTGAGGAAGCAAGCACAAGAGTGGTGCCTGCCTCTAATCACTTTATGTTTAGGCAGCTAAACACCTTGATGGGTAGTTCAGTGTTCCCCACTGTGTATAATTGTTCCCCCTTAAAGTGTTAGGTTATTTTATACAGCTTACTCAGTCTTGCCTTTTTCTCTTTTTGTATTCATAGACTGGAAAAGTAAGAAGAGCTTTCCTGCCTTTTTAATTACCAAACTACTCTCAATTTTCAATGAATCAATTCAAAGAAAGAATGCAGTCTTTCTATACCTGGTAAATATTTTCTGCTCCTAAAAGCTATTAATTTAGTAGCCTCTGATAAATCCAGGTGTTTATGATGATTGCCTTTAATTTTGTGGAATGACTATAAAAGTGACTTATCATATACATATATATGATATTAACTCTGAAATTTGTTTGATATTTATTGATGTGGTGGAGTGATGCTTAGAATGCCTGTGCCCTAGCCAGCAACAGAAAATGGTTTCTGATCGGCCCTAGTACTTAGATTGGGTTCTGTTGGGTGGGGTTTTTTTTGTTGTTGTTTTGGTTTGGTTTTTTTGTTTCTTTGTTTTTGGAAAAAGTTGTGAAGTTAATGCAAATAGGGTACATAATTATTAAGTATTCTCTTTACTTGGATAATATAACATTAGCAATAATCCCTATGTGGTAGTTTAATAGTACTTTGTAAATAATAGTTTTACAGAATTAATGTAGTAATCAGAATATTCAACCTACATTTTACCATTTTACAGATGACCTAAGTGAAGATTAGAGAGATCAAGTAACTTGCTTAAGAAAGTCCAGCTAGCCAGTGTAGAACTGAGGTCGGAATTTGATCAGAGGGTACATGTTTTGATTCCTACTCTAGTGCCTTTTAAAAATTTGTTTTAAGTTCCTTAAATAAGAATTAACATGCCTAAGAGAGTAAACAAACCATAATGACGTTTCATATGGGTCTTTTGTGTAACTTAAAATGTTAATGTAGGAACAGAGAAGACAAAATGGATTTATATATGCTACATAAAATATTTTATCTATTAACAACAGTAGTAACAGCCATTAATTAGCTACTAGGTACCGTTAAAGCTTTTAGATACACTTTATTAAAGCCTGAGATGAACCCTTGGGCATATTTTGGACCTGTTTTGCAGAACAAGAAACGGAGGCTTTCAAAGTGAGTGCTATAGCTTAGGATGTTAGAAGTGGACTTTATTTTTTTTTATTTTTTTATTTTTAAAGATTTTATTAATTTATTTGACAGAGAGAGAGAGAGACAGCCAGTGAGAGAGGGAACACAAGCAGGGGGAGTGGGAGAGGAAGAAGCAGGCTTCCAGCAGAGGAGCCTGATGTGGGGCTCGATCCCAGGACTCTGGGATCACGCCCTGAGCCGAAGGCAGACGCTTAGCCACCCAGGCGCCCCTGGAAGTGGACTTTAAAACCCAGTTCTCTCTGACTTCAAGGCGCATTACTAAGCTGTGAAGCCTGTTGATTTTTGGAATTAAAGCTTAACCATAAATCCAACCTCTCACATGTTAACTGATACTGATTGTGGAATGATTTCCTCTCATAATTCACCCAGCCAAAAATCTGAGTATTTTAGGGACATATTGAGATAATGCAGAGAAACTGTGTCTTCCTCTGCGATGATTTTAACTGTAGGAATCATATTAGCTCTTTTTATAATGTGATTTAAAGTTATAGGTCTTATACCTCCTCTATAAAAAAGGTGTTTATAAAATATTTGTATATTCTAAACATATGCTTAAACTAAACAAACTTGAGCAAGTCAAAAGATATATTTCATGTGACTGAACATTTGTCTCCATGTTTTTACTTATTATAGTTGATCAATAAGCAATGGTTATTTTTCTAAAGTATTTTTATGACAGACCTTTCAAACTTAGTTAAGAAATCTTAATGAAAGAAATCAATGTTACAGCAAGGAGTATCATTCAAAAATTAATACATTTCAAGTGTCTGACTGGCTTGGGGATAAATAACTTAAATGAAACTGTAATGATGAAAGTATAAGGAAAATTCCTTCTTCTTTAGTAAAGTACCCAGGGTACTTGAATTTGCCCAGACCAGGTGTATGTTTGCCTTAAAACCTGACTTGCCCCTGAGACTCACCTTTCCCCACTAATCTTCCACTGATTTACCAGCATCACCTGCCTGGCCAAAAGAGGGTGGGAATGCATAGAATGTAGGCGAAGAGATACTAAAAATACATTTTATTAGTAGCTCATGTCAGGTAACTGTTTTATTTCTGGTAGTGTGGAGAACTTACAGCAAAGAAATATAATTTATGTGCATTTTAATCTGTACCATTCAAAATGAGAAATGTACCTTAGATTGCCTGGTATCTTTCTACTTTGGGCAGTCAATATGTTAGAACTCTATAATAAAGGTGAGATACATTGACAGATTTTATTATTTTTTTAGTTAAATTCTAACTAATTGGAGTTTGCAAAGATGGTATGAAACATTGATATTATGACATTTCGAGAAGATTACAAAGTCGCTTACCTACCTTTATATTACTTGTAGCTGCTCATCATCTGAGTAGAAGGGAAGGAGGTGAGGAGGGCTGGGGCAGCTAATGTGTATTGAATTCTGACTCTGTTGGGCATCTGCTAGGCACATTTTTAGTAGAAGTACAGGAAGTAGAGCAAAGAGAAGAAGTACCGTGTACAAAGTTAGGCCTTGCTTTTGTTTGATCAGCTTGTTGGCCCACCATATTCTTTCATCATCTGCTTTTGGCAGCACCAAATATTCTTGGCTGTTTCCAGTGCTCTGAATCACAACTACCTGGGATCGCTGTTTTAGTGCTTATGTGACCAGAAGGGCATCAGTTTTCTGGGGGTTTTTGTTTGTTTTTTGTTTTTGGTGGAGTGGGGGTCAAGTTTTAAATTTTCAGAAAACTATAGTTAACCATACTGTAATACTTAAAAATTTGCTTAGAGCCTAGATCTTAGGTTAAGTGCTCTTGCCACACACACAAAAGTTTTTGATGAAGAAAAAGGAGGGGAGGAAAGTTTTGGAGGTGATGGACAAGGTTATGGCTCAGGGGTGTATACTTATCTCAAAACTTACCTGGGTGGCTCAGTCAGTTAGGCATCTGCCTTCAGCTCAGTTCGTGATTGCAGGGTCCTGGGATGGAGCCCCACATCGGGCTCCCTGCTCAGTGGGGAGTCTCCTTCTCTCCCTCTCCCTGTGCCCTGCTCGTGCTATTTTTCCTCTCTCTCTTTCTCTCAAGTAAATAAAATCTTTAAAAAATAAATAAATAAAGCATTTAATCGAATTTTGGGTTGTGATGGGTTTCAAGGCCTTTTTTTGGTATGTGATATGTTACTAACTGTGGAAATGTTCAGTGCTCACATGTGAGTTTAAACCTGAACTTTTATTCATGCAGCGTAGAGCCTTAAGGTGTGGACTCCTCCATATCTCAAGGTGTCCATCAGAATACTGTTTAAATTATTTCAAGTGCATGCTGACCGTAGATAACCTGTGCATTTCGTGTTTCTGTAGGAATTGTGGTGTTGTCAGTGTTAGTATGCACCCTGCAGTCAGAGACTTCTGAGGGAAGGGAAGGGCAGGGCTCCACTACACTGGTAATAAAACACTGGTAGTTTGTTGAGCTTCCCCTGCCCCCTTTTTCCTTTTTTCTCTTTGCTATTGTTTTATTTTGATTTTAAAACACTCCCAGTACTTTAGTGAATAAGCCTATAAGTAAGGACATTCTGCTGCACAGCCGCAGTACATACATAAAATGCAGGAAATTAGCAGGATCACTTTACTATCAGCTAATCCATACACCTGATTCAAATTTGGCAAGTTGTCCCAAAAATGCCCTTCATAGTACAAGCATCTAATCCAGGACCTTACATAGCATGTAATTACCCTTACCCTATCTCTTTAATATTCTTCAATCATAGTTCCTTAGTTTTTCCTTGATTTTCAAAGCTATGACACTTTGGAAGAATATATTTTGTGGAATGTCTTTGAATTTGTGTGTGGGTTTTTTTTTTAAGATTTTATTTATTTGTCAGAGAGAGAGAGCGCAGGCAGAGGGAGAAGCAGGCTGCCTGCTGAACCAGGAGCCCGACTGAAGCAGGATCCTGGGATCATGACCTGAGCCAAAGGTAGACGCTTAACTGACTGAGCCACCCGTGCGTCCCTGAATTTGTGTTATCTGATAGTTCCCCATGATTTGACTTAAGTTACATCTGTGGCAGGAATCACAGCAGAATGTTGTGTTCTCATTTCATCTTCTTTGGTAGTGCACAATTTTGATTTGTCCCTTGACTAGTGATGTTAACCGATCACTTGATTAAGGTGATTGTTTACCAGGCTTCTCCTCTGTAAAGTTGCGTCTTCCCTTTGTAATTGCTTAATATTTTGTTGGGAAACTGTACATTTTCATCATCAAATTTTTGCCCATTAGAGCATTTTGACTGAACTTGATGATGATGATGATGATGATGGTCTCTGAATGTTGATTTTCTCTTCTTTCTATATTTATTATTTGGTATTCTTTTTTTTTTTTTTAAGATCTTATTTATTGATTTGACAGAGAGAGACAGCCAGTGAGAGAGGGAACACAAGCAGGGGGAGTGGGAGAGGAAGAAGCAGGCTCACAGCAGAGGAGCCTGATGTGGGGCTCGATCCCAGAACGCCGGGATCATGCCCTGAGCCTAAGGCAGACGCTTAACGACTGAGCCACCCAGGCGCCCCTATTATTTGGTATTCTATAAGGAAAAACTTTCTCTTCTCCCTGTTTATATCAGCATGAATTCCTATGAGTAATGGTTACAATTTTTTTTAAGATTTTAATTTATTCACTTGAGAGAGAGTGCATGTGTGTGTGTGTGTGTGAGCCTGTGAGTACAAGTTGGGGGAGGAACAGAAAGAGAAGCAGACTCCCTGCTCAGTGAGGAGTGTGACATGGGGCTTGATCCCAGGACCTGAGCCGAAGTCAGACACTTAACCAACTGAGCCACCCAGGCGCCCCAGTAATGGTTACAGTTTATTATTTTTATTTATTTTGTTAATGTGCAAAATTTGTTCAATTGGGAGGCCTTTCAGACTTGCTTCTGTGTCTTTTCCACATATTTCCTTAATTCCTGAGGCACTCCACTATTAATTTCTTCACCAAAACAGTAAAAGGAAGGAAAGGAAAAATAAAATATAAAGTCTCAGCCTAGAAACAGAAAGCCGCCGTAAAGATAAAGAAAATATAAAGAAGTAAATGGAAATTTTAGAGCTGAAAACTACAGTGACCGAAATAAAAACTCACTGGAGGGGCTCACAGCAGAATAGTGGGGACAGAGTGAACTGGAACATAGAACAGTAGAAATTACCCAATCTGAACAAAGAAGGAGAAAATAGAATAATAAGTGAACAGAGCCACAGGGACCTGTGGGACTATGACGAAAGACCACAGAGGAGGAGAGGAGAAGGGGGCTTGGTGAAAAGTCCTTGCAGAAAGACTGGCTGAAAACTTCCCAGACTTGTCAGAAGACATAAACTGGGGCGCCTGGGTGGCTTAGTCATTAAGCGTCTGCCTTCGGCTCAGGGCGTGATCCCAGGTCCTGGGATCGAGCCCCACATCGGGCTCCCTGCTCTCCTGGGAGCCTGCTTCTTCCTCTCCCACTCCCCCTGCTTGTGTTCCCCCTCTCACCATCTCTCTCTCTCTCTCTGTCAAATAAATAAATAAAATCTTAAAAAAAAAAAAAAAGACACAAACCTACAGATTCCAGAATCTGAACAAGTTCCAAACAATATAAACCCAAAGAAGTAATAATAAAATGTTGGTAAACTAAAGACAAAGGAAAAATCCTGAGAACAGAGAGAAACGACACCTTTCCCTATGGAGAAAAACAATTCCAGTGATAGTGGATTTCTCCTCAGAAACCATGGAGGCCAAGAGGCAGTGGCATAACAATTTTCAAGTATTGAGAAAGAGCTAAAAATACCAACTTCTGTATTCATCAAAAATATCCTTCAGGAATGAAGGGGAAATCAAGACATTCTTAGATGAAGGGAAAAAAAGCATTCGTCTCCAGTAGACCTACCCTAAAAGAATGGCTAAAGAAATGAAATATGTAGTTTTTAATCAACAGAACATATTTAGGTCTTGTATACCAAAGACTACAAAATGCTGGTGGGAGAAATCAAGTAATATACAGAGACTCTCCATTTGTGTTATAAGACTCAACATAGGAAAGATCACTTCTCCCCAAACTGATATACAGGTTTAATGCAATTCCTATCAGAATCCCTCTATGATTTTTAATAAACAAGATTATTCTAAAATTAATATGGGAATTCTAATAAAGGAATTAGAATTAGCTAGCAAAATTTTGAAAAAGAAGAAAGTAGGAAAAAATCAGTTTCTCTAATTTCAAGACTTATTATATAGTTGCAGGAATCAAGCCTGAGGATATTGGAGGAGAAATTGACACATGAATCATTGGAACAGAATACAAAACCCAAAAATAGGTCTATACAGGTATAACCGACTAATTTGTGACTGAGGTACAAAAACAGTTGGAGCAAACAGAGGAAGGAAAATCTTTTTGACAGATGATTTAAAAAAAAAAAAACACCAAAAAAATCACCTTTAATCTTCACACTAGGAAAAAATATAGAAGAAAACCTTTAGGACATAGGACTTGGTGAATAGTTCTTAAACATGACACCAGAGGGGCAACTGGCTGCTTCAGCCAGTAGAGCACGCGACTCTTGATCTTGGGGTTGTAAGTTCAGACCACATGTTGGGAGTAGAGATGACTTAAAAATAAAAAATAAAAAAAAACCAAAACACGTGACACCAGAAACACAGTCTACAAAAGAAAAAAACTGACAAATTAGACTTTATCAAAATTAAAATATTTTGCTGTATGCATTAAGAAGATGAAGAGGCAGTCTCCACGGTGGGAGAATGTATTTGCAAAGCATGTGTCTGATAAAGGGCTGTTAACTACAATATATAGAGAGCTCTCAAAACTCAGCCCTATGGAGAAAAAGGAATCTTCATACACTCCTGGTGAGAATGTAAATTGGTGCAGCCACTGCAGAAATGAGTGCAGAGATTCTTCAAAAATTAAAAACATAATTACCATATGATCTAGTAATTCCATTACTGTGTATTTACCCAAAGAAAACAAAAGCACTAATTCAAAAAGATACATGAATCCCTGTGTTTATTGCAGCCATTATTTATAATAACCAAGGTGTGGAAGCATCCCAAATGTCCATCGATAATGGATAAAGAAGATGTGGTATATATACACACAGTGAAATATTACTCAGCCATAAGAAAAGGATGAGATCTTGCCACTTGTGAAAACATGGACAGACATGGAAGGTATTAGGCCAAGTGAAATAAGTCAGACAGAGAAAGATAGATACCATATGATTTCACTTACATGTGGAATCTAAGAAACAAAGAATAAACACACAAAAAGCAGAATCGGACCTATAAATAGAGGAAAAAACTGATGGTTGCCAGAAGAGTGGGGGAGTAGGGGGATGGGCAAAATGGGTGAAGGGGAGTGAGAGATACAGGCTTCCTGTTATGGAATGAACATATCATAGGAATAAAAGACACAGCATAGGGAATATAATCAATGGTATAATAGTGTTGGATGGTAACAGATGATAGCTACACTTGTGGTGAGCACAGCATAACATAAATTTGTTGAATCACTGTGTTATATACCTGATACTGACGTAACATGTGTCGGCTGAACTCAAGCCCCCCCCCCAAGAGTGAAACTCAGTCCTAAAAATCTAAACAGTCCATTAGAAAAGGGGGATTTGGGGATTTTTAGAAAAATCCAAAACAATGAAAAGACATGTTACTGAAGAGGATATGTGAATGGTAAATTAAGCATATGAAAATATGTTCTATATTACTAGCCATTGGGAAAATGCAGATCGAGACCATTGTGAGATGTCACTACACACCTACTAGAACAGCTACAGTGAAAAGTAATAATAATATCAAATGCTGGTGTCGATTTGGAGAAACCGGATCTCTCATACATTGTGGTAATCTAATATGGTACACCCATTCTGGAAAATATTTGGAAATTTCTTTAAAAACTAAATATACACTTACCATGTGACCCAGCAATATCACTTCTGTGCATTTATCCCAGAGAAATAAAAATTTCCCCACATAAAAATATATACAGGAATATGCTTTACATATTAAAGGCAAGAGTCGTTTACCAGACATGTCCTTCGCAAGTATTTTCTCCCAGTGTGGAGCTTGTGATCCAGTGTACATCCCAAATATGAATGTTTGTAGCACCTTTTTTGGTAATAACTTCAAACTGGAGACAACCAAAAGTCTTTCTCTAGGCGAACAGTTAAATTATGGTACATCTATGCTATGGAATGTTCTGTTCAGCAGTAAACAGGAATGAACTGTTGATAACACTGGACACCTTGATTAGATCTTAAGGGTATTATGTTGAATAAAATATGCCAACCTGAAATGGTCGTATACTACATGATTCCATTTGTATAATATTCTCAAAATGACAAAATCATAAAGATGGATGATAGATTAATGGTTGTCAGGGATTCTGAATAGCCAGAAGGGGAGGAATGGATACGCCTATAGTGGGGTAGCAGGAGGGAATTCTTTGTGATGAAATAGTTGTGGGTTATGATTGCAGTGGTGGTTATGTGCTCTGCCTACATGGGTGACAGTAAAATGACGTAGAACTATACATACCCTTTGTACCAGTGTCATTTGCCTGGATTTGATAGCATATTGTCAGATGTAACCAGTGGGGAAACTGGGTGGAGCCTTTACAAATTCTTATGAATTTCTAACTATTTCTTTTTTTTTTTTTTTAAGATTTTATTTTTATTTATTTGACAGAGAGAGAGAGCCAGTGAGAGAGGGAACACAAGCAGGGGGAGTGGGAGAGGAAGAAGCAGGCTCCCAGTGGGAGCCCGATGCTGGGGCTCCATCCCAGGACTCTGGATCACACCCTGAGCCAAAGGCAGACGCTTAATGACTGAGCCACCCAGGTGCCCCAGTTTCTAACTATTTCAAACAAAAGAGAGAGAGAATGTCATTGCTATAGGATTTCAAAGAAACAAATAGTTACCTGACAAGGGGAATAAAGGAAGATCTGAGGTCATAACTTTTGAACCTGTCTTTATAGGTTAGATAGGTAGACTTTTCATGAGTTGATACAGGGAGGAAAGATATTGTAGACAGGTTGACAGTCAGTAAATGTTTATGGAATGACTGCTAATATACTGCTAATATTATTAAAACATATTAGTAACGTCCGGTTAGTCAGAAGAACATTTTAATTAGTGGAGGAATGTGTCTTTAAATTTTATGTCTCGCTTAGACTCTGGGATACTTGTTACGCTTGTATTTTCACACAAATTTATGAAACCTGAGAGTAAGAGAGAGAGAGGACACAAATCACCAGTATCATAGATGAAACCTAATAGTTCAAAGGGATGGATGGGAATCATGAAAGCAGCATGTGATTTCAAATAAAACATAATAAAAGCCTGTGTTTCATGGATTTAAGAAACAGAATCAGAGAAGAAGTCACATTGCAGTTGTTAAAGTAGGAGAACTCTAACATTAGCCAAAGATGTCAAGCCACATTAGAGGCTTGTGTTCAAGCTGTGTAGTCACCTATTCTTTTACTCCATGGAATTTTCATACTGGATGGTTGTGTTTTGGGTGATTGTTGAATATTGCTTTCTCTTCAGTCGTAAGCATTCTGTGGCTCAGTGGTGTGTCCCCAGTTCCTGTCCCACTGCCCAGCAGCACCCAGTGGATATTTGTCGAATGTGCTCACGCATGAAATCAGTGACTTTGCAAAACTCTTTAAACTAGAACAAAGAAAAGGCAGTTACACAAGTAAAGAAACAGGATGATAAGATAGGCACGACAGGTCCATGTAGTACGATGGTCAAACTTTAGTGAAGCTATGCGAAAATTAAACTTTACAACTAAGAAATTCAGGGTTGAATTCTATAATGATACGTTTACTAAAGGATGCCAAAGTTAGACTGAGTTCCAGATGAGCTCTGTACATGACTGTAGTAACGTATGTTGGCAGAGGTTAAGGAAAAGAGCAGAAGCCCCAGGCACTTCACTTCATACTAGCGGCTCTCTCGTCTGGTAGCTTCCTTAACCGACCAGCACTTACAGGACTGCTGACCTGAGCTGCTGCCTCCAGGGTTCCTGCTTAAGACCCACCGTCTGGTGCCCTGCAGCGCGCTGAGTGCCCTCTTCTGTCTGTCTGTGCGTGTGTGCGGCTACCAGGAGACTGGGATGGCCAACAGGATCATTCCTTGTTTGCGCTCCCAAGCCTGTTCCGTCAGGTTGCGCTGCTTATTTCAGTTACACGATTTAAATCGTTATTATATAAACTAAGGAAAAGAACAGGAGGAGATGACGTTTCTGTGAAAACTTAAGTTGAATGTTTTGAAAAGAGTAGATAAAGGGTAATTACTAAAAATACTGCTGAATTAGATGTGAAAAAAGAGCTGTAAAATATTAGGGATACATTATTCTTTAAAAAAGAAAGGGAAAGATGCTGTACTCAGAGTGCTTGATGTGTCTTTTAAGTTCTTACCCTTTTCTTTTAAAGATTTATTTGTTTTAGAGAGAGAGAAAGTATGTACGCAGGGGGGTGGAGGAGCAGAGGGAGAGGGAGGGAGAGAATCCTCAAGCAGACTCTCACTGAGCGAGAAGAGCAACGCAGGGCTCAGTCCCAGCACCCGGAGATCCCGACCTGAGCCGAAACCAGCAGTCGGCCACTTCACTGACCGAGCCACCCAGGCGCCCTGAGTTCTCGTCTTACTTTTAAAGCAGTTTTTTCAGTCTGTGGGTCATGAAGTCAATTTAGTAGGTTGAAAGCAGCGATTAAAAAAAGAATATATCATTACATTTAGGAAGGAGCATTATTTTGTGAAATCCTTCTTGAGTTTTTTAAATTCTTAATATAGATGTAAAATGTGAAAAGCTTGAAAAACAAAGCTTAAGAAATTGAAACTGGAAATATTAGAGTAAGTATTAAGGCTATGATTTACCCAAAAAAAGAAGAGGAAACCCAAGTTAGTGGATTCAAATTTTAAAGCAAAGGCTTTGGTCCACCATCAAAAGATTGGTAAATAAATACATATTTATGTAATATGAAATACATATTTCTGTTAACATGAAATGTTTATGTACATAATGGTTTTATGATATTTATTTTAAGTTGACCTTTTTAATTGACCAGCCAGTTACAAATCTCCGTGTCACGGGTAAGAGTTTCAGCATATTTTATTTTACTTATGTTCCTCTCATTCCTCCTTGTTATGTTTTTTCCCCCTGCCTTCTCTGCCACTTAATAGTGTGACCTAAGAGTCGTTCTCTAGGCCTCGATTGGTTTTTAGGAAATAAAATAATCCTTCAGATCTCTTGTTATTTGGCAGTGTCTACTAGCCAGAATGATAAAATAAATTCTGTTTTGGTGTTTGCCCATCTAAGATTTTTTGTAAATAGCGGGCGTTCTGTTTTCTTATATCTTTTCTTCTTAAGCACTGAAATCCCATATTGCAACCTTAGGGGGCATCATTCATATATTCTGTGATATTCAGTGGCATTGCTAATACCCATCACTTGATTCTGGATCTAAGAAATTTCCAGATCCTGGAACGTTCTTTCATATTTGAGCATTAGTAAATTATTTTAGGCTGTCTGTGGGTGATGAGTTTTGGGATGAGTTTTTTTGGTAAGCTAACCATTTATAATTCTTGAGATAATAAAGCATTTTTATTACTGAGCATCTGCTAAAGCAATGTCATTGTTTTCTGTAAAGAAGCTAGTAAGGAGACTAAAGTAGTGGTAGATTTTGAAAAGAGGTGAAGATTAAAAAGGATATTGGCGTGCACTTGAGATTGCCTAGGAGTTGAAAGCAGTGGAGCTAGGAGATGACAAATCGTACAGAGAGGCAGACAGGTGGTGCTGGGGAACAGTTGCTGAGTCGTACCTTCCCGTCCACGGGACTAGGTGTACAGGCGGTCCAGGAGAGCGTGCACAAATGGCTGTACATCTGGAATGTGACCAGGTTGGAATTTGATGATTTAGGTACGTGGAGTATAGGCCTACCTCAGTTCGCTCATACACAAAAGATGTGTTTTAGAAATATAGTTTGTAATTGAGTTGTTAATTGTCCTCAGTTGCCTTTCTAATGAGACCTAGACTAGCCCATATGATCATGAGTGAAAAATTACTCTGTATAGTGTTAGCCATGAATTCTGGATCCTGGAAGAGCATTTCTTCCCCCCCCCTTTTTTTTTTTAAAGATTTTATTTATTTATTTGACAGAGCTAGAGACAGCCAGCGAGAGAGGGAACACAAGCAGGGGGAGTGGGAGAGGAAGAAGCAGGCTCATAGCGGAGGAGCCTGATGTGGGGCTCGATCCCAGAACGCCGGGATCACGCCCTGAGCCGAAGGCAGATGCTTAACCGCTGTGCCACCCAGGCGCCCCTTCTTCCCCCTTTTAAAGAAAAGTCTGAAGGGTGCCTGGCTGGCTCAGTTGGAGGGAGTTGCAACTCTTGATCTCAGGATCATGAGTTCAAGCCCCACATTGGGTATAGAAATTACTAAAATAATAATAATAATAACAATAATAATGAAAAATCATAAAAAGACTCAGTTTTAAGCATAATTTTAAAATACGTGAATTTTAACTTTGTCTTTCAGCTCCTTTTTATACTTCCATATGCTACTATTTCCTATTTTCTACTTTCTATGAACTCTGTGCTCCTACCCCTATCCCCCGAGTACAGGTCAGCTAAACTGCATTTATTTTATAAGAGTATTTACTGGCCTTTTTCCAATGGGAACAATTACTACCACACTAATTAACTCCTCAATGAGGTGTTAAAGGAAAGCAGTTGAATTGGATTAATTTATGCTGAAGTGTGAATGACTGACAACCCTACAAAACTTTCCAGAAATTATTTTCTTTTTTTTAAAAGGGTATTCTTTTTAGGTTAAGTTTAATCTGATATTTCAGACAAAGGGCCAAATACAGTGAACACTTGAGCTTTGTAGGG